>NC_088348.1:33164166-33772500 GCF_036884655.1 Musa acuminata AAA Group
ACAATTTTTGTCTAACAAAAATTTCACTGAAGATTCAAGTTTAAAATGAAACAAGGTAAGATTGCAAAGTTCATCATCCAACAATACCAATTGTTGGTTGGTTGTAAAGAAATATCTTTTTCATGATAACCAAAGGCAAGACCTGACAAAAGATCTTCAGAATCCATCCGTAAATTAGTTACACTATCCATTTCAAGAACTGAGAACTTCAATAAGAAAATCATTCTCATTATATTATGGACACCAACATGAACCATTACTAGGTTAAAATTGATGACCACATAGAAGCCAATGTTTACTACTGTTTATACTTTATAACACACTAATATTTTGTTAGATAACACTAATATCTTCACTTAAGAAAGGAGGAACAAAAAAAAGGGCTGGTTATGCTCATATGGTTTCTCAGGATTAATCTACAAAGCACAGCCAATTCAAAAACAATGTAACAGTCATTCAGAACTTTCTCAATGTTTCAGAGCTCAGACAATCTTCAACATTCCAAATAATGAATATAAATATTGACATGAGAAAACAACACTGTCAATGTTTCAGACAACCTTCAGCAT
Organism: Musa acuminata AAA Group; assembly: GCF_036884655.1. Lineage (NCBI taxonomy): Eukaryota > Viridiplantae > Streptophyta > Magnoliopsida > Zingiberales > Musaceae > Musa > Musa acuminata. Next base: position 33,164,736 of record NC_088348.1, read on the forward strand.
TCCAAACAATGAATATAAAGCTTGACATTAAAAATCTACAACAATAATCAGATTTAGACCCTATTAAAACAAAGGATGAAGTTACCCGGACGGGTACTTTAGGAATCACACGATTATCTTTCCTTGTACTCAGCGGTGTATTATCCTTCTTGTCCAAAGATTTCACAAAGTTAATATTCTCTCTCCCTGTATCACTGGATTTTTGCTTGTTTTCAGGATCCATTTCTTCTTGGGCCTTTGAAGGTGATTTAAATCTGTTATCCTGAGATGCCCACCTTTTTTCTTTGTATCTGGAAGGCAGAGTGGTTTTGTTAACAATTTATAGATGTGAATGAAAGATTAAATAGGAAGATGATAAGCTCAATACTTGGCACGAATAAAATTCTCAATCTCAACTCGGTCATAGTTTGGAGGCAGTTTGGCTTCCCAGTAGCTATTTGCCTTCTCATTTCCCATTGCTTTACATCCAGAACCCAACGAAGAATAAAAAAACTTGGATCAGTTTCATACAAAAGAGTCAGACGGCTCATTTTTCACAATCTTTGGCAGATATGATGACAGCAAAAATATAAATGAATGTAAAAAAGAGGCCAAGACACTCACTTTGAATAAAAGCAACCTGCTCTGGTAGCCAAGTGTCCAATGTTGCTGACCTTACCTGTATTAGAAGTAAGCTACTAATAACATAGAGTTAAATTAAGCACAAACTATGCATCTTCACATTCTCAAACATGTTTTTACTGATAAAATAAAATAAGCAAAGTTACCACAGTAGTTATAATATCAGTGTAACGCATTAAAACTTGCTTGTGTTCAATGTAAAAGATTTGGAAAATCTATACACGAATGATATTCAAAAACTTGTCAATTTATACTCAACAATCAGATCAAATTGGAAAGACAGGTCAGCTTAATATAAAACAATATGTCCGCTATATTCACCCCAGTGGCCTAGACTACAAGCAAAAGTCTTCCTGCAGAATATATTCCCAAAGTACCACTACACTTTAGTTTTGTTAACATCAAACAGGCACACATAGCAAGAAAGGGACGAAGAATGTCTACTCAAAAAGAGACATAGAGAGGGAGAGGGAGTGAGAGAGAGAGAGGGATGAAGAGTAAATTGAATACATGAACTAAAAAGAAAACAATGAAGAAGCATCTAGACATGAAAGAAATTGGACCTCACTATAAGTATATGACCATGAAGTTTTATCGCATTGGCATCTAAAAGTATTAAAAAACCATCAATAACAATGAAAAGCAATCAAAGGCTTGTACTCTCGACCACAGAGATAAAAACTTCTAAATAATGTCAACTAGTTGACCAACTGTAGCTTAAAATCCAATCATGAAGAAATTGTCAGTTTATCCGATTCACTAAGTCTGGTACTTTCATGATGTCAGCTATAACAACAATAACAAAGTCGTAAGTCCTAACTATTTAGGATCATCTACATGATAGACCAGTTACAAAGATAATAATTACTTACTGAATTAAAACTCTTCTCAGATAATATCTTATGTAGGCTGTGATGCAAGTGGCAGAAATTTGAAACATCTTTATTTGTCAAAGCAGTTGTTGTAATAGTCAACAGATTACATGCTACAACTATGACAAATTTTAGTGAGTAAATATTAATTTTTAAATGTGCATGCACATTAAATGATTTATTTTCAGAATGACTTGATTACAACAAACAAAAGGAAGAAAATGTAATTCAGAATAACTTGATATATATATATATATATATATATATATATATATATATATTGACAGCCATGACATCACTATAGCAAGTTTTGCAGGTTATATTTCTGAAGAAAACCTTTCTTGAATTTTTACTGACTCTGAACAAGTATATGTCAATGTGAACAATGAATAAAAAAGTGTAGTGTCCCATAGAAAAAAAAACTGACCTTTGATATATGTACCCCCAAGCTTCTATGGATTCCAGAACATTGCAGACATATAAAAATTCCCAGATTAACACTTGCCCATCGTGGACCTCTGCAAAAAGATGGTTAAACATTAGATTTGAAGGAAGATTGAACAATAACGAAACCAAAATTTAAATTTATTCTGGACCAGAACAATAAAGTAGGCTCTAACTCAAGAAATCCTATTACTAAATGTTGCCCCCATCTGGTAATGTTTATCCAGTCCAGCCTATCAGGGGATCTGCATGTTGCCTTTGGTTTATAAACAGAGGATTTGGGACCTCAAAATAAAGCAACATATTCTAGAATTATCCTTTTACAACTGGCCAGTAGCAAATTTTAAAAAGAAAAAAATCAAAGTATAAATTCTTTATACCCATTGCAGGATGATCTGTTTTAAGCTAAAATTAATAAGGGCATTCTTTATCCTCAAAAGCTCATAAGCACATTTATAAGGCAATAATGTATCCCAAAATTAGATAGAAGAAAATCCAGTGATGCATGCCTTAGATTCAAATTCATGATTCAGATTTTCTAATTAACTAATAAACTACATAAGCAAAGTAAGGTATGATTTCAGATGAATTTTCTTTTAGTTACATCTCAAAGGAAAATTACTGTTTGGTGAGGACATCTCCGGGAAGGCATGCAGGTGCAATATTAATTATGTCAATCAAGATTCTTGATATTGTTTTTACCAACAACCATCCAAGTTCAGTATTTTATATTCACTTAAAACAATTAGTTCAAAATTTTAACTAATTTTGGCATTATTCAGGTATATTCAAAACGTTTTAGAATGCAATACACTATCTAAAAGAGACAATTTACTAAGCCAATGACCAATCAGATAATTTTAGCACGAAAGATGCAAGAGCACGAAAAGAAATTATCCTTTCAACTTCCAAGATTTTGAATATTTGTACATAATGTTGCCATTGTAACATATATGCAAAGGTAGTTCACCCGTCAAAGCAAGAGTTGCCAACTTGGACTTTCAGCAACAGACATGAATTTTTCAATTGGTGAGACCCAAGGAAATGATAAGTTCACTTCATTTTATAGTAATAAATTAATTAATCACAAACCAAAACAAAATTATCAAAAGAACATAATATCAAAAGAACATAATACAGTAAAGAAAGATAACCCAAAAGCTCCACAAAATCTTTCAGTTTTTCTTATAGTTTTGTTGATATAACATCTTTAAGGCTTCTCAGATGGTTGCACAAAAAGCAATGTTGCACTAAATTGATGGAATTCAATCAAGCTAAAAAAAGCAGTCTCAGCTTGAATGCTTACTTGGACTTGCAATCAGCACATTCCCTATTCTCTGGCAATTTGAGAAGCCCCTCCAATACCTGCAAGTAAGTCTATCAGAACAAATGTGACACATATAGAAACAAATTTAATAAGAATTTAACCTCAAAAATCTCTATATAGAAATCACAAGCTCAACTAAGTTGGAAAGTGAGCTAAACTTACTTGAGGTGAAGCAAGTGACCAATCGGTAAAAAAATACTACAATAGGCAAATAAAATCTTAAATCGGATAACTCAAAAGGTCGAGAATTCACTGCATATGAAGTAAGTAGATAGGATGAGAAAATGAAATCCAATAACATCTAAAAACAAGACAAATTTAATATAACAGAAATAAAAATTTGAATTGTGAAATGATAGATCAGATACCAAATCATATTGTCAGGTAGGATGAAATAGCATATTCAACTTAGTAAAGAAAATATGTAAAGGGACGAGGGAGCTCGAGGACAGGGGAGGAGGGAAAGATAGATACAGAGTAATAAAAGAAAAGGTGCTTGTTCTGGATGAAAGAGAGCAAGCATATGAGGTCAACAAATATTTTGATTGTTTTGCTGCCCATGCATAACTTGCTTGAAATGTTGGTTTCTATGTGTTTTATACATATTAAGTTAAATTAGTCATCTTGCTTGTAAACATAGAAGAAATTAGGCCGTAGATCTTACGCTATTTTTTTTTGTATCAAGAACCTTACAACATGTGCTAACTAATTGAGGACAGCTACATGGACCTTTTCCACTATTGAACTCTGTGGAGGGAGAAAATCCTTAGTTAAATCATTAGCAACTCTTTTTTTTTTTTTTTTCTAATAAACTTTTCTTAGGTCTTCCTCTAGCTTCAGTTACATTACTAATCATCATTGAAACACAAATTGTAAGCTTCTCTCAAACATGTCCATATAATTTTACATGATTTTTACCCATTTCATCATTCATCACAGCCACACTCAAATCTTTTGACAAATACAAATATCTATTTATTCTCTCTTTGCCACAATGTCATACATCCATCTCAACCACACTAACATTTTGTGTATATTTTATTTAAATGACCACTTCTATTCATAAAGTATTAATAGTCTTACAACTGTCTTAAAATTTATTTAATTTAAGATGTTTGTGAGCGCATGATACATTCGATTTTCCTTTCCATCTAACTATTCTTCTTTCATTTTATGTATAATGTCTTTACTGATCTCTCCAATTTGGAAGATCTTAGATCCAAGATATTTAAACTTTTACGTGTAGAAAGATCTACTTCTCTTCATATCGATAAGATTGAACTTCATATACTTTATTATAGTCAGCCTACAATCTTTAGTTTCTAATGTTAATGAATGTCGACAAGGCCTCTAAGGTGACAGTGGTTAAAGAGATGGAAAATTGCAAGTGTTTCATCTACTGATCCCCGTTTCCAATCGAGACGCAAATACCACCACAACGAGCTACAACCGAACCCTCGATCCCAGCACCATTGATGAAAATTCACACCATTCGCAATGGTTTCTTGCGGGCGATTGAAATATCTCCCACTAGCGTTAAATGCCCAAACAAACGAATCAAATTCGCCAAAAAAAGGCGAACCCAAATCAAACCAACAATCCGAATCGCATTCCAACAAAAACAACGATCACGAAAGATCGAAAACGTGGAGTCGGCATCTAATTTCCACGCTCCTCGTCTGCCGATTCACCGAAGAACAAACGCGAACCGGAAAATATCAAATCTTCAGTCGAAATGCCAAAGAGTAACGTTCAAAAGATCAAGAGATTTCGGGAAATCGAAGAAAAGGACGGACCTTTCCGTGTTTTTCATTGAGTTCTTTGGAGACGGACGCCTTTTCGTTCATCTTGACGCTCCCCAGTGGCCTCCCGAGACCTCCCGGGGTTCCGAGGAGGAGGAAGGAGGGCAAACAGAGCAAGGAGAACCAATGGATGGATCTCGTCTATGCTGTCTACTTATAGCATACCTATTTCATCGGAGGGATGAAGCAACGTACGTACTCCATTGGCCGACGCCGGAGGAAGAGAAGCTAATCCAAGCCCACACAGACTACCCGATCACCTACCCGGATAACGGTGATGGTAGTTCTGGCTCTACAGCGGGTCCCATAATGCTGATTCCAGTTACATCACAGATCGACAAGCGGGTAAACAAGGGATTGCTCGGAGGAATGCGGGCCCCAAGCCTGTTGAGGGAACGGTTTTTTCTATTTTACCTCGAAAAACCAAAAATGTTTTTACCGAATGACTTCGCTTGCTTTTTTTTTTTTAATGTGGGGAAATTATTTTCCATCAATTTGATAAACACTTTCGTCCTCCATCAGTCATTTCTGACTGTAGTCATCAACGTCGTCCGTCATCTCCTTCCGCTTCCTCTCTTTTCTCTTTTCTCCTCCTCCTCCTCCCCGTCGTTTCTCTCTCCTCCTCTTCCCCATCACCTCTATCCGACGTCTGTTGTTGGCTCCCTCACCGACCACCTCCAACGAGGGGTACGAGTGAGGTCAAAGGGCTCCAATCTTCAATTATGAGAGGAAGAGGGAGTGATAAAGGACGACGTCGGCAAGGAGCTCCTCGTCTTTGATCGGGAGGAAGGAGGATAAGGCTGTTGCCGGTGGGTAGTGGAGGAGGAAGTGACGTGCTGTAACGCTCGTGGTGGAAGCAAAGGCTGCCGGCGACAACGATCGAGCCGACCGGTGAGATTGATGAAAAAGAGGCACCCAAGTTAAAAATCAATTATGAGGACAATCATTGATAAATGTCTAATAATAATAAAAAATTAAAGGTAAAATACAGTCTCTTTTTTTACATATTAAGTTTTAAAAAAAATTATGGGCATATTGAGAATTTTTTATAAAGTGTTTAATTTTTTTTAAAAAAAAATTAAATAGTATATCTTGTGATATGAAATGAGTATTTTATCTCTATTTTTATCGAAACTACCGTCTCCATCACATCCCCTTGCACCCTCATCGAACCTAAGGGGCATCATGCATATAGAGGCACATGAGGTCAAAGGAGAAAAGTGGGGGTGATTGGCCATGGGAGAGGAGCATGCGGTTTGATGGGATCTACCTATGTACAAAGACATAAACAACCAAGAGAAAAAAAGGGATGACCAATGAGGCTTACTTGTGCACGCGAAAGTGATTGTCAATGAGGCTAGCTCGCACTTGGAGGTGTAGATAGCCAACTTGACCAAATCCCTATGTGCAAGGAGGGGAGGGATTGACGGAGCTAGCTTGCATGCAAAAGTATAGGCAACCAAAACCGTCGACAAGACAAAGGGAAGCAATCGACAATAGTCGATAGAGGTAGGATAAATTTTTTTTTTATGCTATCGCTAGAATATTTATCACTTATTGGTCTTTCTTACGTTTGCTCGGATAACAAATAACAGGTTTTGTTAGGAAAATTATTGTTAAGCTTAGACATGCTAATCCAATATTATCTTGGAGTTTTCATGTATTAATCTCCATAGAATGCTGCTAGTTTACATTTACTTTCCAGGACCAGATTTGTCCACTTAATTCATATCAGCTCTTTCCAACATGAGTCGAGTGTCCTTTGAATGACTTTTTTTGCTTTTTTTTTTTGTTTTTGATCTAGAAAAACAAATCAAACGATCTTAGTTTAATTTTAACGTGTGTGATTCCTGCCCTTTCTTGAGATCACCTCCAACTCCGTCATATCAACGTCAACGATATGACTTTACTGCATGTTCTTGAGATTGATTTCTTGTCTCTGTCATCGCAATTTATTGATTCAGACATCAACACTGCGACCTTGGAAGACTACCAATCTTTGTGACTTGACCTTTGCCTTACGTAAGTCATCAGTCAATCTTGATGCCAAGAACTCAAGAAGCTGTAGTTTGCGTTTGATGCAATCGACAGGAAAGCCGACCGAGATTTGTATTTCTGCACACTATTCATAGGAAAAGTCGTTTGGATTGTGATGAACAGGTCCTTGACAAAGCTGCTGACACCTTCTCTGATCCCAAACATGATGTCATTACAGACAGATGCATGCACTTGAAGAAGATAAAGAAAAAAGAGAAGGTCTCTTCCTCTTTCTCTTTCTCTCAATGATATGGCTGGCAGGCTGCCATGGGGCCAACGTTACACTGTTCGGCTCCCGTGAAGTACTCATTCCAGGTAGCTATAATTAAGCGTCCACCTGTAAGTCACTACATGCGTTCGGTGGCACTGCGCGGGGTACCAAGTTTTTGGGGCCAACCTTCCGAGGAACTCTTGACCTCATTAGGTGAACGGCAGAGTGCACGGCTGCTTAATGACGAGTGGACCAGGTTTAAAGGCACGCACACTGAATCGGGACAGCCTCACCTCGGCTGCTTGACTGCAGGTAGTCCAAAGAGTTCATGGTCGTATTAAAAGCTCCATGGCCGGATAGATAAGACATCAGGTCAAGTTACAGTCAGTGGGAAGTGACAGCCACCCACGGCATTGGCAGCTGCTCCCGAGGAGATAAAGCCGACTTAACATAGTAGATCGAACACGTGATCCTTGTGCATGTTCTTGAGACGTTTCGTGCAAGATGAAGGTAAGTCGGTTTGGGGGAGAAAGCAAAGGGGTAGATGGGTTGCAGCCTCCTCTATATATAGAGCCTCTCACCTTCGATTGCTTTCCATCTTACGCCACTGGGAGCTCAGTTCATACCAGGCTCAACTCACTCGACCACAGATAGATAGTGTGCAGGGAGAAAAGGGTAGAAGAAGAATGGAAGGGGGAAGGAAAGTGGTGCTAAGTGGAGAGAGGAAGTACAGTAGCCGCCGCTTGATCCCCAGACGGGGGCAGGTGAAGGCCTCCATCGTCATCGGCCTCGCTCAGTCTCTGGCTGCCTTGTTCTCTCTCGCCGTCGCCCGCCTCGCTTAGATCACGGCTACTGCTTCCTGATGATCTATTTATAGATATATATATCTACATATATGAGGGTGGAAAACCTTGGCTCTTCTCTTTGTAGTCAGCTCGCTAAACCCTGTTTTTCGTTGGGGTTTGATGTAAACATTGTGAACACAGTGAGAATGAAGTTTTTCGTACCATCTTTTTGCATCCATTACTGCTCTCCCTTTCGTTAATTATTGTGAAAGCTGAGAAGTTGTGCGTCGGCATGTACATTTAGGTGTTCATCGTTGCTCATCTTCTTGTTCTGAGCTGCCTCTGCTGGTGTAGTCCCCAATCTGACAGACTAATTTTCCTTGACCAATTATTTCTGCTATCTCATGAGGCGAGGATATGAGAGTAGCTTAAGATCTCGGGAATAGATTTGGTAATCTTGCTTAATAGTTATGGCGATTTAATTATCTCATCTCAAGATTAATTATGACGATTTAATTGACTGACTCAAAAGTCTATCCGAGCTTAGTCTTCGTTGCAAGTCATAATGGTTATCTTTCTCGATCAGAATCGTATTCAATTGATTTAGGTATAAATCGATTTTTGTTCTTTCCGTAACAACAAAGAATTGACATTAAGAAGAACTTTTATATTTTTGTAATGCAAGCTGTGAGACAAGAAGATCTTTACTTTTAAGATTGCCATCCTTTACCACAACAAAAAGCACAAAGATTAGTGACTTTTTAGTCACTAATCAATCATACATCGTCTAAAGCAAAGTGGGTGGAAGTCACTGAGAAGGTGCCTCCGCCGACATGATAATAAATTGTGGATTTCTTTTGTTTTTTCTTTTAATGATAGAAGAATTAACAAAAGTAAAAAAAAAAATTAACTATTTATTTATTTATTTATTTATCACATGACACATGTAATCTGCTGTAGTATCTTCACATAATAGCATATAAGTAAGTCAGGGCATATTATTTATTCATTATAATTTTCATTCTCCAATGAAAATAATTTTGATTTAATTTATTAAATAAAAAAATCCTTCTCTTCTTTAAGTGTCCATCTTTATCAGTCTCATACTCTCTACTCTCTTTATCATCCAAAAATCTATTTTTAATTAATCTTTTATCAACTTCTTTTCTTTCTGGCAGGTAGTTGTTCTTTTTTATTCTATTTATAATTGAGTTACATTCATTCATAAAAAAATATTTAAAAATATTATTTTTATATAAAAAATATCTTAAAATTATCATAAAATTAAAAACTCAAGATATATTTAAAAATATATTATTTTTATATAAAATTATTTTAAAAATCATTATACTTGAGTTACACTCATTTATAGGATATATAAAAAAATTAGTTTTTATATAAAATTATCCTAGATTCATCAAAAAAAATAAAAAAAAAATAATAATCTGGTTCAGCTGTCGATTTTTCCCCACCACGATGGATCTCCAGATTCTGTCTTACGATGAAAAGTCTTAATAATAATAATAACAAAAAAGATCGTTGATGAATCATCACCGTCTTAATCTTGATTAGGAACACACACACACCGCACTTTAGTCAGCATGGGAGTCGACCGAGTTAGTTTTAAAAACATAATATATATTTTTTTTATTTATAATATCGAGTGTATCTTATCCATTCAAATCGGATTATTATTTCCATTATTCAATAGTACTATGATCGGAACACAGTAGTATGAATAGTGTATCCACTTGTGGATCCGAACATTAAATGTTCAAAATATCATTTTGAAATTAATTAATTAATATCTATTTCTAATTGATGGAAAAAAAAATCATATATATATATATTAATTAAAATTAAAAATATATTCAGATTCCTCAAATTATGGAATATAAAGTCCCATTTCTTATTCCAACGATAAGGCGAAAACAAAACAGTCGTGTAGCAGTCGGAACAGCAGCGGCCGCCGAAGAAAAGGCGACCATTACCCTTCCAACCAATTCCTTCCGTGGCATTCAATTCTCTCTCGAAGAAGAAGAGGAAAAGGAAAGGGGTAGGAAGGAGAAGCAGACGTCATGGCCAGACTTTGTCCCATTTATACCTCGCACGCCATCCCCCTCACGACGGACGGCCAAAACTCCTCCCGGAGCCTGAGCCTCTTGACGGCCAAGCCCGCCTCGTCCGCCCGCGTCGGCGGTGCCCTCCGCTGCCTCTTCGGCCCCTCATCATCGGCCGACCGCGGCCTCGGCCTCGGCCTCTCGCAAGAGGATCCTTCCTCGTTGTCGGAGTTCTCGATGCAGACGGCTCGTCTTCTTGGGCTCCCCCGGGTGGAGGAGGGCGAGCGCTCGAGGGAGCTCGATGTGGCGGTGAGGGTGGTCCAGATGGCGTGCTCCTTGTGCCAGCGGGTGCAGAGCGGCCTGGTGGGGCGGCACCGGGAGCAGATCACCTCTAAGGATGACGATTCCCCGGTCACCGTCGCAGGTTCATTCTAAATCCTTTGTTTCTTCTTACGATTGTTAGGTCTACGTGGTTAATGCCTATGTATCCAGTTCCTTGAAATCGAGGGTGCTTGTTCCCGATATTAATTGTGTGCTTGTTCCCGATATCATGTCACGTATTATTGGCCTGCATCATCTTTTGCATTTGATGGCAACCGTAGCGAACGAAAACAATACAACTTGTGATACAAGTAGTGCATTTTGCTTGATATCTCTTATATGCACTGTTTAAACCATAATCAGAAAAATTATTCAATAATTTTATATTTTATCACCTCAAATGTAACCTTCATATTCTCTATGCATTAATTTTTCATGACCTGTGTGTTTAAAGACCATTTTGTTAATGAGTTGTTAGTGGTGTACAAAAGATTATGCCTACTTTCTCTTTTGCTGGTTTTAAAATTCAATTCTCACTTTCAGAATATGGCAAACCAGAATATAACAAGGATCGAGTAACACCAATTTGTTGCTAGAGGGAATGCACATTTTTATCTTGTTTTAACTGTAACTGTTGTCATAGCCTTTAAGGGGTATTTGCAATCAATTTCTTTGTTTGTCATGGCAGGGTTGGGTCTATTGTTCCAAGTTCTCTTTTATTTGGAACATTTTCGTGGGAGCTTCCCTTCCAGGCATATTACCACCTGGTAGAGTAAGGAAGCCTGGATTCGAATATTCAGTATCCAAAGTTACCTACCTGAATGGTTAGAAATAGTCTATAAATTCAGAACCTGATTTCTAGTTCACCCTCTCCTCGAGCAAGGAAATCTTTGGTTTTTCTCTCAACAATAAAATTTTACAACTTAAGTTACTATATGTAGCTGGAAATAACGGAAGTGTCTCTCCAATCCACTTAAAAATAGAACACTTCTCTTGGGGGGCATAATGCTTTCGTGTATCAAAGTATTTGAAGCTTTGAATTATCAGTTTTTCTCTCAACAATAAAATTTTACAATTTAAGTTAATATATGTAGCTGGAAATAATGGATGTATCTCTCCAATCCACTTAAAAAAACAACACTTCTCTTGGGGGCATAACACTTTCGTGTATCAAAGTATTTGAAGCTTTGAATTGTCAGTTTTTCTCTCAACAATAAAATTTTACAATTTAAGTTAATATATGTAGCTGGAAATAATGGAAGTATCTCTCCAATCCACTTAAAAAGACAACACTTCTCTTGGGGGCATAACACTTTCATGTATCAAAGTATTTGAAGCTTTGGATTGTCAGTTTCAAAGCTGAATAAGAAATAAATTATTATCTCCTTACATGCTTGCACTAAGCATGGCCATTCAATTTCCATATATCAAGAATATTCTATTTATCATAGCTGTCCATAGCATTAACACTATCCAACTCCTATAAGCTGATTCAACAGTGCTGAATGAAGTTTGCATGTCATCCATGAAAACCTACAGGTTACTCCAAATGAGGGAAGTCAGAAGGCCTTGGTATCTTAATATCATGTGTTGCTGAGTTGGGCTAGAAGTTTTTCTGAAGGAACCAAGTGATTTCTCGTCCTTGTTTAATGCTGGATGGAGGGACTGTGGTGGAAGAGGGATGCCAGCTAGTCATTTAGAGTTGTTCAGTGATTTATTGGAAATTCAATGTTGCACTTCCATAGGAAAAAATTTCTGTTTGCCTTCTGGATTTGCTTTATTAATTTGATAGTAATGCTGCAGACAGTATGTTATCACTATAATGAGGTAGGTTTTTCTCAGTCATTTCAGATTGTATGTCACACGAGTCACAGAAACATGAACCACATGAATCTTCAAACTTCATGTGATGATGTCTCTAATGGATGATGAATCTTTGAAATTTATGTGAATTTCAAGTCTAAGCCACAAAGATATGGTCACTATTACTGAACAACAGGATCTTTACTACTTCCTGTAAGTTAAACAAATAGTGATATTTTTTTTCAAAATTTGATTTTTTTTTTGTTATTTTGTTACAGATAGCAAGCAATTTTACAATGTTGTTTGTATCCAGATTTAAGGATAAATAAATTCCTCTATCCTTTAACTTTTTAAATATTGTAAATATGAGTTCTAAAATTATGCATTTTTTAGCTATTATATTTATAATGAGACAGTGTTTGAATTTGTTATTTAGTCTTGGAAATTTCCAGCATATCAGCCTTTTCTTGAAACTGGCTAATTTGTATGTCTGTTTAATGTACGCTAGTATATCTTGCTTCTCATTAGTTTTATGGTTTAATTTTGTGGATAGATTGGGGTGTTCAAGCTGTTGTTAGTTGGCTCCTTTCAGAATGCTTTGGCAATGAAAATGCATCAATTGTTGCTGAGGAAGATGCTTATACTCTTTCCAGAAAAGATGCCACAACCTTGCTGGAATCTGTGATAAGTGTTGTGAATGAATGCTTGTCTGAAGCTCCAAAGTATGGATTGGAAGGTCCTTCTAAACCTTTGGGTGCTCAGGAAATTCTTGATGCTATTCACAACTGTAACTCTAGCGGAGGTTCCAAGGGAAAATTTTGGGTCCTTGATCCTGTGGATGGTACTCTTGGTTTTGTACGTGGAGACCAGTATGCTATTGCGCTTGCTTTGATAGTGGATGGAGAAGTTGTCCTCGGTGTTCTAGGTTGCCCTAACTACCCGATGAGGAAGGAATGGCTCAACTATCATCAGCGCTACTACAGGCTCATGACCATGTTATCTCCTCCTGCACATAGATCCTGGCATAAAGGCTGTGTAATGTATGCTCGTAAAGGTAGCGGTGTAGCTTGGATGCAACCACTGGTTCATGACTTTGCTGAGTTTGATTGGCAGAGTTCTTCAAGGATCATTCGGGTATCATCCATTACTGATCCTGCTTTTGCAACTTTTTGTGAACCTGTTGAGAAAGCAAACTCAAGCCACTCCTTTACAGCTGGATTAGCTCACAGTGTTGGTTTAAGGTAAGTTCAAGGAAGTAATTGCATTTTACTCAATCATGCAGATTTTTGTAGTTTCTACTACATTTTTCATCTAAGCTCTATATTTTTGGCTTTGCAACCTGGCCTTCTTTTGTACCCATTATGCAAATTGATATTTCTCTCCAAAGAATTCTTTCAACACGTTTTACAAATGGTTGGATGGTCTTACCCTTTTACAGGCACCTCAAAAGAAACTCATGCCATTAATTGCTCCTTTATCAAAGACTACTACTGAATTTGCCCTCGGCTATTATTTTTGGTTTTGTTTGTTTAGATGTATAAAGCAGCCAATTCAGTTGTCATATTTAGTTTTGCTTCTTCACATGTAGAAAGCAACCACTGCGAGTGTATAGTATGGTAAAATATGCTGCCATAGCTCGAGGGGATGCAGAGATCTTTATGAAGTTTGCCAGAGCCGGGTATAAGGAAAAGATATGGGACCATGCTGCAGGGTTGGTGATCATACAAGAAGCAGGTGGAGTGGTCACAGATGCCAGAGGATGTCCATTGGACTTCTCCAAGGGCTTATATCTTGAAGGTCTAGATCGTGGCATAATTGCTTGCTCTGGGCCGTTGCTGCATGAGAAGATAATAAAAGCTGTTGATGCCAGCTGGGACTCATCAAATTTATAAGAATTACTTGTGTAGTTTCTTTCCTATATGGAGTAATTATGCTGTTCCAGCACGGTAAGTATGACAAAGATCTTCAAGAACTTTTGATGCCCATTTAAACAATTATTTCTGACCGAAATTTCCTTTCCTTGGACAGTTGCAGGGCTTTTCAAGTGTTTGATAATAATGTGACGACACCATGTCTCTTTTGACCCAAGCTCAGATGGTGCTGTCCCAATCTTGATCGTGACGGTACCAAATAAGTTCCGAATTGGTTAGCTTCCAATTTGGAACATTTCAGGCAAAGGAAGAAAGGAAATTCCTCTGGGATGGGGGAAATTTGCCTCCCATTTTGGATATCTCAACCTTATAAAATATATTCGGCAAAATATACCACACGACAGTTCAATCTTACTTTGAATACTTGTGTCTTGTTTACAGTTGGTTTAATCGAAGTTCTGGATCCATGCATCAGTATCAGAAAGCCAGAAACTACCAGTTGTGCAACACTTGTACCTCACCCCAGGTGAAAGTAAAAGGGAGGTGAGTTCTGTTGCCTGTCTCATTTCAAGATCGAATAAAAATGTTTCATATTATAGATTTTTGCTGTGCATTCTGTCGCCCACATCATCTTGAGTTTCTGTTGATGAATGTTTTAGAGTTTTTTGTTGCGGCTTCCTCCGATACCTTGGTTTGGCACTGGTTTAAATTGAATCATATTTCTCCAATCATTCGATTGAGGTGTGGATGAGCAACATGATCTGTGAATAATGGTACCAGTTAGCCAGGAGGCTTTGAGAGCACCTTCTTGTTCTACCAGTTATCCTACTGAGCGGAGAATGTATGGTGAGGGAAACGAGTGATTCAGGTATGCTCGTCTCTCTACCTGCTTAAAACCATTTGGGTGTGTTTCTAATAATGTGTGCAGAAGCTTTTTAGTCCTGTTGACGAAGTTACAAATCTGGGTTACATCTTTTGCATATATCAGCGGCGGTTACCATATTTTTCTTGTCATCGTCTTAGTACCACGCAGATCTCAGACACGCATATTCCACGCGAGATTTGATTGAGAGAAATAAAGAAAGAAGAGATAACGTAGTCGTAATTTCAATGATAACCTTGATGATGGAGGTAATGGCAATAATCTCAACAATAATGATAGAGGAATATCAACCCTAACAACAGCTTAAAAGCACAAGAAGCAAGGATAATATCAACCCCAACAACAGCTTAAAAGCACAAGAAGCAAGGATAACCTAACAACTTTGAGAGATTCGTAACGTACTAATTTGGATTTAGGCACCAATAGAGTTCATGACGATGGTATGATCAATCATGCCAAAGTTGATGTTTAATCATCATCATGATCTACAATCTAATATAGACAACAGATTAGACAAAATCTTTTTTAATAGTAATTTTTTAATCAAACACAAGGTGAAGGAGATTGAAAAGAATGAACAGAGAAGCTCGCGAAGATAATGGCAACGACAGAGAGAAAAGATAGATGAAAAAAGGAAAAATAAAAAAAAAGTATTATAGTGTCACACGCGATGGCAGTCATAAAAAACGGTCGATAAATGTGATGCACCGATCTGATTACCGCGATTTTTTGATTTGCTTCCCGCCAGATAAGTTTTGTACAAATGAACCTATCAAACAGTATGATACCATTAACATTTAACAAATGAAATGTAACAAAGTCACAATAATAACAGAAGAAACCTCTATGCAATTACTGAGACAACATCAGTGGACACCATATATTAGCTGCTAGTGACGGCTCGATAGGAGGGGAAGTGGCACTCCAGCTTAAAACCCATGCAACTCTTCCTGAGCTATATTTGTTTGTCTTGTTGAATGAACCGACATCATCGCTTCCAAAATGATACCATTTGTACTCGTAATTACCATTTCAAATAACACGGGCAAGGTCTTGGACAACCTCAGACATCGGTGGCCGGAACTCTGACCCTTGCTGCAAAACACAAAGAACAAATGTTGAGACATCAATAAACTCAATTGTTTTGCACACAAACAAACAAACAAACACAAATAAGAACCAAGTTTCTCATGTAAACAACAGTTATTATACCCTTGTCACACTTCCTCGAGGATAAATCTCATAAGTGAAGGGATTCATGAAGGGTAAATTTTCGATAAATTTCAATCTCAATACCCGATTTAACTAACATAACATTTCCTCTTTAATAAACTACTAAATGCTTTTGAAAAAAAATACTACCGACTACCTAATTGTTGTGTTTGTCTTTTTCTAGTTGAGTCTTGGGTAAATTATCTCCATTCAGTAAGCAAAGAAATAACTGGTATCCTATCAGGTGACCTATGATGTAAGATTGATCTTTTTTTCTCTCTCATATATGAGAAAACATCTACATCAAGCAACCCATGCTGAGAAATAGGAATAATGTAATGATATGATCTGAGAATCTGTATGCCAACTTCAATGTGAATACACACAGAAATCTTTACCTGTATACAACGACTAATAATGTCAGCGAATCTGGAGAGTGATTTTACATGTAACTGCCGATCAACACAAGGATCCATCATTCTTATCAATGCATCGATGTCATGAAGCTGTGAACTAGCCCACCGCACAAGATGTTGCTCTGCCCAAGGAAGTGAGCTGCACACAAAAGAAAATTCAAGACTCGTGGTCTTCCTACAAATCGGCAACAGCAACACAATTTCTATAAAATGATAGTAATTAACTCACAAGCATACCTGTCAAAGGGCTTACGCCCAGTAAGGAGTTCTAACATGACAATTCCAAAGCTGTAAACATCACTCTTCTCACTATAAGACCCAGAGTCACTGACTTCTGGAGCATCATAACTGAAAAAAGGTCTCATGCCTGACAACTGAAAGAAAACCAAACATTACTTCCATACCATATCAAACTCAATTAATTGCATTTTGTTCTCAAGGAAAAGCAAAAAATTCAAAGGCAGCATTTTCTCTATATCTTTAGAGTTGTCAGGCACCTATAGAAAATTCTGAACTTACTCGCAGGACATCAAGGATATTACTCAACCAGTAAACTAGCCGTTGCAGCTACTTTACTCTCTGCTTTTTTTGTCTGAATTCATAGGTTGAGTCATTCACTAAACAACTATTTTGTTGGGCGATCAACCAGGTGCTCCTACCCAACCGGACTAATGAATGCCAACAGGAAGAAGTCACTTTCCTTAAGTTCAGTAGGAGATCCCTTCTTGTGGCTTTCAAATTATTACCTGTTGCTAATAGGGGGAGATCTTCCATCAGGGTTTGATGCTACTCAATGGGGATCACCAGAAATAATAGCTTGCTTTTGGAACCTCAGATCTATTAAACAGCTACTAAATGTGGCTCAAGAATATGTATCAAATGACGAGCTAGTTTCAAAGGAAACCTACTTAATGACCTAATTGTGCTCCTGCCATAAAAGATGAGATTCTTCATATTCAGTTATGCAAAGCTGTAATGTAAAAATGAAATGGCATCCAAACTGTCATATACAACTTTTCTTACCTGAGTTACAAAACTTGATGGTAGTAGTGAAGTCAGGCCACATTCAGAAACCCGAACAGATAGATCATCATCGATGAGAATGTTGCTTGACTCAAATCTTTGATGCACTATAGGTGGTCGACAACCCTCGTGGAGATACCTTCAGCATAAAGTCAAAGATGTCTTCATGTCGAGACATTTGCTTTGATCAAGCTAAATAGAGAGTAGAATCAACTTACTCTAGAGCTTTTGCGGCTTCAAGGGCTATCTGGATACGGGCATTCCATGATAACTTTTCTTTGACACCAACATCATCACTGTGGAGTACATCAAATAGGGTTTTTCTGCTGAAATATTTATAAACTAGTAATCGTTGGCCAAAGTCCATACAGTAACCAACAAGCTCAACAATATTCGGATGTTGAATCTCTAAGATGATCTTAACCAACTTCAAAAATTCATCGCCAGGAAGATCTGAATTCTTATTGTCAAGCTTCACTACTTCCAATAGCTGTAGATCAGAAAACTAGTTAGAGGTATGTCACAACATGACAATTATATCATCTACACATTGTACATGCATATTCTGATGAAGAAAGCTGTAAGAAGATTTTCCTTATAACTCCAACACTAGAACAAGCACATTCCAGTTTTCAATAAGAGGAATATAATTTGTCAAAAAGAGATGATAGTTAGATCCAAATAAGAGAAGAAAAAAAAATTCACTGCAAACAAAATTATAGTATGAACAGTGAAGAATAGCACAAAATAAGGTTGAAACATATTTAAACCAAAAACAATATGAGAAAAACCTTATCCCAGATCCTTCAAAGAGTTAGGTCAAAGAGAAGCATGGAATATCCAGCCAAAAAAGAACTTGATATTCCAAATATACATAAATTATAAGAGAATGAACAGGTAAAAGCATTCAGAAAGTTTTAGTTTGTAATCACTAAGGAGAAATGGTTTGTGCATACTGCATTGTCACAGCAAGATAATCCCTTCATTTTCCTTATGTTGTTTAAGATTTCTGGTTGAGATCATGTGAATCAAAATATACTTAAGCCCAAGTTGTTAGTACTAGACATATTTATCCTTATATATATCATCTTAATTGTCCTCCAATGTGGGACTATTTGGAGTACCATGATCTTCGACCTAAAGTTTAATATCCTCAAGAGGAATCAAAACCAATGCATACTCAAGAATCATGTCCTAATGGTGGCATAAGAGACCCAACCGATTACTGGCTCCACATCATAATGCACTTTAAGAATCATGTATAGATAGTTCCTTCCCATTTCAACATCTCACACAACACCTAACTATAGACCAATCCACCAGTACCATGACCCTATGAAAAAATTGACTCATTAACACGATAAACCCAAAATTATATGACTCAAAATTCTTAAACCCATGATAATGGTAGTAGAGGCTTCTCTAGTGGGACTATCTGGGGCTTCAAATTTATAGATAATTTAATCAATCATATATAAACATAATGAGCTAATTCAAAGAATTTGCTTAAATACCAAATTTGTATCTCACCAGAATAGAAATAAAATGCAGATTGGAAGCATCAGATAACAGTTTATTGCTAATTAAAGCATAATTAATCCAATTACATAGAGAATGAACTAAAAATAGAACAATATCAATTAAGGAATAAAATTGATCAAAAATTAATTGTGGAAGATTTTTACATCTGAAAAAATCGTATGATGTATAACAGCAAATTCCACATTCAAATAGTTACAAACCACAATATCATTAAAGATATATGACATGTGTTTACCATCACAAAAAATAAGATAAGATGAAGAAATCCAACCATTTTAGGGTACAATAAAGCAGTCATTATCAATAGGAGGGAATTGAAAAAAGATACGATTTTTTTATGTTCAAAACACCAATACACTGAATAGCTCTAGAACTTAACAGAATCAATGGAGCAAAAAAATGATGATAACAATAATAATAATGAAGATTACAGGGCACACCTAACGAACTTTTTTGTGGTGCATTTACTATGCAGCATATTCTGAGATTCAAATTGAAGCAGGGGCACTGAATTAATCTTTTGATGAAGTGCAATTAAAACACTAACATCGGTATCTTTTTAAGCCTCGTAAACACCTTCAATAATCATATGAAGTGATCTAGATTTGCCGTCAAAAAGTGCAATTCAGCATGAGGCTAAAAAAATATACCTTCCCCTGTGGGAATTCTGCTAGATATACTGGGCCAAGAGTGCCATCTTGGATCAAGTTCTCTTCACTAAAACTATTTGTGTGTTGTTGAAGTGAAGCAACAGAAAAAGGTGTCGCTGAAGTTGAAGGATTCAGAATTTCAGCTGGATCTCTTAGGATCTTTTTACCTGTAACAACGGGGTTCACAGTGTCTTTTTCAAACAATTGTGGCATCGGATGTGCTATAGTCCTTTGAATATTAAAATTATATTCCTGCCTTAGAGTTGACTCTCCAAGAACTGCCGACAGGAGTAACAAAGTAATTATAGAGCATGAATATAAGAGCCAATGCATGAAACATACTTCAACATGGAACGATAATCTTTACCTTCGTCACCTTTGATAAAGTCAATACTTATATAAGGCTGCTCTGGTCTTTCATCTTTCCTGACATCCTGGCCTCTGTGGATTCCTTCATCCTTCAATTTCTTTTGTTGCCACTTTGATACATTAAGTATTACCATTAATGTTACAATGGCTAGTATAATCACACCAGGACATACATATTCAACAGCTTTTATAATCGAAATTTTGTTATTTTCAGAAGATAGGCCACCATTTTGAGTAGGACCCTTGAAAGAGTTGGCAGGTGCAGGAGCATGAGAAAAAGGAAATGTTGTAGGAGGGGGTGGCAGTGGTGAAGGAGCAATGCTGGCATTGAATGGGTTGCCTCCCTTCCTGCAGTGAGGAACTGAGTTAAGCATTTGTTAACACAAAACTACCAACTCTCAGGCACAAGAAAATGAAATTCATGTGATAAAAGAATTGGTGAAATAATAGATAAAAACCATGGACAAAGCAACAGAGGCATTTGCACCTTTGCTTCCCTTCAAAAGATAATATTCAGTTAGCAAGTAAAGGTAGGTCATCATTATGATGCACTTACTTGAAATTAGGAATATTAAGAAGCTTTGCCGGGATTGGTCCTGAGAACATATTATTTTCTACATTCCTGTCAAAGATGAAAGTAAGAGAGGTTTATACGAGATACTGACACAACAGTAACTTTCATTTGCATTATTATCTACAGGTCATCGAAGACTTAGGCTTTTAAAAAAACATCATGAAGGATATTCAAGCTGTGAGCACAAGGACACTGAAAGTGTAGAGGGAATTAGGCATTATGCCTTTTGACAAAGCTTTACACATCAAGTTCTAAACTTCCTAAGATTATAATAGTCAAATAAATGACACAAACCTTGAGATCTTTGACCAATTTAACATAAGAAAAATGCCTGCAGTTTATGATCACCATTCTTGGGACAGTATAGGCAAAGCCAAATGTTACTTACCCATTATGGAAATGTTGTGCTTCTTTTACTGTTATGATACCCTTCAATTAATCAAAGGTATAGCATGACAAGGGTTCTTTATTCGATTCAATATGTAATGATTTCACCTACAACACCAGTTAGCAGCCACAGAAATAGCCTCTCTACTTCTAAGGCTAAGGCTTCTTATGTCAACCCTCCCTAAAGCCTGCGTTGGTGAGAAACTCATGTACTAGGTCCAATAACTAGTTAGTGGCCACAATCAAATCCACACTGTTTTTCATCATTATCTAAATATTTTCCAATCAAGTGGGGACTGGATAAAACAAGTAAAAAGAAAAAAAGAATACTAGACAAAGTTTACGGCCAGCTACTTCACTATTCCTAAGAAATCAAATCTTGTTAGTAAAGAGAATTTCTAGAAAATCCAAAAGGCTAGTGGACGATAGCTTTATATTTTCGACTGAAGTTATCAAAAATGCAAGCCCTTCTGCAATTACCATAGGTTCAATAAGAATAGACAAGTATCATTCTCAACTAAATTTTGTTCCAGCAAAAAGGGTAAGTGCACAGCTACAGTGACAAACAATGATTTAACAACTCGGATCCAATTCTTCATAACCTGTTAATATCTACCTAGGTTTTATTGCATACAAAATCAATATAATTTCTTTACTAACTTAACTTGACTATTTATCTGCAATGTACTTTCTCTGTTTTAATTCACTTATGACAGAAAATAAAAGAGAGGTGCAGGCAGAAAATACAAATCTTGGAGAGGAAGATCTTGTAGGACATCAAGAGTGCCAGATAGTTGATTATTTTGGATGTGCCTGCACCAGAAAAGAGAAGCTGTAAACTAAAGTTCTTAAAACATGTGGAGTAGTTTTCAGTTACAAAAGAGTGAAAATTTACAATGTGGTGAGAGAAGACAAACTCTCCATAGATGGTGGAAGTGGGCCACTAAAATTGTTATCAGAGAGATCCCTGCATCAGCAGAAGTTTGTGAAAAATTAGTATACAGATGGCACAGAGTTCTATGATGAAGTGAGAGACTCCTACAAGTTTATGAGTCCAGTGAGAGTCTGGAAAGCATCAGGCAGTTCACCAGACAAGAGATTGTTATTCAGTGACCTGAAGTAACAAAAATGAAAGAATGAAAAATCACACCAACAACGCTCCTCGCTGAAGCTTCACAGCACTGGGTGAACTCACATGTCTGATAGAAGTGTCAGTCCTGATAATGAACCTGGGATGCTTCCTGTGAACTTATTGGCTGAAAGAAAACTGTCACATGCAAATAAACCATGAAAGATTCATCTAAACAATCATTGCTCTGAAATAAAGCATCTAAGAAAATCCAAAAGGCTAGGAGATTAACAACATACAACTTCCTTATCGTAATGGGTAAGCTCTCTGGTATCCTGCCACCGATTTGGTTATCACTCAGGTCCCTGAAATGATACATAAGATATTAAATGGTCAGCCATCAGTAAGCATGATGATTACGCATAACAGGTAAGGAATGTGATTTTTTCTAGCAAAAAAGAGAAAAGAAACAGATGAATCTTGCTGTTATGAAACTAGAGTTAACACTTACATTGTGATCAGTGAAGTAAAATTTCCTAATTTATCACCCAATTCTCCTCCCAAATTTGCGCCATTGAGTATTCTATCAGTGCAGAAATCTATTAGATGAGGCAAACAAGTAGAAATGAGCATAGTGACAGCTCTTGGAACTTTACATTGCAGATATGTTCGAGTTGACACACTGAACACCTTGCCAGTTATCATTGCAAGGGTCTCCACCAAATGCAGTCCATCCAGGAAGAAGAGGGAAGCCCAGTGCTAAATACAGGTAATTTATGGCATACACTGGAAGCAAAATCAAGTTGTAAGCACATAAAAACATTACATAGATTTGATAGGCTCATAAGACACGAGAAATAAAGCATACCATCTTGTTCGTATGTGTAACCATGGGAAAATGTCACATAAAACAGCAGAGTCAGAACCAGAGCGAACCGAGGGAACATCCTTGAATCCGTAGTTCCTAGTATATCTTTTCACCAAAATCGCATCTCCTGTAGTCATAAATCAAACAGAAATGAGTTCAATTTTAAGGAAACTAGGAGTGAATTCTTGGCGAAAATTACGAAAAAGAAAAATTCTAACAGAACCTCGTCGATACAATCTAAAAAGAGTTTCTAAATCCTTTTCTCGGCCATTCATGCTTATGAAGGGCTTCCACCCAATCAGCTTAAACAAATATTTTTTGCAGGACACCCAAACCTCTTTCCTACAGATTGCAATCACTCCGTTTCGGAAGCAAGATAGTTCGCCTACCCGCGACCTTCTCCTCACTTCACACTGAACCAAAACAAACTTCACCGATAAACCAACATATTCGATCCCACGGAGTTCACGTAGCGCAGCAAATACTTCCCAAGAATCGAAGAAAAAGCCCCCACAGAAGCAAAGAAACGAAGCAACGCGGGAACAAATTCCAAGAAACCCACAAATCCCCCAGAACCCGATCAAGAAAGCCTTACAAGAAAAGCCTGAAAGAATCGGACGAAATCAAATCCTTCGCGAGTGGACAAACTATCGAAACAGCCCGCCCAAAACAAACAACCACTAAGCCGGAAACGCAGTGCCAACAAACGCCGATAACAAAAAACAATGGTGTGCCAAGAAAAGATTACCCGAGTGAGAGCAATAGAGACGAGACGAACCCAACGGAATACGTACCCCCTAAGATGATCATGAATAATAATAATAATAATAATAATAATAAATAAATAAATAAATAAATAAATAAAAATAAAGGGTCGGTGATAAAGAGGAAAGCGAAAGGATCGTAGGATGTGAGAGAGAATGGAATATGGAAGGCTTTTGAATTTTCTTTCCTTTTTTTCTTTTTCTTTTTTCTTTTTCCGCTTTGTGCACAGCTGATGATTCCACGCAGGGGAAATCAATCGATACGGATCATGACGTGGCGTCATGTCGAACTCGTCATGCGATACGGATCATGACGTGGCGCACACGGATCGCACTTACGGGGATCCGCCCGCCCCGTTTACGGGGACCATGGATTCGATTGAGTCTGGTTTGATCGGACCGGCTTTTGCTGTCTTATAAATATAGTATTGATGCTAATTAAACGCGTGTAGTATATACACACACAATTATAATAATAATAATAATATTGCTAAAATCAAGAACACGAAACAATATAAATATTTATAAGGAAACGAACCAAAAATCCAGCCTTTATTTATAATTGATTGCGCTAAATTAGTTCCATCGTTTGTTTGATTCGATACATTCTCTTAATATGTCGGACGAACCTATGTACATATATAGTATGATATATGTCTGCACTCTGGAACAAAAGGGAAACAAGGGTGTGGAACAAAGAGTGCAGTGCATCTTATTCCACCAATTCATGTTCGTGATTATGTTGTATGGAGCTTCGGATCCTTTGTTACATACATTATCGGAGTATTGGCATGAGATTACTCGAGCGAAGAACATGAATTAGCCACCGAAGAACCAAAGTCATTGTTTGGGTTTAGGAGAGTTGCACGACGCAGCAGTGGCTGCACAACTCCTTGTTCCCATCGGCCATTAAGGGCTCAAAGCTCGCCCATGCCTCCGCGGCCCCTGGTTCCGTGTCGAAGGCATGAGCCACCGTCATCGACCTCAGCTCGTCTCCCGCCTCGCGATATCCGGCCAAGAAGTAGAGGTGACCCCCGACCGGAGCCATGGTGAGGTACAGCCTCTCCAGCGAGCGCTCACGCGGGCCGGCGACGAGCGACGACATGTCGTGCAGCTGCGACCGCTCGATGACGCTCCATATGTTGAGCTTCCCATCGTAGGTCTCGATGTGCCCCTTCCAATTGTTGAGGCAATCGCCGGAGCTGTACAGCCGGCCGTCCACCGCCACGATCTGGTTGGGTGGCACGTCCAGCTGCCACATCCCCGGCACGAGGTCCCACTCCCCCCGCTCCTCGTCGAACACCTCCGCGGAGCTTCTCTCCACCACCGACGGCACCGTTCGGCTGCAGCCCTCCCGCTCGGCGAACCCCCCCACCACGTGGAACCTGCCCTCCCACGCCATGCCGACGCACTTGTACCTCAGGGCGCTCATGCCTGGGAGCGGCGTCCACTGGTCGCGCTCGGGGTCGTACACCTCGGCCGCCGACGTGCCCCGGGCGACCGAGACCGTGAACTGGCCACCCGCTACGTAGATCCTCCCATTGCAGGGCGTGCACGCGAAGTCGAATCGCTGGAGGGCGAGCGGCGAGCACGGCGCCCATTCTCCGGTCGCGACGTTGCACCGGAGCACGTCGGATCTCACAGCGACGTCCCTTTCCACCGAGCCCTCGGCATCGAGCACATTAAGGCAGAGCCTACCGCCGATGACGTAAACGAAGCCGCCGAGACACACCATGGCGAAGCCCTTCAGTATGTGGTTCCTGGGGAGCCCGGGAATCGCTCCGACGTGACCCAACGTGTTGTCGGCCGGGTTATAGGAATCCAGCCAGTTGGATACGGTGGTGCCAGTCGTCTCGTCTCGTCGGCAAAACGAGACGCAGATTCTGAAGCCGCTCGCCTGGTTCTCCGGCGGCACCGGCGGCGGAGGAGGAGGAGGAGATAAGGAGCCCATCCAAAGAGGACCACAAAAGCTAAGATGGGTGAAGATCACGCTGGAAGTGGGGGAATTGGAGAGGTAGAAGAGAACCGAAGATATAGAGCACAAGTGACGGAAGGATCAAGGGGCGATGGTTTCCAGTTTCTCTGAGCCACACTCGAGACAAAAGATGTCCTTGTAGAGCTAGCTAATCAAAAGGTGAGCGATGGAGGAGATAAAACTGTGTTCTGCAGAGGGATTAGGAATAGAATAAGGAGGCTCTAAGGATCAAGACCGTCTCTAGCGTTGTCTTTGTAATGGACAAGCAATCCTTGTTCTACGGCGAGGTCGGATATCACTGGAATATCCCCGGAAGGAGCTTTTTACGATGGAGAGTTTAATATTCATAGTAGATTAGTATTTGTATTTTTTTTATTTATAACCCATGCTAATAACTTTGAATAGAAAAAGTGTGGCCAAATATTTTGTTTAAATTGTTTAATTAAATATTTGGCCAAAACAAAAGGTAGTTCTTTAGATTGGTTTATTGGAAATTAACATGAGTATAAATGAGTTACATTCTATTGTATATTCAATCCAAAAATATTTTAGTTAAAAATATAATCATCCTAAACTCATAAAAAAATTAAAAAAATAATTTTATATATCTTACGATCATATGCTAATAATTTTAAAGAAATTTAGATTGGTTTGATGAAAATTAACTCGGATTATATTCGAGTCACATTCCATTATGGATTCAATAAAAAAATATCATATTTTAAAAATTAATCATCTTAAATTCATAAAAAATAAAAGAAAAATTACTAAACTTATTAGTTCTAGAGAAATTTAGATTTAGATGGAAATGATGAAAATTCAAAAGTTACATTCGGATTCAATCCAAAAAATAATCATATTTAAAAAATTCATTATCCTAAATTCATATAAAAATAAAAAAAATGATACTAAACATATTATCATCTTACCCTAATAGTTCCAAAAATATTTAGATATATTTGATGAAAATTTAATGAATGATAATCAATCACCGATTCAACCCAAAAATATCTTATTTAAAAATTTATTCATTCTAAACTCATAAAAAAAAATGACACTAAATAGCTTAGAATCATGTGCTGTTAGTTTTAGAGATATTTAAATTGATTTGATGAAAATATCTTAGTTACACTCGGATTACATTCGTTCGTTCGTAGGTTCAACAAAGTTTGATCTAATTCGTTAAGATTAGTCTCGACCCAATCCAAAGAGATTAGATCCGAATCAATTGGACCTAAATAGTAATGCTCAAATCGAACCAAACTAAGTTCTATAGCTTGAAAACTCTTATTCAAATGCATTATCAAAATAAAAACTTGATGAGGGTAATAATGGCGATAAGACTCGGGTTGACGTCAGCTGCCCTAGATGACGTCTCGCGCCTCTGTTAACCTGACAACACCTAATCAATACGGACCGGAATACTGACCGAGGCACATTAACATCCTGCTCAAGCTCGACCCTTCACGCTTGCCAACGTCGATGTCAGACGTTATCGGAAGTACGATCCTGCTCCCTACGAGCGGGTACATCAAGCAACGATAACCTTCACTATAAAAACACTCGCGCTCTGAAAAAAGGAGGAGGAGGAGGACAACAAAAAAATCCCCTGTGACTATTCACTAACTTGATCGTCGGAGGGGTCGGGCCGCGCTCTCCCGACTAGACTTGTGTGCAAGTGCGAAGACGGAGACCTCCCACTAAACGCCCAAGCGAGGAGCCCCTCTCGGAGGAAACGGTGGCCCCGTCCCGATCGGACCACCGCAGTCAGCCACCTCAACAGACTCAAGGGTCGTCCCAGGAAGATCCTCCACCATTCGGACTCGAACCAAGCCGCGTCGGTCCCGAGACCACGGCTTAAAGTTGTTTATACCAACAAAACTCAAGACAAGTTTTTTGCCGGATAAATTGCCCATGATGTTTTTAATGTCACGTCATCACGTTATCGATCTGATTTGAGTCGTTTTCCTTTAGGAAACTGTCATGCTTGAGAAGAAGATCTTCGTTCAAGGTGGTGAAGTGATCCTTGCAGGACTACACTATCATCGAAGGCATGCGGAGAAAGATGACTTCGTCCGGATTAAACGAAAATATCGATCATATTATGATGGCTTCTCCTTTGATTTTGAATCTTTCTTTCTTGTTTTCTCTTTCCATCGTTGTCATAGAGCAAAAATTTCCTGCAGGAACAAGGCAAATATTTTGTCTCCCTTTAGATTAGATTCTCCCGACCTACAAGTGACAAACACATCTAGCCAATACATCCTCAAAAGGCAAAGGCTGTGGATTCATTATCTGACATCAGATCGACTGGAGGCCTCCCTTCGAGTACAGAGCAGAACGAGGCGAATTTGACTCAGGGTGTCATTCAAATGGACGATCCTTAACAATCGACACCACTCTCTATGTATCTGCTGTAAACCATGTGCAGATGATAGGGAAGAGGTTGCAACGAAGAGCAGAGTCATGGCGTGCGGCTGGGAATCAGAGAGAAGGATTCTTTCCTCAGGCGCGTCGCACCAAAGAGAATGAGACATGCTGTATCCGGATCGAAACCCAACTCTCGCAGGGAAATCCATATATGTCATGAGAAAGCTCTTACTTTTTACATGCCTTTAATGATAAGGACACTGTTTTCCTCTCTGCTGCTTCCCCTTGAATCGGACACAAGACAGCGGTGGATGATTTGATCCATCATAGAATGTAATCAACAGGAAGCAGCTTTCCGGATTAGAGAGAAGCAAAGAGATGGTTTGTGGCTAACATCCTGTGTCCTAATGGCTGCAGGCCATCTGACAAAGAAAACTGCTCCTTGACCGTCTTTCATGTTTCGGACTACCGAGAACGATAGCAAGATTCATACGTTCCAATTCAACCCTGGCTTTAACCTGCAGCCATTTCTTTCATCACCCCACTCTTAACGAGCGTGAAGCAGCAGAGACTCAGCTCAAACGTAAGCGAGAAGATCTACCGCATCGTTCTTCAGAGAAGATCTACCGCATCGTTCTTCAGGTTCGTGGGAAAAGCTTCGGATCTCCAACTCGTGCGGTTGAGCATTAGGAATGAGTAGGGCAGGGAGAGTGGCATGTGTGACCAACTGCGGTACGAGGCATCAGAGGAGCCTTCTCTGGAGAATCAGAACAAGGATTAGAAACGCCATTAGGAAGGGAAGCGGACCAAAAGTGAGGCTCCAGTATGATCCTTTCGAGTATGCCCTCAACTTCGATGATGGCTCGTATGGTTTGAACGAAGCGATCACCGACTTCCGAGATATCCGAAATCTGCAATGTGGATGAAATTAGAGCTGGCCTTAAGCTCTACATGCTGATCCAACCACCGCAAACTATGTGCTTCCGGTTGCCACCACCTCATCCTTTTAACTATAATCTGTATGTGCTTGTTTCAGTCTGTTCCCTGAAGTACAAGATGTTAGTGTTTATGAATCATGTAAAGGAGATTTGAACTTGAGCTGCTAAAACACATCTGCTCCCTGCATTTTAGTTGCATCACTTTGCTTTCTCATGCTGCTGCACGATGTTGGTCGTGAAGAACTCGAGGGATTACTAGTTGTGAATTCAATAACAAATAGACCGAGACACCATTTGCACAGAAATAAAAGAGGTTTTTTTATTCCAATCCCGTTAATATTAAGAGGAGGAAGAAGAGATCACTTGAAGTTTCTGCCAAATATCTTCGCTTTACCTTGCATCCCTCACGCACAACCATTTTGAGAGGGCATTAGAGAGAGAGAGAGAGAGATCTGTTTCAGTTTCTTGCTTCAGAGAATTCAACCCCTCCATCTTCTCTATCATTTCTCTTCTCTTCAAAGCATGTGATGAAATATTTCATCTGTCTTTCATGCATTCGTGCCTTGGATGATGGCAAGGGTTGGACTCTGTAGCTTTCTCTCTATCCTCTCTGTCTTGAACATTAACTAACTTGGATCGATAAATCCGACATCGACGTCTCTTCTGAAAGTACTTTCCTTCACCATTCTACCTCCGGTCATCTCTTGAATTGCTGTGGAAGGCGAATCCGACTAACTTTGTGTTGTATGTGAGAAGCTACTTTGGCCTTTCTTTCGAAGGACAAGAAAAATAGATGTGAGATGTTTTGCAATTTCATAAAATTAATTAACTAAGACGTGTGAAAATGGGCGCCATCATCTGCCAGATACAATGTCAATCTACCTCCCTGCCCAAGTAGGAATCTACTGTGCAAAGAAATGGCTGTTCTTTCATATGTAGATCGACCACCACTAGATTCTCAATACAGTCTACACTGATCATTTAATAACACTCACTAAGGACATCTAATTTGTCCCAATAGTCAGATAGAGTAGACTCTATGACATCATTGATATCTACTTTGGAACTCCTCAAACTGGAAAGTTCTCTCATGACAAATATGCTTGGAAGTTTCTATCACGACTTGGGGTTTATTCTGCAACAGAAGGTGGCACTGCAGACGCAAGATTTACCTCCTCAAAATGTCGCATCACTGTTTTCAAGGTTCAGATTTATGTTTGTTTTTGAGTTAGATTCTAGTTTTAATAGATCGATCGCTTGAGTCGGTTCAGGTCGAGTGAAGTTTGGCTCTGTTTTTGGATGTATTCGAGTAAATTTTGTGATTGATTTCAGTTTTGCTCCGAAGTAAAAGCAAATGCAAACTCATAATATGGTCGAAGGGATTTCTTCACGAGTTCATGATGTTTGAAAGCTACAATGCTTGGCGTACAAAAGCAGTGTGTGGAGTACAAATGCAGGTACTGTGATCTTCTTCTATCGTAGTTGGCATCCACCTCATAATAGCCTGTAAGTACAAGCTTAGCTAACTAAAGCTTTGCCCCTTAACCCATTCACATTCCAATCATATCTATCACAGCCCCAGAGGAACCCTTCATCCATGTCTGATGCAAGAAAACCAAGATCAAGACCAATAATATTCCGCACCAAACGTTTGTCATCTGGTTCGAACCTCACAATCTTGCCTTGCCTTGTTCTCTGATCACCACATCAGATTTGTAGCACCGAGAGACAAGATCAACCATGGTGGTTGAGCAGAAAGTGAAGTGGTCCAGAGGGAAGGAAAAGTGAGGGGAAGAATATGATCCTAGTAAGAAGAGATCAAACTATCTGCCGAGCAAAAAAGGTGTACTTCTTCCTTTTGGCAGTAGCAAAGGAGATCACAAACAAAAAGGAGGGAGGGTGGAAGTCTCCTCCCCCAACACTATGGCCTCATTCAGCTCAACTCAGTAGTGTAGTACTGCTTCCATATATCCCACTACATCGTCCCAAGTATATCCATCCATGATCAGGCGTGACACTCTGAAGTGGGGTGCTATATCATGGAGCTCCCACCCATCCTAAGCTTTCCAACCTTTTCACTCCCAATTCCTAATGTCAACCACACCACCCTAATCCAAGTTACAATGCACTCCATCATCTCCCTCTCCCACAAAAGGCCACACTATTCCCTCCCTTTAATGTTTCCTCTGAGGCCAGCAACTTGCAACAAGCCAAGAGCATCACCTCGGTGATGACCACTGCTTCCTGTTGTGGCCTGCGCCACCTCGTGTCGGCTTCACTCCCGGCGGGGCGTGAAAGTTTGGTACGTGACGATGCCTGCGCCTGGAAACTCCTCCACCGCCTGGCTTCGGCAGCTCAGTCCGAGCGGCTCGAGTGCGTCCCCCACGGCCGATCGCACTTGGTTCTCGTCGACGTTGGGTGCCATGCAGAACGATACCGACACCGCGCCCGGCCGGAACACCCCGATGGCCTTTCTCAGCGAATCCAGCACTTCGGCTCTGCCTCCCGCCCATCGGCCTGTGCACTCGAAGCTGGCGTAGCTGTGGCCCTCCTCCGGCGTGACGTGTATCGTGGAATAGCTGTCGCGGTCGAGACCATTCATCGAGTATCCACATGGGTCGAACGCGAAGCCGCAGACGAGCGTGCGTGGGTTGATGCTACCGACCTCGGTCAGGTCCGTCATGTCTGCGCCCACAGCGTCGCCCGACCTCTCGTCGCCTTTCTTCCGGAAGAAACGCCGCGCCAGCGACCGGTCCAGCTCCGTCATGCACACTTCAACCGTAAAAGTGCTCCACGAACCTGCCGCCAAGCGGTCGTCGTCGTCGTCGGCGGAAGCAGAGTAGACGTGCCAGGAGTGCGAGCTGCTCGACGGAAGGACGCAAGCTTTTCTAAAGGCTAGGCTCGGCGGGAGGCGCTCTTCCAAGTAGAGCGCCTCCTCCGCGAAGCTGGTGTGAGGGAACGGCTGGGCCCGAGGGAAGATGAAGCTGCCGCGGGAGTAGCGGCAGGCTCGGAGACGAAGGCCGAGCTCCGCGGTGTGGCGAAGTAGACAAGGGACGGATCGCAGCAGCTGAGTAGTGCCGCAGGTCTTGAGAACCATCTTATAAGGATAAACAAAGAGGCTGGACTCGGAGAGGATGTACGCGTCGAAGTAGCGGTTACCGACGGCAGAGACGACGGTGCACTGCACGGCGTCGAGGACCTGCGCGAGGGCATCGCACCGCAGCCGGCGGAGGCCGAGCGAGTCGTGGCCCGAGAAGTGGAGCTCCAGGCGCTTCTCGAAGCCTTCGAAGCCGGAGACAGCCATGCCGCGGCGGTGGTAGAAGCAGCGAAATAGGGTGGATGGTGTTGGGGACACCAAGGCATGCACGTGGGAGGACAGAGGGGATGGAGGGGGATTTATAGAGTTCTGGTGAGCAGAGGGGATGAGGTGGGAGAATGGAGGAGGGTGGCATGCGTGCGAGGCAACCAAGGATAATGATTGCAGGCATAATGAAGCCAAATGGAGGAGGAGGAGGAGGAGGAGGAGGAGAGGAAGAAGGAGATCCTCACGAGAAGAAGACATCCAACGGGGAACGGGGATTCAGCCCACGCGCACGGCGTAGTGGAGAGAGTTCATACTCAGCACAGAAAAGAAGGAAAAGCCTGTGCGTGCGCGCGATATTTACTTGCACATAACAAGATGGAGTGAAAATGTCGACCGTCGACAGGCGAGATAAAGAGAGAGATGGATCAGCGTTCGATGAAAAGTTGGAATCGGAGGATTTGCTGGGGATTGTGGATGTAGTGTTGGCAAACATGAACGAGGTCAAAGAGACGCAGGACCATCTTCTTCTGGCCAAGGCCAAATGACCCGCACTCGTCATGCTCTCTTTGATCCACCGGGAGACACCGTGGGGGTCGAGTGACCACAACATTAGCAGTCCCCCAGGTGGATTCCAAACCTGGAAGAAATAGCGGAGCGAGCGAGCGAGAGAGAGAGAGATAGAGAGCGCAAAACATGGGGTAAATCCTGTTGCTCGACCTCTGATGCCAAGTACGTACGAAAAGGTCATATGCTTTGGTGGAATACTCGAATGTGTTCGACGACTGACTCCAATGGAGTCTCCTCTTGAAGAATTCCGATGATTAAGAGAGCTTCCACCAAATTTTTATCAAGCCATATATAATTAATAAACGGCTTTATATATAATTAATATGCTTCTGAGGTTGAACTCGGACGAGTTTGAGTCGACTCAACTCGGGTGGTTTCCGAGTCCAGTCCAGTCGAGGTTTTGAATATTTATTGAATTCAGCTATATATATATATATATATATATATATATATATATATAATTGAATTGAATCTATAATGTCTCGGATTGTGAATAGGTTGGATCGTAGATCTCCAGTTATGAGTGTGATAAAAATCGAGTGACTTGATACCATGATAATATTTCGATTTGATGACCAATAAAGATTAATCTATTAGGAAAGAGACTGACATAAACTCTTTAACATATTTTGAATTGCTTTTTTATTTTAATAATAATAAGCACAATTGCATGATAAATCTAATGAAGTACAATTACACAGTTGATATATCTAATGAAGTGTAGTGGAAGATGTTTCGTACGTCACTCCATCGATATCATATTGGATGGTATAGGAAAAACAAAATACAATAATAATAATGGTAAAAATTGTGCCTGCCACTTCAGCGGGCCCACGGGCGCACCCATGCATGCACGCGCGAGAAGCGGTGTATCTCACGCCCGTGGAGCCCACATCCGCAGACGAGCGCCTCGGAGGTGGTGGTCTCCTGCGGTGCTAAGTGCGGGTGAGCCAATGCGAGGTGGCATGGCCCATGCGTCCGCACTCACCCTCCGCACGCGCGCGCATATGATCAACCCTAGCGTCACTGTTACAAATAATGCCCCTCCTTTTCTCTCTCTCTCTCTCTCTCTCTTCTGTATTGTCTTTTTCTTCTTCTTCTCCCATACCACCTGCCATGCCTCTCAACTATACGTACTCTGCACTTTGCGCCTGTGAAATAATACCCACTTTCTCAGTGTTTTATCCTCATCCACTTTTTGTCCTTTCACTGTTACCACAATGAAGAAGATGCGTTCTATGAGACAGAGTGATTCTTCTGTCTATGATTCTTGCAAGATCTTAATAAATAGATCACGATCCATGGTAGAAATAGGCCACAAGTTTCTTTGCGAGATAAGATACGGTGCACGCGATAGATTCCTCTAGTTTTGTGTCCTATATTGCTCTTTATACGAGGATCATCGCTAGTGATTCACGCTTCACTCACAGTATTGATTTCTTGTTTTCCTACGAAACCCTAGAGAGAATCAAAGGATTTTATGTGGTCATGCCTCATGATTCAAGGGGGACCATACGTACATACGAACTGGTTCTCGAGTATCTACGAACGTATTCCAGCTTGTACACGTCGGGTTTCGTGCGCATCTCGAGCCTGCATGCAGTACTCTTGTTTGCTGTTTCTTCCTCGCCGTTGTACTGCTGCTTCCCTAGAAAATAAGATAGATGCACACGCGATTACCAACCACCGTACGTCATGATTCAAGGTTACCTGCTATATGTGCACACACAATAATTTTGTGTCTCCTTTACTGATCAATATGCTAGCTTACAGGTTTTCTTCTACTGTTCTATTGGTGCTTCTTTGATCATACGCATTGCTTTAGGAAAAGGTTCCATAGATACACTGCAAAGCTTTCACGTCCTATTCCTGAAGAATCCTATGCAAAGACACGTTGTAGTTCTGAAGAATCCTATGCATTTTGTGTTGTCTTTGGACTGTCGATCTCAAGCACTACCTTTTGTCCTTGAATCACCGATCTGCATTCGACGTTCACTAGGTTTAGTATTCTCAAGTTGTCTGAGAATGCCATTTCACAATGCATTACACAATTAATTAGAGTGTTCCACGGACGCAGTTCATACCATCATTAATTCAGTGGCTGTAGTCAAACAAATCCAACGGCAGGAGGATCCCATTTACTCTTTTATTAGATCATATATGTATGCCCCACCTACCCAACACATGTAAGCATAATTCTCCGAGGTTTTCGAACCGTACCCTGTTGCAGGAAAGCTTTCTAATTGGCCCTGGATTTGTTTGCTTCAAAGACACTTTTATGTCGTCCTTTGTGTAATGAGCCCGGAAAAGATACGGTTCATGAATCTAAGCATGTAAGTGTGGGCTGAAGCATGATGCGAAGGAGGTCTCTTTATCTAGTTTGGGTAAGCTGGATGCTTCGAGATGGGGGAAGGCCTCCGTGAAGCTTAAACAAGTCCAAGCTATGGAGAGCAAAGCGAGTCCGGGGCAGAGGGGACATGATGGCCTCCATGCTCGCAGCAGCTCATTGCAGCGCTGAAAGGCGAGAGGATGAATCTCTCGGAACTCTCACACTGCTTTCCCGGGCCTTTCCTGTACACCTGCGGCAGTGCATGTGTACTGGGGAGTGGCCATCACATGGTCACACAGAAGACTGCATGCGTACATTGATGCAAGCTGGGCAGAGCCATGGCGATGATCATGGTGCAGAGGGAGTTGGAACAGGGAGGAGAATGATGGGGGGATTGAGATGTGGGTGTCGAGGGCACTGTGGCGCACACGGCGGCACGCACGCCGGAGCGAAATGATGGGCGGGCGCTGCGCGGGGGCGGAGAGGGATTGAGGAGGGTGGTCGCCCGGGGAATGATGGTGGGCGCTGCAGAGCCAGAGGACGATACGCCCAGGCTGATACGGCCCGAACTCCCACCCACTTGCTTTTGTACTCTCTGCCTACCCCTCGCTTTCTTTATCGTGTGTTGCGCTTATCATTCCACGAGGGAAACCTTTATATATATATATATATATATATATATATATATATATATATATATATATACACAATTGCTTCTACATACGCCTACGTGTACGATTATAAATGAACCTAAATTAACCTATGGAAAGTTTGTTTTATGTATATGTTTTTTGAATCCATTTTATACGTTTCACATTTGTTTAAAGAAAGCTTATAATTCATTATTGACGGATTTAAGTTCCTTTATTTTTATGATAGTGTGATCTACATCTATCTGTAATCTGATTCGAATCGACATCGTCCAATGATCAGATCAGATTCTTACCGTCCTGCTAGTACACGAGATCCTTTGGAATCTAACATCCAATCTAATTTTGATCCTATTTGTCATTATAGTGATTTAAACTTGAGCAATAAATACGATTACGGCTGAAGAAATTATAATTCTGATATATTTTATTTATAATTTCGTAAACTATAATAATAAAATAATAAAAAATATAATTATATTGTTTTATATTTAAAAATGCCAAACCGGCCCGGCCCGGTCCGTCCTCGGCAAAGCCAACCCACCCCGGCCGACGTTAGGGAGACGACACAAAGGCACGGAGCCGCGAAGGTTTGGGCTGACGACATGGATGCAGGTGCCGAGCCTTGCAGCGACGTCACCAGCTTCCTCTATTTGAAGTCCGCCTTCTTGGCCATGGAACCCGCCCATTTCTTGATCTCCTTAGCCAGGTCCCCTCTTCCCTCCTCCTCTTGCTTCATCCATCCACGTCGCATCTGCGCCTCGCTGGTCACCAGCTGTTTGAAGAAATGAGGCAACTAGTGTTAGTCGCATCATTTCAGGAGCACAGCGTGTTTTAGCGCTATAACGTGTGATCTGACAGGAAGCAATTATCATAACAATGGTTGATAGCAGCTTTTGGTTGGAAAGCCAACAGATTGGCCGGACCTCAATTCGTGTAGGGCCTCGTCTAAGGATCGGGCAGCCCGAGCTCTAGCTCATAGAGCCTTATCTCCAGAACCCGACCACAACCTAGTACCGAGTAGGCCTAACCCTTGTTCAGTTCATGCCTGACCCCCAAGTCCTAACCGATCATCGGAACCCGACCAAGATGAACACAGAATATGTTGCGTTGATCTTGGGCTTCGGTTTGTGCTTATTTCGACGAACCCGATTTGGCTATCATGTTTCTCTGCAGTTACTTGTACTGCTAAGTTCTCTTACCGAGTGTGTTTTGTTCTCTGTAGACAAGCTGGTGGAGGTTCTATTACAACAAAGGTTCAGACTTTCATTTTGGAAGATTGTATAAAGGATATTGTAAGTGCCCATGGAAGGATTCTTTTTTCTTCATTATATAAGTTGGTGAAAGTGTACTTGGATGTTTGTGTATTACGCCATGATACGTAGATCTTTCTACAAGTTTAGTTTTACGTGTTTGGCATATGAAGTGTATACCACGGCTTTATATTGTAATAATTTATTCGATTGTTGTTCACTGGTGTGTTAAATGAGTCACTGTGCATGTGTATGAACAATCTTGCTTGTTTTACCTAATTTTGACCTTCCTAGGACTTCATTTTTGTAGTACAAAAATTTGTAGATGTAGCTTCCTGAGTTTTCATCCATAAAGCATGATTTGTATTTTAGCTATCATTTTAACTTCCCCTATCGGACTGAATGGTAAGATTAACTACCAACAATTAGAACATCATATTGACATCACTTTCTCAACCTTATTAATTTTGCTGTGATGATAACTTCAACAATCATTCCTTCCTATTCAATGGTTGAATATTAGCTACAAAGATGGTTATTTAATTATACTTTAAAACCAGTTTTTCCATGTAAGTTACATGAAAAATTCTGATTAAGATGCATCCACATGTTCCATTGGATAAAGGATTAGTTTTGATTATGATCATGAAAAATGAAGAAAAAATTGCGATTAAGTAATATTAAACACTATTGTGCTTTGGATACATCAATTTTCCTTTTGTTTCCAATGCATGTGATCTCTGTGGTAGCACAAGAATATGGTAGTTATTCCTTGTCCGTTACTTCAGAATTCAAAAGTCAAGTTATGCAGGTGGGCAAAGGCACAGAGTTGAACCACAAATACATCAAGAACATTCTCCAAAAGCTCATTGTTTCTGTTGAATCAACTTCCGACATCGTGGTCGAGGACTTGTATGAAAAATTTGCCTATTATCTGACAATCCAATTGGTAACTAGTGCCTCTTCTGCTAGTTTCTTACCATCTGCAATTCATTTATAAACTAAAGTACCTTTTCTTTTTAAATACCTCAATGAAGAAGTTGATAGCAGTATTTTGTTAGTTTCTTGTAGATAATGCCGAGCCCAGAGATCAAGATGAACTTTTTCCGAGAAAGCAAAGTCATCAGTGATACATTAGCCAAGAAAAAATTATAAACACAACTATAAGATTCCAAAGATTTACAATGTTGGATTTCTTGAAGTACTCTAATTTTCTAATTATCACAACAGTTTGACTAATTTACAGGTCTAAAGTTATTTTGTGGTGAAAGTATAGCAAAGTAGACTCAGTAATAGTCACCACAGCAATGCTTGGCACAAGTTGGTTGTCAATTTACGTGCAAGTCATCACTCTCTTATTGAACAAAGATCTTTGCATAATGTAGTAAACTTATATTTTTCGTGCAAATTAACTTTTACCGTTCTATAGAATTGCTCACTATCTGCTAAACTTCACCTATTTGCCATCCACTGCCACAAGAAAAAAGAGGGGGAAGCCATATTTTAGTGTAATTTTAACTGATTCAGACACCCCAAACAAAGGTCGGTTACATAACAAGATATACAAATTTCATATGTGAAATTTTCTAGTGTTGTTTTTTTCCTATCAAACTATTTCCAAAAGTGATGAAGATTGAGCTATTTTTATTGGTTATGTGTTTGAATTTATGCATGACATCATAATCAAATTGTAGTGTGACAAATTTTTTTTTTCTTATTAACAAATTTGTAATAAAGGTTATTTTTTTCCCATGTTTAGGATGATCAATTGCTAGAAGAGAACAATAGGATCTACAAGCAGATTACTTTTCTTTTGTCTCTTGGTAAGAAATAAGTCAGTTTTGGTTTTTATGTCTTCTACCTGCCTGGTTATACACATAATTTTCAAATATTTTATAGGCCAGAAATGTTCAAGTGCAATGGATCTAAAAGTTCCACTGCAATGTTCTCTTAACATGCTTGAAGGAGACACAGGGTATCTATTACTCTTTCATAGTTTATGTCAATTTTCTTATAATTGGCAAAAAAGGATATCATTATTCATTACTATCATAATTTCATAATGTATATTAAGCATATTTTGTGATAATTTTCCTCGTGGAGTACCAAGATGTTTTGTTTGCGGCTGCTTTCTTTTAGTAATAATATCTATAAGAAGAGAGATACTTCTTGTACAAAGTACAAACCATGGTACTTATACCATGATACAAGCTAATTTGAAAATGTTTTACAGCAGATACGTATTTGATTTTGTGTATGCCATTTGGACCTCATTACTTGCTAAGTTTTGTACAATGACATGCACAAAGGACAGTGGAAGCTGGATTTTACCCTTTTTTTCATTATAGTAATAACATTTCATGGCAATCTCTCTCTTTGAATTTGTATAATACCTATGTTTTGGAAACCATTCAATAAGAATATAACAGCCACCTCCATGAACCCTTACCAGCCAGTGTAGCAACTGAAATCATCTTCTTGACTGTATAATATTGAACCATTATGTAACCATCATGATGATTTCATAACAAACAATGACAAACTTTCATGGTTGTTACTGGATAATGAATTAGAGAAATCAATATCTATTAAAATAAGCCATTTGGCAATTACTAAATTGATTCAGAATTTGCAATTCCTTGAATAGTAATAAAGCCTAAAAGTGGCCTTTGAATGGTTTTAATGGGACTTAATGGCAGTTACATTTACCATAACAGGTTAGGTATAAAGAAACAAGCCCACTACTCACAGTAGTCAATATGCTGGACCCAATTATCATGTCTGGAGGTCGAACATAATGAATTTTAATGTGTCTTAATCGGTTTT
The DNA here is from genome assembly GCF_036884655.1 of Musa acuminata AAA Group. NCBI lineage: Eukaryota > Viridiplantae > Streptophyta > Magnoliopsida > Zingiberales > Musaceae > Musa > Musa acuminata. The sequence continues at coordinate 33,204,859 of NC_088348.1, forward strand.
AATTCAAAAAATATAAACTTAGATTTGCAAGTTTAGAACAGCCAAAGTCAGAATCAATCTGACTCATTTTCTACAATTTATTGTGTGATTGTTCTTTCTTTACCATGTACTCATTCTGCTGATTTGAATCCATTCATTTACCCATATATGGTTGAAAATTTTGGTTGCTTAATTTTTTTAAGGATTCATCTTGCACAACAATTTTAATGCTTGGTTTTGTTAGGTGTGCCCTTTGGCCCTCAAGTCTATTCTTATCTGAATTTATCCTTTCTTACCAAGAGGTGTTTTCAAAAAAGTTTTGCTTTGAGGTAATAATAATTCTGAATTTCCTATTCCAGTGCTGACTTAAAATTCATGTTGAAATATTTGCAATATATCTTAAACTAGCAGATTGGTTCTGGTGTTGGTTTAGTTGGGATTGCTCTTCTCCATGTTGGAGCTTCCAGGGTATGATTTTTTCAAAATATTTTTTTATAGAGTGTATACTTTTGGTAAGGTTTAAGATTTTTTTGCTCAAATATTGCTTATTCTTTTGTCTCTAGGGCATGCTTGTCTTTAGTTTATTGTGTTTGTCTATTGCAGCACAAAATTTAGTCAAACTTGGTTGACATATTGTATTTGTATGCATGTATCTTACCTTTTTTCAAGTATCATTGTATGAATTGATAATCATGGAATTTCATGATGCATGCTAGTATTCAGAGTAATAATATTCAACTTGACATGTATTTATATTCAAAGTATTGTCAACTTTGTTGACTAATGGGGTTATTCTATTTGTTGAGTAAAAGATTCTTGGACTGGATGGTTAGAATTACAAGTTCCATCTAGATATGGTGGTGGGAAATGCAGTGGGTTTTGTTGGCATAACATTTTCGATGAACTTGGTTGTCAATGAGATTAATGGCACCTCATGGTGATTCATTCACGTGCTTCACAAATTCCATCTTTGTATTAAGTGCAACAGCATACATGATCATATAAAAAATTTTGCAGGTAGTTCTTACTGATGGTGACATATCAACTTTAGCAAATATGAAGAGTAATATAGAACTGAACCATCTAGAGTTGCCATCAGAGAGGACAAGTGCAAAGCCTATGGTTAGTCACAATTTTGGCCTTTTTACAAATATATGACTGGTAAATTACTGCATGTTCCTTGCAATCTTATATTTTTATTATAAACCCTGCTCTTTTTGTACCTTGGATTGTTTCTATTGGGACGAGCTATACCTATATGTTAGAGATACTTTACTTGCAGTAAGATGATACTTTTAGGTTCTTTCACTGCTTGGTATATCTTTCCATAGATTTGCTTACTCATATGCATATTACTAAGCCCGTTAACTGTGTACATGCTTTTAAGAAAAATTATTTTAGTAATTTGAAGTGTAACATTCAATATAGGATCGATATATTAAGCAGAGCGCAGGTTTGCAGTTGGCTGCTTCCTCTCTTAGATATTGAAATTTAAAGCCTAAGCGGCTTGAATCCGGGCAATGCAATATGAATGTCTAGTGCTTTAAAACAATATTGCTGATAGCTTTAGCATGAGCTGTTGCAACAAATTTTCAAGGCGGTTTTCCTCCTAGTCTATTTAAGTCGAGCAGAATTTCCTTAAGAGGCATATAACTGATGAACTTAAGATGTCCTGTTCTGACTTCCTGAGCTATGAGTTGCAGGTTGAGTGCAAATATCTACCATGGGAGTCTGCATCTAAGAGGGAGCTACAAGATTACGAACCCGAGATAATGTGAGTGACTCATTACCTTACTCTATACAAGTGCCACTTAATTCTGTTATAGATCCATCATTATCAACGATGACTTGCCTGAAAATATTTGATGTTATTTAAATAGTTCGTGGGTGATCTGACCTCTGATGCTGTTTTAACATAACAATCTGAGTGCCACCTTAAGTTGGCAATTTTATGTTTTAGTGGTTGACAGTTACTTGTTACCGGATTTCTTCTACTTAATAATTTTTCTCCCTAGTGGCCAATTGTCATCATTACATCAATAACGATGAAAAATCCGTTGGCACAATCTTGCAATGCAGTTTTTTTTTCTTTTTCTGCAAAGATAAATAGCAAAGATGAAATTTATAAAAATTTGTAAGAGGGGATCTTGAAACCCTAAACCTCGGGTGAGCGACTGCGATACATTACCGATGTTTTAGATGAAAAAATTTGTAGAACGAGGATGGGAACCTCAATCTTTGTATCATCACTCTCTTATTTCGTTTGTGCAGCTTGGGTGCAGATGTAATCTATGACCCACATTGCATACCTCATCTTGTTCGAGTTCTTTCGGCACTTTTGAGTCCCACCTCATCTGAACCAAAAGGAAATGGAGCAAATTGCTGTGGACCAACTCAGGATACTGACGATGCGGATAAACTTCTACAGAACAAGGAAGAGGAAGCTCCTGTTGCATATATCGCTACGGTCATCCGGAATCAGAAGACTTTTGATTATTTCCTCAGAGTAGCCACGGAAAGTCCCCTCTCTGTTCTTGATGTTACAGAGATGATGAAACCAATGAGTCTGCTTCCTTACATGCTATCATACGATCGATCAAGTGTTCATCTTTTGAAGGTATCATTTCTGTGCAATTGAGATGCTGACCTTATTGTTAAGACTCAGATGTGATATCACTCTTTTTAGACTGCTTCCTTCACTTAATTTTTGTGTTCATCTTTTGAAGGTATCATTTCTGTGCAATTGAGATGCTGACCTTATTGTTAAGACTCAGATGTGATATCACTCTTTTTAGACTGCTTCCTTCACTTAATTTTTGTGTTCATCTTTTGAAGGTATCATTTCTGTGCAATTGAGATGCTGACCTTATTGTTAAGACTCAGATGTGATATCACGCTTTTTAGACTGCTTCCTTCACTTAATTTTTGCTGCCGCTGGTTCTTCCAGCAGACGTAGTGATCCTATTACTCCATCCGCTGTCTCCCACAGAGAAAAAGAAATGTAGCGATCTTTGAATTTAAATCCCCACCAAAAACGGCATCACTACTGCAGCAGCAAAAACTTTCATGGAAAACCTGCACACTTTGTAAACACTTAATAGAAGTACTACATGGACGAGTATTTTTTACATGACCTAAAACGATAACCCTAATAACAGATTTAGTGTTTAGCAAATCAAAAATCAACAGTGACATTACGCAAATCGGAGTATTGCCACAGCTACCAATGCAGCAGCTCTGAAGAAAATTTCTTTCGTGCTTCTCTTAACCTTGCTAGCTATCTCCTCCTCTGTAAGATTTAGCTTGCTCGAGTTTTTACTGACATATATGATGGTATCTCTCAACCCATTGATGGCCCATGAAAGCCAGAAAATCCCAAATCCAAATCCAAATCCAAATCCGGTATTCAACAGCCTGGTAGCAGACAAAGGTACCCTTCCACATACCAGTTTGCATAGAACAGAGAAAAAAACAGCGAGGCCAGTACCAGCTACCCCAGCAGAAAATTGGGCAAGGAATTTGCTAATCTCAGGGCTTGATTTCTTCAGCGAGGGGATTGTTACATTGCTCTCTTTGTCTATTAGGGCAGAAAGAAGGCTTTCGCAGGCATGCAAATAGGTCCTCGGGTAAAGGTCCTGCTCTCTTCCCAGTTTTTTGTTCTTTTTCTTCTTAGGCAGCGTTTTCAGCTTAGCATTATCAGAGCTGACCATTCATAAAGGTTAGTTAGGTACACAGAAAAAGGATATAGAAAAAACATAACACTAATTAACATAACCATAGATCCATGTATTAGGGTATACCTCTTCAGAGTAGCAACTGTTGGAGAAGATGCCTGTTTGTGAGCTTGTGATCGTCGACGACCCCTTCTGCTCGTAAAGCAGATGCACGTACCCATGAGCAACAGTTATTTTAAAAGGAAAAGAAATGGAATTAACACAACACTATGTCTTGGCAACCCAATATGTCAACTGAAAAAGATGGTGCATATCGGCAGATTTTGTGTTTCATTCCAACTTATGTCTTATGGAAGTCTGGCGATCTTATGATTTCTTAGGATACATTTATCACATAAATATTTATGCTGAACGAACTTTTGTGTTATGCCATATGTTCAAATTAAAATCAATTATCATCTGTCTAAAGGTTTCTTGATAAGCTTGAATTCTAAAATTTGTATACCAGCCATGGGTTCATTTGAGACATTAGTTGATTATGTGCGTTAGAATTAAGTTGGTAAGTTCAATGCTGTAAGAATTTTGGGAGTAGCAATTAGCTTAAAAAGTCAGAAACTTGACACAATTTAAGTAGGATGAGTTTCTAACTTAATTACTTTTCTATCCAAGCTGACCGATAATTATCTATGAAAACATGATCAAATGATCATCCTAATCCGCTAATCCATATGTGGTTCTAGCTTTTGTTTTGCCTCAAGGAATATCTTGGACCAAGTCTGGAGATCATGGCTTACTCCAAGTCCATCCCACATTAGACAAAAGAATGATGAACCTAAATTGTGGAAGAAAATAAGTTACTGGAATCTTGAACAACATTTTCAGTTGCCTGGAAGCTTAGCTCTTTTTCCAGAATTTAACTAGCCCTTTGGAGATCAAATGTTCATTTTGTGAGGGAAGTTGACTCGGGAGAACACCAATCAACAAGATCTTTAATTCATTAGTCATTTTTCTAAACAGAAAAGCAAAAGATTGCTCTAAGGAGGTGTATAGTTACATAACTAGAAACCTCAAATGATATATGAATTAAAAAAGAAGAGAAAATGTAGACATGAATACAGTTAAATAATGTTCAATTATGCAAAAACAAAACTAAATTGATGTGCAAGTAATTGTCACAAACGAGAAAGTAATTCCAAGTTTCTGATCATTTCAGTAACAGTAAAAGGAGGTAAAGATCTACCTTGTGAAGTATGGGACTAGCAATGATTGTTTACTGCCAATTATTGTTCTTTTTGGTAGATTAAAATCCGCAACAATTGATAGTAGATCTTCCGTTTGAGATGCACTGTCTGCAAATAACAGCCTGCCATCTGGATATACTGTGAAGTATGAAGTATCAGATAAGTTCCCAACAAAATCCAACTGAGGCTCCGGGACAAAATTTTGCTTTTGTAAATGTAGAGAATGCTGACAATCATCCATTTCAGCCTCATAGAGAGAGGACTTATCATCCACAAGTACATGCGGTGAAGGCAACATGTCAATTGTCACTTCTTCGAACCCCATAACTTCTGAAAGTAAAGAAGCATCTATGCCTTCACCCTCTGCCAACTTTGATCCAGACATAAGCAACTTCAAGATTTTCTCATTTCTTAGGCACTTCTCGGCAATTCTAAAGCTAAAAAGCACCGAGTTCGAGCATGAATCTGTTTCAAAAAGAGGTGTGAGTTGTTGAAAAGATAGTATTTGGAAGGAGGAAAAGGGAAGCCTAATTTTGCACAAACCAAATAAAATAGATATAGACCATTTCAAAGTGCTAAATTATTTCTTTTACATATATATGTTGCTCATAAGCAAGGTTCGCCATACCGATGCGTACCGCCCGGTACGGGCGGTACGTACCGGTCCGAGAGGCGACCGGTACGCGGACCGCCCTATACCGGGCGGTACACCGAATTCAGTATATATCGGGCGGTAACGGTCGAAATTTCGACCGTTACCGCCCGGTACCATTCGGTAACGGTCGATTTCGACCGTTACCGCCCGATACCACTCGGTAACGGTCGAAATCGACCGGTACCACTCGGTAACGGTCGAAATCGACCGTTACCACACTGTAGCAGTGCTACAGTGCTCCAACGGTCAAATTGACCGTTGGAGCCCTTTCTCCTCCTATTTAAACTAATCTTCTCTCCCCTATTTCATTATACTCTCTTAAACTCTCTCTCAAACATTTCTTTTCTCTCATAAACTCTATAAAACAACGATTTGTGAATTCAATCGAGGTAAATTTGGGAAGATTAAGAGGAAGAACTTTCTAATCAAGAGGTATGTATTCGTTTTCTTTAATTAGAGAGTAATTAAGTTATTTAATGCTGTGATTAGTTATTTTAATGATGATTTAATCGAAATTTGTTTGATTTTATATCAATTTAATGTCTTTAATACCTATTAGGGTATTTGTCATGTTTATAGTGGTGAAAGAGAAGTAAATGATTAGTGTAGATAAATGATAAGTTTATCATAATTTGAATTTTGAATCATATTGAATTAAAATTACATATTTAATGTTTCTTTTATGTGTTTAACATATATATGATGGTAAAATAAGTTTAATTATGTTTTATTAAAGTTATTTAATACTGTAATTAGTTATTTTTACGATGATTTAATCAAAATTTATTCGATTTTATGTGAATCCAATATCTTTAATATCTATTAGAGTATTTGCCATGTTTATAATGTTGAAAGAGAAATAATTAGTGAAAAATTAACTATATTAATCACATAATTAGTGTATCTAATGATTTTAATACTTCTTTTATGCACGTAACATATTTATGATAATAAAATATGATTAGTTATGTTTTAATAAAATTACTTAATATTGTGATTAGTGATTTATGATCGATATTTGGTCAATTTAATATGTTTATACTTTATAGTTTATTTAATTTAAATTTGATAGGATCATGGCACCAAAGGAACAGTCACACGATGATGCATGGGTTCATGCCCGAAAGCTAGATGGAAACCGTCATCATTGGCAATGTATTTATTGTGACTACATTGGTAAAGGTGGAGGAATAACTCGAGTAAAAATGCATTTGGCTGGTGGGTATCCTGACGTTGCAAAATGCAAGAAGGTTCCAACGGAGATCCGTAAATTATTTCAAAGCAAGATGAAACAAGCAAAGGAAGATGCATTAAAAAAGAAGGCAAGAGTTGAGGAAGAATATCATAGGGCTACACAGGAACCAGTTTATGATCAGTATGAGGGTTGCGGCGATGAAGTCGACCCGGATCTCACAGCTGGGATTCGTGCATCATTGGAGCATCAGCATACGGTCGATGAAGCAATGAGGCATCGACGACCTGACTCACAATTAGAGCATGGTAGTGGTAGTGGAATCCAGAGGTCAACCAGCATGAGGCAACCAACTGCTCCTTCTCAGTTAGGCCGAACTAGTAGCATGAGGTATGGTGGACTCCGTGGTTTTATGAGAGGTCTTGGCAGGAGGTCCGCACCAGATATTGTTGATATTGATCCGCAAGCCTATCCCCCACAAACAGCGAAACAGACACGGATTGACGATGCATATACAAAAGAAAAAAAACGGGATATTGGGAAGGCAATCTCAAAATGGTTTAACTTTCATAGGATTCCAGCCAACACAGCCCAAGGTCCATATTATCAGAGCATGATCTCCTCTATTCAAAAGTCTGGCACGGGGATCCAACCTCCAACACCGAAGGAGATTCACGGCGTGTACTTAGATGAGGAGGTGGCAGAACTAAAGGATTGGATCAAATCCTTCAAGAGGCAATGGGATGAATATGGGGTGACATTGATGTGTGACAGTTGGACAGGACCAACAAGAATGAGTATCATCAACTTTCTTGTTTATTGCAATAGAAGAGTGGTGTTTCATAAGTCCGTTAATGTTTCTGAAAAGATCCAAGATGCAAACTACATTGAGAGCTTGATGGACACTATGGTAGAGGAGATTGGACCACAGTATGTTGTCCAAATAATAACCGACAATGGAGCGAATTTCAAAAAAGCCGGTTTGCAATTGATGGAAAAAAGAAAAACTTTGTTTTGGACTCCATGTGCAGCTCATTGCATAGATCTAATGCTAAAGGATATTGGTGAGTTGGATGCGGTCAAGAAATGTGTAGCTCGAGCACAATCAATTACAAAGTTTATATATAATCATCATTGGGTCCACGCATTAATGCAAAAGTATGTAAATGGTGAGATACTTCGACCTGGAATTACTCGGTTTGCTACAAATTTTATTGCATTAAAATCATTACAGCAAAAAAGACATGGCTTGAAGGCAATGGCTAGCTCACAAGAGTGGTCTGAATCCAGATATTCGAAATTGAGTGATGGAAAGAAGATAGAAAAGGCCATTCTTTCATCTAGATTTTGGGAGACTATAGCAGAAATCATAAAAGGTGTGGAACCACTTTATATTGTCCTCCGTAAGGTCGATATGGACAAGCGTCCACAAATGCCGTATCTTAAATATATGCTGATTTCAGCAAGAGAGGAGGTCAGGAAAGCATTCAAAGATGATTTTAAGGCCGACCAATACGTACGAATCATTGATCGTCGGACCGAAGTTCATATGGATCAAGATATCCATAATGCAGGTAAATTCATATTCAAAAATACTTAATTTATTATTATTTAGATAATAAATTATCATACTAACAAAATTATGTTTTGCAGCGTATTATCTAAACCCGGCAATTCAATATCGATATGCTCTCGGAACGCAAAATAATTTCCTAACGACACTACGAAATGTTATATATCGACTTTTGCCAAACACTACCGAGGCAGCCGATGCTCTTATGGAGGGTCGATTATTTCGAGAAACAGTTGGTTCATTCTCCGACGTTGTAGCTATATCATGCCGTTACACTATGGATCCTGGTGAGGAAAAGTTATGCATATTGATTATCAATTATATTTAATGTTAATTATTTGTTATGCTAATAAAATCTTATTTATATCTTTTTGCAGTCGAGTGGTGGTTACAATTTGGAGGCGATGCACCACATTTAAGGAAGGTTGCCGTTCGTGTACTTTCACAGACAACAACATCTAGTGGTTGCGAACGTAATTGGTCAACGTTTGCGTTGATTCATACGAAAGTCCGCAACAGACTCTCCTACAGACGGTTAGAGAAACTAGTATATGTCCATTATAATATGCGGCTAAAATTGCGATGTGCTGAGTTGGATAAGGAGCCAGAGGAACCAGATATTGATCCCATTGACCTCCAATTCTACAACGAAGATTCAGAGCCAATGTTAGATTGGGTTGAAGCAGCAGAGAACCAAGAGGATCCTCTACTTGATGAGGCGGGAGATCCTCAGCGTCCTTCACGTTTTATCACCGAGGCAATAGAAGAAGAAGAAGCACAACCCCAACAGGTAGAAAATCCCCCTCGATTACAACATGGTATGAGTCAAACTGCTCGAGGAACTACCGATACCCAACGGTCACACTCGTCCGCCCAACGTGCAAAGGCAAAGGGGAAGGCAATAGCATCAGTTGCATCGTTGGAAAGAATCGAGTCGGGCGACGAGACACCTTCACAATCACATTCTCTTTCTCGTTCGGTCCAGAGACATGACAGCAACACGGACAGCAGTGCCTCAACAGATGATGGCGGTGATACCGGGCAGTCGTTGGTCTCGTCTGCACAACTTGAGGGTGGTGAATGGACTGAGGAGCAATATTTTACACATGCCACTCAAGATTCAGATCATGGAACTCGACAAGGTACTGGTCAAGTTTATGCGCGGAAGGGAAAGGAGAAGGGGAAGGGGAAGGCAGTGGATGAATATGAACAAATGCGACAAAGCATACATGATATAGACACAGAAAGAGACTCATCGTATTCACAGCCATCGTATTATGAAGAATCATATGGGCAACAACAGTATGGTGATAGTTGGTCATCCTTCTCTGAGCAACAGCATGATACAGAACAACACCAATATATGCCTCAAGAGCTGCCTCAGACAAATATGATTTATGACGATCAATCTACGATCAGTACCACATTGATGCATCAATGGCATACGGTGTATCAATACACTATGTCATGGGATCAATTTCATGATTGGGTCCAACAAACGTATCATATTGATATGTATCGGATCGAGGACCCCGATCCACCACCCGTGGAGGCTCGTCGTTCGTTTTGGTGGTAGAATTAACAATCAGGTATATCTAGATATATGATTATTTAATTCATTTGAATTTTAGAGTTTATATTGTAACAAAATAGTCTAACAATTCAACTGATTTTTCTATAGATATTTCAATCTATAACGAGCTGAAATACGAACCTCGAACAAGACTACCTCAAAGCCCGAAAAAGATATGTGATGCTATTTTTATCTAATTTACATTGATTTTGCTAAACTTATACTATTACTATATTTATTTATAACTTGAAAACTCTATCCTAACTTTTTTTTTTAATTTTCAGGTATTTTCGGAGGGCTAAATCGGTAAAATCAAGTGTACCGAGCGGTACACCTCGGTATACCGCTCGGTACGCCGTACCGTACCGTACCGAGCCGGCGTCGAAACGCCGGTACGGTACGGTTCGGCGAACCTTGCTCATAAGTAATCTAACTATTTCCCAATCTTTAGGACTATCTCATTTACTAGTTGAGTTGCTGAAAGAAAAACTTTTATTTCACTTGAGGGGAGCAATAGACATATATATAAGTCAATAAAAAAAGATAACCACATAGTGCTTTTAGAGTATAATAGCATGGAGTCTTATGATCTTATCCATGCAATATATGTCAAAGAAAAAAAGCCTGATACATGCATTATTTTATTACTATAATGAACCGATACTCCCTTCACTCTACCGGTGATCACATTTAAAGAATAATTAGTTGAATCTAGTACAACATATATACTACATGGTGCCATTTAACTACATATAATTTAAGTACACTGAATTTTCATGATTTTCTTTTTGTTGATAATGTTCCCTCCTCGAGACTCAAACATGCTCCAAATTATGACAACCTATGCTCAAAGGATAATGATTTTATGTTTCAGTTCATCCTGATGAAGTTTTCTGGCACTGCTAGTGAGAGGTGCAGGATGATATTAAAGAGTCGAAGGTGTTCAAGCCCATTTTCCTTGAACAATATGGAGTGTTTCAACTGGTACAAATAATGTATCGGCCATCAGTGTATTTTTGGTTTAATATGTGGAGTTAGCTAAACATTATATTTAAACAAATGCTTGAAAGAGTTAGAGAAAATAAAAAAGATGAATGAACGAAAATTGAACTTTAAGGTCTGCAAAATAACATGGTAGCTTTTCATCACTGTGAGTACAAATGAGCCAAGTATTTAACAAATATTGTTCCTAGATCTTCACATTAAAACGATATAGTTCCATACACCATGTATGATACACAACAATGAAAGTTATTCATGCATCAGTATATGCCATTTATTTTGTTATCCATAACGCTTCTCTAATTATTAACCAACTAAATGAGCATGGCTGGAGAGGGACGCAACAATCAGCATTGCTCTCTGACAATGTCTAAATTTCCTTCATCGGATACCTAATTTTTGTTTTCATTTTGTTTGTTTTGATAGATAAGTAAACCTTTGCCCCCTCCAACGCGCAAGCGCACGCAACACACAGACACACACAATGTGTGAATTACGAGTCCTATTTATTTTTTTGCATTTCTAATTTGTGGGTACTGTCAGCCGCATGGCTTAGTATGCCAGCACATACTGTTCCGCACATACTGTTCCAGCAACAAACAAGCATCCTCGTTCAAGAAAAACTTAACTATGGGAAACTATAAATTTTCTAATACTAAGATCTAACACACCCATCAACACTTAAAGACTTTTACTTCTACTACCAGTTAGCAACAGTCTTTCATTTATCCAACAATGATTGTCATGATTTCAGAAATGATGTTTCCACATACGCAAGGTTATTCAAAAAAATGATATTTCCATATGACAAGCAACCTAGAAAGATAAATCCCAGTAGAAACAAAGGATTTATGTTTATCAACTGGAGCCCACATATGTAAAACAATAAAGTCAATGATAAGACTTATTAAAGAACCCCATAGAAACAAAGGATTTATATTTATCAACTAATAGCAACAAATATAAACAGAAGTATAAATAATAAGATTTCTTAAGAACAATAACTTCATTCTAAGCAACAACTAAGCTTCAGACCTTGCATGTCAATAAGCACAGGTTTTTCAATCATCGGAGATAGGCTAGCTGATTGGTTATTCTCTGGCAATAGATGCATCGGTCGCCCCACACCCTGTATATGCTGTGCATTAAACTGAACAGAACCAAATCTTAATGCATCTTGCTTCCTACCATGAACTGGCAGCAAAATCTGAAACTCCTGAACCATAAAAAGTAGAATCTAAAATATTTGACAAGAACAGAACGGTACTTAACATGTACACAAAAAGTATTAGGATGCAACTCCACAATAGAGCAGCTACCCTAGTATTCAAATTTCAACAGAAAGTGGAGATGATGTAGATAATCCATATATTTAACAACTAGAACTAAACTTTGACATCCAAAAATAACAATTTGTGGCAAACTTGGTATACTGCTAGGCCAAAGAACAAAAAGGGATGGCACGCCAGATTAGCCAAAGTAATAGTTAACTTTCAAGCTAGTGATAATTAGATATAAAAAAATTATACTGGTATAAGTGAAGTTTATAATTTTTTTGCATTTTTCGCAAGTTATTGGGCAAAAACATTGTTCTTTGATTCAGGAAAAATCCATAATAAAATCTCTATCTTGTTTCATGTTTCTAATAAAAAAAATATGAATGCATGCATATTAGCCCACACATCCACAAATCTGCACACAAGCAAACCTATGGACCCACATTCAGGAATTTGCACATAAACTGGGACAACAAAGATATGCATTCAAATGAAACACGTGTGTGTGGTGACACATGCACACTCATACTTGTGTTCCAGTATATTCATAGAAGATCAACAGGCATACACCAGCAGAGGTTGTATATATGACACGCATGCCTGCAGATGAACTAGTATACGCTCAGACAAATGTGAGATATATATTCACAAAATCATAAATTATGTAGGAAATTAATTGATGTCAGACAATGCAATACAGATTATATCGAACATATAAAAACAAAGTGTTTTACCATAAAAAGCTACTACAGAGCAAGATGGGTAACTTCATTCAGAGAGGTAGTGTTGCATGAGCATAATTGCAAAGACAGGAAATGCAGCAAGATCCGATCAACAGATATGAGACAGCTAGATGGCAATGTAGGAGAAGTATTCAGTCCAAAATAGTAGATGGATATAAACCAATTAAAAGTCCGTGAAACAACAAGACATGCTCACTCTATTTTGGTTGTGTTGTTTTCTCGTCTTCTAATTGTTTTTCAGAGATATCTAAAAAAATTGACCTTAAGTCAGAAATTGAAAATTAAGTTAAACAATTGTCAACTATTCTCTTGAGAAGTTCAATTATACTTTATGGCAATATCCCTTGTCAATTTTGGGGCATATGCATACTTTTAGACAATCCACTTCTTTCTAATAGACTCGTTACGTTTTAAGAATCCAACAAATGTCTGAATGTAAACTTGGCTCACACATGATGATGTTAAAGTCAAGATTGAAGCTACTCAGAATGTCCTGTGCCCATGACAGAATTGCAGTGGTGCACATACTTACAACAAAAGCTTACCATTAAAATAAAATCCTTCTATGATCTAAAAACAAGGTTATCTGAAATCCTTGTAGTTAGAAAAACAAAAAACTATGATGTTTGATCACAACATTCAACAATATGCCACAAAGCAAATAAAATAAAATAAAATTCAAGAGGTCCCCATGAAGATCTGTTGAAAACATTAGTTTGCCCTAGTGAATTATAGAAACTAGCTAGATTATTATAGAAAAGAGATACTACTGCTACAATAAAATAAAATAAGCGACACCAAACCCTTCTTTCTTTTCAATGGAACAATTACCACCGGTAGTTCTCATGCGGAACGCATATTAGCTTAGCACAATCCATTACAGCATAAAGGCCCATAGGCCTAAAGGAATTGAAGGGAAACAAAAATAAGCTTTGCGTGAAAGAAAAGAAACCACAATGTAAGGCATCTTCCTATATTCCCTTGTCAATCGGTAAAAAAGATGAGTCGCAAATAATATGGTTGGAAATGGACTTTCTTCGAATGTTTTTAAACCAGAAAAATCTTCCTATACCATATCGAACACATCAAACGGATTGGCAAAATCACCACAGAATTGTAAACGGGAGCATAGGATTTCGATTGTTCTCTCTACCTTGGGGGCCTTATACGGACCCAGATGCTCCGGGTGGATTATGGCTCGCGGGAAGGCAGCAGAAGCAACAAGGGAGAGTTCCACCATCCTTCGGCTCCGGGAAGAAGAACGCAGCACCAATGACGACGGGATTTGCGGGAGATGAGGTAAAGGCGTCGGAGCAATTTGAGGCCAGAGGGGATCAACGCGGATCCCCGGCCTCACAAAAACCCCAGATCAAAACTAGAGGGGGAGGAAGAGGGTAAGGCGAGGGCTTGGATTGGAGCCGCAAGAACCGGTGGCGTCGAGGAAGGCGAGTCCACGGCCGTGTGCGGTCTCCTCTTTCGGACTCCACTTGGATTCTCACAGAGCCAATAGTTCCGTCGCGTGGTGTGACGGCGTTGGTCGTGAGGTGTGACGTGACCCAGCCCGAGGTGGCTTTAGGCACGACGGCTGACGTCAGATGACACGAACGTCGCATCTCATTGCATCTCAGTCAGTAAACGTTTATTTATTTTTTATTATGAGTAAATTATTTCAAAATTTTTATTTACCGATCAAAATAAAATTTAAAGGTTTTTTAAAATTAATATTTTAAATTTTATTCAATAAAACTTATTATTGGTGTTTAATAGCTAATAAATTATCAAAACAAATATTTATGTAATAATTTTGTTTGACAGTCAAATCTTTTACCAAATAAGTTGTCCAACAACATAATTACTTTAAATGATAAATGGATGATGCCATATATATATATATATATATATATATATATATATATATATATATATATATTATAATATCCAAATAAACTCAATCCAGAAGGTGATGATGGATTATATTTAATCGTAAATAACGTTGATCAAATTCTTATTATTGTAAGAAGCTGCGCAATAAAAAACGTAGGAAACTTGCTGGCTATGGGGTTCGAACCCATGCGCACTTATGTGCAGAAGATCTTAAGTCTTCCCCCTTAACCACTCGGGCAAACCAGCGACTGTGATTTAGTTTTCCAAACTTTTTATTAGATTTAAACAAATTATTCTCCCGGCCATACTATAAATTTTCCTTTGGATGCCCTAAATCGATTCCGCTCGTCTCTTCTCGTCGCCGATCGCTAGGGTTGCCTCCCTGCCTCTTCTTCTTTTCTCAGAGTGGAGTGGTCTTGAGGCGATGGCGGAGCACCTGGCTTCGATCTTTGGGACGGAGAAGGACCGGGTGAATTGCCCCTTCTACTTCAAGATCGGAGCGTGTAGGCACGGCGACCGGTGCTCGCGACTACACACGAAGCCCAGCATCAGCCCCACCCTCCTCCTCTCGAACATGTACCAGCGCCTTGACAACGCTATCACCCCCGGACTTGACTCTCAGGGCCAGCCTATGGACCCCCGCCAGATCCAGGAGCACTTCGAGGTCCTAAACATTATCATCATCATCATCATTTTCTTCTTCTTCTTCTTCTTCTTCTTCTTCTTCTTCTTCTTAGATATTGGCTATGATTTATGTAGGTCCAGGCAGGCGTGTCCAAAAATATTATCCGATTTCAAAAAATAAACTTGTTTATGTTGATTTCTTTGTGGTAGTAATATTCGTTGGGGTCTTTCTAATCTCGTAGTTATCAGGTATATGTTTCACGAAGCGATGCTATTCCATATACCTCGAAAAGACTGATCGTGTTCTCCAAACTTACTTGCTGCAACTATCTTATGAATGTTGGAGTTGTGCCTCTCAGCATTACCTCAATTCAGGGAGGGGAGAAGCTGCCGAATAGAAATAACAACTAGGTGTATCACTAATTAATTATTTTTGTTATTGCAAATGAGAGAGAGCAATAGTTGAAGCATGAGCTTTAGCACTTAGACTTCTGTTTATCTTTAGGGATACTAGTCTCAAAATCTTTCACTTGGATTTTGAACTTCTTTAGTAACTTTTGCTCGTTATATAACACATGAAAATAGCATACAATCATGGGTATGTACTACCATGGAACACCGCCCCCTCTCCTCTCATGTTTGCATTATGAAGATACTTATTGAAGTTCAATAGTATATTCCTTCTCAACTAAAATAGAACTTACTTTCCCTTCTCCCAAGTGCCATAGGAGTCCTCTTGTGAACAAGGTAAATTGTCTTTTTCACGCCTTACATTTATAACTCCTTTTTGTATATGATTACTGATCTCTCTATACATAAAATCTTCTGCCTGTATTGTTTGAGTCACCCACAAGATGCACATGGATTGCCACGTCATCCATTGGAGACTCATAAGCTGGCTCAGCATATTACATTCTGAATCGATGTTAGATGTTACCAGCCTAATTCATGGCCAAAGCAGGCTGATTTCGGAACAATTCAGGATAGATCTTGGCTGGTTTTGATTGGTGTCCAGTTGGATTATGTTTCTGTCTAGGTTGCATTGTAATAATGGAAGTGGTCTTAGATTTCCCTGTCATATCTGTTTCCTCATATGTTCAGTCACAACAATAGATATTATGTTATCTCTAATCACCTAACAAGAGGAATACATGTGCAAAATTAGGAGGAAAGGGGAATAGTACTAAATAAAAAATTTTAAAAATAAGGCAGTGATGTTGAAGTTAGTAGTTACAGTAGCAAATATTTTAAGATAAAACTTAGACAAGAAGTGACATTTAAATGTTACAGATAGATGTGATAAGTGTTATGACTACTTCAATGCTGGGAAGCACAGACACGGTAATTTGGGTGATGTACCCGGGTCCAACATGTGTCGGACATGGATTCATCTCTACACGATCGAACATGTGTTTTTTTTTTTTTTAATTCGTCGGATATACCATTCGCATGTTGGATTAAGTGGTCACGTGCGAAGGTGTCAGGGAACCTCTGGAATTTAACCCGGTGTTCGCTTGTCAGGGTATTAGGAACCTTCGGAATCCGTCTTCCTCATGGTTATAGGGAGGATTTCGATGTTAAATACCACCTATCCCGATTGAACCCTAGCACATCATCAATTGCCCTTCTTACTCACCGGCTTGGCTTCCCTTGCTTTGACTTTTTAAAATTCTTTTGATGAAAAGATTAGATGGTTAGTAATTGGCTTCAGAAGGTTAGCAACCATCACTTCCTATATCATCCTGGATATTATCTAGTTCTTCTCATGAATAAACATTGAGGATTTATATGTAGAGATTAGATTTAGATGTTCGATTTTTTGTGTTAAATTTTACTTTTCACAATTGTAACATCTTGATTTAGTCCCACATCGAAAGTGGGTAAAGATTAAGATTGACTTATATGAGCTAGCAGTTTAGGCTCACTGAAGTTAATATATTAGTTATCTCGTCAGGCCATAGATGTGGTCGGAGAGCACGTCATGATGTGAAGCCATCATTGGGCTAAGCTTCATATTAGAGAGATTATAACATTCTCATTTAGCCATTGAAACTTGGGTTTAAGTATTTTGAGCCAATGGTTTAGGCCCAATGAAGCTAATAGGCTTGTTATCCCGTTAGGTTGGGCTCAGACAATGATGAGAGGCTCGAGTAGGAAAGGTCTATTCGTGGACAGGGCTGGGGAGTATGTCATGATGTGGAGCCACCATTGGGCTAAGTCTCATGTGCCCTCTTATGGGGTTTGATTCTATACTATGTTGGGCGTTGATAAGGGCGTCAAGCCTTTAACTAGGGGGAGATTACAACACTTTGATCTAGTCCCATATTGAAGTGGACAAAAGACAAAGGCTGACTTATAATGGTGATAGGTGTACTACTATTAATTTTGGCCTAAGCATTTTGGGCTAGTAGTTTAGGCTCAATGAAAGTAACCAGTCAGTTATCCATTAGGTTGGGCTGTGAAAATAACTCCATGTATAAAATCTTAAATGGGGCTTATCCTACCAAATAAGTAAATAGCTTAATCTTGTATTTTCTTGCATGTTTTTACAGTTTCATTGAGCTGGTTTTTGTAGCCTTATCATAGAAGTTTGAATAAGCAAGCATGTCTTAACATTTCAAGCATTGGTTTGCATGTTATGATATTTCGAGAAAGAAAAAAAAGGCATCTCTAGAGATTAAATAAAGTTGTTTAATGACATATTTTGTTACTTTTGATGTTATTGTTAATGATTTCAGTTATTTGTGTCATTTAGTTGCAATATGTGATTTTAATGAAGCTGTGTTGACAGAATTTTTATGAGGATCTTTTTGAGGAGTTAAGCAAATATGGAGAGATTGAAAGCCTGAATGTTTGTGACAATCTGGCTGATCACATGGTACTCAACATCTGAATATGATGATTGTTTTAATTTATGCTATATTTAAACCATTATCTCACACCTCTTTGTTTCATTTACAGGTTGGTAATGTTTATGTTCAGTTCAGGGAGGAAGAGCATGCTGCAAATGCGCTTCGCAACTTGACAGGAAGGTTTTATGCAGGTTGTGTTTGTTTGCTTTGGTGTTCCATTGTATGCTAGGCCTTTTTGTGACATTAAGGTTTATCTTTGATAAAGTTCTTGGTTCATAACTTAGTTGCTATTGTTTCTGTTGTCTAATTCCTGTTTTTAGTTCTTAAATGGAGTTGTATTTGCAGGACGTCCAATTATTGTCGATTTCTCTCCAGTTACCGATTTTCGTGAGGCTACATGTAGGCAGTATGAAGAGAACACCTGCAACCGAGGTGGATACTGCAATTTTATGCATTTGAAACAAATTAGCAGGTATATTCTATTATTATTGTCTGACATCTTTGTACTTTTATTATTTTGAGTTGCTTTTCTAACAAAATTTTCAATTATTGCCAGGGAGTTGAGACGAAAATTATTTGGGAGATATAGGAGGAGGCAAAGAAGCCGTAGTAGAAGCCGAAGCCCCTATCGACAGCGAAACTTTGAAGACCGTCATGTAAACCGTAGCCATGGCAAGCGTCATGGTGACAGGGATCAGTATATTGAAGAACGAGGCAGAAAACCTCGAAGCCGAAGCCCAGGTCGTAAGAGGAACCGCAGCAGGAGCCCTGCAGGAAGAAGGAATAGAAGTCCTGTCAGAGAAGGAAGCGCCGAGCGAAGGGCCAAAATTGAGCAGTGGAACAGGGAAAGGGAGCAGGCAGATGCTGCTAGAAAGAACAATGAATACACACAGAATGGTCAGCAGCAGCATGATCAAGAAGAATGAGGTCATTGATATCTATGGTTTTCTGGTTCGTACTTTGCTTCTTTGGCTTTGTTCATTCAGTCGTAGAGAAAGATGCGTCTTTGGATAGCTACTTATTCACAAAAAGTAAAGCTCACAGTCCATTTTCCACTGTGCAGGTGGTGTGCAGGTTCAAAGTCCTGTTCAGTGGAATATAAAAAACTAAAAACCTTGTGTCTAGAGAATTTCACAACACAATCACCTGCTTGCCTGCATTATCGATTTTTATTTGACTAAATGTGTCTTTTAGGTATTATGGCTATGGCAGGGGATACCCAGGATAGTACTCATCATTTAAGCATTCATCCCATATTTTACTTATCATTTAAGCATTCACTCATATATTAAGTTTAGCAGCATATGGCCTATAAGTCCTGTTAAGATAGAAGTAAACGCAAAACCAAAAACCAGTTCTAACCATCAATTGATTTCAGCAATTGAGGTAAAACAAAAAATTGCAATTATTTTTTTTATAAACACCAGGCTTCTGAGAACCTTTGGACTAACAAGCATCCTTTATCATGATACTCGAATAATCAAAGGATTTTTTGTCAGGTAGAATTTTTTTTCTTTTACATGCTTGCTTTGCTACTTGATTGAGTAACGAGCACTTGGTTTTATACCATGTTGCTTTTCTCCTTTTGGCTGGTTTAATTTATCTTTAAGATTCAATGAGCTTATCTTTTCGACAAGTTTTGCAGGTCCAGGTGTTCCTGCTCCTTGTGGGCTTCAATTCATCACTTTGTTGCTTATATGAACTTCATTTTCAGGACAGGGGCGATAACATGCCAGTGAATTCACCAGAGTCTGCATCAGAGGCAGGGTGTCCAAATAAAGTTTCTCGAGTTTCAGTCTAGGGTGCCTTCTACTTTTCAGAATCTAATGGAACCTTGTTAGCTTAGTTGTGGTGTTTAACAGTATGTAAAAGCTGCCATGTAGCGTTTGGAACTTGTAGTATGAAGGTGGTTGGTCGAATATGATTGCCTATCGACATCACAGTATATTACGATATTGTGGTACATCTGATAATGATGGTGGTTGGTCGAATATGATTTGCCCATCGATAGCACAGTATATTATGATATTGTGGTACGTCTGATAATGATGGTGTTTGGTCAATACGATTGATTGCCTATCTATCGATGTCACAGTATATTATGATGTTGTGGTACATCTGATAATGACGGTGGTTGGTCGAATATGATTGCCTATCGATATCACAGTATATTACAATATTGTGATCGAAGGTGATCAGTCATTCATGCTTGCTGTTTAGGATCGTACATGATGGTTTGATGTTTGTTAATTGAGTGTGTATACAGAGGCAGTATCTTCTTTTTATTGATAAAATGGTTCTTGAGAGCAGATCCCTGTTTAAGCTGCTCTTCCAATGGTTGTGTGGGATGCTTCTTCTTTTTCTTTTTTTTCTTTTTATTGTAATTGACACCTTCAAAATTTTGGAGTGAGGTTTAGGTTTCAAACCCTTAATATTTATTAAGCAGGATTTAAAATTTTAGTTATTAAAATTTGTTGGATGAAGTTTTGTATCTTCAATCCTAAATGGGTTTTTTATGTGTTCGATCAGGTGGTCTCTTGCGTGGTGAATGCACCATCCAACTGCCAACCGTCAACAACCGCCGGCCTCAGAAGAAACACTCCTTTCATTGATATCACGTCACAGTTTCGACCTTTTCAATTTGATCATACTGCTGAATTAGATTGTAAGAACATGTAGTTCTGTTTTTTTTTTTTTTTTTTGAGACGAACAACATATGATGTGGCGGAGTTATCATTGATTAAACCAATGATGATGTTTGTCGTGGCAGACCGGGTTAAGATAAGATACTGTCGGTCGGTCGGTCAGTAAATTAACAGAGTTATCTTCGATTAAACCAATGATGTTTGGGTTAAGATACTATTGGTCAGTAAATTAAAGCAACGCAGGGAGTAGTACTTAAAACTTTATATGAACTGACGACAGGAATGCAAGAAATTGATACGGGCGTTGTCATTCACTTGTGAGATATTCCTAAAATAACTGACGTCGTTTGCAAATATTGGCATAACAGCAGTGTGATAACAGTGCAAGCGGTGGGAACGTGCAAGAGAAGACACATCCAGCACTGCGTGACAAAGCATAGTATACTGATGAACGCAATCGTAAGTGTAATCCGCTTGAAGGAGATTTACATGCAGAGAGGCAAACAGGCCACCAACACACAAGGGACAGAAAATTCCCATTCTCTCGTCAAAATTCTCGGTAAGACAGGGATTGATTACAGACGAATAGAAATACCGTGAATTGCTAATTTTAATGCACTATAACAAGAGCTGTGACGGCACGAGGATGGTGTTTGGCATGATCCCTCAAATGGGGACGATCTGCTTCCCGTGACTTGCAAATGAAGCGTGAAGCTGGTATTTGTTTTTCCCTTTATACGTCTGTATCGGCACCACCACCTCTGCTGTTGGAGAGCTTTTCCAATCAGTGCAACACCGAGGGAGCGATTCTAGCATGAAGAATGCAGCATGTCATCCTGTTAGCATTGTCGTAACTGCTGAAGTATATGCCCGAGCAGAAAGAGCAAATGCGGCAATATCTGGAACAACGTTCAGGACAAAGTTAATCCACATTTTAAGTCGAATAAGCAATTTGCTTACATACGGTCATAGTATTTGCAGATCTAATGCAGAATATTCAGAAATGACAGGCCAGAGAAAGCAGCTTACCAACAGAACCAAGAACAACCAATTTGAGTTCAAAATAGTCCAATTGGCACATGTGTTTGGTCCACTTTATCATGCTCGGCGACATCCATGTTATGGCAAAACCTCTGTGACAT
The DNA here is from genome assembly GCF_036884655.1 of Musa acuminata AAA Group. Lineage (NCBI taxonomy): Eukaryota > Viridiplantae > Streptophyta > Magnoliopsida > Zingiberales > Musaceae > Musa > Musa acuminata. Next base: position 33,226,915 of record NC_088348.1, read on the forward strand.
ACAGTGAGCATGCACAATCAGAAGCTGGCCAGGAGTGCCGTTCGTGTTGCTTGCATCGTCTTGCTTCTTTGATAGATCCAAATAAACAGTCCCTTTATACATCCATTCATCCCGTACTTCAGAGTAAATATCTTCAAATGGTTCTCCGCATAATGCACATATGCTTTGGCTCTCATCAGCAGGAACCATCAGTTCAGAATCCTTTTCAGATGAACCAACTTCCTCCAGCGATATTGCCACCTCTGAGGAAGATTGCTGATATCTCATGTCTGAAAACCATTTTCTAGACCTTTGGTTAAAATTACTTGTTTCAGACTCCTTGGAGACATGCCAATCTAAATGCCATTGGAGCTGCTCTTGGAGTCTGAACCTTAGACCACATTTGTGGCATTGAAGCTTTAGGTCATCAAATAGGCTTCTGACAACTGAAGGATGAGATCCACGAATGATTTCAGATTTGAACTCAGTGCCTAAATGCTCCTTCAATTCAGTTGCACTGGATTGTACTAGTGCAGCACTTGCAGTGGATACTGATGCAGCAGGCTGGTCTTCCAAAGGTGGAGCAACACCTGGAGTAGTCAAGCTTAAAGAAACTTGCTCAAAACTATTGTTAGTGCATTGATCTCGGACCTTATCAGGCAGCTGAGCTGCGGATGTAGTTGTCAACACGGTTGGTGGTGAGGCTATTAAACCTTTTGCAACTAATGAACTCAGAATACCAGAAAGTGGACTCAGGGTGGGCCCAGACGTCTTGGAGTTCTCTGAATTAACATCAACCGAGGATGAGGAAGGCGGAGGCCCAGGTGGTAGAGGAGGTATCACATCTCCTGAATGTGGTGGTTTTAAATCTGGTATGCTCCCAAGGGCAAAAGCAGGTGTAAATGTTAAGGGAGTACTTAAAGGAACAGCTGATGTGAAAACCTGGATAGGAGGAGGTCCAAATGGCAAAGGAGGTTGTACACTCATCTTCTGAAAGTTGCTGACTGAATTATTCGAAAATAGACCGCTCTTCATGATAGCAGCCAACAAACTACTTGTGCTAGGCTGACTTGAGGCTTCCACAACAGGATTATTTGCATGGCTCATGCTTCTGCCAGAGTCTTTTCCAGTCTGATGAATTCCAAGATCCATGGGCAGAGGTGGCAGTTTCTCAGTTTGATGGGAAGGTTGAGACTGGGTTTTGATCTTAAGGGAAGGTTGGGTCTGGGCTTCAGTTCGAGACAAAGGCTGAGTTTCTGCCTGTTGTTGGGATAGATTATGTCGTGATTGCTTTATCAAAGGAAGATGATTTAAGGATGCTGAAGTAGCAGAATCAAGTAAGCCTTCAAGCTGCCGAGAAGTATCTGATTGGGACTCTATTGAGCCTGATAAACTATCAAATGGCTGAGCACGATTCTTCACTGGAAAGATATCCAGGGACCCTACCGGCTGTAAAGGCTTCCGACCCACTTGAGATAATGAATTAAACAACAGATGATTTTGATCCGTTATGTTGTGTGGCTTTAGATGTTGAATGGGTTCTGGAGGAGGTAAATGAGAAGACAGCGATAGAGGAGGCTGTGAAAGATGCTGCCTTTGCTGTTCAGAAGTTGCACCTGGCACTGGGGTATTAGCATGAGGGCTCAATCTTGAAGATAGCACAGAAGATTGCAGCCCAGGCAGAGGCAAAGATGAATTATCATGTGTAGATAAACCACCACCAGAAGGGATTAATTGTTGACCAACTCTTGAGCTTTTGTCATTTATTCCAACCTCTGATGCTGGTACATCACGGCGAGACCAGAAGGATGAGGAATTTTCTGATGAAGCCCTTTGTTGTAATAGTGAATTTGAAGAGGTCTTTAACACCGAATCAGTCTCATGCTTGGCACGAGATGGCAAAATGTGCTCACCAAGGTCCTGCATAATATGAATATCATTAGCCTATACATTTCAATGGTGTAAGCATTTATTTGACAAGCTTGAAGTTGAATCTATCTGACAAATACAAGTATTTCAATAAAAGTGAACATATCACCATTAGCAAGAACATAAATAAGTTCCAACTAAGATTTCTTACCTGATAACACACTGAACATTCAATTTGGAACAGCTCAGAATTACAAAGGATCCATATTCTAAAAGAAACATTCAAGTTGCAGACCATAACATCAACAAAACTACATGCGGTATCTAATATAAGATATAAATAGTGCATAAACTTCTAGCATCCTGCCAAGCTGAAAGGAACTGTTTCACTTTGCAAAGAAGAATATGCAAGCATGCACTAATAAGTTCAAGCACCAAGGGAAAATATTGAAGTCATTAAAACAATGAATACCTTAAAAAGTGGAATTCTGCTTTCGGTTTTAGACATCTCCACTAAGTGAGAGAAGGCATCAACTGTGTTCAAGTTAGTTTTTGCATGTTCAGTCTCCAGAGGGATCCACTTTCCTCTTTGCAGGCTAGCGGACTTGTCAGCATTGCTACTAGTCCTTCCACCTTTGATTGAGTTGTTGGTACCTCCATAATCTGTTGGTCGGGTTTTTATGGCATCCCACATATATTCTTCCTCCTCAGAGTTCTTCCAACTTCTAGATGATTCCAATTTCATTCTATCTGTGTCACAAACTGAAGTTTGCTGGCTATTAGCTCGCATAGGTCCAGATTTCCCATAGGTTCCATAAGAATGATTGACATCAAAACCATTCCTTTCGCTTAATTGTGCCTGAGTAGCAGTAATACCAACGCCATAATATGGTTTGCCATGCCCATCTTGGTCTTTGAGCCTCTCGCTGACCCTTAGAATGCCAAGGTCTGCCTCTCGTGAAATATCAGAAGAATATTCATGATCTCTAGCATCTTTAAGTCCTTTTTTCTCATTAATCACATTGTTTACTGTTACCCGTTGTGAATGTTGCATATTCTGCAAAATAGAACTTAAATTAGCATAAAAGATATAGATCTTTAACTAGAAGACAAAGTTACTTCTAGAATGTGAAAGCTTTACGAGCATCTTTATGAGAAACAACATACAGGCATCTTAGTCGGCAGATTTGTCCTTTGCCTTGATTTTCCTGCCATAACAATTTTGTCAGAACTCTCTGCATCATCAAAAGTACTAACCACACCACTGACCTCATCATTGCTTATGTCCTTGGCCTTCACCAAACAAAACGGATATCAACATAACAAAAAATATGTGAAGGTACTAAGAACTGAGTAATAAAAAGTTTCAGATTGTAGATAGACAAAAAATTCTTCAAGAAAATACAATAAATATATAATGGAGAAGAATTCTTTTAGTGCTCGTTCATCTATTTAGGACAAGAGTAAACAACATGATAAATATCTTCACATGCCATAAGTTACATGATAACCGTAGCACACATATGCATACATGTTTACTTATGTTGACCAAGTCCATTAAACCTGTAATGGTAGAGACATCACATTTTAAAGGAGAACAAGACAACACAACCCCCAATTCTTTCTCTCTCCCTCATTTTCCCCCTCATCGCCTCCATCATGCAACATGCAACATGCAACATTAGCATCATTCCAAATTACACAATCTTCAAAACATCTAAAATCTGATGTGCAAGCCTCATGCAATGGGACACCATTAGGAATAAACAGTACTAAAAACCTCAAACTATAAGTTGATGGTTACAGATATAAGAGTGCAGGATACAGGAATCTATTTGTAATCAAAATAATCAGGAATTATAAGCCATTTGCCTAACATTTTGCAACCATGAGGTTACGGTATTTCATGTGCTATATCTGAATTATTGAGTGAAAAGTGTTTCATTTTTCACTAACAAAATGTTCACGAACAGAAAAAGCTATTATGTGGCCTAAGTCCAAGAAGTAAACAAAATCCCGTCTTTATTATAAAAACGTGTGAATACTAAGCTTATACAAAATGCGTGATCCTATGATGGACATATAGCAAGTAAAGAAAAAGCATGGGACTTTAAGATAGCATTTGGTGTCCTATAATAATGTAACTCAATAACTTTTTCTAGAAAAACTCTGAAAATGACAAAAAAGAAAGAAAGAGGACATATATATCACAAAATTGATACTGCAGACTTAGCCTTTGTTAAATCAAACTACAAAAGCAAGAAACTGAAATGAAATCTGGAGGTTAACAAATCATCCTGTTGTGTGGTCAAACAAAAGGCCAACTATGAAACATCAAAACGGTACGGGCAAGAGGAAGGGGGGGTGTGTGGGGGGGGATCGGGGTAGCATCAACGTCAAAAACCAAAACAAAAGGAAATGGAAAGAAAAAAAAAGCAAAACAACAATACGAACCGCCAATGGCATCTATATGCATCAGTTTCCAGAACATCACAAGAAATTAAAAACAAATTCCTAAGAAAAAGTGAACAAGGAGAAAACAAGGAAAAGAAAGGGACAAAGAAGTTGTGAGACCAAAGGGAAAAAAAAAAGAGGTAGTGCCAACTCCACCGATTGACACTGACCTGGCCAGTCAACAAGTCATGCAATAACTTGAAAAACCAGGACCAAGTTGGGTTCTATCTTTATACCTATGTCATATATTTTGGTTTTTTGACTTATTTGGCCCAAAACCATGTGGCTCAGCCAAGTCACCAAGCTATTCATCAAGTTTTCCAACCTTGCTTAACAGGTCTACCAGGTTAATTAAGAACTGAAAAAAAAATCCCAGTAGACTAATTTTCCTGTATTTGCTTGGAGAAGGGGACGCTAAGATAAGAGAAAGGACGAGCAAATTCCCAGATCAAAGATCATACCATGTTCAAAAGTAAAGAAAAATCTATTTCGAAAACTTTGGATGTGCTTTTTAAAGTCTGAAAACACCCGTAAATCCTTATAATGAGAAAATAAACTCGCAGAACAGCAGTTTATGACTAAAGAAAGGACAGGAAATCTTAAGCATGGTGCAAAGGTATAAACATCAATTTTTTTGCCTCATTCCTAAACTGTCAAGGAAGCTCAAAAGCACAGTCCAAGGCTATGGAAACCAGAAAGCTCTATAGGGCTGATTAAATACCAAAACATTGCAAGTACAGCAAGCTTGACTAACAAAATATAGCATAATATTTTAGTTTTCTTTCTCAATTCTCCCAGAAGTAATTGATCAGATCATTCTTTCCATTAATCCCAGCCTTCTAAACAAGCAGCCAGATCCAATACCAAAAGAGTCGAACCTTTATTGCATTTTGTATCACATAGACTTTTGTCTCTTTCATAGTAGGAGGCATATCTCTATGTCCATTTGCAGAACACTTTGGTACAATACACTGCCTACATAAAGATGTATCTTCAAAAAGCTTTCATGCGTCTTTGACGCAGGACATTAATGACAATGCATGAGTTCATATCCAGAAACTCACAGTACAACTTGGATCAGTAGATACTAAAAATGGATAGTCAATACAAGTACATGTGTAAAATTCAAGAAAATATTTCTTCTTAACCTCTTTTGATCCTTAATCATCTGGCTAACTCAGGTCAACATGAACTAATTTGATAAATATCTTTTCCTTTTTCCAGTAAGGAAACATCATTTTTCAATTAGTACAAGTAAAATTATGAACTAATATTGACAATTTATAGCCCATTTATCCAAGAATCACTACCCATATTTTATTCATTTAAATCACAGGATCCTTTACCAGTTCATGTACCACTTTCTGCAGTCTCGTTTTCGATGTAACCTACTAGTTTAAGCAATTTCCATGAAAATTTCCACAATTTTGGACATCTCAATGCAAGAACACTGATCAACAAACATAACCATGTCAGATGGACAGTGTAATGGTATCGTAGTGACATTTACATTGACCAGAACATAAATTGTGAAACCATTAACACACTAAAACAACACAAGAGTACAAAGCCGAAGGAAGCCAATAACCATGATATCTGAAATCATAAGTGGCTGGCTTACCCTTGAGGAATGCAGTTTCTGCCTTGCCTCCAAGTATTTTGGATTTACATGAATGCTGTGGGCTGGACGTTGTGGTTGGGAATCAAGTTTTGATGATACAGATCCAGATGAAACATTGATAACCGGTGGGAAACCAAGTTCTTTTTCAATTAACTGAAGTGAGGCATGGGGGAACACTCCTCTCCATGTCCCAAAAAGATGTCTCATACTAGGACGAATAGAAGAATCAACCTGTTTATAGGCCTTGCAGAATACCTATAAATAAAAAATACATAGATCACAGATCAAGAACTCGAAGATGAAATGACACAAGACAAAAAGGAGAGGGTGAAAGGAACAGAAGCCAAAATATGCACAACAGCAAATAATGATGCAAGCTTCGGATATATTAATCCAACAGCAGAATCCACCTCAGGTAGCCTTGAAGCGAAATATCTGATATAATCTCTTCCAATATTCTTCACGATACTATCTAGGAGATACAGGGAAGGTAACTTTTGTTCAGTGGCCACCTGCATATCATCATAGGAACTATATATCATTGTTATTCCTTCATAATGAAAAGAAAACAATACATAAGTAAAGAAGGGACAAGGAACTGAAGACACAGGGAGATCATAAAAAACTACAGAAAAGAAATGGAGAAGAATTTTACAAGCAATTATGACTATCTAAAATAAAAAAGTTTACAGAAGCCATTTATTTATATTGATAATTGTTAAGGGAATAATGTGGATTACAGAGATTGACATTTTGATAACGATAAGGTAGAGAGAACAAAAGGAACATAATTCAAGTTATCGAGGATGGCATGCTTCCTGATTCACACTTTGCTTACCTACTCTGGAAATGTTGCACATAATTGGTGTTTCGATGAAAGATGGGTCTGAGCCTCAAATTTGTTACATATAAATCATATTTTATCAATATGGACTAATTTCAATTAACTAGAACAACCAATGTTTTCACATTTTTTAGTGAGTATAAATTGAGAATTTAAAATGGAATATCTCAGAACAATGGGCTTACTATCATCTACTAACTTTTACGATGCTCCCAATTCTTCTTTCTCATTCACTCTGATGCTGCTAAATCTATCAGAACAAGTGCTGTTCACAGATAGTAGTAATCGAGAACATATTAAATTGAGAATACACTTTTACTACATCTATGCACAACAGCTTCAACATTGACCAGAGCATGAAGCGTGTGGCCTGCTCAAGCCTAAGCCCTTTAGATAAGTTTGATCAAGATTCAAAATCCTGACAGCAAAACTTGATCAAAATATTTAAGCCATTAATCGGATCAAACTTCACAAGGATTTCATTGAAAGCCTAGCCAGTCCAAAATAACCTGTATACAATGGTTTAAAATCTGCCATCCCAGCCAATAGTGTCCAAGATTAGCCAATTTGACCCCAAACCTTCAGCTTTTGAGGCAAAGTGATTCTAACTCAAAGATCATTTGGAACTGTCAAGGAGTTTGGCGTTGCATATCCTAGTTGATTCCAGTCGATTACAACCAATCCTAAGCTTGAATCAATTCCAGGAGATTTCACCAGAGACCATTGGCCCAACCGATCTCAACCACACAGATTCCCAGTCTCATGATGATTCATTTTGATTGACGCTTGAGAAGATCGCACCAATAAAATTTAATGATAACGAAAAGGTGCCCCACCAGCCATCAGCAAAAAATGCACTTCTCATCCGTTACATATCATGGTAGGATTCCATGTGAAACCATTTTACGAGCTGGACAAATCTAACAGGTACAAGGGACCATGATATGCACATTGGAGAAGCCAGATGGAGAAGAAACCGATTGGAATTTAATTGATAAAAATATCTTTTAACTAGATTTTCCAGACCTATCCTTTTGCAGCTTTAATCCTAAAGCTGCATCAATATAACCAACAAGGTCGCTTATTATATGAGAAATGCATGTGCATGTATTGATAAAATAAGCAACAACTTCAGACCCCGTCGAGGACGTCTGATAAACCATTTTGTTGGTAAAAATCATCAACACGACCCCACATCAGACAATACTAAATCATCAACAAATGTAAGTCCCTCAAGAAGTACATAACCATTTGATGAAATTGTTGCATTTTTATTGGCGATTCAGTGGACCACAAACCATAATCACGATCAACCTAGTAAACCAATTGCTCACTCAGAAGTGTGCTGGGTAATAGCGTCACTTGTTTGTTTCACCTGCGCATGCAGATCATAACCTCGAGATTAATTGGTTCAAGGAAACATTTACATCAACTTTATTTAATTGGGTGGACAAGTAGCCTTGATCAGAAGACGTCAGAGGATCGGTCTTCTTTTACACAGAAATCGTGTCATCATCGGTGGGATTGAGTAATGGGAACGTCTCTCGGCCCAAATACTGTTTTTGCAAGCACTTACTAGATCACAATCATACTGCGTCACCATAACAGGACAACATCCTCCTACGCCACATGATAGGATCAAGAAACTTGTCTTTTGACAATCTATTTCACAGAAAAGATCAAAACCTTGTGATTTATATGAGTTCAAGTACATCAGGTCACCTCGAGGACATTGGCGCAGATGACAGCGGCAATTTCCTTCGCGGCGTGAAGACTCTCTCCGGCAATAATGGTCAGATTGGTGATGATAGGCTTGGAATTGAAAGTTAGTTCGGCAAGGGCCGTCCTGTACTGTGCCACGAGCTCTTGATGCGATCCTACTGGCGCAGCAGCATCGTCCCTTTCCTGCCTCTCGCGAGCCCTAGGCAACCTAGAAACCAACGGCTGGTTGCCGGCCCTGGCTGGAGGGATCAGGCGGTCCCGGTCGAAGGCGACGCGGTCCCTCACCACCGCGTCCTCCGCCACCAATCGAGGCCGCTTCGAGCCAGGCTCTCGGGAGCGATCCATGGCGGATCTGCGGGAGCTCTCCATCTCCATCCCCCGGGAGATTCCGGCAGCCGTATCCTTATCGCTTAGTGCTCGCGGTACTCCAAGGAAGGAGCTGGGCCGCGCGATTCAGGAATGCAAGAGACCTACAATTAAGAGAATTGGGGCGGAAACGAAACCCTAGATCGATCGAGAGCTGGAGTTGGCAAAAGGGCCGCGGGAGGGCGCGACAGCAGCAGGTGCGGCTCGCATGAGTCGTGGTTAATTTGTAATTGCACCGGAAGGGTGGAGGGTAGTTTCGACTTTCGAGAATAGAAGCGGAAATATATGTTGGACGACAGACTTCCACTTTGCATCGATGTTTTAGATATACAAATATATCAAATATTATTTTAAATCTTATTTTTTTTTAATATAATTTCATTAGATCAATATTTAAGATTTTACTTTAAAATATTTTTCTTTCTTTCTTTTATTTGGGATTGATGCACTGAATCGTCGAGACTAACTGAATGGATCCATATAATTTCCTGATGGTTATCTTTGTCTCTCTTCGACCTTACGATCGAAGAGTTTTTTCTTAATTTTTCTTTGGTTTTATCTTTTTACTTTTGTCTCGATATGCTTCTCAGATGGTACCGATGCTAAGAAAATATCTCTTTCTCCCTTACAAGGAGACTATATATCGTGACTCGGATAGATTAACTGACCCATTTATTTTGTTTGACCTAAACCACCAGTTAAAAATACTTAGGTTGAAGTTAATAATAGTGTTATTTCCTTAATGTTGTTGACCGTGAAAAGGAATTTGCTCCCCTATGCCAGGCATTTGAAAAGGAAAACTAGGCCACGTCTTGAGATTAATGCCCTTTGTAGTCTAGTGTGTGAGCCTTCTCAAAATCATGATTTGGGGGGATGACAGGTCGTTTGTGATAAATGACCCAAACGAAGAGGGAAATTGAGGGGATCAACCTCGTTGCTAAGGATTAATGCACCATGCAGTTGGCTCATGTGACCCTCTCAAAGATTGAGATGGACAGGGGCAGAGGATCATGTTCCTGTCGTAAGGGAGGAGGGGCGCGAGTTCTTTCACACATATCATCATCCAAATGACGGTCACGAACGAAAACGAAGAGTATATTGTTTACATTATTATATTTCTAGCATAATCACCCGACCCTTACGAGTAATATTAATTTTATCCGGATGTTATAAATCAGATGTGAGTAAATAGCATTAGAACCATACCTTTACGTCTAATTTAGCTATAAAATCGAGTTGGTAGCTCATGAGAAAGTCAACAGCGACTAAGTTAATCGAAGGAAACAAAAACAAATCTCCTTTTGTTTTTTTGGCTAAATTAGTTGAGACAATATATTTTATTGTGATGACTAAGTCAATCGAAATTAGGCCACAACGCATGTCGAAAGATATCCCGGAGATCCATTTATTCGAAGGTAAGCTATCATGAGACGTCAACACATGGAGTTGCAAGTCTTGCAAGACGATAACTTCAATCTCTTTGGCAGGATATCCTAAAGAATTAGCACAGTGGATGAAAACAAGCTACGATTAGGGTGGGGATCAAAGCTTTGAACTCCATGCACTCTTGTGATCTATATATAAACGATAGTGCTCTATTCGTGTGAAGCACGTATGACAATTTCCTTCATCTCCTCTCCACCACAAGTTTACACTCTGCAGTGGAGGAGGATCATGAGGACGCGGAATCCAGAATGGCTTCAAGCTGAAGAGGAGAAGGATTAAATGGTAAGCCGCATTTGATGATGCCATGGGGTTTCTTCGTGCCTCGGCTTGCTTCTGTTCTTGTCCGAATCAACAACAGAAGCAAGGTGATGATGATACCTTGTCGACTCCACCTTAGCTTCTGTTCTTCATGCCTCGGCTTGCTTCTGTTCTCCTATTCAAGCTGAAGAGGAGAACGAACAAGATCACCTGAAACCTTGTCGACTCCACTTTAGCTTACACTCCAGGCTTTTCTGCATTATATTCCGCAAGGTGATATCAGATAGCCAAAAACACCGAGCAGTCGTTGACTTGGTGATCTTACAGTGAAGTCGTAAGAGAACAAGGAGGAATGCAGCAGCTTTCACTGTTCTGCCGACCATTCAGTGGCCATCAGTTAGAGACAAACTACATCGAAGCAAGCACATGCAGAAAGGGACCGACCCCGCAACTTGGATTCGCACAAAAGCTTCGCGTGCCTGGTGATCATGAAAGCCGACGAGGGATCCAAGAGACAAGATGTGCGTCTTCATCTTATGATGATGCCTGCAACTTGGCTCCACCTACATTCCTTCCTCTGCCTGCATTCACCTTCCTTCCCACGGTCTCGCCAGCTTGGTGATGAGTCGTTAACGAAGAGGGGATGTGGACTTGTACAGATCCCTTCCGATCCTCCACCGGATGATGTGCTTTTATTAAGTAGTACGACAGTAAAGTATGAGATTAAGCGTCCAAATTCCGGTACTAAATTAGCAGCATGACAGGAATACTGGATGTTGCAGTTGATATGAGGACAGAGGAATGCCACCAATCATTTCGGCCACATAAACAGTGCCTCAATACTTGCAGCGTGTTGTCCCCTTGTGCAGCAACCAAGATGTACAATTATTGAATGCTTATATGCAGCATCGGGTGGCCCTCTCTCTCTCTCTCTCTCTCTCTTCTGCACAAGTATTACATTACCCATGACAATAAACCATACAGGTATTTGTCTCCTATGTTAAGACACACCACTTGAACAAGGAAGGAATCTACAACTTAGCACCGGAGTACTGCCAACCATATGTATATTATGTGGTCGGGGCTTGATTGGTTCATGCGAGTCTCAAGACTATAACGCGAGGAAATGGACGAGGATAATTCTCTTCCATGTTGTGTTTGCATGCACCAACTTCATTTGTTTTCCTTGCTTCTACAACACAGCCTTTGAGGAGCAGAGATAACAAGGACCATGATTCCTGCAAGATAAAACCGCAGCAGTCCACTGTAACATGTGGCGTTGGCTGTCTTCCAAGGCCCCGCCCATATATAGCTAGCTATTTCAACCTCCTCTTCTGCTCTTGGTTGGAGGTGGAGAGGAGCGACATCCCCTTTTCCTCTGGTTCTTCTCGTTACGATGAGAGATCTTGCCGGTTGCTTTGCGAGCCAAGCTGCCAGAGTCGCGGAAGCTTCATGCTCTGCCAACCGGAACTCGTCGTCGGTCGCGGAGCGGCCGATTCAAAATGCCGTCACTTGTTTCTACAGAACCGTGCTCTCCACCCACAAGGAGCTGCTCACCAGGGTGGTCTGGTCCAAGCATCATCAAGCCGCCGCTTCCCTCTCCGTCACGATCCAGGACTCCACGTCGAATGCCGTGGAATCCCAGCTCCCGCAGAAGACGAAAGGCAGCCGGTGCTTCGTCGCCGGCGACTCGGTCATCGGCCTTCACTGGGATATCTCCGCCGCCAAGTACGAGATGGGGCCTGAGCCTGCCAAGGATTTCTACGTCGTCATGATCGCCGACGCCGAGTTCGCCCTGTTGCTCGGGGACATGTGCGGGGAGTTCATGAAGAAGGACGAGGGCGCACTGCCGGTGGCGGAGTTCTCGGTGGTGAGCAGGAGGGAGCAAGTGCGCGGCGCCACTCTCTACTCGACCAGGGCGCAGTTCGGGGGCGACGGGAAGAAGCACGAGATCTTGATCCGATGCAAAGGAGACGAGTTGGACGGGGACGACTCGGAGCTGCACGTCGCGGTGGACAAGAAGATATTGGTGAGCGTGAAGAGGCTGAAGTGGAACTTCCGGGGGAACCAGACGATATTCGTGGACGGGTCGACCATCGACGTGATGTGGGACGTTCATGGCTGGTGGTTCTGCGACTCCTCCCACTGCGCGCTGTTCATGTTCCGGACGAGGAACTCGCCGCAGCGCAGGCTGTGGTCGGAGGAAGAACTGGCGCAGGGGACGATGTCTGGGTTCTCTCTACTGATCCAAGCCTTCAAGAGCCAGTGAAGAAGCTGACGAGTGATTTGGCCGATCGCTTCTCCGTCCATGTAATATGTCCTCCTCCTATTCCTTTCAGTCTTGCCTCGGAGCACTCGCTGCTCCGTCGAGATTTAATATGTTTCGAAGGATAAAACATAACCAAAGAGTTAAAATGTATTTGCAACCACAATCTCGATCGTGTCTTTGTGTTCTTTGATAGGCTGATTGGAAGCAATTGTCTTGACATTGAGAATTTGGAAGAAATCTTGATAAGTGTAGTGTCAATGATAATAAAATTGGAGCTCCTGAAAACCACCAGCCACAGTCTGGACATCGAATCAAAACTAGAAAAATGAATCCATCAAGATTTGTATCGAATCTAAAGAAACCTCTCTAAATCTAGCATTACTCCAGCATGAACAAAAATTTCAACACAAAAACTAGCATTACTCCCAAGCTCAACAAAATATCATCACCCAGAGTTTTGTGGAACTATTACTTCTGGTGCACACTTGTGCATTACAATGACAACAGGGCAAGCACATCCCATTCCAAACCATTGAGAAACATGAGATATAATACCACAGAGAGAGCCATGTGACAGATTCATTTGCTGTGATCATGTTGCAACTTCACCAGTATAATACTGTCCTAGTATGTGTAAGTTATGGACAAAAAGTTTTCCTTAGAAAACTTCTACAAACATTTCTTCCCATTATTTGCTAACTCTTCTACTAAAACAGAGATCGCTTTCTAGTTTTCTCACATCTCATACAGCAGAAAACAAAATGGGAAACCATTTCCCTTTCACAAATTGTTGTTTAGTTTTCATGGAATTAATTTTTCCATGAAACTCCTTTTCCACCGTATTTCTTGGAACCAAATGGATCTCGTCATAAACATACAATTCAATGTCATAGAAATGAATAAACTACAATAAGATTGACTAAACTATTTCTGTAGAAATACGAAAAGCTATCGAGGATAATTAAAAATGTTAAGCATCATGTTACAAACAAAGCACTTCCCATAAAAGATTGCCAAATTTCATCTTTTCAACATGATATTATGATGATGATTAATAACCTTATATCAGCTGTGCAAATCCAGGCACCATCTGTATCAGCTAATTTTAAATCCGATAAGCAGTGTAAGATTAACAGGCACAAGGAAGAATGAAGATGTGTCATTCGGTGGATCCATCTATGGTGCACAAGAACTATTTTATTCAAAAAGGGTAGGAATGTCAAATTGGCCAAAAATATCTAAGAGGCAAAATTATGTTAGGCTATTCATGGAGAAAAAGCCTTCTACACATTCTTCTAAACAGAAATAAGACTTTCCAGCATTTTAGCTTTTGGCCTCCGCATTGACTCTAATTTGGTACTTTTTCCAGCCTTAGGACACAAAATGTAAATATCTCAGCGTTCCTCTAAATATGACAACTCAACAGAATAGAGAATGCCTTGATAGATGGCAGGCCCATACAAGAATTCGTACAAACATGACTTGATTATGCATGATAAGGGCAGACTGGAAAAAGGACATGCAAACCAGCTCTTTGTACAAAGTAGATAGCCATTACTCTTTTGCTTGGTTTGCCCCTTCTGATAAACTACACTGTGTAATTACCCATAAGAACAAGAAAGAACAGAAACATAGCAACAGAATTTGGCTGTTCATCGAATTTTGACATCTATATTGAACAAAAAAGAATTGCATTACTCTTTGATTCACTTAGAACAGCGATGTCAAATATTTCACTCAGAAAGAAAAAATATCATGACACAAAACATTTGCATTAAAGGAAATGAAACATTTTGATCAATACAAAAATTGCAAGTATCATGTAGAGAGGTACAAATATATAGCTCAAGCTCAGCATGTTGACGCACGCAGCTTACGGCTTGGTGAACTAAAGCAAAATAAAGCATCCACATTTTTCAAGTAGATATAATAATTACTTTTGACAATTATTTGCAACAAGAATATCAATGCATTTTGCAGTTTTGTCTCTGGATGTTGCACATCTACCATCTACCTTCAGAGGCATCTCAAGATCCACCATAGAGAAGATTAATACTAATACTTTGATACTGCGATTTAACATGCAGTTATAACACAAAGAGATGCAAGGATGGAGTAATGGGTAACTGTGTGTAGACAACTAAGAGTAAATGATAAAATCGTCATGGTTAATGTAAGACGGAAAAAGAGAAAAAAAACAATGACAGACAACATGAGCAAACAAATATAATTTTCTTTTATAGGATGTCGTCCCATGGTGATGCATCTTTACTCTAAAATGCATTAGGTATGGCTTCATATACGAGTCGAGAACAAGAACAAAAATCTGTCCAACCTATCCAACATCTTAAAATGAATAAGTCACCTCATTCCTTCAAGCCAGAAAAATCTTTCCATTGGCCGGGAAAGACCATGATGCCCTTATGGTTCCACATTCAGTAGATTAGATTAGTCCATTAGATTAGAGGAGTCACCATAAATTATTTTGGCTTCGTGAGATTGGACCACATAAGCAAAGCATATTCTATTTATGTTACTATTCTAGTAGTTGTGTGAGATCAGATTGTGATAATTTAAAATTACAGCAGACAAATATTGGCATAAAAAGTTGTGATCCCTCGAGCATCATGAAGGAGAGGTAAGGAAAGGTTATGATCATCATAAAATCTACTTCATAAATGTGATCATCATTATCGTACATGAAAGACACCAGCTTTAATCAGAGAGTAACAAGCACTTTGAGAAGTAACAAAAATGTGCTCTTACATAGTATTCCAGAAAAGACATCCGGTTTCCAAGCTATCTTGTTGATGTCAAAGTTGATTTCCTTTTCCGTAATTATTGGTTTTCAACTATTTAAGATTATTTAGAGAGCCGAGAAGCAAAAACTGACTTATAATTGTCCTCCAGAAGAACTAAGATAGCAGATGATTAATCAATCTTTCCACACGAAGATATATATTAAAAAGAATTTGTTTCTCTCCCACATAAATTTCTCATGTGATCAGCTGCAAGAAGTTCATTGTCATCTTTGGCAGATTAACACAATGAAAGAAGATTGAGTTACATAGTCCTAAGTATAAATCATGTTTCAGCAAAGATGTAGTTGCTGAAACATGCCCTTCATCATCATCGAACAGAACATAAGGGAAAACCTTGTAAGGTGTTACAAAAGAATAACTTCCTGCCCATGTACCTTTCCAAAAGAAACCCTAAACAGAATGGAAACTAAAAACTTCAATTTATCATGAAACATTGCGTCTGGGATCTGAAGCTGAAACTTACACTACAACAAGTTTAAACATCATCAATTGAAACAACAGGAAGTGCAGCGGACCTGAGATTTGATGGAGTGATGGTTCCATGGATGGCCTCCCTCACCCTCTGGTTTCTATCCCGGCTTTGAGATTAAGCTGATCCAAGAATTCCAGTGGCTTTGCTGTTTGCTTCTTGGTCCTCCTAATGTTGGGGCTAGCCAAGCTCCCATGAGCAAACCCATACATCCTCAGGACCTGGTTGTCCGCAAAATTGAAAGCTCTCTCCATGCTACTCAAGCACCTCTCCACAGGATAGTCCCCATAGCTACCACACGGCTTGCAGCCGACGAAGTGCGTCACGAATGGCCACCTCTCGTCCCCGAGGCCCGGATGGTGCTTCTCCATCATCTCCTCGTACCTGTCCACCAATCCAGCCCAGTAACCATGGAGGTAATACGAGTTCTCAATGTAGACCTTGTCGCCCCACTTGTCCTGCTGCGACAACAGCAAGTATATGAGCGCCGACTGATCATCCGCCTCGAATGCGGGCCGGCCCTTCAGGTTCGCCGTCAGTATCTTGCCGGCCTCGTCGCGAATGCGACCTTTAGGCCCCATCGGCGCCCAAGCATCGAGCAGATCAAGGATCCACTGGCAATTGCGCAGCAGGAAGCTCCCGGTGTTGAGGCCGATCCAGGAGTGCTTCTCGAAAATGAGATCTGGATAGCCGTGGACGACGAGATTATGGGCGGCGTAGCGGTCGAGAGGGATCTCGAAGGCCATGTCCGTGAAGAGCGCATCGCTGTCCATCCACCAGATCCACTCCACCTCCGGGTGCGACAGCATCAGCCGCCGGATAAGCGGGAGCTTCGCCCAGTACCCGGCGAGCTCCCGGTCTAGGTGCGCCATGTTGTAGACGATCTCGATCCCGTGGAGGCGGCAGTAGTCGATCTTGTTCTTGGTCGCCTTCAGGAGGTAGTGATCGCCGATGGAGCTGTCGCAGGGGTTGGGCGGCGAGCCGGTTACGAGGAGGATCCGCGGCTTGCCTCCGGGGATCCGACTCGGGAACCCCGGGTTCTCGCCCAGCCACCGCCGCCGCTGATCGTCCCAGTCGGAGATCCTGGGGCCGAGGGTGTAATTCTCGGCGGCCGCGAGGACGGAAGCGGAGGTGTAGTTCAGGGAGGCGGCGGTGGAGTTGAAGCCGAAGGGGATCTGGTCCGCGTCGTCGGGGTCGGAGTCGGAGCGGATCTCGCGGAGGATGCGGTCGATATCCTCGACGACCTTCTGGTCGGCGGCGGCCGCGTCTCCGCCGGCGCCCGCGAGGCTTCCGATGCCGACGGTGCCGCGGAGGACGAGGATGGTGACGACGCCGCAGAAGACGGTGATCTTGAGGTTGTTGAAGGTCTTGCGGATCTGGCGGCGACGGGGGAGGCGGGAGCGGGTGGCGGCGTCGGGGCGGTCCCTCGCCGACGTCGGTTTGAGGCCGGCCGCCTCCTGGCCCATCACGGCAACTCTTACGGTCGGAAGGGGGACTCCGCTTTCAGACTCGTCTCCGCTCGCCTTTTGTCGGAGAGCGAAAGACTCCGCGTGAGGGATGTATTTGTAATTACGATCACCGGCGCAGATCCTATGCGTCGGCCAATGCACCGAACATAGAACGACGATTACTAGTGGGGACTGTTAACGGGTCCCACAGATCCTGACCAGTCACGACGTCATATTCCTTGGCTGGTGCGTCGGCACGGACAGATGATGGATCCGATTCGACATTCTTGCTTGACTTCCCTTGTGGTCTCCCACGACGGAGGATGCATGGATCAGTCGACAAAGCTGTTGGGTGAGAAATACATCGTGCGAAGCAGTAGAAACAGAGGAGTGTATAGTTTATTGGCTGACAGCTTGAACGAACAGTGGCGGACCAAGTAAACTATCGACAATGACGAACATGTCTTTTAGACGGTCAGTGGTAGTTAGTTCTTGAGGCATCATCATGGATTGTAGCATCCACATTTGACATTGGTCAACCTCAAATGCAGGCTATGTTTTAGTTAGCGTATGAGTTATAATCGACTCAATTTCTGATACCCTTTTGTCACTATAGTTGAGATGTTATTGCCTAAGGAAGCCTCATTCCCCATCCGGCAAAAGGACTAATATACGTCCTCGTCGGACAAATTGGTTCTTCAACCAAGTGTTGGGTAGGCTAGAGAATCAAGTTATGTTTCTAATTCTATCTATCTACTACATCAAAGAAAAGGTCGGTTGAGGTTTGAGGACAAATTGGGTACGGAAGAGGATTGGATTTGGAGGATCGCACAAAGTAATGCTCTACACCACCACCCAAACCAAGAAGCCAAAGTGTTGGCGGATTAACCTCTCAACCTCGAATATTCTAACCAAGCTTTGGAGCATAACATTGAGGGAGCAACTCCACATCGAGGAACCACTATCGGTCGGGACCATTGAAGCTCAAAAGGCTTCATCCAACTGGAACAAAGGCCTCGTCCGAAACGGGGATCCACATTTCCGAGTCATCGTCATCGGTCATGTGTTGACCGATCGATCATCTGGGATAATAGGAGTCAGGTGTCTTAAGGACAAACTAGAAAGATAGATACGACGATGATGCCTTGGACGACAATTTTTTTGCATCCTCTAATAAAAAAAGAAAGAAAGAAATATAAACACTTTTACATGTCAGGCTAAAAATTTTTTTTCTTTTTTTTTGTAAGTTGTGGATGTCCAAGTTCGAGCCCCCTTGGGATTCACGGCCGGCAAGTTTCTAGGTGGATGATGTTTTTGGTAAGTTGTGAATGTCTCAAGTTCGAGGCCCCTTAGGAAGGATTCACGGCCTCTAAAGTTCCTACCAGGATAAAATTTTTGGTAAGTTGTGGATGTCCCAAGTTCGAGACCCCATAGGATTCAGATTCACGGTCGGTGAGCAGACTCGATCAACAAACCCTGCCTTCTACCATTAAGCAATCATCTAAAAAGAATCAAGTGCTTACCAAGTATGTTAAGGGTAGTCCCATCATACTGTTGTCTTTGGTATCAAGAGCTACAGGATCCACATTTCACCTACATAAATAAGAAATGCAGAAGATGTCTTGTCGTTGATGTCAAGAAATACATAATCCAAATTTCACCCACAAAAATAGGAGATACAATGAAAAATGTAAGTGATGAGACTAGCAGGTTTCCAGAAATCTATCAGCAGAATCATGGAGTATTAATATAGAAACAAAAGCACAATATTACCAGTCACAGGCATGCCATACAACTTCACTCCTTTCTGTTGGTATGGATCATGCAGATGTTGAACCTTACAATGAGAGAATTCAGCAAAGTTTTAATTGGCAGGCCTGAACTTTCATTTGCTATAGATCACACAGATTAAGATTATCTTGGGTGGCAGCAGCCTCTCAATAAGATGATATAACACAAATATTCTTTTGAGTCCAGATATTAGCTGCGATTACTCCGGTTACATAAACAGTCAATTGGAAGTTTGAGGAAGTTTACACTAGTACACTACCAGTGATATTTATAGCCATGACTGGCCTGACAAAGTTTCAAATTCATTTCAAAGAAATGTTTAACACAATGTATGAGGACAGTCAGTAATCTATGGACAACCAATAACTTTAGAAGGCACAGACAACCCATAACTTGATCATGAAAACTAGACCACATGATAGAGACCTCTGCGGACTTTTATCAGATTTGCTGTTTGCACTCATAGGCTTGAATTCTCTGCTCAAGCTGCACAAGAAATACATGAGTAAGTTTGCTGGCTCTACAAATGGCATGCTTTAACATCATCTGATTTCTAATGTTGACAGCAATTACAAATACCACTATCGCCTCAACTTTTTATGTTCCAAACGATCTAGGATGGTAAATAGCACTATCACCTAAAATTTTAATGTTCCAAACAATGTAGGATGGCATTGATAACAATATTTGGAACATCCTGTTACATCTTAGTTACTTAATTTGTGCAGC
This sequence comes from Musa acuminata AAA Group, assembly GCF_036884655.1. NCBI lineage: Eukaryota > Viridiplantae > Streptophyta > Magnoliopsida > Zingiberales > Musaceae > Musa > Musa acuminata. The sequence continues at coordinate 33,247,002 of NC_088348.1, forward strand.
AGCAATTGCAATAACAATAAACAACATTCTCTTGATGGAAGATCATGGTTACTCTATCATAAAGTGTGTCCTCAATGATACTAGCTTATAAAACAGATACGAAGAATAACTTTTCATTGGCTTGATTAACCTATTCCTCCAACTTGTCTAAAAAATCTAGTAAAGCAGTAAGCTCATGAAGATGACAGATTCACAAAACCACCTTACACTGTGAATGTGAAATAGGAATCACAAGACAGGCCACGGTCATCATATATGGATTTAACTTGTGGTCAAATGAGACCCTCATACAACACACAGGAGTAAGGTCACAACTAGCAAATCATCTGGACCATCTATCCAATGATCACTACTCATGGTAGCCCACCACAAATAGGCAAGCAGCATGCCAACAGCAACTAATTGAACAACCTCAAAGTCACATCAAGTAACATCACTATTACGGATACACCGACAAATCATATTAATCTGATCCAACCCAAGCTAACAGATTTAGTTCTATATAATTAAGTCATCTACTTCCCTAAATTAATTGCATGATTACATCCAACTTTATGATATTTCAACACTTTCAGTAATCAAGTAGGATTTATTTTGGGTGATTTCTAGTCTAATTAACTTTGATTTATTGCACCATATTAAACCAAGTAATATGGAAATCAACCACTTGCAGGTTCAATTTCATAAAACCAATTTAATATGCGCTAATTTAAGCTCTAACAGACCGCATTGGGGGTTTAGACAAAAATGATCCCAAATTATTAAAATTAACTCAGCATTCTATGATTTGAGTTATATATACTTTATAATTTTCTCAGACTTATGATTCTTTATGAATTTTAATTGAGAATGGTCATTATGCCTTTTTCCCTTCCTCTATATAGACCCTTTCTCCCCATCCACCCTCCCTTTTTTTGGCTCCCTTGGAGTCATCATACACCCACACTGACCAGCAACCTGCCCCTTTGTTTGACCCTCTACAGTGTGAGGATTCACATCCAGTAACTGAGGCAACATATAGAAGATTATGCAAAAGTAGGTTAGCTGGTTAAAGAACATATAGAGAATGTCGGCTAGCCTATAGCAGGTTAATACTTCGACTGTTGATAACAAGGTCTAAGGATCCAATCCCATGCTCACAACTTACCATTTGTTAGGAAAAAAGAAAAAGCAAAAGTAGCTAAGAAGATGTCCTATTTTATTCAGGCATTTGACAGGATAATCTCCCGGTGAAGTGCCAAAGAAATTAAAAAACTGAAGCTAATGTGGAATAAATGTTTAGCAGCAAAATCATTCATATGCAAATTTTGTTTCCTGATAAACAAATGCATGTTTCTGTTTGTCATATATTCACCATGGTATCAAGGATCACCCTCTCATGAATTTAAATAGACATCATATATCATTATGCAATAGAGATCAGATTAGAGCTTCTAACCATCTTCATCAGACATTTTATGATTAAGTATCACTTCATTAGTAGAAAAAACGTCAATATTTTAATTTTAGCATCATAGTTTTGTTCTTCTGATATCTTAAGAATATAAGTATATAAATCTTTTAGATGGAACGACACTGACAAAAAATTTAATAAATATGGTATGAGCGAAAGGTCCATTATTCAACACTTATTCATGCCACACTTATAAAACATGATATGTCCCCAATCAATTCAATTCACATGTCTTGGGTATGAGTCAATCTATCTTCCACATGCAAGTGTTAAGAATATCAGTTAGAGCTTTCAGCAGAATATCTATGATCAGAACTTTAAGAAGATATGAAAGTCTCAGTTGAATATGTATGGATTCAGCAGAACTTAAAGAGTGTTTTGAGACAAGTGATATGGTACCCTGCTTAAGGTGATTCACCATTTGATCAACTAAGAGGAAGATATTGCAATAAACAAATAATCAAGCCAAGTTCCACAAGATCCAGAGAACTATTTCCATAGCATTTTCAATCAAACAAAAAGAAATCTACCTGCAACATGGTGTCAAATTTGCCCCGCAGAAGATAGTATTCATGCTTGACCACATTTAAGGCGCGGAGACACCTGAAAAAATAAATACCTTTCTCACCATTAGGTACAAGTCAAACACGGGCCACGGGAGACCTATGACAAAACCTTCAAATAGTATACGGAAAAGAAGAAAGACAATAGTTGCACTCAAATCAATGATTAAACTAATATTCATTGCCTTTAAAGTATGTCAGTGTTTATAACTCTTTTTGAGAAGAGGATTGCGGACATCAATAAAAAGCATGAATACAGGTGACTTCTAAATGATTTAGACATTTGTGAATGCATATTTTGAGCAAGAATACTAACCCTTCTTTGTTATGCTCCTCGCAAAATTGTCGAAATTGAACACAGGCCAATTTCACATGTTGTGCACCAACACTGCAAAACAAGAGACCCATCAAAGAAAGAAATAAATGAGGTTCTCAAAAGAGGCAAAAGTCCCAATAGTTTCCTATATTAGGTAACTGTTTACTTCAAATTAGAGGTACACAGTTCCTAGAAATTTATTGCAGTGCAATAAGTACAATATTCCTTACGAAGATTATCATGATTCATGAACAATTGAACATGGCAAAGTAAACCATTTTACAATTCAAATATGCAGGTGAACTCTTTATGTAAAGTAACATGTTTGTATGTCAAGGTTCTCTAACCAAGAAGCATTGGCATGGTCATGATACAATATGAGGATGCCTACATTGCAAATCTTAGAAAAGTAGGACATTACGATATGGTCTCACCATACTTGCGATGTATAACTTTGTATATGGAGATATATTCTGTGCAATTTAGACAATCCTTAATCATAATATATGTAACTTATGAGGCGCACAAGGAATCAGACAAAGAACAGTCATTCACAGAAAATACTTGAAGAACTTATACTAAATATTGAGGATTTTTGCATTCATGATAACTCAAAATAATTCCAAGATGCATACATGTTGTCAATATTTAAACACAGAGAAACCATGAATTATGATAAAGGAAGTCAAGCATTTATCCTAGTGCATTTTCAGCATTAGGAACATGTCATGATGGATCAGGTATCACTGTTCAACATGGACATCACAAGACAAATTATTTTAAAATACTTGTTCCCATATTTCTTTCATGCATGCTAAGAATAGGTTATATTTCTGAAATAATTCCCGGTAATCAGCTCTCGTTTGATAACTATCTTTCTAAGTTCACTACACCGAAAGCTTATGAAGTTTGATTAACCATCTTGAAAACAAAGCTCAGGTACCAACTATAAGTTGATACTTTTCAAAATATTTAAATAGGGTTTTGGTTTCTTTTGTTCTAAAATCACAAGGATAAAGAGGCAACATAATTTATTTAAGGGAATTTTAGTCCCATATGGGAGAGAAGAATAAAGGAAAACTCCTACAGTTCTTTCTGCATGTATGACATGGGGAAACTTGACATGCAAAGCTTTATAGGGAAGTTCATCAGCGGGGCTGTGCATGTGCTGATGCACATGGCATGTGTTGTATGGTGCTGGTGACACATTAGTAGGCCAAGTACTAGAACATCACATGATTGTCCTGTGTGCGAGTCAGATCGGATTTATTTCACTTTTCCTGTTTGGACATGTAATAAGTGAAGTTAAAAAATAAATAAATCAATGGTTGATTTCAGACTTCCAACAGTTTCATGTCCAAATTTCCAATGGTTGGAATTTAAATTCATAACTTACAGAATTACAATTAGAAGTTACATCCAATATAGAAAGGAACCATTTAGTTTGCAAAAACCAATATCTCACTGAAAATCCCCTTAACTCCTTCAAAATCTCTCCTCATTCAATCTTCATCTTCCACGGATCTAACTTGCGTACTATCTAGTTACACAAAGATAGTGTACTAGTGTTTAACAGCAACTTTTCTTTATGGTTATTCCTCAACCGCTCGACGTATTAATGTCTACTGAGTCTCTAATTAGCAGGTAAACAATTATAGCTGCTATGAGTGATCAAGTCAATGGCTGAAGAAAGAAACATCCTCAAGTTGCAAATTACATCATTCTGGAATGCAAACAGTCAAAGAAACACACAATATAAGGAAAAGTACAATCACCTCGAGCTGCTTCCTTTAAGCTGGTGAACAAAAGCATCTACCTTTTGATAATCAACAACAGCTTGATCCCTATAGAATGAAAAAGCACATCTAAGCATCGGTGAACTTTAAAATAAGTTATACAAAACCTGAGAAAAAATCATCGTCGCTAGAACATACAGCAGTTTCGTCAGCTCTGCCAGTATTCTTTCTGAATCTCCACAGAACAAGGTGATCAATTCAGCAATGAAGCCAGGACTACTCTCATCCTGTAGCATCTGAAGCTGTTCGAACTGGTCATCCAACAAGCCCTGCAAAGAAGAGACATTGTACAGATTAAAGCGGCTCTTGAATGTCACGCGACTACAAATCCTCAGACAATAGACGAGAAAGCGTAATAAACCAAATCCTAACCTTGACACAAAATCTTGGTTAGGGAAACAAACAACTCGGAAGTCAACTTCAAGTCGATCTGGAGATCCAGAACAACGGAGACCACGACACTGATCAACAAGAACAAAGTACAAAGGTCCGGACGGAGAGTACTTCGGACGGCACACTAAAATGCATCATGAAACCAAACCCTTGCGCGAGATCCGACACGGAAACGACAGATTTTATACAAGAAAGCAGATATCACAACAGAAATGGGATTTCCCCCCTTTCCGAGAGAAGAACGAACCGAAAGCACTAGGGGCGATTTTGGAGTACCTCGAGGAACATGGAATTCACCAAACCGTTGAGCTGCTCCCTCAGCGCCATCAGAGACATCGAGACAAAGAAAAGAGGAGAAAGCAAAACCCTAGGGCGAGGAGGAGGAGAGGAGTTAGAACCTGGAGCGCATTTGCCGCTCGCGATCGTGGGGAATCGTCTTGTAACTTCCCAAACAAACAAAGGCCGACAAAGAGAGCAAAACGGAGACGGCCATTAAAATATGTGTAACAGCACCGAGATGATGCATGCGCGATGCCTACGTTTTCTGTCTTTGTGTGTTTTTAATGCATGTGATGTTAATAATATTATAAACGCAGGGCATCTGATAAAATAAAGGTTCGATTCCTTCTGCTCCTCCAAACAACTTTGCTTGCATCAATGCTTCTTCTTCGTGTTGCTGGGTGTCTTTGAGACTCCCAAACTGGTTTTAGTTCGGTGAAGCTTTCACCACTTTATAAAGTACTCTGTCTGCTCAATTCCATTAGGTAGTTTTATCTTACGGTCCATCAGAATGGTTTCCACTCGCTTCTCGTAGGAGATAATAATGGGAGGTAGCCGAGTTGGAATACTTCGGGAAGCATCTTACGGATCTGAGTGGTAGGCTTTTAGGTTGCTGGTGTGAAGAACGTTGTGAATTTTGAACCACGCGCGGCAGTTGCAACTTGTAAGAGACGTTACCTACCCTGCTGATAATTGGGAAGGACCCTTCATACTTGTGCACCAATCCGTTGTGGACTATGTTCCTAAAGAATTTGAGTAATGCTGGTTGGAGCTTTACCAACACCAAATCGTCAACTTTGAACTCTTGCGGTCGCCTTCCCAAGTCGACCCACTTCTTCATCCTCTTTGCCGCCTTCTCCAAGTAAACCCGCACAAAATATATATATATATATATATATATATATATATATATATATATATATATATATATATATATATAAGTACAAGGGGAGAGAGAAGGTATAGACATGCGTGATGGAAACTTATATAACTGTTTCAAACTAGAAATTCTTGGTCATAAATTGTGCCCATTTTTCAGAAATATTTTCATTTATCTTATGATTATTTTTAATAATTTTTAAAAAGATACTGAATATTGAATTGATATATTGTCTTAAAATATTATACTAAAATATAAATATCTGAAATTTATGTTGATATTTCTGTATTATGAAATATTCTATAAAGTCTTAATATTTCTGTATTTATATTTATTGAACCAGTTTGTTGAACCAAACCTAAACCACATCAAATAAAATGATAAAAAGATTGAATAGTGACCCCTCACCTTCTGAGGAATAAAACTGAAAAGTCCAAAAAAAAATGAAAATTAGATGTTCTTTGAGAAAGAGCCAAAACCAGTGTTTTCTTTTTCCTGAGAATTTTCTCTGAAATAATTATGGGTGCAAAAGTTCATAAAAAAATCAATAGCCTCCCTACTAACATTACATGGCCAAATGAACTTCACATTATTTTACTTATTCCTCTACAGTTTGACAGCCATTCTAAAATATATACATGATATTGATGTATCACCCTTGCTTCCTTTTAGTCTTGGATTCCAAAACCCTCCTATAATATCCACTGGGCCAAAAAGAAAAGGATCAAGCAAGACCTTTTCTTGTGAAATGGTACATGGTATTGTCATGACTATGTTCATACTTAGTCTTCAAAACCGTAGTCTCTAATGATAGGCACAGTCAGTTTCATGACCACAAGAGAAAGAACAGCTTTGACAATGAAATTTTGGTGCAATTAATGCATAATCGTGAGGACTGTGTTGAGCCACCATGGAATTAAATTACGAAACCTAAAGAATAATATACCCCATCGGAATAGGAATAAGAATGGCGATGGTGCACACCTGTGTGCTTGTTCATCATGCAGGAGAGTTGGAGCATGTTCTTACTTTTGAGAAAAGGAGCTTCAAACAATGTCTACCTTTGAGAAAAGGAGAGTTCGAGCATGTTTTTTGCTAAGAGAAAACTCCTCCAAACAATGTCTGCACCAAACATGTGTATTCTTCCGTTGGCAGTTCCCATACCTGTATGTATGTATCTCAATGCACTAGAGTTTGGAGTGGTCCATCTCCCTTCTTTGGAACATGTGTTCTTGTCAGGACATTCTTAATGGAGATGTTCTTGTCAAACACCTATGGCTATTATTTTACTATGTTACTGTCACCCCATCCACATCCAGATTTCCCTGTCAAAGGCCATGATCATGTTGCTCCTTTTTTCTTATGAGAAAAATGAGCTTAAAACGTTGGGCGATGTCTGCACCAAACATTGGCAGTTCCCATACCTGTATGTATCTCAATGTACCAGAGTTGGGAGAGGTCCATATGCGCCTTTTGTGGAACACATGTTCTCATCAGGACATTCTTAATGGAGATGTTCTTCTCGGCACTTAATGATGTTTGTATGTTTGCCTGTCAACCTATGGTTATCGTTTGACTATGTTGATGTCACCCCGTCTACATCCATATTTCCTTTCGAAGCCCATGATCATTATGTTGCACCATTCTTTTTTTGATAGAACATGTCGCCTCATTTTTGTAGCAATTACTTTTTGGATTCTTGTACAGTTTAATCTGATGGCTTCACCAAATTTACACGTTCTGAGTGAAGCATAAGTTGATCTATTTATTAGCTTTAAACATGAATAATTAGAAACATTAAATGCATATACTACCGACGAGTATTGCATGTTGGTTCATGGACGTTTTACGAGAACGAAAAGGTTTCATCTCCAGGAATCAATCTTCTTTGGAGACAAAACTAGCTTTCTTGCTGACTCTCTTTGGCCATGGATTCTCATCTTTTGAGCACCAAGTTTGTAGTCCCCAGCTATATTTCTCCATCAAATATTGGAAGGCATCTGTTATGACGAGGGCGCCACTCGTGTGTCTCGGCTTGCCAGCGTCGCCTGTCACGGTGATCCCTGTCGCTACGGTGCCGAGGTGCGAAGACGACGGCACTTGCAGGCCTCGTGGCTGAGAGCTACGGTCGATCCGCCGAGGCACGAGAGCCGCACGCATCCTCTCGAGGCACGCCCCATTTGATTACCATGTCAAACCGAACGAAGAGATGGCTGCCACCAGATCTGTACGATGGAGACGAAACCCCTCGGGCAACCACACCCTCGTCTTCCTAAAGCTATACCGGTTGGTGCAAAAGGAAAGATATGTATGGCTTCCCCTCGGGCAACCACCGCATGCTTCCCCTGCTATTGTTACAGTACCAGCGAGCACGACTCAAAAGGAAAGATATGTATGGCTGAGATGAAGCACCCCTTCCTGCTGAACTCTACAAGGAAGAAGGTGACGAGCGGATCATCACTGAACCACAGGATCCGCCTTTCACTTTCACCAGCCAACAACAAGCAGATACAAGTCATGTGTGGTTATCAGACATATCAACATTCCTGTTGCATCGGGACTAATGTCATCTGCATTAAGGAATGAAGAGGCGTGCCAATTTAGTTTGGTCATTATTATCTCTTCTCTGAAACTTATTCCGCCTCATCAGAGTAACCTACAAAAGTGATCCTCGTACCACGATATAGGCTTCCTTTCTAAGCCAGAGGTCGAGTGAAAGAGTAGAAGATGGCACAATACACAGTTGAGAGGTTCAAACACTGATCAAGATGAACATACGGAAGAACATTTTCCTAATAGACTCTGCTTCCTCCAAATCGTCGGACCCCTTGACCTTGGCCGTCGCAGACGTGTGCTTCATGTCGTGTACAACAACGCTACGGCCCTGCAACCGAAGCACAGAGTACGTAGTTCCCACCTCAGGTTACATCGAGTCCACCTGTGTGTGCGTGTGTGTGGATTTGGAGGTCATACACAGAAACGAAGAACAGCAACGATCGATGCCATTTCATGCCCACGTACTCCCTGTGATGAATCATAATCATAACATATCTTCCCCAAATCCCGATACAGGAGCACGAGTAACGGTGTATGGCTTGACTGATTCTGTACAGAGGATGATGAGCAAAAGGAAGGGACTCTGATCCGGAGCTCCTTAGCAGATCGAGCTGCACTGCGCCGAACATGCGCCGAGCTGTTGCGTAGGGAAGCTCGTATCCCTCCGCTGAACTCGGACCGGAAGGCCGCCCTCCAGTGAGGCGGTGAGGCCGGGCGTAAACTTGGGCGGCAGGCTGCTGCCGTCGTCTACGACGTGGATGTCGAACCGCCGGACCACCGCCACGATCACCGTCTTCATCTCCATTAGCGCCATGTCCTTGCCGAGGCACACCCGGAGGCCGCCTTGGAACACCGGGTACTTGTAGGGGCTCTCGGGCGTGAACGCTCCGTTGGTCAGCCACCGCTGCGGTCGGAACTCGTGGCAATCGCTCCCCCACAGCTCTTCCATCCTCCCCATGGCGTAGGCGTGGTACGTGACCCGCGTCCCCTTGCTGACGAAGGTTCCGTCGGGCAGCACGTCGTCCTCGAGGCAGAACTTGGAATCGAACTGCACCGGCGGGTACAGCCGCATGCTCTCGTAGATGGCCGCATGCAGATAGTGCAGGTCTCGCAAGCGATCGTAGCCGGCGGTCGCCGCGCCGCATCCCACGACGCGGTCGATCTCGTCGCGTATGGCGGAACGGACGTCCGGGTGGCGAGACAGCAGGAGGAAGAAGCAAGTCAGGGCCGACGCCACCGTGTCGCGTCCGGCCAGCATGAAGCTAATTATGATGTCTCGCAGGTACTTTTCGTCATCGACGCAGGCCATGAATCGAGAGAGGAGATCGTGGTTCGAAGAGAAACCGAGCTTCCGTCTCTGGCGAATGAGCTCGTTCGCGAGGAGGTTCACCATGCCGATCGCCTCCCGGAGCTCCCTTTCCGATCCCCTGTTGAGAAGCCGCTTGGCTTTCCATACCATGGGCATCGTCGAGGTCGCCCGCGAGGCCGATAGCCTGGAGGCCTTGTCGAAGGCCGCCGCGAACTCGGACATAGGCAGCGACAGCTCCAGGCAGCCAGGGTCGATCCCGAACGAGATCTTACATATGTTATCGAACGCGAACCTCCGGAACACGTCCTGCAGGTCGAGGATCTTATCGTCCGCGCTGGAGACGTCGAGGAGGGGGAGGAAGCGACCGCGGACCTCGTCGGCCACGATGCAAGAGGCGAAGAAGCGGACGGCGCTGCTGCCGAGCTCGGCGCCGGCCATCTTGCGCTGGAAGCGCCAGAGATGGCCGTCGACGTTGAAGATGCCGCGGCCGAGGAGGTCGCCGAGGATGGCGGAGAAGGTTTTCCCCTTGGGGTAGTTGTCGAAGCGGGCACGAAGCATGTGCTCGACGTTGTTGGGGTTGGCCGTGACGGTGTTCCCGAGCACGTGGATGTGGATGGTGCGCGTGGGCGACTCCCGGAGGAGGTGCGCGTACCAGTCGCAGAGGTTGTCGAAGTGGGCGGTCCACGACTTGGTCACGTACGCCTCGCACACGGGGCAACTGCACCACCAGGGCATGGACCTCAGCGCCTTGAGCACCAGCGCGAGGAGGAAGAAGGCGGCGGCGAAGGAGAGGAAGAGGAGGGAGAACAGAGACCGAAAGGCTTCCACTGTTTCCTCCATCTCCTCCTCCTTGTGAAGTCAAGAGTGTGGAAGGATAAGAATCAAGTGAGAGGAGAGAGACGGTTCGGGAGCGTTATTATAGTGGGGATTCCATGGCCATTCTTATGGTCGATCCACGATCCAGACTTATCTTGTGGGGGAAACAAGACATAAATGGCGTAGGATGATGGTGCAATAGTATAATCCATAATAGTGCATTCGCAAGTCATCGGGCGTCACTCCTCATCTCATTCGTAAATGGTCTACATTGCACAAAGCTTAACTGATCCCAATAGATCATTTCACATCCAACTATTCGATTACTTACGAGTAATTCCTTCACATCTTTTGTATGTTACTCTTGTCTTTATCTTCGTCTTCGTTCACCGATCCTCGTCTCCAATTCTGACAGAGACACCATTTACACGGACGACCAAATGGTTACGTTTACTCGCCCAAGCAAAGACGAGAGCTTCTTTGTCTCGGCCGAACCACCACCGCCACCCATTGGTTTCAGGCTGCGGTCCCCACAACTTAAATCATCTGTCCCCAAGGACCTCAGATGTATATATTTATTTATCAAGATAAAACGAGTCAATAAATCATCTAAGCTATATTAGAGGAGTATTGAAGCTATTTAATGCATATTATTATAGATGACAGCCGCGCTCGTGACGAAATTGTCGTCGTCGCTTCCTGGCTCGTGTTGTCGTATGCGGGTTAATATGGATCCCGGTTCGCATACACCAAATTTGGCTGCATAAAACGGTAGGTCTAATTAGCTGCTCCTCTCAGTAGTATATTAACGACATAACGTGTCGTTCGAGGTAGCTGCTGGCTGGAAGTGGTAGTTTATGAGAACGCTCACGTAACATCCATTCGTATGCAGCAGCAGCAGCAGCAGCAGCAGCAGCGATCGATCCTTATCGCTCCGTTGGTGTCTCCTAGTTCATGCGTGTGTGTGTGTCTCTATGAGCTACACGTACGCTACTATTATTACTATTTTATACATACGTACCTACATGCCCAAACAACCATGTCCACCGCTCATGTGAATTCGATTCCATCACCAGCAGTTTGAATATGTGCTCGGTGATGACATACCGAAACGATTCCCTTCATCATGAACGCACACAGGCGGTACAATATGCATTCATGCTGCTAACAGTGCGCGTATATTTTATGCATGCATACAGCCAATCGTACCTGTGCGAGTCATGAGGCCCGTAAATCTCGCCGGGACCGCCACCTCCTTCCGTCTCTCCGGATTCTTAAATGGAAAGGAGGTGGGCTGTCGAAGTGTTTGGGGGCTGTCACTGTTGCTTTTGGTGGCCATGCCACCTGCAACACACTAATATATTCATGGGTTATCCTGTTGTTTAAGATGCCTTTTGATCGGCGACTTCATGCACGATATCTATGTATACATACATATATATATATATGGATTGATTGATGATGCATTTCTTTAGATCTAAGCTTTGATTCTTTACGTTTCCGTGAGGTCTCCTTACCTTTTGTGTTTTGTGCAGTTCTATCCATGGCTGCTGCGGTTTACAGTTGCATCATAGAGCTTAGAGGGTTCTTGAACTGATGTTACGGGGTGACGAATCAGGTGAACGAGCACGGAGAGCACCGGCGGCGTATAGCCCTCAGGTGCAGCGACAGGCAAGACGTATGGATCGATGTCAGATGTGGAGAATCGTTTGGTGTGTATCTGATCAGATGAGTGAGTTGTGCTGAGAGGACATGACCTTTGTTTTGTGACGCCACAAACTCATTAAGCATGTGACTTGATTCCCACATGAAACTTGGATTTCACCGCACAACCTCGTTACAGCAGCTAGCGAGGTGGGTGGAGCTGGGAGAGAGAACTGCAAGCAGCATGGTGAATCTAGGATAGCCTCAGTCCTGAAATATCTATTATTATTTTTCCAATACAATATCAGAATCAATAGACAGACAATATTTGTTTTAATTAAATGAAAAACCGAGTTTGGTCGAATGAGAACGAGTCATATCATGATATATAGTGAGCCATCGGTGAATTATCAGAAACGATGTGATGAACTCTCAAAAAGTATGTAAGAAAAAGATGAACGACGGATAATCCATAAATGAAAAAGGAAAGATGCTAGAAATATTCATATATGCAAAATGAAATTAGAAATAGATAGATAGATAGATAGATCAACGAAAAAATAGTTTGATGTAGTCTGAAAAAGATGGAAGAAATATATTAGCCTAATAAACCTTAACTTAAAAATCGAAGCTCTCGAGTCATTCTGAATTATCGTTGTCAGATGGATCTACATGTATGTTAATTCTAGCTAGTCTCACTATGACCTGAATCATTCACTGGAAAAAATAAATCAACAAACATGCATTGTTTTGAACTATTACTATAAACTCAAGTTAAGCATACCAGTTGGTGTCACTGCCTACATTCAGTTCAGGAAGCAGTGACTATTGATACCATTGAGAACACCTCAAATGTATCAGTTTGTCAATTTTTATGAGAAAAATGTAGTATGGGCATTTGGAGGCCACACGAAACACTTTTGTCATTTAAAAAATTTACATGTTAAGGCTAAGAATTGAATGGTATGGAAGACGGGAACTACGAGAGGGATTATCCAATCGAAAGCGAAGTGACAATGGGTGATTATAGTAGAATAAGAATCTTTTATGCATTTGTTCCAAGTTAATGCAGGAAGCTATTATGTATATATACTATAAAAGTTCCAAGTAAAAAGGAAAACCAATATGAGATTTCTATTTTGATTTTTTTGTTTTGTTTTTTGGGGTGATGATAATTTTAAATTTCAACGCCATTATGTTAAGGATCATCAGCCAAAAAAGTTGGACTACAGTAAGTTTCTTCGTTTGTTTGACAAATATTACGCACGACCCATGAATTTATTATGATATTGCTATAGGACGAGCTCATGAAAAAAACGAGAGTAAAAGATGAAACCTGATAACCAGTAGTGATCCGGCCATTCTTACTTACATGAAGCCTTTCTGCACGAATGGCAAAGCCACATGCATGAGAAGAAACCATCACATAAAATATCCCTCGAGAGACTTGGACGTTCTTCAATGGTTCCAAGGAATCTTGTGCCGCCCACCGGTGTTTTCTTGTTCCGAACGCAGACAGAACCAGGTGAGAACGACATCCACAGGCGCAGCCGCGGCATCTCTCGAAAGGCGCATGACTCCTTCCCGCTTCCTCCCAACCTGTCTCTTTCATTCTTTTCTTTTTATTTATTAAGATAATATATATTTATTAAATTTAAGAAAAAAAAGTTTTCAATCATATTCTCATTATATATATATATATATATATATATATATATATATATATATATATATAATGATTGATTTTTAAATTATAAATCAATTGAGAATTTTGACGTATAAATAATATAAAATTATCATTTCATATTTACTTTTATCGTGATCTTTAATTTTGTCCTTATACCATTCAGCTTTCGTCAAGAATATCAATCTTGGATTAATTTAACTAAAATACCCTACGAGTGAGAGGCCATGTAGAAGAGTTAGCTAGTTAATCAAAACTATAAATATAAACATGAGAATTACGTAATTGATGTATAACAACTTGATCTCTAAAAAAATGAAAGTTGACAATGTATTTCTTACGAGAGTGAAACACCGAGTTAAAACATTGGTAGGTGGTACCGATATCATCATAGAAAATTATAGAAGTGGATCGTGTAGTGATGCTAAGTTCATATAGTTGATTAGTAACTCAATTGAATTATATAATGGTAGTGATAATGGGTCGATATTTAATTTGAACCGTGAATCTTACGATTGCATATTATTTTGTTATAACCTCTAACTGATTATATTGACTCCAAGGAAGATAATGTAAACTGATGTAATATCTTATCATCAATATTATCTGTCTAATCAGCATTAACAAAGACATTAAGATAAAGTGATGACGGTTTATGAAGAAATTCATGATTTAAAGTCACTTCAACATATCATAAGATATGTTTTAGTATAGACCAATGCATAGTAAAAGATTGATGCATTAATTATAATAAATTATTAATTATAAATAAAATACCTAGATATGTAAGAGATAAATATTATAAGGAACCAAGTACTATTTATACTGTATAGGATTTGTAACAGGACAGTCATCATATAATTCGAGTAACTGACTTCTTTCTTATTATGTATATTAGTTTTTGGTAATAAATCTCGATTGCATTTCTTTTTAGATAGAAAAAGTTCAAAAGATATGAACGTTGCTTCTACTCCTACAAAATAACTTAATTCCTAAGTCTTTGATGGAAAATTGATCTATCAAATATTTGATGAATTGCTTGATCTTTATGGTAATATCTTCCATATATAGACCAATAATTTTATAATACATCTCTTTTGTTTAGATTTAAAATTAATGAAATCAAGTAACATAAAAATGAGCCAAGTTCGATATATTGGGTTCTTTGAACTTGGTAAAATTTATAAATAGTTTTTTGTAGTTTATAAAACAAAAGATTAAAATAAAAGATTACGGTATAAAGTGGATTAAAACAAAGGTATCTTCAGTTAAGATTACTGCATAAAGGTATCTTCAATTAAGATTTCTTATAAAAAAATATTGTTAACTTTAAGTGATAGTCGAACTCAAGATAAGTCAAATTATCATCGATTTAATTACTGGATTAAAGGTTTTTGTACTTAATTTAAAAGATCCACTTTCATTCGATGATATTCTATGTGAGGTGAGATAGTACAAGGGTGCATGTGACGTTTGGAGTACGTATCATATTTCTCACACATAGCCTTACGTCAGTATGAAAATTTTTTAGCTTGGGCAATGCTTGTGATTCAATAGTCTGGTGGAGAACTTATTATAGTGTGAAGAACAAAGATCTAGCATGGTTTGAAGATGCTATTTTTAGAGTTGTTGTCATATGATGTTCAAGCTTGGTGGTATTATTGAGTTGTGTTAAAGGTATGAGAATTGGTGAAGAGTTAGTGTCACGTACTTGATTAAGTTGATGTACCTTAATGTCACTTGGTTGAGTAAAAGATGAAGACATCATTCGTGATGTCAAGGGTATTGTTTCATTAGACATTGTAGAGTGAATTAGTAAAAACATAGATAGAGAAGTTGTAGAGGGTGTGAGGTGCTGATGAACCAAAGTAATAAAAGAGTATAGGTCTTGATGAGAACTACTAATTGATGTGAGAGAAATACGTTTGAGAGATTTGAGATGTACTCTTGTGAACATATTGATGGATGGTTTTGACATTGCTAAATGAGCAAGATCTTAAAAAGAAAAAAATGGACTCAACTAACATAATAGAAAGAACTTTTGAATTGGATCTTAGTGTTGAAGGGAGTGCCTGATTAAAATGCAAGACTTGGATCTTAGTGTTAATTTGTGTGAAATGTAAGGGTATAGCCAGCGATAATATAAATAACCAAATATTTTAAGATTTTATAAAATAATTTTTTAAATTATAACTATTATTGTAGGATTGGGTGAACATACTGTTAACGAGGTAGATTGTAATTTAAAATATTGTTGATCAAAAGGTTAGTGGTATGGAGGCTTGGTGTAGGAGGGAGTTTTAATTATATATCAGTGCTTTCATATGATAAAGCCAACTAGTTGAGATGTGTGCATTAGTAACTTGAGATATTGTATATCACATAGTAAGAGATAAGTTGTTAGAGATTGGTATTCATCTCCTCCATTAGAGTAAACTATTTTAATGATAGATTGAAAGAAGTTTTCGAACACCTTTCTAAAACGAGTCAAAATTAGAGTAACTCTATATTTATGTTTGAGATGATAGAACCCTATATATTTAGTGAAGTAATCTATAAAAATAACATAAAATATAAAATTATTAAAGGAATTAGTTGGGGTAGGACTCTAAACAAAAATATAAATAATTTGAAGTGGTTTGGCGCATAATGTGAAAAATATTCTAAAAGATATTCTATGCTTTTTATTAATTAGGCAAACATTAAGTTATAAAGGAGTAACGAGAAATTAACTATTATTAAAAAAAAATAGATATATGGCTAAGGTAGCGATACCATATATTGATTGGAGTAGTAACTAAAGCAAAAATAATTAACTAAATGATTTGTAAAGCTAACGACCACTCGTAGATATTATCTTTATTTTGGCCCTAGACCAATAATACTCTTGTGCTTAGATCCTCTATAAGATACAAATCAAGAAAGAACTCAATAGAAATATTATTTTATTTATAGAATTAAAAGATATAAATAAGGTTCCTTTTACTATCAAGTGCACACAAAACACTATCAAGTGTAAAATGCAGTATGAATTAAATATTGTGGAACGAGTATTAGAGATTTCATTACCATTGCCGATGATTTTTTTTCATTGCCTCCATGGCCGATGTGGATGAATAAATTCTATAAATAAAAAATAATATGATAAGAAACAATAGAGTTAATAATCTAATTGCTTCGATGAGCGGTCAAAGTAGTCTTAATGTTTGCTTGAGGCCAGTTGGGAATAGTCATAAGCTTAGGTCAAGACTAATAAACTTTTGCTATGTATCTAATTTTATTACAGAGCTAACAGATGATTTTTTTCATAATTATTATTGTTGGGACGCTATAACCACTGATAATTCTAGTGATTATTGTTGAAGTTATTTCCTGGATTATTTGAGTTTGGGAGATATCTTATTCGATCCTCTATCGAACACATTATTACTTTAATTATCTTTTTTTTTAGATTTTTGACTAAACTAAGATGTGATAGATAGTCATATCTTCCTCTTTTCTCGTTTCAGATATATTTCTTAATTAATTAACTTATCGTATATTTCTTGGTGAGTCACGTGCTTGAATTATTACCACTAGTTCCTTGTATTCATCTCTTAGGTTGTTAAGAGTATGAACAATGACTTCTTCATCACTCAGTGGATAACCTATTAAAGCTAAGTCATCTATAAATTTTTTAGATTTTATATATAATCAATAATAGAACTCTCTTTTAGGTTATTTTTATCATTATAGATAAATAATTTAATATATGAGTGCGAGAACGATTGATAAAGATGGTTTGTAATTTAGACCAAGCTTCTATTACAGTGTTGCATGAAGAAATTAATGATGCTATAGAGCCAATAATTAAGACTTAAATAATTTATAAAATAAAATAATCTTAACGTAATCATAATTTATAATTATAATTTAATATTAAGGTTTATTATACTGATATTTGAATATTTTCGGATGGATAATTGAGAGAGCCATTAACATAGCTTAGTAAATCATATCCAAAGAGAATGTCGTGAACTAAGTTCACCAAAATATATAATTACTGTCTTTAAAAAAATTTAAAAAGGATCAAAGTTAAGTTAGATACGTGTCTGAAGAACTATTATTTCGAATAATCATAAGAGTATTAAAGTTAGAAAAGGTTGTTAGATGATAGGAAGAGATGATACGAGAAAGGAGAGGGTGACACCTTAGAGTAAGAACCAAATCAATTATAGCGAGAGTTATAATAAAGATTGTGAAAGAGGATGATTTCATTTGAAGTAATACATATTTATATATAAGTTTGAACGAGAGATTTTCATTGCTTTAATCATATATATATATATATATATATATATATATAATTTGATTCTTAAATTATAAATTAATTGAGAACTAGAATAAATAAGAAATACAAAACCTATCGTTCAATATTTGTCTCTCTCATTATATTTAATCAAGTCATATATCACTTTTAAAAGAGAGATATTTAAGACCTATTGGTTATATAATGATATACTAATCATTTCTCTCAACAAAGACACAAAGTCTGATTTCTTAAGTATGACTCTTACCAGCTCATGTAATCAACGGCGGATAATGGAGTCGGACTAAGGTTTGAGTTGGTGTATCTAATTATTGAGTTGGATCCAGATCCGGATGAACAAACACGTGCCATTCACATGTCCTCTCTGGAATCTGCACGCTTATCACCTCTCTATTCCATCGCTATCATCTCAGGATCACGACCGTCCATTTTATTGCATCCTCGATGATACATGATTCAGCTTTGTGGGTAACGCGATCACCATCATCACCATTTCCCTCGCCCACCAGTTCTGATTCCATCTACCTCTGCAGACGTTACAAGCTCTCATGATTCCCAGGCCTCTCGCGAGGTCAAGAGGCAGCGTAAACAGCGATCGAACACTAGGGACCGCCGTCAAACACCTTCTCGACCCTCCCAACGAGCCGAGTCCCCGCGGTCTCTGCTCTCATCGCCAACTGTTCGACGGAAGCCCTCTTGAGAGCCCTTCCCCGTGGAACCGCCTGCTCTTCCGGCACTCGAGGAACAATCTTAACAGAGAACCTCTGAGTTTCTTCCTGGAAGCTCGGAGGTCTGGGCAGCCCCTCGACGATTCCTCGCTCTCGTGCGTTCTCAAGGCTTGCGGATGTTTATGGGATCGAAACCTTGGCAGGCAACTGCATGGCCTCTGTGTGAAATGTGGGCACGGATCGGGGGTCGGCGTTGGCACCTCGCTGCTTGATATGTACCTCAGGTGTGATGGCGTGGATGATGGAGTGAGAGTGTTCGATTCAATGCCTGAGAGAAATGTGGTGAGTTGGACCTCTTTGCTCACCGGGTATTCTCAGAAGGGACTCCATGATGATGCATTTGAGCTCTTTTCCCGGATGCAATCCGAGGGAATTAAGCCAAATCCTTTCACTTTTGCCACTGTTCTTGCATCGGCCGCGGCTCAGGGAGTACTTGAGAACGGAAGGCAAATGCACGGCCAATTGATCAAATTTGGATACCAGGGTACAGTGTTTGTGTGCAATCCTCTGATCAACATGTACTCCAGGTGTGGTCTAGTCGAAGAGGCTCGAGCAGTCTTCAACCGCATGGTGAACCGGGATGCTGTTTCTTGTAATGCGATGGTTGCAGGCCTTGTGTTGAATGGGTACGAGTCTGAAGCAGTGCAAGAGTTTCGTCACATGAGAGCTGCCGGCCTGAAACCGACACAGTCGAGCTTCGCTACCATGATCAAGTTGTGCGCTAATCTTAAACAGCTCGCGTTTGCTCGACAGCTCCATTGCTGTGTAGTGAAAGAAAGGTTCGACCTGGATGCCAATGTAATTACAGCACTGATGGTGGTTTACAGTAAATGCAGCGAAATGGATGACGCATTTGAACTTTTTTCCATGCTGGGAGCTCGATCCGTGGTCTCATGGACTGCTATGATCAATGGGTATATACAGAATGGACATGTCAGTCGAGCTGCACTTCTCTTTAGTCAGATGAGGTTAGATGCTATTGAACCGAATGATTTCACCTACTCTATTCTATTGACGGCTTCTCCTCAGATATCTCCCTTCCAAATCCATGCCCAGGTCATCAAAACCAAATTCCAGCAAGTCCCTTCTGTAGGCACTGCTCTGCTCGCAGCATATACTAAGCTAGGAAACACTTGCGAAGCCTTCTGTGTCTTCAGGGGGATTAAAGAGAAGGACATTGTGGCATGGTCTGCAATGCTAGCATGCTATGCCCAAGCAGGTGATTCTGAAGGGGCAGTGAAGCTGTTCACAGAGATGGCTAGGAAGAGTATCGGAGCAAATGAGTTCACCCTCTCCAGTGCGATCGATGCATGTGCAAGTCCAACAGCTTCAGCAGATCAGGGGAAGCAGTTTCATGCCATTTCTATCAAGCTTAAATATGAAAACACATTGTGCGTGAGCACAGCTCTCGTCACTATGTACGCAAGGAGGGGGAGCATAGAGAGTGCTCAGGGAGTCTTTGACAGGCAGTCAGTGAGGGATCAGGTTTCCTGGAATTCTATGTTGATGGGTTATGCTCAGCATGGCTATTCTAAGAAGGCCCTTGAATTATTTAGAGGCATAGAATCTAGAGGCATTGAAATGGATGGAATCACCTTTATTGGTGTTATCATAGCATGTACACACACAGAGCTCGTAGAAGAAGGCAAGAAGCACTTTGAGTCAATGGTACATAATCACCATATCAGTCCAACTGTGGAACATTATGCCTGCATGGTTGATCTTTATAGTCGTGCTGGTAAACTCGAAGAAGCAATGAGTCTGATCAAGGAGATGCCTTTTCCAGCATCTGCAACTGTGTGGCGTACGCTGTTGGGTGCCTGTAGGCTTCATCGGAATGTGGAACTCGGAGAGCTCGCTGCAGAGAAGTTAATGTCACTTGAACCTTCACATTCTGCTGCATATGTGCTCTTATCTAATATGTATGCAGCTGCTGGGAGATGGGCAGAGAGGGCCAAGATAAGGAAGCTGATGGATGCCAGAAAAGTAAAGAAAGAAGCTGGATGCAGCTGGATTCAAATTAAGAACAAAGTGCATTCGTTCTTAGCTTCTGATAGAACTCATCCTATGTCAGATAAGATATATACAAAGCTTAAAGACATTACAATTCGATTGAAGGAGAAAGGGTATCAACCAAATACAGATTATGTGCTTCATGATATGGAAGAGGAGCATAAGGAGGTCATGCTAGCTCAGCACAGTGAGAGACTGGCCATTTCTTTTGGGCTGATAGCTACGCTTCCTGGGACACCCCTCCAAATTGTAAAGAACCTTAGAGTGTGTGGGGATTGCCACACCGTGATTAAGTTAATATCAGAAATAGAGCAGAGGGAGATTGTTATCAGGGACTCAAGCCGATTCCACCACTTTAATAGAGGCTCTTGCTCTTGTGGTGATTATTGGTGACTGGACTTCAGTATCTTCCAAATTCTATGTTATGGTTACTTGGAGGAGGCACAGAATGCAAATCGTAGGGCCAACTGATTCATATTTGAAGAGCTTACATCTTTTGGATTACCTTGCTAACTGAACTACAATCATACAGCCAATTGAATTCTTTGTCAGATTATCTCAACTACAAACATAGTATTAAATACATGGTAGCCAAAGATGTGGTGACTAGCCATAAAAAATGGTACTTTTGTTGGGTTTGAACATAAGAGCCACAGAGACACAAAATATGAATAGGTGGACATTTACACAAGAATCATAACTGAGATGGCAAAAATTGCTATGTTGAAACCTTGTTTTTGCAAAACAGTTCACTGGTAGAAGTAATTCATAGGAATTGCTTACACAAAGGAACTTTATCGATGATTGAGCTATGCTCTCCAGAAATCGAGTGGAAAGTTCCTGCATTAAATCAGTAATTTTATGTTCATTTACATAAAGTAACTGAGTGGAGAGTTACCATAATGAACAATGCTCCTCCAGCAGGCATGGTGGCACCCATTTGGTCCTAGACATGCTGGTGCTCAATAGACCTCATTGGTCTATATGCATTCTTCTCAGAGTTCTGTACCTCAATAGTCTGCAACGTCATTTGTTCTCCTCCATGAAAACTTCCAGACTTCTTATGAGGGTTTTGCTCAGGTACTTGTCTCAGTGCCAATTGTGTTATTTTGTCTATGCAACGTATGTGGTAATTTTAACATATCAATAATTGACCTATTCTTGTTCCACACTGATATCAATGTTTGTATCTAGTAACTAAATCTATCTTAATTCAGTCCTTTATCCTTGAAGAAAACCTATATGCTCACAAGTTTGTTCTTTTATATTCATAAACTTAGAACTGATTATTTCATTGGCAACATGATCTTTCAGTTTTATTGATCTCTCAGGTTGCTGGTTATTTGAGGAATACAATTCAGCATGAAGGAACTTTTCTCATTATTTAGAATTTTGCATAAATAAGGCTATTCACTCTTTGTACTGTCTAAAGGCTGCTTGGGCGTTCTCAATTTCATGGTAGTACATGTTAGTACTTGCCATCTTAGTGTGTGGTTCAACACCAGACAGATCTTCACCATCAGGAGTCTTTAAGTCTTTATGGTCCTTATTTCAGTTGAAGTTACATAGCCAATCCTGGGCATCTGACAGACTCAACAGCAGCAACCTCAAACGAGCTCTAGCAAGGGCCTGGAGGTACCTGTACCTGCTGTCAACTGGAATTCTGTGACCGGAATTTTGGATGATGGTTAAGTGAATTTTTGTTGGCAGGAGAATGAAGATGTAGAAAGCTTTGCACATATCAGAAGATAAACCTTCTTAGCTATCTTCTTTCCTGCACTATGCATATCCTTGTACAGGCTTCAGATATCCCCTGTTTTGCTGGTGCTGAGAGGAAGGAAAAGCATAACTTGACGATAGCATACAATCACTAGGTTAGTATCAGGGTTAGATATGGAACACATAATACTGTTTGTGTGAGCTCTAACAAGTGTTTGTATATTTTCTTCTGCAGCAGGACATACGACATGGCTTGTTTGGAACAGAGGGGCCCTTCAAGTCCATTCAAAGAGAGAGTAGCAGGTGAGTTTGCTCCCATACTTATGGTGCTTGATGTTTAAACTTTATGGCTGTCATTCACGTTGTTCTTACTTGATCTTGATCTAATGCTTTAACATGTTTATGCATAAAATGTATCAACAAACTTATTTTGTTGGATGTGATCATTCAACCTATACCCAACAGCATGTGTAGAGACCGATATACAATGTGACATCGAATCTAAATCTGTAATGGTTTCTCAGATTTGCAACTGCCTGTGGTTCTCAGTGTGTCAGAATCCGTAGGATATCTAAACCAGTGATAATCCTGTGTTGGCTTTAGCTAACAGAGACCAAAATGGTGTATATCTCTACAAATTGGAATTTAGCCTTTGCTCCTTATTTCTATCCTATTTAAAAGAGATAATCTAGATAAATTTCTTTCTAATGCCCAAGTTTTATCGAGTACTAAAGTTTTTGAACTAGTGCATGAAATCATGGAACGAACTTTCTTGTATCAAACGAGTCTTAACGTCTGTACGGTTTCTTTGGTGTTGCATTATTGTGGAAAGCAGAAATGTTATGCTTTTTTAAGTTGGTGCAAGAAATTGCACAAACTTTTCTATTTCGGGTAAGTTTTTTTGTTATCGTATTTTTTTACGAAAAATGTTTTGTGTTACTTACGCCCTTCTAGTAGAATTAAGATTTAATACACTTGGAAAGAACTATTGTTGTAGCCCTTGCTGCTGTTTCAGTTGGGGGATGTTCACCAAATTCATTGAATCCATTGAGATATATGGAGGATTAGGTCATAAGCCTCCCTATACAAAAATCTACGATTGGCTCTTTGCCTCGATCACTGAATTCTTAGTGTCTTGGTTATACATATGCAATCACTGAATTCTTAATGTTTTGGTTACATATGTAGCCGGAGCGAAGGTCATGCAAGAGAAATAAATGAGAAAAATGCAAGTCATATATTTCTTTTATAAAGCTGAGTGGATAAAATTATCAAGTTCTTTACCGGCTAGACTAGTTAACATTTTGAAAAAATTATCAGATGATGATTTCGACAAACTAACTCGTCGTAAGTAGGTACGGTGTACCTCAGGGTCTCTGGATCAATGACCTTGGCATAGTTAGGCAAGCTTAACCGTTTGTGCTGCACCTATTTCTTCCCTTAAGTGACAATGAAGACCTCCTTTGATTTGAAATCTATATGGAAAAATATGATCAACTATATGCTTAGTCTAATGGTCCTGTGAAGAATGTTTCTTGGTCTTGAAGGAACATCTGGATTGATCTTTGGTTTAGCGGCCTTCCATTTAACAAAGGGTCAACCTTTGTTCGTGTAAGTAAAATATGATGAGATTCGATCTTATTGGTGACTTATGCATGCTTCTCGACAAGACTATTAATAACAAACTGCTTCTTTGTTATCTTTGTGTAGTTTAGTCAGATCTTGAGCTGCTTTCACGCGTTACCTGATATCCTTTTGTGATGATAGGCTACATTTGGACTCCGACACCACTGAGAGATATGATAGCAAGTAGTGCTTGTCTCTTATGTTGTGATCCAAAATCAAAATTTTCCTGCCAAAATTGTATTGGAGATCGCCCACCGCGGTTGTCATATTTGTCACCTCGCTGCCGACTCTTCTTCACTTATTTTCTTGGAATATTTTTTGTGGCATGATATTACCACTAAACCAATGCTTATTGTATATTAATAATTATCAGTATTTATTAAGATAAATTTTGATTGTTTAATTATAATATTAATTCAGAGTTAATTGAGATCTTATACTGCATCCATCCGTCTCGGGATGGTGTCAAAGAATTAAATAGTTTTGAGATCATTTGATTTGGGATGCATTGAATCCTGTAAAATTAAAATTATGTCGGAGACGTACTCGATAAAATCTCTTTAAAGCTTAAGTTAGCTCTCGAGTTAGTGGTGTCAATGTACTAGAGAATGACTTTTGAAAGAATATACTTAAGGGTTCTTGGATTGTTGCACTTGATATCATGGTTTAATATTGGGAACAATTATGTATCTTCTTCTCCGACGTTAAGTGTAAGTGTGTCGCATCGAATCCGAAGGATCGAGGATGGGTCATGCGTGGGGTTGTAAAGTAAAGTTCGAAGGGAAGAGTCATATACACGATATTGAAGGTATATCGTTGCAGGTAAATGATTAATTCGGTATTTGTTAAAATCATAACTTGTCAAATCTGTCGTGTTCCAATGCAAGTAAGTTATGCAGCTACCACACGCAATTCTTTTAATATCTTATAAAAGTTAGGTCTAGTTGTATTATTTTGCTCTAAAAAAATATATATGCACATCTCTTTCTTGTCTCTACTTTCATGATCTGCTGCTGCTGCTGCTGCTGCTAACCCTTGGTCTTGTCGAACAGCCACGATCGGAAATGCCTTCAACTCTCCTACCTCCTTTTGCTTTCGCGGGGCACCATCTCTTTATTATAAGATCTCGATCACAATGCATACAACATATTTCTCCTTTCTCTGTCTCTTCCACGTCCATGCGCAGATATATCAATCAGAAGGCTGAAAAATGATTGTGCAGTGGTTGATGAATTATATGCGGGTCCGCTGTGGCAGGGACGACACTGTCATTGGCAACCAAGCTCCTGCAGTGAGTAAAATATACACGCAGACAGTCATGTGGATGTAGGGAGGAGGATATATAGCCAATTCACAACATGAGAAAAAGAAAAGCAAAGCAAAGCAGAACATGTTTAGATATGCCAAATCTATCATCACAGGTTAAACAATGGAGAAGAAGCTAACGGTCAACCATTTAGGATTCGCCCAATGATTGACAAGGCATCTGTAGCACTAAAAAGAAAAGATGATCACGAAGTGACTAGCTAGCGCACAGCCTTTGATAATATAATTGGATGGATGCTTCTGCGCATCGTGGAACAGACTATTTTACGAAGCTCCACTTGGTTGGCACTATGATCGGATTAGTTCTAGCTAGCAAAATATGATCGGATTAGTTCTATTCATCATGCATGCATGCATATTACAAGAAGAAACTAGAATGCATGCATGCATGAGCAGCTTACTCTTGAGGGCGAGAAGCCCATAGGGAGCTCAGAGCACGTAGGCGGGTGAAGTACTCTCCGATCGCCAGGAAACATCTTGCTGTTTGTTTGGTCGTCAACTGTTGACGCAACTGGTGCATGGTTTGTTGTCTCAAGTTGTCAGCCTGCATCAGGTAAAAGGGTAGAAGCTTGTTCTATCTTCTTACCTTGTTTGACATGATGAATAGACATGCAAAAAACACAGCGGGAGGAGGTTAAAAAGAAGAAGCATGAGTTGGAGCAAAGATATATATCTGACGACTTGTTCAAGAGGATTGTAATGGTTCAAAAAGGCTATCTTATCTATCTTTCGGTCTTTTATTTTTAGTATCTCCTTCGACGAAGAAGGACTCCACCTCATGGTCACATTAAACAACAAAAGAGGATCTTTTCTAAGGGTATTCTCATGCAACAAAATAATAACATCGACCAAGTTTACTTTTGACACAGCAGACATTAGTTGGATATCTATCAGTTGGGAATATGAGATGAGTAGCATGCATGTTTGTATTGTATTGTATTGTACTGTACTGTACTGGACCATACAGACAAACTAATCGCATTGTCCATGGAAATGAAAGACGAGCAAGTTTTGGTCCGTTTCTGTTCGGATGAAACAGTGTGTATAATTCAAATAGCTTTGTATTATTGGGGGTTGGATAAGTTGATTACCTAAAAATCAAAAAAAGAAAGAAAGAAAGAAAGAAAGAATATATAAAGGTCATTATTATCACAAGGAAAGAGAAGAACAAAATAAGGGAACTCTTTTTGAGGTATTCTAGTAGATTTGGTTTGAACATGATCTAACTTGTATTCTATTAGATTGGAATTTCGATGGAGTAGATTAGTTGGATGTTTTCCTCGTTGAAACTCTAGGCAAGAAGATGATAATAGTTCAAACCTGGCCGATGAATCCTTCGAGGTCGGCAAGCTTCCCCATAGCAATGGCTGCGTGGCCCACATAATTTCCAACATCGATTCCGTCGCTGAGAGAACCGCCAGCAACAGTTTGTGCCAAAGACTGGTGGACTTGCTCCAGGCCCCGGGAGAGAGCCTCCTCCGCCTGCTGCGATGAATGCTGGAAGCCGCGCATCCCCATCCACTGTTGGTCCGTCAATGGATCCAGCTGACGTATCAGGATCTGCGCTTCCACTCATCAGCAATTAAACTAGTGTTATGCTTCCGTAAAGTTGGCGCAGATGAGGAGGAGGAGCTCAACTCTCTCTTACCTTGATGAGCTCGGAGGGCCTAAACCCACCCATCCACAGGAAACAGCGCTCCGCTGGGGTCTTCCATATTCCATTCAAGAGGTGGAATACATCCGATTGAGCAACGATGGCTTTCAGCCGGAAGAGATCATCATAGTGCCTGATGCAGTGATCTACGACCACACCAAGATTGTCGTCAGGAAGGTGAGCCTCAAGTGCAGCTCGGAGGTCCGACATGATCTTGCAGTTATCATCCAACCATCGACCGTACTCCATGTCAAAAATCGCAGCGCCTGCAGCGCACAAGCTTTGGGTAACAGCAAACAAAGGGAAGTGGCGATCCCCCTTATAGCCGCCACTGAAATGACAACTTTTTTCTTCTACTACTACTACGAAAGGCGTGTTGAAATCGATGGGTGGAAGTGTGGCTCATTACCGGAACTGATAGCCGCATTACCGCCTGCGACTCCCAAGAGAAGGCCCTAACACGGAATAAATAATCAGATAAATCCACACACTGTTGGCATCAGAAGAACAGATAAATCCACACCTGTGATCTTGCTCTCTGGAGATCTTGCTCTAGCTGCTGAAGCTTAATCCTACTGGACTCTAATTGTTGCACGTAAGCCTGTTTATTTGGGATAAATTGGTTGACTCAAATATTAAACAAACATAATAAATTGCAGCCAGGTTGTTTCTTATTAAAGATTCGGACAGCGTACCTTTTTCTTCAGCCGACTCTTTTTGGCTGCCTCTCGATTTTGAGCTAGGCGCCTTAATGTCTTGTAAAAACATTCAAGGAAATGAGCTAATCTCGTTAACGAAACAAACATGCTGTTATATCTGGAATCCACAGCCCAACTCCATTAATGTTGATGGGGATTTTTAATTAGGATTTTTCCTTATAGATCCACAATCACTCTTTTTTGTTTTCGGCAAATTTTATATGTTTTATCTTTATATATAAATATATATATATATATATAAAGAGAGAGAGAGAGAGAGAGAGAGAGAGAGAGAGAGAGTACCTTGGCATCAATTACTTTTCCGTCCCTTGCTGCAGTTGAACCTGTCATCTTTCTCTGAAACATCATGCAACGAAAAATTGGTTGTTTAGCTTGGAGTCAATATTCGTATCTTTCTATTATCTTGACAGCATTATGAAAGCATGTACAGGAGAAGAATTTTATCGGTGAAGGTCAGATAACAACAGATATCAGCACGCACATTTACCATTGTTGCAAGTTCAAAAGCCCAAGAATAAACAAAAGATAATGGCATGTTTAAAGTGGATGCGAATACTAGTATCCAAACTTTTTCTCTCACAGAAGGAAACCCCTTAGATAGATCGATAATCTGACTGTTGAAAGATGCAAAAGCTACAATTACTGTATTATGAGACTCGGACACGAAACAAAGTGCTTAAGAATAGGGTCCCTGTAGTGGGGGTTAAATGATCCAGATTTAGAATTTGTTATCTGGGAAAATTGAGCTACAGATGGTGTATGACAAAGCAATCAAACAGTACCTCTTCTTGGGAAGAGGGATGAGGATTTCTTGCTGCTTCTGTCCTGGAAGCACCACTTGCCATCATCATCTCTTGCGACCGCTTGTGGTTAGTCGACTGGTCCGAGGAGGCCTTCCTGCTATTTGGAAAGTCCGATTCCAGATGAGATAGAGAGTTTTGAGCTGCGCCGGAATCAGTGCTTCTTGCTGACTGCGTATTCACCTGTTGGAAACAAAAGTAGGCGCCATAAAGCCTAAATGTTGCGGCAAACCATCTTCTCCTTTGGCGGTCAGTTTTACACTTACTACGACGGCAGAAACCCAAGTCAAACAGGTAAGGCCTTACACTGGGAGTTTGCTGAAATCTCATTGGCCACGATGGGAAGATCTCTAGTGTTGCGGGGCTGGTTGCGATAAAAGCTGCAAGAAACAGGAGATGCAGAAGATCAAAAAAGATATCTAAAAATGAGAAAGAAATGAGGAAACAGTTGTTGGTGCTACAAAAGGAACTTTATTCCTTCCTCTTTTAGGACTTGCAAAGAGTTAATAAAATACTACAATAAAATTGAGAAGAGAGATGGTGTTCTATCTGTGGGGGTGGGGAGTCAATTAGTTTCAAGGCATCATATGATCATTGTGGTGATCTGTTGTTGATGTGTCTAGATGTGGAAAAGTAACCAAATGAGAGAGAATGAGAGAGAGAGAGAGAGAGAGGCCTACACTTTCTGTCTTCTGTTTCTCTTAGGCCGTCGACTCCCTGCATGAGAGCCTCCTCCAACTCTCCAAAGTAAGCAGCTCCTTCCTGATCACTGAGTGGGCAATAAAAGTCCATCTTATCATCAAATACAAACATAGAATAAGAAGAAAGCAAAAGGAAATTGTTTTTACCCCCGGGTTATATCCAGGCCGATATTTGAATGACTCAAAGAATTAAGGTAGGATGGATCCTCCATCCTTCATGACAATAGATACAAGGAACCAGAAAAATAAAGTCGAAGAACGAGGAGGAAGGCTGGATAGAAGACTCTGAGAGGAAAACGTAAATGGATTAGGCCAAAACTTTATGAAATTGATGGGCAGATGTGCAGTATAATAAAGAATGGGGCATAACATATAGGTTGTTATGAAGTTGAGGAGGAAAAGCAGCAGATAGAACAGAATAAAGAGCCCACTGATCTATTTGAAAATTGGTACATGCAGAAAGAGGTGATTAGTCATTTAGAGGCAGTCTTTTAGTGAAAGAAGAAAAAGGAATGATTAACTAAACCTATGCAGTCTGTGAAGCTCACCTGATATTGGAGCCAAAGGATACGATCAGGCTAAATATGAATCTCAAAGTTAAAAGAGTTTCGAAGAAGATGATTGAACATAGACTAAAAAAGAAAAGTAATTGAGGAACCAGTACAAGAAATTGGTCGCAGATGGAGTGTTGCCGATAGTCCCCCCGTTAATAAGAGACCGAGTTGAAGGTCCAGAATCAGGAAGGCCAGTTTCGCCAACTCTATGATTTGCCATCCAACTCTATTCTTCTCCCTCCTGAACCATTAATGATGCTCCATGTGCTGACCTCTCGAGCTTTGCGTGGTGCTGCTCCATGTCTTTACCATGGTCTCTTCCCTTCTGCAGTGATTGACAGGACGAAAACTGAGAACAGATTTAGGAAAAGGAGATCCTAGCTCGAATTCAGAGAGAAAATCCAGTAGCGTCAAATGGTACCATATACCTAGCCCAGGTTTCTTGAACATAAGTTCTTCCAACTATAGAGACAGAGAAACAGGGAAAAAAAGTGTGCAAGTGTTCTTCAGAAGAAGCCAGAGGGTTTTAGTGCTTTTTATATAGCTGAATCATCTGGTGGACCTTGAGCCTCGTCTCTTCTCTGCTCCTGGGACTGGTACTTGTATCAACACCCTAGTTCAACCATAGTAGTGTTTAGAAGATCTTGTCCTTGTGGGATTGTCTGCGAATTTTTGGGACCCCAGAGAGAGAGAGAGAGAGAGAGAGAGAGAGAGAGAACCAATGGTGGTATCTTTTCGGCAGGAAGTAGCTTTGTCTCCAACGCCAGTCCCTGTAACAGACTCTGGTACCCCATTGCCACTTGAGAGATAAGAAGTAGTCGATCAACCTGCATTGCATAGGAAACAGACAAGACTCAATACAATAGAGAAAGAAAAAAAAAAGGCAAGAAAAGATTTGTCTTATTCCCTGCTATATGCTTTACGCGGGTGTGAGTTTACTTTGACAAAAGAAATAGCATTTTGTTGATAAGCACACACTGCGATGTGCCTCATGCCGATCCCAAGCAAACCACTAATGTAATCAGCCACCAAGCAGACTCGCTTTTCTTAATATTCCTGCCGGTTTAAATGGATTTGTTTGAGATTATCTTTTTCCTCATGGGTTAGCAGCATCCATGCCATGTCTAAAACCAAAAAAAAACAAAATCAAAATAAAAAAACCTGGTCTCAACAGGATTCCACCTATAAAATATAAGGAAGTTTACTTGGGCACACATTTGAGGGGTTCCAACTCTGCCGTGCCTAACGAAGCTATTTGCTTAAAAAAGAGAAGAGTCACTTTCAGCTGTGGAAGGTGGATAATTAACGCCGGTCGCGTCCTCCACTTGTACGATAAATTATTACGTTAGGGACACCTGTTCCTTTCCTTTCTGCAAGAAAATTGTTGCGAGCATTAGCAGAAAAGCAGTGGACAAAATAATCTATTAGACAAGCAAACTTGAGAAGAACATTCTTTCTTATACGGAAAACCAAGGAGAATTTGTTACAAATCCTCCCTCCCTGGATACCCAATCCATACGAGCCAGTTACCTAAGAATAGCAATCAGATACTCCTTCCAGACAATACCAAGTAATGGCATCCATTAGAGCTTCCCTTTCCTTGTAAACCTCAACATGCTAAAATTGGTTTCATAACACAGTATCCGCATCTCATGTTACAAAATCTGCATGACAAGCTGATGGAATCACCACAAACCATGCGGCCCCTTGATTAGAAGAAACCATCTTGTTAACTCATCCTTCGTCCATTCCCAATTTGCATTGTTTTCAAGTATGCCACCACAGGGACGGAACATAACCGACTACAAGAATTGGAAATGCTTCGTGGGTCAAACAAACACCTTGATAAACCTCCGACAAAGTCAAACAACTACACTTCCAAGCATTAGATAATTGACATATATATATATATATATATATATATATATATATATATGGCAATTGAGTGCAGATTCTGCAAAGATATCACTTTGAATACATAGGGCAAAGCCAACAATTTCTCACATGATGCCTGTGGAATTTGAGATGAATGTGGTATGTCCACATATTCGCACCGTTAATTTGCAAGCATCCCATGTGCAGGAATAACATGGTTTGTATATTTTTCCTAACCAAGGCATGGGAAACTTGCAGTGATACATGCAACAAATTGGCCCCAAACTTCCTGCATGGCCTGGAAAAGAAAAGGAACATCTATCAGCACAGGCATCACCGGCATGTCTCTAACCAAATGAAAACATAGAAAAGCTGGAAGGAACAGATAAATTGCCACCAGACAAGTCTAATATAATATTCAGCAAGTAATTAGCATACTATAGAAACGGAAATTGTTCACGGAAAATCATTCAAGAAGCCAAAGTATAGGACAACCCACAATGATTGTCATCCAATAATCTCACTCCAACCAAAACTTCTAAACACAACTAAATATATCAATCCCTTAAATAAAAGATCAACTGTTGTCATGAAACTATATTTTGTATTCATATATAGCTCTTTAATTTGTTTGTATTCCTATAAAATTAAGGACCAAGCTTTCTAGTTCCAAATAAGAAGACTGTCTTGAAGCGAACCAGGAAGTAACCTATGATTATTTTCGGACAGGTGTCATGGTATGCTGTGCATTATCCAGTCATGCCATAACAAAAAATTGGGCCTCTTATTTACCCACAGCCAGGTATGTATTTATCATTTATATGTGGCTCATATGACATCAGTCATTATGAACTTATCTAAGAGGTAATAAGCTATCCAACCACATCTGCTGCCGCTAACCACTGCCACTGCCACCAACAGAGATAGGGTAATTAGCAATTGGGGGGTGGGGAAGGCGAAGTAGCAAGCTAGGTGTTGGAATTCAAACCCTAGTTCTGACGATTCACAACGGGACAAGCTGATAGAACAGAAATGGAGAACAAAGAAAATGAAGCACAATACCATTTCCTTAGAAGTTCATAAAACATAAAATATTCTGATTTGATAAATTTTTCATGCACAATATGTCAAATATACCTTCTTAGAATATGCAGGAAAATAGTTATTCACATGTTCAACAAAATAGTTGCTGCCTTCATGGCATTGAAATGGATAAATGTTCAGTCTGATTGGGAAACAAAGCATGACAATATTACAAGTGGCTGTTCATGATGCAAACTAATGGATGTATACTAGAAATTAATCTGAGGTTAAGTACTTATATAATTATCTTGTGAACTTGTTTTTCAGATTGAAAAATCAAAAGGTGGTGATGGAGCAGCTTCGTGGCATTAACTATCATGATTCTGACACTTCCCTGAAGAGAAACAGATTTTTCCATTGAGAAACTCACTAGCCGGATGTTTCAGTAACCTTGGAAGAAAAGATTCTCAGACCAATTCCACCATTGCATGTCACAGCCTCTCTCACCCCGTTCCCATGAGAACTCTATTATGAACAGTAGCAGATAAATTCTAGCAAACATAACGGAAACACTGAGCGCTGATCCGCTGATCCAAAATTTTTAAATTGGAGCTTCCAAATGGAGGAAACATTAACAGGGTCAACAATCTTGCCAAAAGAATTGTGGGAACAGTTGGCAGAAGTTTACTTTCCAGATAAAATATATACTAGTGGGTCAGAGATATATTATGTGGTTATGAAGATGAAACCTAGCATCGACAAAAGCTTATAGAGTCACTAAAACTACTTTTATAAAATATTACAGAACAGATAAAACCATGTAGATAAGATGAACCATAGGTTCAGAAAGCATTATTCTACGATCTTCTGGACTCTATGGACATTTAAAAAAAACACACAAAATTGTTATGCCAGAAATCCTGAACCAGATATAAGATCCTTTACCAATGAATGCACACTTATCTGTCAAGCACCAGTTGTTTATTAATTCCCTCATCAGATCAACAACATTGTTTGTTGAAAGTGGGTGTTGATTCAATCAACTCATGTAAATAACCTAGCTATTTAAGGACTCTTCTGCTGTGTTATCTAAGTGCTCTGTAAGAGTACTTCTTTCAAACATCATTGATTCCAGAACTGCAAAATAACTTACTAGCCAAATTTTGACATAATGCCATAATATCTTTGTCACTTAAAGAAGTTAACTTTGCAAGCTTGCGATTAATGTAGAAGAGCAAATGATACCAATGACTAAACACATCACCTGATCGTCCTAAAGAATAGCACTTACCAATGAGATTGATCCCTGGTTTAGATGCTTCTGTCCTACAAAATGAAAAAGCAATGAAAAACAAATTATAATAGTAGATTTGAGTGACAAAGTCCTAAGAAATGAATTAAATGATAGATTAGACACCCTCCTAACTCAAAAAATCAACCAAACATTTATAAAAATCTAAGAAATCAATTGTTTAATAACTCAAGATATTAATGAAAGAATCTAACAGACCACAAGATAGAAATAGCAAGTGCACATTAAACTGATGTTTACATTTCAGTAATATTTTTGCCTGTTCTTTTAGGTGGAGAGGACCACTCATGTATGGCATAAGGACTATCAATTGAAATCCATACACTGAACTGAAAAGTGTTGTTAAACCTTAGAAGCCTTTTATTATTACATGTTAAACAGGATGCGATCGTAAGAAGAAAATAATATTGTACAACAAGAAGGCATAATTTCTCAACTAGTTGGGGTTGGTTACATGGATCATTTCCCATCCTTGGGCTCAATATCTCTGTTTAAATTGTTCTTAGTAAAAACTTTAAAGTCTTTCTCTACGTCTTCTTGCACCATCAATATTAATCACCTCAGTTCATCCAACTACAACATCTTTGATTCTTCTTGAAATATGTTTTTAATCATAGTAGACGATTTATTTCATTACATCCTTTATCAAAGCTTAAATATAATTCTTCATAAGTGACATTTTTTATTTTATCTTTTCTAATTATTCCTACACATCCAACTCAACAACCTCATCTTAGTCATTGTTTTCTATATATGTTGTTGTTTTATCTGTACAACACTTAGACATATAAAACATAGTTGACTTGCAATTGTCTCAATTTTTTTAATATAATAGACACATGATGATCACACAAAATCTCCCACATCTCTCTTCACTTTAACCATCGAACTTTTACTTTATAAACAATATCTTCATCAATCTCCTCATCAAATAATAAATCTAAAATATTAGAGAACTTCTATTTATGAGAACTTCTTGTAGATCATCTTAATAACTTCAGTTCTTCTCTTAGTATAATTAAAATTACATTTCATATGTCCCATCTTAGTTCTATTAATGTCAAAACTTCTATTTAAGAGAACTTGTAGATTCATCTTAATATCTTCAGTTCTTCTCTTAGTATAATTAAAATTACATTTCATATGTCCCATCTTAGTTCTATTAATACCTTTGACACACACACACACACACACACACACACAAAGATAGATTTAGTAAATATCTCATTTTGATACTTACTCTAGTAGTAAAGCTTATAAGAACATGTAAGTGCTCTAAACTTATACTAGGTTCGACTTTGTCTATCTAGGGCTCATCACGAATGTGTATCAGGTGTATCAATCATTATCATCAAGTGCATTGGTCAGCACCTTGATCACAATGAAAGCATACATATATATCACAAGAGGTAAATGCTTAAAAAATAGCCAGAACTTATGGCACTAAAACTGCAGCCTGATCTAATTTGTACAAACTGCAGGTAGACTCAGAAGTGAAGCTAGATGGGAAAATTTTCGCATTGACATAAATATATTACCTCATGGCATGAAAGATGGATGAGATAAAAATTTGGTATCGTATGACATTCTTCACAAGTTTGTCTCAAAGAGAACACCATGAATAGAGAACTTCTTTAAAATCATCTCCAAGCCCATGCCCAAGTGCTAAATTACCACTTCCAACCCAGCTCCATGACAGCCAAGTTTTCGGGTGGTAATGATCCTTTCAGACCATCATGGATCAATCCATCTCTTAACTTGTAACTCAAAGAAAGATGTCTAAGCTGAAGGAATAAAACTGCAATATATTCTGAATCAATAATCTCATCTTCGTTGTAAAAAATAACACCTCCAAAGATGTAGTCTTTCTAGCCTGTGTAATCTTGATAATTTTTTAAGGTTATCTGCTTCCAAAATGATCTTATCCATGCCCACTGATTTGCAAATAAACTCTTCAATATTTGACTGTTCAATGCCACTGTAGATTGTGAATTTGATGTTACAACTTCTAGAGCATCAAATGTCTTTAGACGGGCAGCTGCAGAAGTGACACATCTTAAGGAGAAGAGATTCAATCATGTAAACCTCTGTTAAGTTGGTTCAACACCACTAAAAGAATTATGGTCAAATCCATCATGTCCAGGTTCTGCCAACCACATTGATCCATCATGTTCAACTAAGTGTTGTGCAAACAATGCATGATAAATTCTGTATTGTTCCTCTAGCATATAAGCCAAGAAATTGCTGTGAGCAGCTGAAAACTTCTGGGCAATGTTACTGAATTGAAAGACACTAAAAATGACAGTACTTAAAAGTGATCTGTATTGAGGTTCCCCAAATGCTGGGTGAGTTCACAGAACCAGTCATCAGCATTAAAAGAAAACGCATTAAGGTGTTTCCTGTGTGCTTCCTTCCATTTTTGGTAAGTGGAAGAAGCAATAATTTGTACGGGCCTCAGAATGTGAAAGGCCTTCTATTTGTATATAACACAAGAGAAGGCAGAGTTGAAGTGGCATGTTAGCCTTCAGGAGTTAATCCCATTCTCTACAATCATGATTTTTTCCTTTTTCCTTTTTTTTTTGAAACATAGAGGTATTCATTACTGCAGATTGGTTAGAACAAGCAAGACAGCTGCTAACTAATCTGTCCCAAAGAAGAATTTGTTACATTGGGACTTGGCTAACCCAGCCATCCTATGTACTTAGAATATTAGGAAATTGACCGAACAGATCTGTACTTAGAATACCTAGTGGCCGCACGCAGAATGTATTCCCACAAAATTACAATTCCTGCAACAGCTATACAAATTATTAAATCATGACAAATATTAGATTATCAAATACACCATAAAGTGTGCCACGATTAAAAGTTGACATAAAACAAAGAGAGAATCAAGCAAAATAGAAGCATCAATATAACATACAACAATACTGAATTAGCAATATAGAGACTGGAAAATCTTAATAGCCGTTATCTCAATCCAAAGAAACTGATGGGAATTGGATGACTCACTGGCCCTTAAAATCATTTACAGAAAGCAACATACTAAAATCTGCAATGAAAAATTTTAAATTCCATTACAATCTGAGACATTGGTTTCATCTATAAAGTTCTAAACATTGTATTCTAAAAATAGTTAAAACAAATAGACTCCTCGAGGAATTTGTTATTCGAGTATCAAGAACATCTTAAGGAGTCACCATTGGAGTCCAAATGCCCTTTCACCGTATCAAAAATTGAATGACCCTCCAATAACTTTAATCTGCCACCCTAGGCCATTCCTATGCCAAGATAGTTGATGTCTCCCGCAAGATAAACTTTTTATAGTTCTGCCCTCTACTCCTCTTTTGTATTTGTCGTTTCTTTTTGTCAAGATAGGTCAGGATCATCCAGCGCTGATTTTTATGAGCAGTTACAGGTCAGCTATAAATGACCCTGACTCAGATTGTGTGACCTGAATCACCATTGGTCAAATTTGTATAGAATGAAAAATCCCCTATAATTTGAGAAACAACAAATATCTCTTATCTTCTAATAGATAGAAACCTGAAGCTTCTTATACAATCACCAAACAATATTATAGATTTTGAGATTTTGTTCAAGAAACCAGTAAACCAAACTATCCATTGATAACTTGAACCAATAAGATATTAAAAAAAAAATGTATAACACCATATTAGCTTGATGTCTGGAATTGGAAGTCCAAATTAGTTTGAATTAGGTTGTTCTCAGTCGTAGCTTCCAGTACACATCAAGCAGTCCATTACATTTTTAACTCAAATATTTTAACAACTTCAAGAAATATACTCTCTCCTTCTGTGGTTGATAAGACATGTGAAGAAGAGAAACAATGGCAGAGTACTTTTTATTTAAATGAGTTTCAAGTTCTACTTGTAAGCTCAATTAATATATATTTTCTATAACCGACAACTATTACTATTTTCAGGAACGAAAAAAGGGATATGGCTATGAGCTACGATGACAGATTTGATTAGCAGATGATTTGCATAACCCATATTTAAATCATAACAATGAAGTGGTGACCACACACATGAGATAATTACGACATAGTAAATAAATCAATTCTAACACAAACAATTTCAAGTCGCTTCCTCTCAAATTTCAAGACCATAAAAGGGTTAAGAGCCGATAACAGTTCTCGTTACCCTCCCATAATACGGATATTCTAAACATCCAGTAAACCATGGAAGCAAACAAGGGAGATGAATTGTAGATGGGAACACAAACCGAGCGATCCCAGGAACGGGAAGGCCCCTTCTGCCAGATCCTAACCATCTTATCTCCGCTGCAAGAGGCGAGCATCCCGGGAACGCCAACGTCCACGGGGTTCCACGCAAGGCTCCAGACCCGATCGAATGTGGCCTTACGTCTCCCGGAGTTCCAAGTCCCCGTCCAAGAACTCCATCACCGACCGTGGGAAGCGATCGAACGGGATCGCCGACGACGACGGAGGAGAGGTGTAGTCCTGGAAGAGAATTCCGACCCTGGGAGGAACTAGGGTTTTAGAAGACATGCTCTCGCACCGGAGCCGAGAGACAAGCGAGGAAAAGGATGCTTTTGTAGGGGCTTATCGCCGAGCGCTTGCGTCAAATGCCGTTCGTGGGCAAAGAATTAAGGGAAGGGAAGGAATTGTCGGTTGTTAGCGGCGCGTGAATCTCACGTGGTAACAGTGAATTGCCATCTTCTCGTAATCATTCAAACGGGGGTTTTCAGGATACGGATTTTTAGGTTTTGAATCCGTTTAAATAACGTGGATGTACGGCTGAAGTTATCGGGTTTGGACTTGAATCCTACGTGGTCCTAACCACGCTGTTCTGACCCGAAAGCATCTCACTCGATCGATGATGAGTGTCACAGTAATAAATGAAACGTTGATAAAATATCAAAATTTTAAGATTCATATTGATGGTTTGTTTGTGATCGTTTGAAATTAGATCGATCGTGTGTTTAAACATAGAAGTGAGAGGTCCTGTTAAGTGGGATATAAAAAGTTTGTCCTGGATATTTTCGTACTGAATTGATGATCGAGTCCAATTCTCTGATCCAAGAATATTGAAAGAGATAAATATAATTATTTAGAGATACAAGTAAACTATTAAGTCAAAAATAAATTGTCTGAAAATTGGGTCTATGCTAATTGAGATTCTCTTTTTGATATTGATCTGACTTTGATTAACTTAAGAATTATCAATTCTTATAAAATTGAATCACTAGGTTCTCGATAATATCAATTCGAGAATATCATTATTCGAATGTTATCATATCCTACTTATTTATTTTGTGATAAAATCATTCAGTCTCACATTGATTAAGATATATGAGAATCGATGGTTCATAAATTTATCAAGTCTCTTTTATCCTTATAGATGTTTTTTTAAACTCACATGTTAGATAAAATTATATGTCTATATCTATCGTCGATTAATTATACCTACTGACTGCACCCGGTGAGAAGATGACCCTATTTCTATTCAACCAAATGGGTGAGAAGATCAAACACATCACGTACTTTATTTTATATTATTGTTGAGCTGCTCCCATACTTGAATTCTTCGCTATCTCGTCACTTAAAAATCATCATATCATCACGCGGTCAAACCTACCTGCCTTTATTGAGAGTGATCACACGCGAGGCGGTCTGGCGGAGTCAAAACAAGCGACACGAGCCTCTCGAGGAACAGAGAACGATCGCATTCGTGAGACTGCTGCGGATGCTTGAAGCTGTCGGTCCCGCTGGCCGGCTGTCGGATTTGACCAACGGGATTGGACGGCGATCACGCACCCCCACACGGCACCGCTTCTGTGGGACCCGATCCCCATTTGGACTCGTCGACAGAAACGACGTTCGCCTCCCATACACCTATGAGGTTCGCCTCGCATCTGTGGGCCCACCCTTTCTCCGTGACAGAAGTAATCATGCGGGTTACAAGCCGTCCTTTCTGCCGGCATGACGTCACCTCCGCTCCCCTCAATCCATGCCACGTATTGAATCTGCCCGACCCCGTTACTCGAGCCATGTTAGTGTGAATTGTAAACCGGTCGCATTAGCAGCCCTAACCCTAATAAAAACATGGCGTAGGTGAATTGTCGCGTTGGGCGGAGGAAGAATCTGCACGCCACGACGGTCGAATTCTACTGCGAGTCCGCGACCGCTCGCCCACCCTGACGGGAGCGACCGAGACAGAGAGAGAGAGAGAGGAGAAATCGGACTAGGAGGGCAACACGACAGCTGCGTCCACGTGTCAGCTGGCGGCTTGCGGTCGTCATCACTGCCGTCGAAGGCTATTTATGGGCGCGGGAGCCGAAACCGGAATAGAGGAAGGGCAACCGCAGTGGCTGCCTCTACTGTCGGGCGGAGAGAATGGCCGTGGCTGTCTTCTCTCGCTTCGGTTGCTGCCTTGCGCTCGGCGTGCTCTTCTCAGGTTCGAACCTTCCTCTCCCTCTTCTTTCCACCATGGACGTCAGCAAGCACCGATCTCTTCTTCTCGCCGTTTTTCTGCACACTTGCAGCCGTTTGTCATTGTTGGGAAATTTATGTATGTTTTCTCATAGAACCCTCGTTTTCTTTCGCTGATTCCCTTGGAAATCCCTTGATTTTTGTCGTGAGTGTCTTTGTCCTGGCTCCATCAGTAATTCCTCGGTTAAAGGTGAGATCTTGGGGTTCATATTGCAAGGCGCGGTCATGCCTTCTCCTTTTTCCACACAGATCTGGTGTTATCCTTGTAGATAACCAATCTAAAATATGGATTCAGTCTCCTATACTAT
Organism: Musa acuminata AAA Group; assembly: GCF_036884655.1. Taxonomy (NCBI): domain Eukaryota; kingdom Viridiplantae; phylum Streptophyta; class Magnoliopsida; order Zingiberales; family Musaceae; genus Musa; species Musa acuminata. The sequence continues at coordinate 33,287,836 of NC_088348.1, forward strand.
CGATTCATAACATTTTTGTGACCGGTTCTTGGATTCATGTGGTAATTAAGTCATTTGCGAAGCTCTGTTCTGTGGGTTTTCTTGATCTAACCTGCGATACGCCACCAGGGACCTCTCCTTACGGTTCTAGGATATACTCTTAACGTTTCTTCTTGGTGTTTTCATATCTTGAAGCACAAAGTCGGATTATTAGTGTTGTGTGTATTGACTCGATCAGAATTCTCTTTTTCAATTAATAGTCTCCTTCAGTATGAAATTTGTTACGTGCTTGTGATCGAATTGTTTGCCATGAAGATATATAATCAAACATCGTCTAGTTCATGTCCTGTAAGTATGTGGTGCTAAGCCCATTCATCATTGGCTAAGTTTTGTCGTTAAGATTGGTTTCTTCATCGTTAAATTCTTAAATATTCAAGGGGCAATAAGAGTAGCATGTTTCGTCTGGCAGCCATCATCCTGAATTTGTTCCATTGAAATCTAATCTAGAGAAAGGGCATTCAATTGCTGCTTAAGATAAACGCTGCTTCAATTTGGAGCATAAGATATAGTATTATCATCGAGTCCATTAAAACAAAGTAGTTCTTCCTTCAAGAGCATAGCTTGTGTGTTTTAATTCCATTGTAATTCGACTAAAGGAGACTCTTCTGCAGGGCAAATTCTCCAGACCCTTGGCGTCGGCGTTGGAATCAACTATGGGCAGATAGCCAACAACCTACCATCTCCCACCAGTGTTGTTAAGCTTCTCCAGTCCATCAACATCAGCAGAGTAAAACTCTACGATGCTGACCCTAAAGTGTTGACTGCCTTCGGCAACTCCAGCATCGACTTTATCATTGCAATCGGCAACGAGAACATCCTGAACATGACCGACCAGACGAAAGCCCAGGAATGGCTTAAACAGAATGTCCAGCCTTACCTTCACCAAACTCAAATAACTTGCGTGACCGTTGGAAATGAAGTTCTGACCACCAGTGACACTGTGTTGATGGAAAACCTTCTCCCAGCGATGCAGTCTGTACATCAAGCTCTTGTTGCCCTCGGATTGGACAAGCAAGTGAACATTTCGTCAGCACATTCCGTTGCCATCTTAGGGAATTCATATCCTCCTTCCTCTGGTTATTTTCGCGAAGATCTTGCGGAGTACATACATCCGCTGGTCAACTTCCATTCTGAAATCAACTCTCCCTTCCTCATCAATGCCTACCCTTTCTTTGCTTACAAAGGGAACCCCGACCGTATTTCCCTGGAGTATGTACTATTTCAGGACAACCCAGGAGTCACTGATCCAAACACGAATTTAACCTATGATAATATGCTGTTTGCTCAGATCGATTCAGTCTATGCTGCAATCAAAGCAATGGGTCACACAGACATTGATGTTGCAATATCTGAAACTGGATGGCCTTCCAAAGGAGACCCCGATGAGACTGGGGCAACACTGGAGAATGCTGCAAAGTACAATAGGAATCTGCTGAGGAGAATTGCAATGAACCAAGGCACGCCGATGAAGCCTACGGTGCCCATTAACGTACATGTTTTTGCTCTGTTTAATGAAGATTTAAAACCAGGTGCAACGTCAGAGAGGAACTATGGGCTCTTTTATCCTGATGGAACTCCTGTTTATGATATCGGCTTTCAAGATCACGCCCTGCTATCTTCGCCATCTTCTGCAACACTGATGGTGAGGAAAAAAATTATTTGCAATTCATGATTGATTTTTTGTTCTATTTCAGTGCTTTACCTAAAAGTTCATATGACTGATGATACATCTTTTCATCTTTCTCACTTTGCTATTTTGTAGATAATGAATATTTGCACAATGTGTCAAAAGAAATTTCCCTCGGGAATATTATGAAAGAGATATTGTTGCTTGTGACGGGCTTCAACATCGAAACAATTAATATTCACCATGACTTCATGCTCATCTAGCCTTAGGATAATTGTGTCTATCGACTAGGTTTAATGCTTAATGCAAAGCCCAAGAACATGCAGGTGTGGAAATGGTAGAAAGTAGGAACACTTTCTTTTGTTCTTCCCGTGTGGAATTTCTAAGAAGGGGGGTTTTCCAAAGTTGCTAGCTCTGTTTGATGTACCAAGATGGGCAAGAAGTAGTGATTGCATGTGGGCAAAATGTTGGTTGAGAATGTGTTTCCAGAGTTGACATAGATTTTCACTTGTCTTGAAAATTCAGGAATGGTGTCTTTTTGGTAGAAAACCTATTCTTGCCTTTTTCTGTAACAAAATGAATGCTCATGCTTCATGTGCAAAATGGAAACATTCATTTGCAAAGAATGCAAACTGATAGTTTCTTTATGTTGCAGGCATGGTCTCGGTTCGGCATCCTTATCTTCGCAATGGTCATGATGATATAAGTTGTTCTCTTCCTTACAATAGTCGGTAGTTGCGAGCATTGATTGATCATAAATTTATCCTGACCTGGAGGTAAAGAAGATATTCTTCTTGTGTTACAGCTTTCTTGACCTGTTCATACATGAATATTAGAGTAAGGCCCTTTTTTTTTTTGTCACATTTGACTTGCAGCAATCATTTGGGGAAGATGCTATCTTCCTTTGATCATATCCTTGTCCCTTTCTTTGCTTTGTAGATATCCATTCAGCAAAAATGAGGTTCGACGTTGATGTCTGAACCTCTTTGTTAATATTCGACCAGAGTATAAGCAAAGTTTGGCAAGCTGCCGAACTGTGAATGCATCATTTTGGCTTGCTGAAAGCCACATATTCTTGTTGTCTGCGGCCACACGAAAGCTGCACCTTTTGTAGTCCACGGCCCAAGCTTTTCTTCTGATGTTTCGTTTTTGCCTTTCATATCTCGTGAAAGATCCCCCGTGATTAAAGGTTGATGCTCTTCTGATGTGCTGGGCAATTTATTCTCTCTGAGCTTTTATGGTTGTTTGTGATGCAGATATCAGACATTGATACGGCTTGTGGCTGTTCATGGGTGCGTATTATGGACGATCTCCCGGTGCTTATGCTTTGTTTTCGAATAGATTACTTATATACAGATAGAGAGAGAGAGAGAGAGTATTAGATAGATGAGCTTAATTGGATGAGCTTAGTATATATATATATATATATATATATATATATATAATCTGATTCATTATTGTATAGACAATTTGGTGGGAGTTATAGTGTTCCAAAGTCAGTCACTACCTTTTCTTTTGGTGTCTCTGCTGCTTAATGTGTAAACGTGGACGCTGGATTTTTCGGACCTTCATCTAATTGGATCTGTTTCCGAGTTAAGACAAATTGAAAGAGCAATCGCAACCTCGGATTCATTGGAAAGGGAAGTTTGAATTGGTTTAGACGCTATTAGTTTAGTCTCAAGCATGTTATTAGACGTAAGAATATTGACTTACACATGGAACAATCGTAAGAAATCGGTTCGACAATAATTGTGTGTTCTTGGATTTTATTTTTCTTAATTTAGTTGATTTTGTGGAACCTATAACCTATATGTTTATCCAGATGAATTAACATTTTGTGAGAATTAGTGGAAGTAAGTCTTGTGATTGTATAAAATCATATAAGTCGACGTTCAAGTAAATATTATTTTTTAGGTATTATGAAATATGCAGTGAGGGATTAATGGGAGTGAAACTTAATATTATATATGAAGATATTGAAGCAAATACTTTATAGAATGTTATAAAATAAAATTGATAAACTTTATAAATTGTAAATGATCAAAGATAAAATTACGCAAAAAGTGCCCTTTGTACCATCGACTGTATGTATGATCGAGTCATGAGATCTATTATTAGATGTATAGCTGAAGCTCCAATTGGTTTATACCATCCAAAGGTTCCACAATGCTTAAATGATTGATGCTTTGGCGTCATAGGTAAATCAACTTATGGCATGCGAAAGTGAGATTGTTTCAGTGATTTTTTCCCTGCGTGTGATGTCACGTGATTGTTTCGCTATGGAAGAAGACTTTTCAAATGCTAAGCCTTGCTTAAAAAATACTTAGCTCTTGTAGCTCGATAAAGTCTATAAATATTTTTTTATAGTTTATAAAGAATGTTTGGATATTGGGAGTGGATGAAGTCACGGGGTTGTTGAATCGAGAAACATCTTATTCAATCCTTTATTAACATTTTAATTACTTTGATTATCATTTTTTTTAAATTTTTGATTGAATTAAATTATGATAGTTAGTCTTATCTTCTTCTTTTCTTGTTTCAAATAAGTGTTATGAACAATCAATTTATCATATAATTTTTTAAATAATATTGATGAGTCACATTGTTATCGCTAATTCCTTATATTCATTTCAGATACATTTTATGCTAGTGAGAGTACGAACAATGACTTGATCATTACTCACCTATTAAAACTAAAGTATCTATAATAATGTTTAGATTTTACATATAATCAATAATAGTATTTTTCTCTTATGTTATGTTTATTAGATTATATAAAAGACTTAGCATGTAAGTGCAAGAGCGATTAGCGATGGTGATTTATAACTTAGACTATACTTCCGTTGTGGTGTTACACGAAGGGATTAATGATGCTATGAAACTTACAACTGAGGCTTGAATAACTTATCGAATAAGAGGATTTTATCATAACCATAACTTGTGATCAAGATTTATCAATGGGATGGGTTCTCCTAATATTTGAATATTTTCTGATGGACAACTAAGAGAGCTATCAATGTAACGTAATATATCATATCCAAAGAAGAGAATGGTGAATTATGCTCGTCTCAAGATGCATAGTTGCCACCTTTGGAGTGCTTGAAGTGAATTAGAGTTACTCAATTAATATATATAAGTTCTCTAGATTGAGATAAATTATTATATTATGAGGAAACAATAATTGGAGTTTAAAATAGAAGCGAATGATATATTGAGAAGATGTTGTGATCCAATAAGAAAAATTCAGAACTAACTGGTGATCTGGTTTGGATAAGAAAAATTCAAAACTAACTGGTGATCTGGTTTGGATGTGCAGATGATAGAGAAGTGCATAGGGAATAATATAATCTAACGGAAGAGACATGGGAGAATATAATCTGAGATGTGTAGAAGAGAGCGCTCCTTTTTTTTCTTTTCTTGAGTCATTCTTTCGATCACGAGTGTTCATAGCATAGTCCAAAGGATAGTGGAAGGCAATAAATTATCGCCGAGAGGTTGACGTGAAGGGGACGAGAATATTGGTGAAGATGCAAGGTAGTAGGTAGGAGCAAAGGGAACACCCACTATGCAAGATTGCACAACGATGGAAGATCATCGATCGAAGATGTTGGTAAATATGCTATAGAGGAGTTGCGATAGGAGATCGGCACGAAGGAGTTACAAAAAGAAACTCATAATATTGCTATTATCTAATGTGATACCATGATAAATATTTTTAATTTGATTATAGAATAGATTCAATCTACCGTTATCGGAAAACTTCAGCAAACAAACAAGAAGAACTAAGTGCACGTTATTAAAATCGGATGGGGCTGCATCACACAATAGACAATTTATCCTACAAGACGAGGCTCAATTGTTCCATGGATCTCGTTATTTGGGCCTGAAATTTGCCTCCGCAGAGGCCCACATAGTGATCACAAGCCTTAAGATGCAATTAACATGATATCAAAGGGAGAAGAAAAAAAAATCATCTTTTGATTGATTTGGATCACACACAAACATAATCACCATCGATCAGGTTTAATTTTTGGATTCAACGATACGAAATAAAATTTTAAGATTATCATGCATTTAATTACCCTTCTCTCGTGGTTTGACATGCTCGGTCTGGTATGAAGTTGTTGGAAGCTCGAGGGGTGGTGGGCTTTATTTTTATGATCGATTCGAAATCTATTTGAAACGACGGGTTTCGATTTCGATTTCGATTTCAGATCCTAAATAGAATTCGATTATGATTCCATTATATTTCAATTCTAAATCGATTCCTCCCTATGACAAGCTTTGACAGTGAAGCCACCGACATCCTAACCATCACGTTTTGTTTGTTTATTTATTTATTTATTTATTGACTTCCACTGTACAAACAAATACTTCCCTCACCTCACCTCACCTCACGCACCGCTCTCCAAAATTTTCCACACGCGAGAAACATAAAAGTCAGCAACAAAGAAGCTACTCCCAAGGGTTGCGGGCCCCGCTTAGTCGTCCTTCTCAACCGTCGCCGCCCCTTCCCGGTTCCTCGCCTCCAGCTCCGCTTCCTCTCCCCACGACGCCGCTCGCCGCCCCGACGAGAACCGCCTCATCCCTCCTCCCAGACCCGACCCCGGACCCGCAGGATATGGCGCCGTTGTTGCTTCCCTCGACGCCTTCTTCACTGTCTTCTCCAAGATGCTCCTCCGCGGCGGCGATGAGTTCTTCTCGACCGGCACCTCCGGCTGGCGGCGTCCGCCGCCGCCCAGCCCGAGGATGGCCATGAAACCCGCACAACAGCCCGTCACCTCCGGCTCCACCACCGGGTCGCGCTGCTGCTCCAGCTGGCGCCGCGCCCGCGCCCTCTCCGACCCGACCTTACCGAAGCAGGACACCTTCGGGGACCCCGGCTCCCTCTCCGGCACCGCCGACTTCCGCCCTCCCCCGCGGCCGCCCTTCTTGGGGAAGATCCGGCCTTGGGTGGACCGCCGGGTGCACCGCCCGCCGTAGCCGGAGGTCTGGACCTTGGCGGGGAGGCCGATGATGGGCGGCTTCCGGGGGACGGAGAAGCGCTCGGAGCTGGACCGGGACTTGGAGTTGGCCTGGCCGGACTTGGGGTTGGTGAGCCCCTTGGTGGACTCCTCGCGATCGTAGATGCGGTATCCGAGGCCACCGCCACTCCTCCCGACGGGAACCTCGAATGACACTCGCGGGAGGTGAGGATCATGCTCCTCCTCCTCCTTCTCCTCCGGCGGCGGTGGGGTTCGTGTATCGCAGTCGACCTGGGGCATCGGATGAGAGTAAGAGAGAGAGGAGAGGGAATTGAGAGGAGAATCCGTGAAGAGAGCCGAGGAGTGTGGATGAGAGCTTTAAAGAGGAAGAAGAAGCATTGCTAGGGATGGAAATGGACGCCATCTTCCGTCGCGGGCTCCACCACCGCCCCGTCCCCCGCCCCCGTCTGTTACGCTACACGACGCCCTCATCTTACAATGTAGATCGGTGATGCAGAATAACGTTTTCCCGATATATATATATATATATATATATATATATATATCGGGAGTTACTGCCAATGAGGAGTCCGATTTGTTGTGTCAAGTCAAGCAAAGATATGCGGTATGAGAAGTCGGAACAAGTTGGCGCTTCGACCCACACAAACACGACACAAAACCAACTATTTCTTTGTTTGTTTGACTTTTGTGGTGTCAAAAGATTTGACACTAATAATCCAATTCAAGCATAATTTAAAGATGGATCCATGACATCATGGGTGACGGCATTGCATTAGTGACTTTGACCCTGACCATGACAAATTCAACACAGTATATAAGTGAATCAGCAAACATGGAGACAGCGAGGATACGGCATATTCACGGTGCTACGTTAGAGATTCAAAGCTAGATTCGTAGGACACGGCCATCACATTCGCCTCTTCCGATGTTTGGGAGGCCCATCTTGAGCTTAAGCTTAGACGTTGGATGAAGGGGAGGGACGCTCACCACCACTCGCTGAACCGAGGAACCATTCAACGAGTGCATCGTTATCCGGCCCCACAAACCTTGTGTCACTGGTACACCGATTGGATGACGAGCGAATCAGGTGACAAAACAAATGGCTAATAGTTAAAACTTCTAATATTTCGATTGTTAGATTTAAAAAATTTATATTACAATCTTATAAAAGTGAAATAACTAATTTTATTTACACTAATTCCATCAATTTTATCGAAAGTATGAAAATAATAAATAAAAATAATAATTTTAATATTTGAATTGATGATAGCGGATGATGTTGTTACTAGAGGTCGCGGATGACTATCGTAGACGAGGAGAACGACAATGAGAGGTGAGGATCACTCTTCTCATCAACAATAGCCCCCAATGACGTCGTCATCCGTCACCACCAACGTCGTCCGTCACTATTAACTGAAACAATAAAATTATCTTTTTACCCATTGTTTTTATGCTTTTGTAGATAGATATTTCACTTTCAAAACTTTATGGATTCTAATGTAAATTTTTTAAAACTAGAGATTGAGATGCAAATGAGGTCTAATTACATAAGATAATATGTAATTATCCCCAAAATAATATTAAATTAAAAATATACTTAAAATTTTAATTATATTTATATATTATATAACATAAAAAAAAATTTATAGTAAAAATATATTTAAAAACTTATAACAAAAAAGATGCATAATACTGTTAATATTGGTCCCAAGCCTGGATGAAAAATATGAAGAGTTACGTTAAGTCACTAACAACTAATATAAAACAATGTTAGAACTTATAAACATGGATTTTAATCAATTCCAGTATAGAATTACGTTGTCACCGGAAAGTAACGCGAGACACTTTCCCATCTAAGTGTCCTAAATTATAAATGATGGGCTAAAATGTCGCTCAGAAATAATCTATCACATCAGTACCCAAATGTGATGCAAAATAGACAAGGGTTATCTATTTATTTTGGACCTAAATAAGTTAGTCCAAGAATTAAGAATTAAATTAGTAACTTGGAATATATAAAAACATATCAAAAATAATAGATACTAATGATCAAAAGAAGAATAAATATTATTTACTTACGAGAGGCAAAACAAAGGGAAAAAAAACTATGAAGAGGTTAATAGTGCTAAATTTAAATTTTGATATACTGAAAAATTAAACATAGAAATAGTTTAAAAATTATTGTTGATAAAGATATTATGAATAATGTTATCAATATAAAAATATTTATAGATAAAATCATAATTTTAAAACTTACGAAAGGATATGATATTTTGAATGTGATTAGTACTTATGCCTCTCAGATTAGATTAGATGATCCAACCGAAAAAAAAAAATTGAGAAAGCTTAAGTAACATCATTCGAGGAATGCTTATAATAAAAAATTTAATAATTTAAGAATATTTAAATCATCATTTAGGAAAAACAAATGGTTAATATAAAAGGATGCATAGCAACTTTAGTTATGGTATGGAGAGAGAAATAAAGATGATGGTATGGTTTTAAATTTTACAACTTTATATGATCTTATAATTATAAACACTCATTTTAAAAGAAGATATAAATATTTAATTACTTATAAATTATAGTCATATAGATTTTTTTCTTACTAGAAATATAAATAATATTATTTATAAGAATTATAAACTTATACCTAGTGAATACTTGACGAATTATGATATTAGATCTTTATCATAAAAAATGAAAGAAGAAAAAAATTATGATTACTAGATAGTGAAATTTTAAAGATAACAATATAAACCCTTTTAAGAATAAGATGAAAAGGAAAGTGACTTAAAACTTAAATAGAAATAATATTAATATTATTTGGACTATAATCATTAATAATAATAAGATTAGATGTGTAACCTTAACAAAGAGTTGTCGGTGGTGTGAGGAAGTCTTTCATGGAGAAGCTAATAATGTTTGCCTTTGTTGCCACCAATCTTTAGTCGCCGCTCAGTGGTTTGCTAAAGCTTTCGGATGGAGCATTAAGTCACCACCGCTCAGTGGGTCTCCGGCGCCAACTTATATCATCTGCCGGCCGAGAGAATTGGAGTATCGAAAGCTGATGCCGGAAGAGGAATCGAAACATCGAGCAGTAGGCGTTTCAGAATCCAACACTACTTTGCTTCATCGATCGATCTCAGTAAATCCATCCACCTTTGGTCTCCGGCGCCAACTTATATCATCTGCCGGCCGAGAGAATTGGAGTATCGAAAGCTGATGCCGGAAGAGGAATCGAAACATTTAGCAGCAGGCGTTTCAGAATCCAACACTTCTTTGCTTCATCGATCGATCTCAGTAAATCCATGGATACCTTTGGGAGGACGTCTCAGCGTGCCCTTGCCGTCTAGACTTCTTCTGATTTACATAAATGCCCTCATATTTTACATGACGATGTTGGCCTTATCCGTGATGATATATATATGTGTCCACCACAGCCCCTCTCTGCCCTAAAAACGCACGAGAGCGAGGCTAATGCCCGGTGAGGGAGAAGGGGAGGCGAGCGATCGGACGCTTGGATGGCAAGGGAGAGTAGAGGATGAATGGCGGAGGATCAAGGAGCACGCCGAGACGTACCCGTACGTGTGGGGTTCGTACATCCTAGTCTACGGCAGCCTCAGCGCCTACCTCGCCTACCGATGGCGGAAGCTACGGCGGACGGAGGACCGCGTCCGAACCCTCCGAGAACGCCTCCGAACGCTCGTCGAGGCTGAGGGTTCGGCGGCGGCTGCAGGCACCGCCGGATCGGCCGCCCCTTCGATGCCGAACAAGTCGCGTGGGCCTTCTTAAGGATTTTGTGTCCTCGAAATCGGTTAGTACCGATCTGAACCGCTCCTTTGAGTTTTTATTGGGTCTTGTTATGTGATATTCTGGAATTTAGGGTTTTAGCTGCTTAGCATTTTGGGCCGAAGAATCCTCAGTTCTGCTACATTACGCAGTAAAAGGGATCAAAATTGCAACTTCTGTAATTTTCTCTTGCCATCGCAACAACTTTTTTACTACTGCATCTCTTATATTGAACTAAAGGAGGCTCTTATTTGATGAACTTCCGTGAACAGGGTTTGTAATGCTGGGGTTAGACGGTTCTGTTGAGGAACGTATAGTGTGAGACCGTAATGTGCCCTTCCTATCAGTCTAATCCATATTTTTATTAGTGATTTTTAAGCTTGTTGCATTTCTTGAGATCACATGCCATTTTCAAATTCATTTCTTAATCCACAAGGGTTATCTGCAACGTATTCAGCTTAACTAATGATTTGATTTGCACTATGTTTGTAATTGATTTGAGCTCTAATTCTTGAGACATAAGTGGAGTAGAATCGACAGAGCAAGCTGAGTTTTTTTTTTTTTTTGAAGGAGTGTATTGTGCCTATATCTTCTAAAATTAATAGATAAAGAGATATCAGGCTAAGGTCCAACTCCTAGGAATTTTACTGCAGATGCACTTTTTTGATATTATATTGTATATATTGGCTAGATATTTGAACGAGTTCTGCAATTTCAAGGCTAGAACTGTATTAGCATGGTCAGTGGTGCAGACTGGAGCAATGAAATCTTAGCCCTGTCATGCTAGTGCTGCATCGGCAGAATGTCTGTACCAAGGTGTCCTGTTGTCTTCTTCTATCTCAAAGCGTGCTACATGTTGACACCGGTAATAAGTTTGATAATTGGAGTAGACTGGACAGGGCAAGTTAAGTTATCTATATAGTTGCATGACTTTGTGGACTACTTGAGAGTTTTAATGGAGGCGCAAACATAGTTTAGGCATTACTATAACCTACATTTACGAATGAGTTGCAAACCTAGTCAACAATAGTTTGTTGACATGGGGAAATTCTGGATATGGCAAAAGCAGGATTGTCCCTCTAATGGAATATTTGTTGTTGCAAGATGAGTTCACAGCCAAAAAAGATATGGATGGATGACAGATATTTGTAGTCAAATTTGGCTGGGCAAGGCAAGTTTCAAAAGCTGGTGAAACAGGATCGGTGCTGAGGCATCATCGTAGGTATAAGTCCTCTTCACATTAGTTTCAAGCTGCTTGATCTGGTCTTGTCTGGTGTATACTACTATATACGGGACTATGAACCAGATAAATTGCTGTTTGAGAATTTCAAAACCAAAACATTTCATTGTAGAAACCAAACCAAACTGGCATATTATTGTTTGGCTCAGTTTTATTTAACTTCCATATTTATATAAGCCAACCTACAGCATATATCCTTAGGAATTCTCTAATTTCTCAAAGTTATGATTTGTGGTGAGATGAGAACAGACTAGATAAACAAATAAACAGGCTCTGGTTATGATCACTGTTAGGACTTTGAATGCAAATGCAATATAGATTTAGTATGAGAACAAATATTATTGGTATATAATAAAACCAACATGTAATCTCTTTTCCTCATAATTCTTTTTAATCTATCATTTTTATTTAGTTTAAACCCAGTCAAACCACATGTTATGGTGCTGTTCCGTTTAGATTAGCAGTTTAGACAACACAGTTAACACCTCCATGGATCTTAATAGATAATAAGGTTCACCATAGGCAGAGGAGAGATTCCTAAGAGTAACAAATGCTTCTCTGATACTTATCTGTTGTTATTTTATTTCAGTAAAGCATTTGCTTATAACAATAATCATGCAGTTTTCTGGTAAGATTATTAAGTTAGGGATGAAAAGTGGCTTTCAACTCTGCATTTGCTGTCTGTACATGTTTGATTTGGTGTAGGCAAGGAACTCGAGTCCTCAATTTTTATTTTTTTGTCTATTATCTATCATGCTTCTACAAGAATAACTTTTGCTGTTTTCTAATTAGATGGCTCCTTTGAGTTCCAATCCTTGAATTTAGAACAGCTAATGGCACAGTGTGACCGTAGTAGTTAGAACTGCTACGGTTAATTAAACTTCTAAGTTGAGCTTTCTCAGTTGCCGCTTTTTACATGCTATTATTCTCCAACAAAATATTGTGGGAAGAGAGAAAATTTCATGGATCTGATTTCGGTCTTTCAAGAAGCAAGAAGAATATATAGCAGATCTTTATGCGTTGGGAGTAGGTGAAAACACACTGTATATGGATCAAATACTGGAAATTTTTAGATAACATTGAGAGAATATTTGATATGGATATGTATTCGAAGTAGGATGATGAATAACAGTTGGATTTTTTTGATGGGTATAAGCTTGTTTGTAGTTACGGATTAGGATAAAGGTGTATGGAAACAAACGCATGCTATTAATATTGAAATTTCTTTCACCTCTAGTGTGATACTAAATTGGGATGTTTTTCAAATATAGTCTTCTCTTTATCTTTTTTTTTCAACTTCCTCCTTCATTTGGCTCTCTCATCACTGAGTTTTTGCTCCCTTTTTATTTTGTTTTACAATCATTCATTTTATTTTTATTTTTCCTTTTCATATCAAAACAACAAGTCTTGTTATTCACTTATTTTTCCTCCGCCACCAACTTATTTGAGTTTAATATTTTAGTTTTTGGTCATCAAATATCTGATTTTCAAATATAATATAGTTGCATTTCACATATATATATATATATATATATATATATATATATATATATATATATATATATATATATATATATATATATATATATATTGTTATACAACAATAATAACAATAAGGTTGTAAGTCTCAATTATTATTTTGGATCGATTATATGAATCTTATGTCAAAATCATATGGTTAGTTAAGTTCGAAATATTTAAATTTGTATTTATAATAATTATTATTATTTATATCTTTTTTCGTATCATTAATATTAATTATTTTATATTTTTTTACTATCGATCAATCATATCCAGAAATCAATCTTTTCAACACATGTCTACACTAACGGATCTCACTCGTCGTCATCTTATCCGGTGCAAGGATTAAAAAGAAATATGACATCCAAAAAATATGGAACCAAAGTTAACTATTGTTAAGGCAGCACAAGTCGGTGCAGTCATTGTTTTCTTGAAGCACAACGAGAAAACAGAGAACGCAATTCGGGAATATCTCGGTTGTCGTTCCTGATGGGCTGCTCAGCCACCTTCTTCTTGTACCTCACCACCATTTCTCATGCTGAACAAGAAAGAACAGCCATTTCTTGTAAGCATGTAAATTAATAATATTCCTTTTCTGATACATTAAACATATAACACAACGAACCAAGTGAATTAACATGAAACAGATATAGAGCTCGCTGTGGTCATCTAACATCGAAGACCACATACTACAGCACACGACCGAGATAGCAAGATTGTTCACATTAAATAATTCGGTTGGCATCGATAATTGCTGAAAGAAAGATCCTCGCGCAGCTCAACTGCCTTTTCTGCAATTTGGCTGTAGCTTTTTAATACAAATTTCAGGTGGCAAAATCGATAGATATTATTTGATTGAGAACAATCAATAGAAATATTAATTGCTAAAGATACTTCAAAACATTCAGAAAACAACATGGTCCTTTTACGTGCCAACACGTTTGTTTGCAGCAACAAAGCAATAAAAATAAGCTTCATGTGAAAAATGAAAACAGCCGATGACAGCTAATCTAGATGGGACATCATTTTGGCTTCTCAGAACACGCATCAAGCAACTCAAACCAACAGCTTACTTGATCTTCTTCTTGGGCCTCAGCTGCAAACCAAAACAAGCGGGAGATTACTAGCAGTTTGAAATCATCTCTGTTTCCCATGTTTTTTAAAATAAGAAACAATGTTGCCTTGAGGAAACCAGCATTAGTTAGTAAGGGGGTGGTGTAATATACGGGAAGAATACTTGGAACCTCTGTGGAACAAGACAGATTAAAATTAAATAACTCACAAAATTGTTTAGAATTTTGCAAGAATGAATATTCACTGTATTTCCACAAAACCAATCAAACTAACCAATACGGAGATAAAGAGGTACCTGGTTGCTGTGGCCGCACTTCTTTTTACGGCAATTAACAGCCCTTGGATGCAATCTTGCATAGCATCTGGACGGAGAAAACGAGGATGGTTATCGCATAGTCTCAAATGGTTATGTAAAACTAAACAAAATAAGAAAACCAGCAGATGCAATGCACGTAGATTGCTCCATGTCTATATCCTTTCAAGGACTTAGGCATGCAAAAGAACATATATACAATATAGTACTCTACTCTCAAAGCATTTTTCACTTATCAAACAAGCCAACACAAATTTGCAGCCATATAGACATCCACAAATTATATCCACAGCAAAAAAAAAAATATCAGTCAACTGAAATTTTGTTTAGTGCGCATCGGGTACACTAGATAAGCATGACATTAATGCAAGGAGCTTGAAGCACCAGAACCATTACCACAAATTCATTCAGTGTTATGAGACTAGTACAAGAAAAGGATCAACAACAGGCACTGCAAATAGAAGAGCAACTATGTGGAGCACTGCATACACAAGGAAATCCATAACAGAAAATGAGAAACTATAGCCATTTTTACATGTAGATGCAACAGCAAAGGAAACGTCACAATGAAAGCAAAAAATCCGCGCAGATGTCATAAGCCTGGAGTAACAATTAATCATGAGACAAAAACTAAGCTTCCAAGAACTTTTATTGCCTGCAGTATGAAAACAACAGTCTTGCTTAAAACCACATCAGCAACAATTATAAACTTCATGAATGAGATACCGAATAAGAACACAGGATAAGAACACAGAATAAGAAAAAAAGTACACAGAATAAGATACCGAATAATAAAAAGAACACAGAATAAGAAACTGATTATCAACAAAAAAAAAAGTACACAGACTGAGATACCGAATGATAATAATTCAACCAAAAGCAAATGGTTACCAAGTTATCGGCAAGAACACACAGGATCGCTAGCAATATTTTCACAAGATAGCAAATCATCTATATGATTTATATTTAAAAACACTCAAATGCAAAATTGAAGCTATGAAAGGAAATTGCACACCTTGTATCATTTGGGAATCTATCTAATAACGTGTCCTTAAAATGCTTCAATACTCGGAACAATTACTGATGACATTTTTGGGACAGCCTAACATTGCTGAATTGAAACATGAAAGTCAAAATTATTAATAGGTTACTAACTCCCTGGAGATATCTTTGTTTATGCATAGCCCATTAGCCTCATTAAATCTTTGTTTCTTCATAGATAATTAGCTCTTGTTGCTAGTAGAAAACTCAAACCAAGTATTTAAAAGAAATCCAGCTGAACAAAATAACCAATTAAAAGTACCTAGAAAAAGAATTGCAGGCATTTGTGTTGCTTTACTAGCAATTAAAGAGAAGATAAGCCTGACAAATAAGACATGAAGAGGTTGCCTAATAGAATAACACAAAGAAAACCAGCAGCCCAGAAGTTAAAAGAAACCAAATTAACTAATCACAATACAAAATAAATATTACACATGTAAGAGTTCTTTATGCATTTTCCATTGGAAAAAACTTTACTTCTTATAGAACGCAAGATTCTCACCTATTATCCCATCCATGATATGAGCTTCAAACTAATAAACTGCATCTGTTGACAACAATAAGGGTACAAAGCCCTAAGGCAGAAAATTGATCCATGTAGGACAACACAAAGGGTGGTACAATTTTAGATATGTTGCGAACTCTAGCAAAATGATGGCATTGCGACGACACATCTCCATGAACATTCAAAAATTCTACTTTATACTCAAATAGTGCAGATATCTAACTTTTGCTGAAAGTTATTAGTGTTTAATATATTTACACCTACAAGTTTAATATAACGAATAACGAATTAGTGTTTAATATATTTACACCTACAAGTCATTTTTTAGTACCTTTTGCTGAAAGCAATTATGCATGGTACGCAGATCAGAAACAAAAATTTTCACAGACTTAAAGATCATAAAGACTTAAGTAATAAGGTTAGACGATATCTAACTTTCTGCAGATCATCTTTTCCTGATTATATTTCCTGGCTAGAGCCATCAGAGAGGGCTCAATGATACCGCCCCTCAGCCTCAGCACCAAATGCAGCGTCGACTCTGCATCACCACAAAAAAAAACACAACTCTTGTCAACTCTTGATAACCAATCAACAAGAAACACAAATGAAACAAAAAAGAGAAATCTAATATGATCACAAGATATCACCTTTCTGAATGTTGTAGTCGGCGAGTGTCCGTCCATCCTCGAGCTGCTTCCCGGCAAAGATCAGTCGCTGCTGGTCCGGCGGAATCCCTAATTTTGTTGGGTGAAAAGGCCCACAAAACGATCAGAAACCACATGCGAGATCCCACCGAGTCAAAATCGACGAACCACGAGAAAGTACCTTCTTTGTCCTGGATCTTGGTCTTGACGTTGTCGATGGTGTCGCTGCTCTCGACCTCGAGGGTGATGGTCTTCCCCGTGAGGGTTTTCACGAAGATCTGCATCTTTGTCACTCGTTCTTGCTCCCTCTTCCCGCGCCTCCCCTCCCTCTCCCGTAAACGAAACCCTACCACCGTTCGGGAGTACTTTTATCTTAGGGTTACCATGTTGCAGTTCCATACTGACGAAGTTGCCCTTCGATGTCAGTCGTTTTACCCAATCCTGTCCACAGCTCGCTTGGGTCGAGTCGGACCGCGTCGGCCAACAGCGGACCATGTTCGGTCTTGTAGTAGCTGGCCTCCACCATACTTGTCAGCCGGGCTGAATCAGCACCGAAAGAACCCGAGGTGCTGGCCCGTCTCGCGGACGCAACAACGCCCTCAGAGAATATGTGATTTGTCAGGGTTGATCGAGTCTAATCGATTCCAACTCGATAGCAGCGATCCACCTCCTTTTGTTTTCCCATCCCTTTCTAGTAGAAACAAAAGTGAATATGACACTAACGATGTAAATTTTAATTATGCACCGTTATTCCAATATCAAGTAGGACACGAACTTAATATTTTTAATGATGTGATGCATATGGCGACCTTTTTACTCATGCGTCTCACGCTCCCTTGACGCGCGTCACGTCGATTTGTCGATGCTTGTGCCGTGACTTAAGTCGTGTGACTGGTGCATGCTGCATTCGTTGGGGAGGTAGTGAATGATGTGTCGTCTGCGACGCCTCCAAGATCTCTGCCATAGAGCATATGACACGAATCCTCTCACCGCGGTTGTGCTGTTTACCAAGTGATGTGACGCGATCGGTTGATTCGTGCGAAGGCCCATAAACGACAGTGACTACGACAACGACCACGACAAGTGGCGTCCTTTCTCCCACCACAGCTCTCCGGCTGCGCTCCGAGTCCCGCTTTGCTTCCCTTATCGCCGCCGCCGCCGCCCCCGCCCGATCCCCCGGCCACCCTCTGCCTCGATAGACTCTTCGTTCCATGGAGGGTCTCCGCCATCAGCGATCCCCCGGCTCTGACCGCTTCCTCGGCCTCTTCTCTCCGCCCCCGCCCGACCAACCCGCCGGGGTCGAGCTCCACGAGTCCGATGTGCTGTGGACCTCACTCGACCCGGCGCCGTCTCTGCCGGAGACGGCGAAGCCTAGCCCTAGCACCTTCCTCTCCCTCTCCTCCCGTGGCGCTCCCCGCGGCCCGAGGGACCGGAGCTTCGGAATCCTCGCCGCCCTACCGGAGGACGACGGGGGCTGCGTCCCCGCCGCTGCTCCCCCTCTCCTCCAGCGGAAGCCATCAATTTCCGCCTCCTCCAACTCCCCGTCTTCCTCGTCCACCACCGCGGCGCGGATGATCCCCGCGATCCCCAGAGCGAAGCCGGAGTACTCGCTCTCGGTGCCGGTGGGGAAAGTGCACCGACCGCAGTCGCTTCCGATCAATGTGCCTGTCGTGCCCCGGAGAACGACGGGGCTCGGGGTGGAGGGCGCCGATGGGGCAGACGACGGAGGCGGGGACGAGCACGAGATGATGATGCCGCCTCACGAGATCGTGGCGAGGACTCACGGGAAGGGATCGAGGATGACAACCTTCTCGGTGCTGGAAGGGGCAGGGAGGACGCTGAAAGGAAGGGATCTGCGGCGCGTCCGTGACGTAGTGTTGAGGCAGACGGGATTTGTGGATTGATACGGTAAGCTGTTTGCTTTTGTTAGCAGTCTATGATTTGTTTGGATCATTTTCCCGCAATCGATAAATTTGATGGGAATGAACGGTTGGAAGTCTTCGATCGGCGTTTGATCGGTCGTCTGTTGTTGTTTAGTTTCACTACGGGTTCATAAGCCAGAGGGTCATAGAACTGCTTGCTGCATGTCGTTAACGGTTGTCGTGCAAAACCACATTCTTTTAGATTTCCCATCTTCGAAAACTATGATTTTAATCTCTGCCAAATGCTTGAAAGGAGTTTTGTCTCTGCTAACAGTTGTGTGTGCAGTCTTAGCTTGGAACGATGCCCAAAGTAGAGTGACAAAATCGAAACAAGAAAGCATCATGCAATTGGTAAGCGGAAAATGGTGTTTTGATCCGTGACTGACTAATGATCAAGACAAATTTTCGTATGGCAGTTGATGCAATTGATCAAGTAAGAATGTGGGCATTGCCGTAGACTCTCTGGCTCTTTTTATCAAGTCCAAATTTTATGTGCGAAGGAAGATCTTGGAGGACAACAGCATTTCATTTTAGTGGTTCTAAGTACGTAGGTCGAGAAGACCGAACCACTATGTAGAGCAAGGGGATCATCAACCTCCCTTTGTCACGGAAATGACGACTCATGCGAGTTACTAATTTTGATATTCGCACAAAGCTGATAAATTTCCTGTAAAATGCAAGTATTTTGATGTCATGGTGTGTTGAAATCGCATCGATCCAAATACTTTTATTGGATATCTTGTTATGGTGGATCTGGTGATCTAAGTCGGTATATTAGCTTAACTACGAGAATCTTTCTCGTTGCTATTCGACTTAATTAATATTTTGTTTCCTTAAGTTTACTTTTGATTAGCCAGCACGTCCTAACTCAAATATATATCGGTCGATCGATATATTTGACTGACATATCACGAGATGATAAAACATAAAAATTAAAATTTATTGCACTATTTCTGAGATATACATTTTGATATCAGCAATTAATGCAAATGTAATCCCGGGTGGACCACGAAGCCATGTTTTAAGGCAGTGGTTGACTTGCATTAGCCCATTAGAATATAAAGCACGGAAGCATCCCCTACCCTAACACCTACAAGCGAGTCGAAGAGGAATGCTGTCTTCTTCTTGTCTCCTTCGTTGCTTTGCTTGCGTACTGACCTCCTTGTTTAATTACGAGGACAAACATGCCTCTCAGAATCCGGCTATTAAAGCTCTCTAATTGGGGAGGAGGCGGAGGAGGAGTCAAGAGAGCATGTTTGGAACGGGAAGACACGATGGCTGCCATTAAGCGTTCGCTAGCTGACATGTTCCCATGGAAGGCAGGGACACGAGACATTGATGTTTGAATTATTGGCCTCTCGATCTTGATAAGATCGATTCTCCTGGGAAGGAGTCATCTTTCGATGCTCGCTAGGTGAATGCAAGCACATCGGACAAAGACAAGCAAGAGTGGAACCTTTAAATCCATTGTTCTGCCATGTGAGAGTGAGGATCATGAAATGAACCCAGAAACTTGGATACTTTTGTTGGGCATAGAAATGTTTCCTTCCGATCACCTACTCTTTGTATTTTCCTTGCCTTCATGTCTATCATGGGTTTGTAATAGCATACTTTGAACCTTTCATATGGATGGCATTATCATTACCGAGACTTGTGTTTGATTGTCCATCTCATGAATGACTTTTAAATAATAATGTATTCAAACGAGACAAATAAATGCATTGCCTTCAGCTTTTCATCATTGTTTATTTTATATCAAACTATACTTCACACTCTCCTTCTTTAAGGGTGCAAATTATTTAATATATTTTTCTCCGGTAAAAGAAAAGAAAAAAAAAAAAGGATTTATTTTTGGTATCTCAGATTTCATTGCTGCTCGCTGCTGTTGTTGTTGGATAGCAGGCGCACACAGCTTTCCACTTTGCCTTGTATTCCATTCGATGGGCAGAATAATAAGTCTCAAAATACACAAGCATGAGGAAAACAAGGCAAGACAAGGGAGCGGTTAGCTGCCCGAGTTGAAGGTTGCAGCTTCTCGTGAGAAGAAATGCTGCACCTTGTTGCAGCTAGCGAACAAAAAGCGGTAATCGCAACAGCAGAAGCGATCCATATTTGAGTGCGAGCAGTGAAGGTCACTGTTATCCTCCTCCAACTATTATTTATGGCTCGCTCACGGTGACTCGCCCTGCAAATCCCTGCCTTCAAATGCCTCAAGAAGGCCACCGCTATTTCCCTCGCCATTAACAACATCTCGTGCTGCACTGCACCGCACTGCACCGCATTCCATTCTCCTGTTCCTCTTCTTCGCATACATAAAAAGGACATCCGATATGGGCAGGAAACCAGGCTTCTTCTCTCTCTTCTCCGCCACGAGGTACACGAGCCACGCCTCTTCTCCCCCTACTCCTCTTCCATGGCCGTGGCCTTCCTGCAGCCACCCAAGGACCCGCTCCTTCAGGGAGAAAGACGGTGGCGTAGTAGACTACGTAGGCACGAAGAGTAGTGAGTCGTCATGCGGCGACGCCGTCGAGGCGGTCATCCGCGGGCTGCGGTCGGACAGGCTGTTCTTCGAGCCAGGCGCGACCAGCTCCATAGTGGAGGCGGCGGACGTCGGGGCCGTTCCGTTCGAGGGGAGCATCGCCATGGCGGTGGAGTCGGAGGACCCTTATCGTGACTTCAAGCAGTCGATGGAGGAGATGCTGACGGCTCATGGAGTCATAGACTGGGCGTGGCTCGAGGAGATGTTGGTTTGGTACTTGACAGCTAATGGAAAGAAGACGCACGAGCTCATAATAGGAGCCTTTGTGGACTTGCTTGTAAGCCTTGCTTCTTCTTCGTCTTCTTCTTCTTCTCCTCCATCTTCTTCCGATTCTTCTTGAGCCACCGAGATGGAGGAAGAGAACATATAAAGTGACGCGTTTGACTTCCTCTCTATTCCATCAGTGAATGCTGTAGCCATCGAAACAACACTCCAACATAGAGTTGCCAATCTGAGCTTCTCGAGGGAACACAAAATAGAGAAGAAAATGATTATATATGTATATATATGTAAAAAAAGAATTATATGCTGTTTAAACTTCCATTCGTCTTGCTGCAATGATCCTGCTGTTTTCGCATGCGTTGACGATTTGCTATAGCAAGCATTCAATATTTAGAGAGACTTCAAAGACATGAAGTTCTCCACCAAACGAGTCTTGCATAGACAAGTATTTCGAGGCATTCCATTGAATTGAATCGATAGGTGTGTACGACAAATAATAGCTATGAGAAAAGATCGTAGCTTAATGTCAGATAATAGGAAATAAGAATTGCTCGTAAGTTTAAACAGGATGATAATACACATACATAAGCAGTGAATTTGCATCATAATTAAAATCTGAAAATAAAGGAGCAGCGAATGCAACATTGGAAGATCATACAAAATGAAACACCACACTCTTTGTTATTATTATTTTTCGACGAATAGAAACAAATTCTTGAGGAATAGTCGGTCCAGATAAAGTGGAAATCGAATGCATGGTCGGAGGACATGCCTCTTAGTTATTCGATCGAACGATCGGCGTGCTCGAGGATCGCAGAGCAGCAGACGGCTCCAAGGAGAAAAGACAGGGAGATACCTTCAGCAGAGCTGTAGATGCTACGAGTGAGCCAAACGATACTGTGGTCTGCAACATGAAACTATAGATGAACAGTGAGTGCTACAAGCGACTGGCATCAGAAAACATCAAATGTTCCTTCCGCCTGTAGCTTCTCCACAGCAACAAGCGGCAGCGATGTATTGCCCTTGTTCCGGTGCGATGGGCAGACCACGCTGCCAACAAAATTCTCCACCGGCCTCTTCCTACCGGCCCGTAGAGCAAGCTGGTGTGCCGGAATGCAATCGTCGACACGTTGCGTACCTCACACTGTAGCAGCGACGAAGCAGTAGTTACGTACTTGGAATGCTGGCTCGATGCTGTAGAGTGGAGTAGCTTATGATGCAGAGATCTCATGTGGCGTTTTGGTCGGACGCAGGTGAAGAGCCTGCAGCGGTGGGTGGGTTGGGGCTCTGAGCACCAACTGTGCGCTGAAGAACCTGCAGCTCGGTGGGTTGGCGACAGCAGCCACAGTATCGCTGCTTCGGTGGACACACCCGAGGAACTATTGATGAATAGGAAGCCGGTCCTGAGCCCACGTTGGTTGCTTCCCTTGCGATGCCGTCCAAATCAAACATTAATAATGTTTTATTATCATCAGATCAAGAATCGAAGACGATGACTCAGCAGCTGGTAAAGAATTGGATTTTCTTCAGAGGACGACCGTAAGATTAGATTCTACGATCAAAGCTCATCGTCTTTATCCTAAAGATTATAGGCATCGGAAGAAGACAACCTTCTTCGGCCCACGTTGGTCGCTTGCAAATGAACATTAATAATTTTATTAAATTATATTTTGAATCGTAAATGCTTCTGTTGGGCGGATCAAAATTGAAGATCAAAACTCGTAAATAAATAATGTCAGATTCTATTCTAAAACCATCTAAAACCAAAACTCGTTTATGATAGCTGATAAGATTTTTTGAGAAAATCTCTCTATTCTGTCGAGGGAAATCCTTTATTCTGTTGAGAAAAATCCATCCTACTAATCTGTATAAATAGTAGAGGGACATGTTAATATATTCAAGTATTTTCAATAATTTTTTTTATTTTTTATTTTTTTCAACGTGGTATCAAAGCAGGTGAGACGGGCGAGATTCTACGACCATCGAAGCTTGGGAAATCTTTCTCGCTGGACTCACTTCCTCGTCGGACTCCCCTCTTCATTCGCTCCGTCCGTTGTACGATGCGTGATGCCTTCGTTGTTACCCCAGTCGCTGTCGTGACCACACTCGGCATCGCCATCAGGTGTGGCCACAACAATGGGGGCCTCTGCCCACTCTTTTTCTTTTCTCCTCAATGCGGCCTTCTTCTTCATCGGTGCAGTCCTGCTAAGACCAAGTCGCTATAGGTTTCTCTACGAAATCGCTGCAGCTTCCTCCTCTATTGTAGCTTTCTCTTCTATTGTAGTATCGTTGTAATTACCTCCTATGCTATAGCTACCTCCTCTGTTGTAATTACCGTTGTACAATGTGTGATGCCTTCGCTGTTACCCTAGTCGCTGTTGTGACCACACTCGGCGTCGCCATCAGGTGTGGCCACAACAATGGGGCCTGTTTTGGTGCGGTTGGTTGCTTGCCCTCGGAAGTGGATCCCTCTCCAACCTCTGCTCGCTCTTTTTCTTTTCTCCTCCATGCGGCCTTATTCTTCACCGGTGTAGTCCTGCTAAGACCAAATCGCTATAGGTTTCTCTACGAAATCGCTGCAGCTTTCTCCTCTATTGTAGCATCGTTGTAATTACCTCCTATGCTATAGCTACCTCCTATGCTTTGTTGTAGCTTCATTACTGTTCCTCTATTGTAGCTTTTTTCTCTGCTACAGCTTTCTCTTCTGCTGCATCTCTACTATAACATCGCTGCAGCTTCCTCCTATGTTGTAGCTTCACTGCAATATCGCTATAATTTCATCATCTGTTGTAGCTTCCTCCTCATTTACTGTAACATCACTGTAGCTTTTCTCTTCTACTGCGGCATTGCTATGGCTTTCTCTTCTACTACAGTCATCGCCGTCGTCGTCGTCGCAGTAGCTATCATCATCGTCGTAGCCACCGTCGTCACCGGCTTTAAGAATTCTTTTTATCTTCTATTCTTTCCAACAGTTTCCATCATTTATCCTTTAACTTGCTTCGTTTAATAATTCTTTTTATCATATATATATATATATATATATATATATATGATAAAATAAATATAATATTGAGATTTGAAAGAGAGAGAGAGAGAGGGTGGGGTGTGGTAAGTCGAGCGATCTTGGTCGGAGTAGCTATTTTTTTTAACATTCTATGGTTTTTGGATAAAAAATAAATATTAATAATTAAATTGACCTGAATTATATATATATAATTTGATTTGACCTGACTTAAAACATTAATAATAAGAATTAAATCATAAGTAATTATTTCACATTTTTCTATAAAGTGTTTTTTTAGTTTCGCTTTTCTTATCTTCTAACTGATATAATTACCCCTCATCTCCATCTTGTTGATCGTCACATCCATTACTTATCGTCTCCATCTCTCGTCATCATCTTCATCGTCATTTACTAATTACGCTCTCTTCTCATTTGTTATTATTGAGGTATTACTTATGTGCTACTACGAGGCTTGTGTCTCTTGTATCTGTCCCAACTAAAATTAATCACACCAATGGACTAACGATGAGTGGTAGGGACGGTTGCATGCCGAAAGGTGATAGGAAAATATAATATTATCTCTTAGGAAATACAACACGTTATATAAAAACAAATTAAAAAGGATAAAAATATATATTTTTAATTTTTTTAAAGAAAATTTACCCATAATTGTTCATATAAATTATATGTTATAGATATGATTTAAAGATAAGAGACCAAGGGATCAAGTATCAAATTCAAATTATGACATCAATTAAATTATACTATTCATTTTCTTACTAACAAAGAATGGAAAGAACTAAGAATCCTCTGTGATTACTAACAAAACTAAACCCTTTCATCACTAATGGAATTCTACCTAAGTGTCTTTTTTTTTTAAGAGAGAGTGTGTGTGTATATATATATATATATATATATATATATATATATATATATATATATATATATATATATATATATATATATATATATATATATATATATATAACTAAGAGGAAGCTTCGACTTGCTTCGTTGACGGGCGCTGGATGGGGCCCGCCGCCGAGCGGAAGCAGACGGTGATGGCGTCGCGGACGCACCGGTGAAAACACGGCGGAAGGCCCTCCGCCTTGGCCACCTCGCAATTATCGCACCACAGGAGCGGCGCCGGCTGAGGAGCGAATTCCGCGAACCGGTAGCAGGACGGCCTCGCCGCGGGAGTCGATAACGGGAACCTCTCCCGCTGCCGCTCGAGGACCCGGAGCGGAGCCTCGTAATCCCACAGCCCAAGCCCGGCCACCGTACCAGGCACCATCACGCCGTCCGCCACCGTGTACAGGACGTCGGATTCCGCCGGGTTCCGCCTCAGGATCGTAATATTCGGCCCCGCGTTCTCCCCCGGTCCTGGATCGCGATTCTTCCTCTTGGATCGGCCCCGCCTCTTCCGGCGCGACAGGCGGACGGCGTGGACGAAGCAGTCCCGCTCGCAGGCGATTGCGGCGAAATCGGACGCCTCGTCGATAGCCACCATGCGCATGGTTTCCCCCAAGGCCCGGATATTATTGGAGCGGACGAGGGTCATGGAGAGCCGGTGACGAGCGACGCCGATCATCTGGCTGATGGTCTCCTGGAACGTATCAAAGCCGAGCGACGGGTGCACCAGAACAGATCCCACCTCAATCTCGTGATCGTCATTGATGTACACGACGGGGAAATAAGCGACGGCGTCCGCCGATCCCAACAATTCCGTCGCCATGTCACCGGCGAGATCGGAGGCGATTTAGGAATCGAAGCAGCGGTTTTGAGAGCCCGGTGGGGTGTATATATATATATATATATGAGGGGTTTGGACTAGCGGAGTTTGATTAGAAGTCAAGTTCGTTGTGGTTCTATTGGAAATAGGTTAGGTTCCAATAGGATATTAAAAAAAGAAAAAGAAATTGCTTTATCAAATTACTTTTATCTATTAAATTGGTGATATACTTTTAACTGCATGTTTTTGATTCGTTGAGGATTGTGAGTGGAAAACACAAAATTTACTTATCATATTCCTCCAATAAAAAAAAAATATTTTTTCTTTTATCTTGTTTCAATAAATCTGAAATATCATAAGTATTTCTAATTAATTTAATATATTAACTTATTTGAACAAATAAATTGTGTGATAGGGAATTAGTTTCTATAGGAAAGAAAAATCATTTTTTTTAGGTTACGGATATCAGTCAGATAATTTTTGCCTCTCCCTTTTTTCTCGGTAACAATAAAGAAAAAACAAGGAGAATAAGCCCTTTGTTCTCCTTCGTCACGTCTCCGGACTCCGACGTGAGCTCCGTGCATGCAACGCTGATCTTTCGCTGTATCTCTTCTTCGATTGGTGTCTACGGACATAATCGAGAGGAACCAAACTGATTAGCTCATTGTTGGGTGCTGTTTATTTAACGATAATTGAGGTGGGTTTATGGAAAGAATCAAAGATAAAAAGAATTATTGAAGAAGCTCGAATACATTAATGTCTCTTATTTATACAGATTAGATTGTAGAATTCTCTTTAACATAATAAAAGGATTTTTCTAAGGAGAAAGTTGTAGTAGAGGAGAAAACTGTAGCAGAGGTGTAGTAGAGGAGAAAGTTAGGCAAAGGATAAAGTTAATATAGATCAGATGAAGATGATGCTACGACGACGGACAACCCGAGCTTGGGGTCAATGCAGGCGACGTTGGTAAAGAAGAAGGTCGCATGGAGGAGAAGAGGGAAGGAGCGAGCAAGGGTTGAAGAGGGATCCACTACCAAGGGCGAGCGCCGCACCAAAACATGCCCTCGTTATTGTGTGATAGCAACGCTGGGTGTGGTCACGGCAACGGTTGGGTAGCAGCGAAGGTGTCACACGCTGTACAGCGGATGAAGAAGAGAGTCTGATAGGAAGTGAATGACATATTTCAATGACCGTGAAGTTCGCTCGTCTCATAATACCATATTGGAAAGAATAAAATATAAAAAAAAAATATTTCAATAACTGGAGGGAGGATTTTCCTCACATAAGGATTTCTCTCAATAAAACAAATTTTTTTTGATAAAATCTTATCTGTTATCAGGGTTTGGTAAAATCTTATCTGTTATCAGGGTTCTGTTTGCTCCAAGATTAAGTTGGATCACAAAATAAAATATGAGAGAATCACGATTAGTCTTTTATTATTTCGATTTTAAATCGGGCGTGGTAATTTAGATACCCGTGTCTCGGCTTTGGTGGCGTATGCAAGCAGGACCTCGTAGGCAAACTGCCGGGCCACATCTCCTATCTTTAGGTACTGCTTCCACGGGTGAAAACGTCGCTGCCACCGTTGCGTACGTGCGCCCACCCGAGGAGGAAGAAAGAAGAAGAAAGGGGAGAAGAACCATACGTTCTTGCGCGCTCAAAACAAATCGGTGCAGTCGTCTGCACATCGACCGTGATCATGCAGCTTCGGTACCTACCGAGAAGACCGAGACGGCGAGGAGAAACGGCTCCCCCTTCTCTCCACATCGCACTGCTCCGTGGTGAGCAGCGACTCCCGGTGCCGATGCAATCGGCGCGGCGAGATCCGCACCTGGTCGTACGACATCAAAGCATCATGGCATCAAAAGAGGAAGAGGGAGATCGAGTTACCCACCTACGGTGAATTCCATTGACGGTCGATCGCCCGACCCCTCCCGATCTCTCCGATGATCAAATCAATGGATGATCTTGGGGGTTTTTGTATTTTTTCCTCCTCTATTCCCGTTTAGAACACGAGGATTTTTATAGGGAAATTTACTATTTCTTCATGTGCCTGCTTGCAGGGAGCAGGATCGAACCTGAACAGGATGTTAATGTGCTTCGGTCGACGATCCGATCTGTTTGACCAGGTAGTGTTAGAACAACCGAAACATCATCTAGGACAGTTGACATCAACCTGAGTCTTATCGTAGATTTACATATGATATTGGCAGCGAAACTTATCCTTTCCTCGAATTATGTAGGCTTAACTTATCCTTTCCTCGAATTATGTATGCTTGCTGGGTAAGCCATTAATTAAGACCTCATGCATTTCGGAATCATAATACCTTCAAATTTTGTGGTCGTTATAGCATAGTTTCGGATCTATTGTTGTGCTGATTTGGTATTTGGTCCCACCCAATGTTGTTAAACTCGCAATCCGGGCCGTAGAATCTTGAGATCTTACGGCCCAGATCAGGCCTAGCGAGGCAGGCCCGTCGTCGAAACGTTGGAATGGTGGAATCGGCCTGACTCGCGAGTCGACTCGAGTTTACTTCGTTCTCGGCTAGTCTCCGAGGCGCCGTGCGATGCTGCATGGTTCGGGCGGGGGGAAAGGGGAGCCCAAGACCGCTCGTGATGAGGAGGTGAGGGTACTGCTAGCGACGAGGACCTGATGCCAACACTGCCGGCCGATCAAGATGACGCCGATCTACATTTCCTATCTCGCAGCCCACAGGAACTGTTCCTGTCTCTCCTATGTATACCCTCTCTTCCCGTCACCTCCCATCTTCTGCCATCTTTCCTCCTCTCCTGCCCTCTTTCCTCATCTCCTTTCTTCTCCTCTCCTCCCGATTACTTGTAATCGCAAAACATATTAATATGAATCTCTTCTTCTTTCTCTTTTCTGTTTCTAAAAAGCAACTTATCTTCCTACTTTGGCACTGCCCCTTGCATCATTTAGCATTAAAAATCATATTAATTTGATGAAGAGTAAGGCTCAAGTACTGCCTGCACATATCATGCCACTTAATTCATCATAGATTGGTGCTGGAGAGATGATGGTGCTGTTCATGTTTCAGCTTTAACGTGCATCTTTATTCAAACATCAATCAACAACTGCAAGCAGAACAACACGACATAAAACTTACTGTAATCATAGTCAAACACACCCAATCAGGAACACCAACTCCACTCCGATCTTTGATGCGAGCCCACCGCAGCAGTAGTCGTAAGGAGTCACAGAGGCACGCTGTGGAGGACGACGGACTCCACGGTGAGCCCCGGCCCGAACCCGTAGAGCACCCCCCACTCCAGCCCCTCGCCGCTGCTCTCCCGCTCCTCCTTGGCCGACTGCTTCCTCATCTCATCCATGATGAAGATGACCGTGGCGCTCGACATGTTCCCGTAATCGCGGAGCACGCTTCTCGTCGCCCGGAGCTTCTCCGGCTTCAGCCCCAGAGTGGACTCGATTTGGTCGAGTATCGCCGGCCCGCCGGGGTGCGCTATCCAGAACAGGGAGTTCCAGTCCGAGATGCCTAGAGGTTCGAACGCCTTCACCAGAGTCTCCTCGATGTTCTCCGCGATGAGCTTGGGGACGTCCCTGCGCAAGTGCAAGTCGAGTCCCACGTCCCTGAGGTGGCCTTTGATCGTGCCCTCGCTCTCCGGCAGCAGAGTCTGCGCCGCCGACGCTATCTCGAAGACTGGCCTCTCGACATCTTGGACCGGGTCAGCTCCGACGACCATCGCTGCCGCACCATCGCCGAAGAGAGCTTGGCTGACGAGGTTATATATGTTGTGGTCGTCCGGAGCTTGGAAGGTGATGGCGGTGGTCTCGGCACACACCACCAGCACGCGAGCGCCGTGGTTGTTCTCGGCGAGGTCCTTTGCGATGCGGAGGGCCGACGCGCCGGCGAAGCAGCCCACGTGGTACAGCATGACTCGCCTGACGGAGGGAGAGAGGCCGAGGAGCTTGATGAGCTGGTAATCGGCTCCGGGCATGTCGAACCCCGCGGTGGAGCAAAAGATGACGTGGGTGATCATGGATTTGGGACGACCCCATTCCTTGATGGCTCTCTCAGCCGCTTCCTTCCCCAGTTTGGGTAACTCCTCGATCAAGATGTCCTGCCGAGCTTCCAGGGAAGGCGCCCCCGGCGTGCAGATGGTGGGGTTGGCCTTCAAGATCTCCTCGTTGAGGTGGATAAACCGCCTCTTCACCGTGCTCTTGTCACCTTCACACAAATGCCAAAACACATGATGTATGTTACGACGATTCTCTTAGATTCGTCAACGGTATCATAGAAGAAGCTCTGAAACCTCAAACCTATCACCTAAGAATAATCCATACATTCTCTCTCTCTCTCTCTCTCTCTCTCTCTCTCTCTCTCTCTCTCTATGTTGTGTGTATTAATTGCAACAGTTAGATGTGCTACAACATCATGATTCGACTAACCACGTCTCGACAGGTCAGCAACAAGACACGTAAGTCTGTGTCAAGACATGGTCATCAAGGACACGAGTGCTTTGAGATCCAGAAACCAGCCATGCATGCACACATGGAAGTTTCTAACATTTACATAACTATGTAATAGTTATGAGGTTAATTAGCTCGTTCTTACTGTCTCGTTATCATACTCGAACCACCAAGAAGCCAAAAATGCTGCACGCAAACGTTAGTGGCGTATTTGCTGCAGCTGAAGCGATAGAGAGCTGGTGAGACAAGATGGTGTAAGGGGTGGGGAGGAAGACGAGGTCTTACAGATGCGCTTAAACTTGTCTTTGAGTTCTTGTTTGTCGTCCGCGTTGGTGACTCGGAAGTAGAAGTCAGGGTATGCGAGCTGATCCACTACGTTGCGAGGGTTCGCAGTTCCGATGGCCAAGACGGTTGCGGGGCCATCAGAGCTCTGAGCCTTGCGACTGGCACGGAAGCTCGCCATTTTAGACGTCGACTGAGCTGTGCTGCTGCCCAGGAAACGCTTTCTGCTATGCACCTCAGACCTGCTATTCTCGTCTATATATACCGACGAGTTCACATACACCAAGTCAAGTAGAAGAGACGGGTGATAGATAGCACGACTAATCGATACCACGCTAAACTCTTCACGTCTTGGAAAGATTACAATCCCAGTGTCGCTGATGGCTCAACGATTTTTGATGGAGATCGATCAACGAGTCTCCCACTAAGATAAGATCATGTGGTAGGTGACACAACTATCTATCACCTGCACATCTCACGAGAACAGTGGATCGCTATGAATTCTTTTTTAGGGGTGTGATATAGATCTGAGTTCTAACTAGGGATATAATTCGTTAAGCACGCAATGATGCTTCTTTTATTTCGGTTTTGCAGTCAGCATCGAAGAGTCATTGGTGGGCGGGTTTGATTTCTTTGACCGTGAACTCGGGAATCTTGCTTATTTCATTTCATCTGGTGTTCATCATTTAGAATACAAGAAAAGTCAACCTAACAGAGCATTGCCTACGGGTAAGTTCACCAGATACGTTCTCCAAGAAGATAACGATCTCTACTCTTTGACGTACATTGTGATTTAAGAAAACTGAGTATATATTGTGAATACCAATCAATTGCCATAAAAACGCCTTTGAAAAAAATGTGAATAAAATGATTATAGATGGATTATCGATCGGGTACACCTACAAATTCTCATTTTTAAAAACTATAAAGGACCTTTCTTACCTACTCAGACATCTTGTATTTTAATTACTTTTTAAGCAAGTTGTGTATCTACACTGAATGAACTGTTGCCATCTTGTGTCTTACCTCCACATGAAACTATAATTACATCTGCATAAACTTGATAAGAAAAAAATTTGTATACAAACAAATATAAGCACGTCTTAATACATGATAGAATTAAATAAAAATTATAATCAAATAGAACATTAAGATATAATAAATATCATGGAGAAAATTTGCTATAAAAATAATGAATACAAAAATCTCATGCTCAAAATCTAAGTAATAATCATAAAAGAATAATTGAGATACAAGAATTATGTTACCGTGCACAATATTCAAAATCTTCCCGAGTAATAATAGCAAAAATTCACTGTAAATCTAATCTAATTTGATACGAGGACACTAGATGATTCTGTATTGTATTTTCTTTCTTCTCTTTATTTTTTACTCTCAACTATCACTGTTGTTTCTCCCTTTTTTTCACAGTCATCGTTGGCCCTTTTCATGTGATAGTCATCACATCTTTTAGTTAAAAGAATTAAGATTTAGATTAAACGAGAAATGGTTAAAACTAAAGTGAACCGTAGGTAATTAAAACCCACCACGAGCTAAATAACGAGCATCTATCCAACAGATAACAAAAGTTAAAGTAGAGAGCAAAAAGAAGTATGATCATCACCGTAATAACCATCCAGTTTCCGAAAAATTAATTCGAAAAAAAAAAAGGACTAATTTGGGAAAGAGGAGATACGAGTTTGCTCGGGCCGCAAAGATAGATCATAAGAGCAGTACTAGCAGGCGAGAATTAATCGAGAACCTGTCAAGGATTCTGGCATTTCTTCCTGCTGCAGAAAAAAAAATTAAACCGAAAAAGACCAGAAGCTCGATTGTTATGTTAAAAGATGGATCTGGCAGGATGCAGTACTCTTCAAAGAAGCTCCGGATCTAAAGACGACGAAGAGATAGCTCATTAAGGTCAAGGTCATTGAAGTGACGAAACTTAGGATCATCAGCACAAACTGCAATGATCTTATCGTCTTTCTCCCCCGGAATTCCAAGCACGACTGTTCTAATGCTCAGTTTGGAGAAGTCATTAATATTCACAAACTCATTCTATATCAATATATCTAACTCCATTAATGATGATTAGTAATATTCACAATCGCAAGGTTATTCTGATAGAACATTAATAATGAGACACTAATTTAACACAAAGGCTTAAGTCGTTAGATTACGAGTTAAACTCAAATATATATCATCCGATTATCTATTAATTAATAATAGAGTATATATATATATTTTTTATTTTTTTTATCTAAAATATAATTAAAATTAACTATTTGCATACTTAAGAATAAAAAAATGTAATTATCATAATTGATCGGACTTAAACTATTTGATCAGCTTTTTATCAAATTGATACAAAAAAAATTTTGATAAAAAGAAAAATTTGAGATTAGAAATATCATTAGATCAATTTTAATGCTTAGAAAATTAGTGATCCATTTGTCGGGATTGAGAGTTAGATACATAAATTTTATAATATCGATTATAATTTTCAATGTAGATAGTAAGATCTTGAAATCGGATCTCGATGAGCTTTAGAAAAAGATTTTTATCCAATTTAAAACATATGTATAGCTTCATATAAATAATTTTAATAGTATAAATTTGAGGATTTTATTTTCTTTTATTTAAAAAATATATTCTTATTCCCTCTGTTACCAAACAAGAACAAGGCAGCCCGTCATCGCCCAAAACTCGCTCTTGCCGAACCAGAGGATAACGTGTCAGCCGCTGATCCAAACCAACGGAACGTTATCAGCCACCAGCGGTAGCGGCCACGGGCCGCACCCAATCCACTCTCTTCCGGACTCCGGTCACTCTTCGGCAAGAAGAGGTAAGGGGTGAGTGAGTCACACGCGACGCCGTGCACGGTTTTAAGCGGACTTCCTTTCTTGTGGCGGGGACTGCTTCTTCCTGCTTCCGCTCCTGCCCTCTTCCTCCTTCTCCAACGCCGAGGAAAGCGAACCTTTCTCTCTGTCTCTCTCAGGTACGGCAGTTCCTTTCTCTGTCACTTCGATGTTCGCCTTGTTCTTGATGGATCGGTATGTTTTAGTTACGGATGGATAGCTTCCTCTTCACTTCGGAGTCTGTCAACGAGGGCCACCCCGACAAGCTCTGCGACCAGGTCTCCGATGCCATACTTGATGCCTGCTTGGAACAGGACCCTGAAAGCAAGGTCGCTTGTGAGACCTGCACCAAGACCAACATGGTGATGGTGTTTGGCGAGATCACCACCAAGGCCCAGGTAAACTACGAGAAGATTGTTCGTGACACTTGCCGAGACATCGGTTTCGTCACCGCCGACGTTGGCCTCGACGCCGACCGCTGCAAGGTCCTTGTTAACATCGAGGAGCAGAGCCCCGACATAGCCCAGGGAGTGCACGGGCACTTCACGAAGAAGCCCGAGGAAATCGGCGCCGGCGACCAAGGCCACATGTTCGGCTACGCCACGGACGAGACGCCGGAGCTGATGCCCCTCACCCACGTCCTGGCCACCAAGCTCGGCGCCAAGCTCACGGAGGTGCGCAAGAACCAGACGTGTCCGTGGGTCAGGCCCGACGGGAAGACTCAGGTGACCGTCGAGTACCGGAAAGAAGGCGGCGCGATGGTGCCCGTGCGGGTGCACACCGTGCTCATCTCCACCCAGCACGACGAGTCTGTGACCAACGAGCAGATCGCCATGGACCTGAAAGAGCATGTCATCAAGCCGGTCATCCCCGCCAAGTACATCGACGACAGGACCATATTCCACTTGAACCCGTCGGGTCGCTTCGTCATCGGCGGGCCTCAAGGCGACGCAGGGCTGACCGGCAGGAAGATCATAATCGACACCTACGGCGGCTGGGGAGCCCATGGCGGCGGCGCCTTCTCAGGGAAGGATCCGACCAAGGTGGACCGCAGCGGCGCTTACATCGCGAGGCAGGCCGCGAAGAGCGTGGTGGCTTCTGGACTTGCTCGGAGGTGCATCGTTCAGATTTCCTACGCCATCGGCGTGCCGGAGCCGCTGTCGGTGTTCGTGGACAGTTACAGAACGGGGAAGATACCTGACAAAGAGATACTGGCGTTGATCAAAGAAAGCTTCGATTTCAGGCCGGGGATGATCGCGATCAACCTCGACTTGAAGAGGGGCGGCAACTTGAGGTACCAGAAAACTGCAGCCTATGGCCATTTTGGCCGCGACGATCCTGACTTCACATGGGAGAAAGTCAAGGTTCTGAAAGCGAACTAAGGCTCGAGCCACCAAGCATCAATCTGATGCTCGCATTTCAACTCCACCAGTCTGGATTCTTCCCAGTTACGAGCTCTAGCAGACCATGTTGTTGCTTTTAGTCTTCTTCTCTCTGTGATCCATTGCCTCTGCTTCCATCGATGTCGAGGACGTCGCTTTTGTCTTTGTTATCATTCTGCACCAGGATGAAAGCATTCTCCCGTTCATTTGAATGTGCAGAATGAAGCACCTGATGCGTCCCACCAACTCGCTCCAGTTTTGTCCTCCCATCCATGATCGGAAGCACCTTTCATCTGAATCCATCATGTGTGCCTGTAGGCATGAGAATGAGTGCGCCATTAGTGATTTAGATTGCACACCTTTTATTCGTCTCGAAACATTTCGTGGTTCAAAATGAGTGTGCCTATCGTCGCTGCTGCTTTGGATTTTGAGTTCCTGAAGAACAGAAGCAGGTCACTTAAAACTCTGCGCACTGCTTTGGCTGTGCCCTACTGGTGCTGCTGCTTTGGGTTTTCAGTCGGAAAGAGCATCATCCTTGTCGAAGAACAGTGGCAGGTCACTTCAACTCTGCCCAGTGCCTTAGGAGTCGATCCAAAGCGTTGTTCGATGCAATCTCATTGCATTTGATGCATCTTAATCTCAAGTATAGCATACGAAATATTTGATGTAACCAGAGTGGAGTATACAAAAAGGTATTCTTCACCATCAAAAGATTCACTGGCGCTTGATGCTACCTAATATACAAAAGAAAAGCCCTCTCAAGAAGCATCTGATGCAACCTTTATCGCCAAAATAAATTCTTGTGCTTGTTGCATTCTCATTCGGCAAAATGTTTCCTTGTCGATTAGAGATCTTCATACTCTCTCGATACTGTCCATTGTGGCTGGTTAAAGTGTTTCATTGTATTTGATGCATTCCAATCGAGCAACATGTGTATGTGTGACGTGTCTAATGCGATACACCAAAGCTCGCTCTCTATGCACTTGACACAATATCAAGTGGCTGATGTGTCATAACCAAACAATGCATCGAGAGTGTTTGCTGTTATCATTGGACTAGCCAAAGTTTCTCCTTAGCACTATATATCCGCCTTGAACAATTATATATATATATATATATATATATATATATATATATAATTCTAAAAAAATAGGTCAAGTCTCATCGATCTAGCAACATAAATTGATGATCAATTTTGATACTAATAAGTCATCCTTGAGTTTGGATCTGATGACATTGTCATGCATCAACATGTTATAGGTAAAAACATAACATTTAAATAAAAAAAGACCAGTTAATGTGCGTAATTGATGTTACAATTCATGGATAAATATAAATAGATGTTCGTGTCAAGTTTGAAAAGAACTAAAAAACATGATAGTATTTGTTCTTAAAAAATTCGAAGCCAACTTCAATTTTGTAAAAGTTTATAAAGCCACGACTACTACTACTACTATAAAACTAAAATTGAATGTCCCAATTATTTGAGATTAGTTGTATGAATATATTTATTATCATAATTTCTATTATAATCTTTATTCAAAATATTTAATATTTTTAAACTATTATATATTTAGTTAAGTTGAGATTACTTAATTCTTTATTCATAATTTCTATTAAAATTTTCTTTGGTCTTTCTTTATCTCTTCTCGTATCCGAATGTCTCCTAAACATATGTTTATATTATCTTAGATAATTTACTTTATCTTATTCTCTATCGTCGATGCTTAATATTTCTTTCTTTATCTTTCTTGATAACTTCACACATCCATCTCAATATTTTATCTTGATAATATATTTTTTTTGTATATATTATTTCTTAATTACCCAACACTCAGATTTATAAAAGTATTATTAGTGTCACAATTGTCTTACAAATTTTTATTTTGATTTTAAATATATCAAATAATCAAACAAGACTTTTTCATTATTTTAACCATTTCGCTTTTACTTTGTCTTGTTAAATAGTTAATCCAAGATACTTCAAATTTTTATTAAATTTTTTTTTAGTCCTACTTGATCTAAAACATTTAGACTTACCATCTCAAACTTATAATTAATTTCATTTGGACCCTTGCAACCAAAATAATTTTATCATTAACCAACCCATCATATTAAATAACTAGTAAGTTCATTAATTATTAATAAAAAAACAAAACATATTCCTGATATAAATCTATGCTAACAGAAAACTTATTAGATATATTCTTTATAATTCTAATACCACATCATCATACATATATTTAATAAAATTAATATAATCAATAGATATACTTTTTATTTTAAAATCACTATAATAAATCTCTCGAAATGACTTTCTCTAGTTTAATAAAAACATATACAAATATTATTTCTCTCCCTTATTTTTTATTAATTATCTTAATAAATAAATAACTTTTATGATCAATCTTTCAAGCATATAACTAAATAATATATTTGTTTCAATCCTTATTCTATTTTTAATTTTTTTCTAAAATTTTATAATATGACTAATGATTTTATTTTTCTATAATTTAAATAATTTTATATGCCTTTCTTATTCTTATAAATCAGTACTAATTTTTATTTATTTATTTATTAAATATATTTCTGAATATTATAATTTTATTAAATAAGTGAGTTAACTAAGATATCGATATCTTAGTATTCTATTTTTCGTCATTGAGATTTAACGTAATCTTACACAGTTTGTGCACCCGAATTTAGACCTGTCGCGAAACCATATAACGCTCCCTTCCAATTCCCGCCATACCGATCCCCTGCGTGCACATTAATAACAATGAAGCGGTCACGTGCCACCGACGGATCTTTTCTTCCTCGGGGAAAGCAGTTACGAATTGGAGAATGGAGAATGGAGACCTATACGTCGCTGCCTGATAACCTACCTCGCAAGTTAAAATTTGAGACGCCGAACGATCTGATCAGACGGTGAAGTAACAGCGCACGATGGATCAACAATCAGTCAAAGGCCGTCGATTGCGAGGGCATTATTTGGTTTCGGTGTTCCGGAGGAGCGCTGTAAGACTTACTGCGGGTCCCGGACTACGATAAAGATTACTGTCTCATCCGAAGGAGAGCCGGTACCAAAACCTAATCGGAGCCTGCCTTCTCCTACGTAATCGATCTCATTTGCTCGGGCCTCTTGCGACCAAGAACCCTACGCCGCGATCCTCCTTCCCGTCGGTCGAGGTAAAGCTCTGGCCATACCTCTCGTTTCTTCGTCGCGTCCTCTCTCTTTTCGGGTTAGATTCGGACTTCAGTGTTTTCTCCCCGACGGTGGTCTTAACTATCTGTTTCGCGGATGGTTAGGGCTTCCGGCTCGCCTCCTCGATTGTTTTTGGTCTTCATTTTATTTTTTGCATTTCTATGTGGAATTGAAACATCAAAGATTGAATTTCGTTAGATGCCCGCCTATCCTCCGTGATTGATTTTTGTTTTTCTTTTTTGCATTTTCGTATGGAATTGGAACAATAAAGATCTAATTTTCTGTTGATAGTATTCTACAAGGAAGTCGAGGAGTAGTTTTTGAGGCTGTTCCGCTTCGTGTTTGAAATTAGAGGGTGAAGTTCGACAATGACGGAACCCTCCAAAGTAATTCACATCCGCAAT
Organism: Musa acuminata AAA Group; assembly: GCF_036884655.1. Classification (NCBI taxonomy): domain Eukaryota; kingdom Viridiplantae; phylum Streptophyta; class Magnoliopsida; order Zingiberales; family Musaceae; genus Musa; species Musa acuminata. The sequence goes on from NC_088348.1 coordinate 33,326,617, forward strand.
GTTGGACATGAGATATCTGAGGTGGGTTTCTTCTATAAATTTTCGTTTTTAGGGCCTTGATGGAAAGGGAATTATTTTCTGTGGTTGAGTCTGAGATACATTCTTTCTACAGAATGATCTTCTTCAGTTAGTGCAGCCGTTTGGAGTTGTCACCAAGCTTGTGATGTTACGAGCCAAAAACCAGGTTTCGTTTTCCCTCTTTTTTAGTGGCCAGGCTTTTCACCTTCTGTTGTTACACCACTTCCAGTGATTTCTTCTCTCGCTTTTGTCCAATAGGCGCTTCTCCAGATGCACGATTTGACTTCTGCCGTTAATGTTCTGCAATACTACACCAGTGTTCAACCAAGTGTCCGGTGCGCTCCTGAGTGCTTTTTCTTTTCTTTTCATTTCTGGGTTCTTGTCAACACCTCTTAAAGATGCTGCATTATGAAAACTAACGAGTCCATTTTTTTCCTATGACAATGTTGTGGCCTTTCTCTCCGCTGAGACTTTCATAAGATTGATTTATTCACTTACAGAAATTTAAGTATGTCCTATAAGATCTATGTGAAATAATTAGAAAAATTGGGCAATGTTCACTATGTAACTGTCTCCAACAAAGGAGTGGAATAATATTATTTTTCATCATCTCTAATATGTAGAACTTCATCGTCGGGTAAAATCCCATAAGATAACAACTCTTCTTTTACATCAGGTGGACACTTCTTGCATGCTGATGCATTCTTGAAGTTCCCTACTTGATGCTGCTTTGCATGGAAAATGTCATCTCTAGTAATCTTATCACAAAAGATGTAAGTAATTGCATTACAATCTTTAGGATCCTTTAGATAATTGTATTTCAAAGCAAGATTCTTGAATTTTTTGATGAATCTTTTGAATTGCTTTGTACATTTGTCATTAATCCTGGAACCCTAATAATAGTTCTAAATAAATAGAGATTAATAGTGCTAAATAGAGAGTAATAACAACTCTAAATAGTGATTAATAGTGCTAAATAAGGATTAGTAATTCTAAATAGGAATTAGTTCTAAATAGATTTATAGTTCTAAGCATTAATACCAGGTTTAGTTTATTATATAATAAGAATAGTTAACACTTATCAGTAGTTTTAATATCAGTTAATGATTAACAATATACTATTAATAGTATTTAGTTCACTGTTAACAATAGTCATAACAGTAAAGGGGGAGAAAAGGAGTTTCCGACGATGGAATATGGGGAATGAGAGGGCGATGATGACAGACGAACCTTCGGATGGCGGCGACGATGATGGAGGAACCGTCACAGGGCAGCTGTGGAGGAAGTTGTGGATGGTTGCAACAGCGACAGAGAAAGTTGTGCATGGTGACAACGGTAGCAACGACGAAGGAAGCCTCAGATGTGTCCGTTAGTGACAGAGGAAGCTGTAGTCCTGTCCCTTAGCGGTGGAAGGAGCTGCATACGAAAGCAGCGATGGCTGAGGGAACTATGCACAAAAGCTACAATAGCGGGACCTTCAGACTCATCCGTCGATGACAAAGGAAGCGTCGAACCTGTGCGTCAGCACCGGACGTAGCGGTTGTGCACGAAGGCAATGGTAGGACCAGAGGTGAGTCGCGGCGACGAAGTACATAGGGGTCATGCGGTTGGGGAGGGTGGGGGTGTTTTACTATTATTCTTAGTTGGTTCGATTGAATCGACTAAGTGTCACAAATAAAGCTGTAAACGGGGTGTTTGATGCAATGCTCATGTATGCCTGTGTTTTTGGGTTTTGTTCATACTTTGCACAACATGCAGAGGGCTTGCGATAGGTTTGACAGCCCAAGTTTGGTTGGATTTTATGGTCGTTTCAGGCTTATAAACACAAGTTGTGTGTAGTCATTGCGCAGAGGCAAAACTGTCAAAAAATAAGCCATCCAGGCAATCATTTTGGAGGCTTTCTAGCTCGGTAGAGTGGTGCGAAGTGTCAGCTAGTACAATACCCAGGAGCTACCCAGGTGGCACATGACTAGATGGGCCTTTCAGGTAGTGTCTAGGGTTGGTTCGCTATCTTGTTCCACAACAGTGTCATGTAGGCACTTGTGGGGCCTTTGGGTCATGGCGAACGACTTGGAACTTTTGCTACGTGACCGTTCAGAGTTGTGAAGTCTACGTTTGTAATTTACATTACCTATCAAATGTTTGTTGAAATGGTTGCTTGTGGATTTCGAGTTAAACGCTTTTTCTAACTCGTCTTCTCTTTTGTAGGTCCTTAATGGACCATAAGAGGTTTCAGGGAGGTTGATCCGTTGCCGACGGATATGCAAGGGTGCCACACGATTTAGGCAAAACCAGTTAAGTCCGTGACATAAGGGTTAGTTCAATTGAAGTGTGTTGGCCAACAATTGTGCGAGGCGCTTAGGCCTTGCCTCGCCTCACTTCGCTTGAGCGCCCGGGCGCCTTTTTTGAAACATTGGTGCTCACGACCCAAAATTTCCATGACAGTTGAAACATCACCTATCTAGAAAATCAAATGACGAGACTTTTTTAAGCAAGATATTGGTGTCGCTAGATATGTGATCGGAATGGAAATCAACATAAGTTGTTTGTACTGATTCAATTGGGAAAACTTGGAGAAATTGTAACTATTGGATATAAAGTTACAAACTTACATACACAATAGAAACAAAGGAATAGAGCTGGTATTGATATATGCCTTTTCTTATCGTGTTAACAAATTTCATTTTCAAAACGGTTGGAGCAATACAACTTGTTGGAGTTTGCAGAGCGGATATTGTTGTAGATAAAAATTTAAAAGCATGTCAAAGCATTTTGATAACAATTGATAGAATGGTGTGACAAATTAGTTCTAGATAGAAGACTCCTCAAGAAAAGCTTTAAAGAACAAAATTATGAAATGGAAAAGGAAAAAATTCAATGAGTTTTTCAAGTGTTTTCACTGCTAGTGTTATTGATCTAGTTAGAAGCTTAGTTAATTATTCAATAATGTGGCTAGCAACTTAGTTATGTGACCCAATGTACATGACAGTATAAACTAATGAAGGAAACAATCTTAACCCCTGCTTACCACGTAGCCAGTGGCTTATCCTGTACTCACATCTATATCACATCCTGCATTGTTCTCCATTCTTCGTATCTATGAATCAAGCAAATTATAGAATATAGAATCTATTTACTTTTAGGACAATCAATGGAGCAAATATATGGGTCTAGAGATATAATGTGATGTATCTTAGAAGTAAGAGGTTTTTCATTGTTACTTAGAAGTCTTAAATTACATTTGAGTGTAACCAATGGTTACCACAAAATGACGTATATGATTAGAGATTTATAGAATAGTTTTTGATCAAGAAAAGGAGGTGCAACAAGTGAGTTATTACTCATTATATGGTTGCATAAAGCCATCAAGGGTTAACGTTCTTATCTAGTAGCACTCTTGTGATGTAGACACATTCAAGATAAAATTTGGTATGTGTTATTACTTATGACATCAATTCCTTTATGAGAGTAGAATAGGTTAAACTATGAATTAGTGTTATATATAAAAGGTCATGGAAAGCCATGGTTTTAGATTCAGTGCCAAGATCGAACATATAACACAATTTCAACAACATAAAAGAGAAAGCTTATACATGTAAAGTCAAAATCGATAGGCAAGAAATTTCCAAAAATAAAAAATTATGTAAATTCTATTTGTCAAATCATTGGAAGAGGAGATTGTTGTGGTTCTTGCTTACTGATTAAATGCCTCAATTAAGAGTCCAGGGTTTCATTAGAAGTGCCATGTTAAAAGCCATGTGCATTACAAAATTTTTGTTTTGGTCTACAGTTTCTTCTAATAATCTAATTTAAGTGATATTGCTTGATTTATCTCATTAAGATTTTTTTTTTTTTGAAAGGGGAGACTGAACAGAAGAATTTTTTCCCACTTATCTTCCCTTTCCTGGCACATCTGTTTTTACCCTACAGGCACCATACCCCACTGTTGTTGTTTCCTCTCCCCTTTTCTTTTTTACATTAGGTGCTGTTCCTTTTCTATTCCATGCTAAACTGTAATGTACAAATGTCTATCTGTTTGTATATTGTTGAATTGTAAGGGTAGTATTGATTCTTATATGTTTATATTTTGTAAATTTTCAAGTGAGCCTTGCTCCAATGAGGGGTCTGCTCAGCTTGTGATTTGGTGCCTCAAACCTTCTAAAACTTTGAAATGGTGCATCCCTTAAACATAAGAGATAGAACCATTTAAGGATAATATACAGGAAATCCACTTATTCAAGGTTATTTAAATATCCTTAGAAGACCCTTCAAGGTGAATGAATTCAGATCATTTGTGCTAACAGAGGTAGAGAAGACCAAAAAGATTCAATTTTAAAACAACAAATGTTCCTTATATTGTTCAGGGATGAAACCTTTAATATAGTTAGCTGTATGGAAAATCTATTTTAGCAATCCCATAATGTGGGAAGAAATGCTGTTGCATTTTTTTGTTGGCTTGAAGCCAAATGCAGAATCTGTGATCTGTTGTACCTTTTTTCCTCTGACGTTCTGTGCTGATTATGCATATCAGAAATTGAATATGTAATATTGTTAAGCCCTCAACTGGAGAAGTTGGAAAATATTCATATTTCATAAAGGCCTACCTTTTAAAAATATTAAATGAAAATGACTACACTAATTCTCACTGCAAGAAGCCCTCTGCTCTGAATTCAGTTGTAACTTATTTTATCTGATCTTACCTAAATTTTGATTGTATCATTTCAGGGGAAGAAATGTTTATATACAATTTTCTTCACATCAGGAACTGACAACAGCAGACCAGAACTCTCAAGGGAGGAAAGGTGATCAGGTATATAAATGGATAATTAGATTGTCATTGCCTGTGTATGGAGAGGTTTGTCGTGACTTGATATTTCAAAATTCTGAATCAAGTTTGCATATTGCTCTGCCTGCTGATCATTCTAAATATACTTCTGAGTTTTGACTTCCGTCGACAGTTCTTTGAAGCTAGAATTTAGCCACTTGAAACTGCACCCTAAGATCCTGTAATTATCATGACTTTTAGGGCATCAGAAAATTATGTAACTAAAGCAAAATTCAATGATGCTATAATTGTCATAATTGATCATTCATGTTGAGCTCAGAACCATCTTGGTGTCACTTCGTTTACTAAATTATGTTTCTCTTGTTAGATATTTATGTTGATCAAACTTTAGGTATCATTTATTGCTTAGTTGTCCTACTAAATTAATTTGGTCTGTACTAAGTTTATGTTCTATTATGTTGATTTGCTGTAGTCCAGTTGTCTTATTGCTTATGTCAGCAGCATTTATTGATGTCAGAATAGTCCTATAACAGCTTTAAGTTTTGTCTTTTCATGATGGCTGAGCAGGAAAATTAGGAAGTGGAGTTCTAATTATTTTCTAATACTATAATCTTGTGAGTCCCACATTTAGTGGTAAGGATTAGTCTAACTATATTTAATGTAGAGCTTTAAGCTGATTATAGTGAAGTTGTACACATTGTATTTCATTGAAATTGGAATATTTCTTTGCAGGGCACAAGCCCTCTTCTTGTTTTCTTCTGTTTTTTCTCTACTCTTAATTCCCATTGTATCCCCATTCTAAATCGAGGTAGCTGCTGTATGCTCTTAGAAAAATTCAATCCATTAGCTAATTTTATTTGGAGTTGATTGCTTTTTTGGGTTAATACCCTAAGAGTCCTGTGTCAGCTTTTTACCAGAACAACATATCCAATCATGTGCTTTTCGTCCATCAAAGACACCAAGGTCGGCCATAGATCATCGTTTTCATAACAAGGTTTTAAATACCTTGCAGACCTATGAGTACTTACTGCTATTTACCAGTCCAACTAGATACCGGTATCTGAATGTATAGCTTGCTACCATCCAGATGAACCTCATTCTTATATTATATTTTATTCAATGATTTTGGGTGGTACAAGGTGTTTAGCCTGGTATCTTGGTACCTTATTAGTTCAATTGGTTACCGTAATTGTTATTAGTCCAGTATTTAAAACCTTGTTCATAGCTATGTCAACTTGATGGAACCTAATGTTCATTTATTGTTAGCTTAAGTTAATCCTGGCCAATCTATTGCATGGGCACTTGCAATTGATGGAGAAATCAATGCAAGATTACATAAGAGATGCGACATTGAAAAATTGCTGCTTAAATAGTTTACTGGTAATAATTTGTCTATCAAAGGTTAAAATGACACCTTGGTGAAAACTGATCTGGATCAGATCAAAAACTTTGCGGTATTTGAAGGTGTTCTGACTTTAAAAGATTTGTCTATTGAAATCTAATTACATATTACAGATATCCATCTAATATGAAGATTATAATTAGCTATCAATTTTCAAAATCCATTGTGGAAAGCTGGACCTAGTGATTGAAGTTAGGCAGTCATTCACTGTGAAGGATCAAATATAAACTGGAGCAAGCAATTAAAGTCTTAAGGAAAGCCTATCTGTCTCTCTTGATGAAATTGTCATCTTCACATCTCAAGGTTTATAGATATGCAGAATATTTTGAGGTCAAGATATATACATTAGAAGTTTGATGCAGGCTGGGTCAGTGTGTTGAGTCAAATTAGGTCAAAATTGAGTTACATGAATGTTTAGGTCGACTGGTGTTTCAAGATTGGTTGCTCTTTTCAATTTTCTGGAACTTTATTGGGATTATGTGATTCTTTTTACATTTAATAACTCAAATGTGATATACTTTCGAGTCTTTTTGGCCTTTGAAGGGAAGCTAATTCACCACCGTCTGAACTAACTAGGACAATTATATTTGGAAGAAGTGACTGGTTCTTTGCTGTATTTTGTATCATTGTGTTGCCTAACCTCTATACAAAGTGTTTCGAGGACTGTTCATGTTGAGGGATAGTGATCGAAGGTTAATTGCATGAAGGGATACGAAACTTATATGAACTTGTGCATGGAGTAAATGTAACTTACTAAAATAATTTGTCCTTTTCACTTTCTGCATCTTAATTACATGTTACTTATACCTATATTCATGGTACTATAACCGTCTGTATTTTTATTTTTTTGTCTCTCGTTAGACTATGCATTTTTTCTGCTTATTTCCCTTCTTTTCTCTCTTTCGACTGTCTTTGATGGCTTGCTGTTGGGCGCTCAGGATTCACAACCCAATCGAATCCTCTTAGTTACAATTCATCACATGCTCTATCCTATCACAGTTGAAGTGCTGCATCAAGTGTTTTCTCCTTATGGATTTGTGGAGAAAATTGTCACGTTCCAAAAGTCAGCTGGTCAGCTTTTTTAACTCTCTCAATTTGTCTTTCAGATTCTAATAATTGATTCTCATTGTTTTGAGTTCTTAGAAATCCTTTTCTTCTCTTTGAATTGTCATCTGATTTCATTTTCAGGATAATTATTGTCTTTTTCTTGTACAACTTGCATGATTGAACTAGTCACAATTTCTTGTCACATAAAGAATGCTTCGATAAATTTAAATAACATACCAGTTTCTTGTTTTGTAGGTTTTCAGGCCCTTATCCAGTATCAGTCACGTCAGAGTGCCTTGCAAGCAAGAAGTTCTCTGCAAGTATGTAACTTGTATTCACTTAAGTTTTCTGATGTTTAGTCTTTGTATATGCTGATTTTGCTATTGTTTTGTCACCTCTCTAGGGACGCAATATTTATGATGGCTGCTGCCAGCTAGATATCCAATTCTCGAAGTAAGCTTCTGGCACAATGTTGTATTGATTTGGTTTTTTTCCTGTCTTTTATATTTAATGTCTTACTTGTTCATTTTTTCTGTTAAAACCAGTCTTAATGAGTTGCAAGTGAATTACAACAATGAGAGGTCTAGGTATGTTATCGCACCTTCTATTGTATCTGTTGCTGACAAAAGTGTTGTGTTATTTCACTTAGTTGATTCCAAGTTGCACCTAACAGAAAATAGCTTGGTGAGCTAGCCAACTGAATGAAAAAATTCAGTAACAGCTGATTTGTTGGCTAACTAATATTAATCATTTTTTTTAGTGTATGAGTGGATAAAAGCAAATTATGTATAACATTCTAATGAGTGTTGAGACAGAGGTAGGAACAGAAGACTAAATTGAAAGGGTAACCGGCTATGTAGATAACTTTGTTTAGAAAGGATTTCAACGGGCAACATTCCAGTATGATTATGCTTTGCCCAACATCATTTTTAAGACCAGTCAGCTTGAATCTTGACCCAGTGAAACATGAATGTTGAAAAGGCTAATATTTTTCTTGATTAGTTTGTAATATACAGCTATAGGTATACACTAACAGAAACAGTGACACTTTTGTACGAAATTTGTTATTCATCTTTCCAGCTCTTATCCTGGTTTCTCAGGACAAGGTTTATTCTTATTTGGAAACAATGGACACAATTCCCTCTCCTGGCCATTTCATCTGTTTCTTTACTTTTCAAGGCACATTTTTCATATAAAAGAATATCTGGAGAATGTTCGGAACTCCAGTCCATGAAAGTGTCACCTTGTTGCCTAAAGATCAAGTCATCCTTAAATATTGGGCATGCCAGATTCAGTGACATGGGTTAGGTGATCAAGACTTAAACTAATTTTGAAGAACCATAATTTGTCTCCTATGAAGCTTTAGTTGTGTCTTATCATCCTTTTCCCACTTCAAGTCTTTCTTGTGCAATGTGCACTTTGTAACTGGAGATGGGCAACTGTACCGTGAAAATAGCATACATCTTGATCCCATGACTTCAGACTAACCTATTGGCATTAGAGATTATACAAGCTGAGATTGGTAATAACTGCCCAAACTGACATTACCTTTTTTTGAATATTTTTTTCTGAGAGTTATCCATTGCTTGTGTTTCAGAGATTTTACAAATCCATCTTTGCCCACCGAACAAAGAGGTAAATCTTCACAAGTGAGTTGCCTTCCTTGGCTTGCTTTGTATTTATCCATGTGAAATGTTTGTAATAACAGGGCAATGTCCACTTCCAAAGAATGATTTCCTGATATCATTGTTTCTTTTCTTTGCCTACCTTACGTGCAACAGCATAGTTATGGTGATGCTGGAAGTCTCTATGCACTTCAAGCATCTGGTGCCAGAGGTCCATCTTACTCTGACTCTCTCTTAGCTCCACAAATTACCATCTGTTTGCTGATCAACTCTTTTTTTCTTTTCATTTGTTTCAGTTGCATTTGCTCAGGTGAGTGCTATGATGTTTTGCCCATAAAGGTTTTTTGTCCAATTTAATTTTGTCAACATTTTCATTCATATTTGAATGATCTTGTAATTGCTATCACAGTTTGATGGAATTATATTTGTGTGCTAATACTTACACTCACTCTAATACTTTATTTGATTAGATGGGCAATGCTGCAGCAATTGCAGCTGCATTTAGCAGTGGTCTGCCTCCTGGAGTAACCGGTACCAATGATAGGTGCACACTCTTAGCAACTAACTTGAATCCTGATGTAAGTTCCGCCCTCCTTGCTCGATGTTTCCTCCTAAAATGAATCATATGTAATCCATTAGTGCTACTTTCACTGCAGAAAATTGATGAAGATAAGCTTTTTAATTTGTTCTCCATATATGGGAATATTGTAAGAATAAAACTGCTGCGCAATAAACCGGATCATGCACTTGTTCAGATGGGGGATGGCTTTCAGGCAGAATTGGCTGTACACTTCTTGAAGGTTTGCTTGTCTTTTGTTGCTTAGTTTCTATTGTGTTGCATCATTTTCTTCATGTTGACGCTTTTAAATGTACATTGAATTGCTTGCAATGCAAATATTTTATGAGGCTCTCCAGACACATGCATACACATAAATATTTTCTGAGACAATGAATATGACTTGTGACTCCTTTCCAAATGTGTAAATGGAAACATCACTATATATGGTTAAGATTTCTTTAAAATGTTATTCTGCATAAGAGTCCTGGCAGATCAAACTTCCACAGTTTTGGCTGAATGCTTTCATTATATTTATTATTGTTTTCTCTTAAACATGGCAGATTAAAATTCTCATGCATCTGATTTATATTCTTAAGAGGCCCCCTTCTTTATATTTATTAAGTACAGCATTATATTGGATGATTTCTGACTTTGTTTGTCAGTATGTTTGGTCTTGGTTGAGTATGTTGCATCACATAGTGCTCAAAGCCTCAAACCCCTGCTTAAGTAGCTAGACGCAAATTCCTTGGTTCTTTTGCTGATTCTTACAATGTCCTTAATAAGAATGTTTTTATCCATTTTGCTCCTGCTGTATATGCTTCCATCAACAAAATTATGGTTTGGTTATTCCCTAGAATATTCTATTGTCGACCTGGTCATATGTTCATATTACCCGGAAAGTGCTGTTGACAATTTTGCTTTGGTCGAGTTACCACTCTTGGACGCACTTGCAATAAATTCTGATAATTCTAAACGTGCAGGGAGCATTGTTGTTCGGGAAGAGGTTGGAGTTAAATTTCTCCAAATATCCGAACATAACTCCAGCAGCTGACACCCATGAATATGCTGGGTCCAGTCTCAACCGCTTCAACAACAATGCAGTTAAAAACTACAAGTATTGTTGTTCCCCGACAAAGATGATTCATTTGTCATCTCTTCCACAAGATGTCTCGGAGGAGGATATTGTGACCCATCTGGAGGAGCATGGCACGATTGTGAATGTAAAGCTTTTCGAGGTGAATGGAAAGAAGCAGGCTCTCGTCCTGTTTGAGGACGAGGAACAGGCCACCGAAGCTCTCGTGTGCAAGCATGCAAACACCATCGACCGGTCAGTCATCCGTATTTCCTTCTCCCAGCTACAGAGTATTTAAGAGACTTTGTTCCATCTTTGTGGCCTTGCTTCATCATTTTTCTTGTATGTGACATTGCCAAATATTGATATCCCATAATGGCTTCAGCACATTTTAGATCTGTATCTTTAATCTGAAGGATTATTTAATCTTAGTTTTTTTGGAGTTCGTCAATGGCGAGTAGTTATTTCATTCCGGAGGGTTGTCCACCGATTGATTTTTCTTCCTTGGAAGGGAGGGAGCTCCAGTAGTTTGGCAAGATCATGTACTAGAGTTTATCTACGAAGCTATAACATTTAATGATTGGGTTCTAATCCATTCTGCCAAGTTGCTGCTTTAGAAAGTTGATATTCCCTTCCCTTTCAGTGTTTTCAACACGGCTTAATCGATATCTGGTTCAACTTTAGTCTAAGATGAGTCTTAATTCGTAGATCGTACTGAGCTCCGATAATTATGGAGCTGTCATTGTTTGCTACAGTGGGCCTAATCGGCGACAAATCCATAATGGCTAATTATTGTAACTAGCGTGGTCGCATGTGCTGTTCCTCCCCTGCCCTTAAGCGGGGAGCGGTTTGATCGTCGTACAAATCAATATTTTTTAGCTCGCGAAGTGGGCTATAGTAGGATCGTGTGATTGTGCCATATTGATCAGGCTTTTCGAGTTGGCAAGTCGGGTCGACGTAACAAGTGTTAAATATAAATGGGGCGTGTTTCGCTTGACTTACACGAGTTGATTCGGTAAGATCGATAGACTCGAGTGAGTCGACACGCATTTACTATGTCTACTCAATTTACTATATAGAAAAAGAAAGGAACAAAAATACACCGCGAACCGACGTGTGACGTGGAGTCGAGCTAATTATAGATTGTACCTTATAGTTAGTTAGCCTTGGTGTTTCGGTCTCTACATATTAAAAAGTTATATTAGTATTCCTATAGTTACGAAAGTAAAACATCTAAGTCGATTTCGTCGCTCGACAATTGTATCGACATCGATTCAGATGTAGAGCGATGAAAGGGTCGCTTAGTAAGAGGTGGTACCGAAACTGATGCGACAGCGAGGGGAGGGCAAGAGCTTGATGATCCTAGCTTCGAATCGAGGTTGAGATTCGCATGATGGGTCAACAGTAAAATCACCACCATATTCACTGTAGATGTGATGATGACCTCTACCATCTATGTTGACGCCGACATAGTTCTCACTCGACAATTGCGTCATTGTCATCGCAAATGTGGAGTGACACGGGCGGGTGGCATCACAGTGAGAGCATACCTTATCGTCGGGGGTGGGCAAGCAATTGCATCGGTGTTGATGCCAACGATGCTTATCTGCCATTGAATGTTAGAATTACCTTTTTATCTTTTATTTTTGTGTTTCTATCAGTAAAATTGATATCGGATAAATGAATCTAGATGTTTCACTTTTCTAACTATAATGATATCAATATAATTTTTATAAAATATAAGGACTGTGCTACTAAAGATAATTAACTACAAGGGTTAATTCCTAATTAGAACGAGGAATCGCAGCTGCTTCTCTTTCGTAGCTAGTAGAAACGACGAGGAGACATGCAGGTACTGTTTGACCTCTCCTCTCCTCTCCTCTCGAACCCTCTCTTTCGATCATCTCTTCTTTTATTCTCCCATTCATTTGTTCTGCTCTCCTCCCATCTCTACTTCTCCTTTCGTCACCTCTAATTTCTTTTTCCACTCTTCTTTTCTCTTTTCCTCCCTACCCGTTGCCTCCATTTTCTTCTCCTTCTCACCTAGAGTCGAGTCCTTGTCAAAGCCCTTGGGTACTCTGCTCTGTTTGAGTCCTCGTCGAAGCCCTTTCAGTGCTCCTACTCTGTTTTCGAACACGTATTATTCCTCTTCTTCCTATTTTAGTGTCTCCTTTCCTCTCTTATCCATTCTTCTCTCCCTCCTTTCCATCGATTTTGATAATTCAAATTTAAAACATGAAATTCAAGAGAAAAATGATGATGAGGCAATTGATGCATATTTTCAAGGGTTAATTATACCCCTGTAGTTAGCTATATTTAGCTTTTTTGTCCGTACACTTTAAAAAAAATTACATTGGTAGCTCTATAATTATGAAAGTAAAATATCTGGATCTATTACCATGATGACGCCAATTTTACTAACGAAAATATGAAAATAAAATGTAAATAAATAAATTTAATATTTTAGTTGATGGTGGCTGACGATGTCAATAGTGGTGGATGTCGGTGGTGGCGAACAATAATGCCACTAGCATCGATGCCGATATAATTGTCGAGTGATACTTTCGCCACTCTGCATCTACGTTAGCGCTCTATCGTCATGGAATCGAAGTCCATTGCCAAAGCCATCACTTAGATCTATCACCTATTGAAGCAAGACTCAGAGATGTGTGCCCCCCCCCCCCCCTTGTTGATGTCGTGCCCCTCCTCAACCACCACCACCACTCGTCTATGGTTGAAGCCCAAGAGAACGTTGTCGCTAACTTCCTCAACCTTTTCATTTATGCTTGCGAGGTGCTCATGTGCATCTAGGCATCTTTGATGCCCTCATCCTCCACCTCCTCTTTCTCACTACCGCCTAACATGCCACCGTAACCCTTTATAGTCTCCTCTTCATTGAAGCATATCACTCCATCATTGGGTCAAAGAAACCCCACATTGTCACCCTTATAAGCCTCCTCGACGCCCCCAACACATTGACTAGGTCCATCAAGGGCACGCTCAAGGCCCTTTTTAGCCTTGCCCTTTACCTACTTAACCGCAATGCCCTCGTCGAGTTGCGCATTGTGCCACTCCTCTTCATGCTGGTGGTGAAGGATGAGCGAAGGGGAGGCTATATAGGATTATGATGACATGCTGCACTAGTGGACGGGCGAATGGGAAGCTATAAAAGGTTGCGATGGCATGCTGGCCGATGATGGAGGCATTAAGGATGCCAAGGGTGCACACAAGTGTCTTGCAAGTGGAGATAGGGAGATTGAGGAGGTCAGCGACGACGTTCTCTTAGGCCTCGATCATAGACGAGTGGTGGTGGAGGTGGTTGAGGAGCACATTGCAAGGAGGGGCATAATGTTGACATCGATGAGGGGAGTACACATCTTCGGGTCTTGCTTTGATAAGCAACGAATCTCTACGATGGCTTTAATAACGACTTCGATTTCGTGATGATGAAACGCAAATACAGATACAAAGAAACAAAAGAAACACTCAACCACTACATCAACGTCGATGCTAATCACGTCATCACCCGCCACCACCAATTGAAACGTTGAACTTAGTATTTTAGTTTTTATATTTTAAAAATTATATTGATATTTTTATAACTATGAAAGTGAAACATCTAGATCTATTTATTTTAACGATATTAGTCTAAATTAATCTAAATTTAGACTAATATCATTAAATTAATCTAAATTAATCCTATTTTTAACTCCTGCACTATTGCATCGTAAAAGGTTATGTCTTGGAGAGCTGCTAGATGTTTTGGAGACCCCAAGAAGAAACTGCCAGCATGAGATCCACTTCAGCAGCTGCATATTTCCAACTGCTGCACTGATTGCGTCTTTTTGATCGATCCACTTGCTACATCTTACCATCTCCATCATCTCTCTCCAAGAGTTCATTTTTGATCAATCCACTTGCCTTGGTCTTCTCGGCGTCGAGTCTCGCTTCATCTACGCCATCATCATTAACTGCTTTCTCCCTCAGAAACACCAGCGACCATCCCCTGCTTTAACTGAAAAGGAATACATCGATGTCTGGGAAACAGCTCACCGTTCCTCAAAGATGAGCTCTCAAAGCCCACGGCATCTTCACCCAGAAGAACTGATACATTTTCTCGACTTGATACGACCTGTCACATGCATTATAATCATGTCAAAGACAACAACTGATACATTTTCCAGCGACCAAAAATGCATAACATATGATCTCAATCATTGAATTGACAGATTTTTTTTTTGAAAAAATGAAAACAATAAGAGTTTTATAACAATATGAAACATTATTAAAAACCATACAGACACCATTCCTAGAGTTCTCATAACAATTTAAACAACTGCACAATATCAAATAACTAGCAAGACTAAGTTAACTCTTAAAAAGTATACGAAAATTAGGTAATAGAAAAAATAAGAGACTTCCCCAAGGTCGAAAAGCTCTCTTGTTGAGTTACCCAGTGTCATGAAATTATTTTTCCAGCAGTCCTTTCCTGATTTATAAGCTAGCACGGAGTTACCATTCAGGACTGGAATCATTCAGCACCTTCTCGGTCATAAAATGAGAAGAATTAGTGTGGTCACTGCAGCAGCCCACTTTTCTTTCCAAACCCAATTGCTAGAACATAGAGAATCACACAGCCAACAATGGTGCCCCAGGTGGTCTCCCAGAATTTGTGATATGGAGCATTATAGAGATCGATGCCAATGTTCATACCAAATAGACCTACAAGCACTACACCAGCAGTAGTCACCACCGTTGCAGTGCTCAGCATGACCCCCATCTGCAGCAGTTGATTCTGTTTCTCATCCAGCATAATGTTTATGTAGTCTTCAGTGTCATCCACATACTCCCTCAACTTTGCAGAGGTGGCAAATAAATAATCTGGTGAGTTAGCAGTGCAGGAAAAAAAAAAAAGAAGAAAGAAAAGAATAGTAATATGGTAAGAAGATATTTTCACAAGTAATAAGCTGGAGCATGTTCATGATCATCTAGTTTATCAGGCATAGTTCAGCATTTCATCAAGACGTGCATGCTCCAAAGACTGACAAATGAGCCTAAAATGCCTATTTGGCTAAGTTTTGAGTTTAGGCTATCAACATCCCAAACATCTGTTGAACAGCCACAAGGATGATCTTAATATCATGAAGACAAACCCAAATAGAAATGCCTAGAAACTGTCTGATTATGGATTATATTTGTTCATTGGAAGTAATGTTCAGTTTGGTTCATTTGCATAGTAACTCGTGCACCAATAGTTTATCCAGTGGTGACAGTTCATGAGTCCATTATACTCACAATTATAATTCAAGATTCATCACGGTCACCGATATCAAAGATTTTATATACGTGTGTGTGTGTGTGTTCATGATCTTGTTGGTGATTACAATGGGAAGGGAAAACACATACATGATATAGCTTGTTAAGAGTGCCATCAATCTGCACAAAGTAAGCCTCCAAAAGCATCTCCAGCTCCTCAATATTAGGCTTTAAGGCTCCAAAACTTTCACGGCAGCTCTCTGTCTCAACTCTGAACTCATCATCCCTGAACATGCATAAAATTTCATGCAAAGAACTTAGTAAGATTAAACATGAAGTTTCATGGCGTGTTAAACACAATATATAAGACATTATGTAAGAATAGAGGTCTTATGCAAATGCTCTAATGAATAACCAAGTAAACTACAGAAATAGCTAACAGTTAGTTTTAGCTTTTGGCCCTTGATTATGCTATCCATAATTAATTAGAGCAGCCATTCAAGCTCACATTAAAAGCTGAAATATGTTATCATAACAAGACTGCAATTATCAAGAAGTTAGACATGTTGTTGTGTGGCCATTCAATATAAATACAAGAAAGAACATACATCAATATCTAGAAAGCACTAAGCACTACTCAATTCACACTTGTGTGAGGTTTTACTGCAAAATATGCCCAGTGGGGCTGAACTTGACCACAACTTTTCCAGCATGCGAAAAGGCATCACAATGCTAAGACACTTCATAGTTCCAGGGCTAGGGGTGTGCATTGTCTGGTTCAGCTTGTTCTATGTATATATCCAAACCATTGATGAAAAGTTCAACAGAACAATTTGTCTCACCATATAAACCAATTTGAATGAAATCAGAGTGTTCACAATCTGGTTTCTAATACAATTTGGACCAAATGCATTTTGACTAAACTCTCAGTGCTTTCGACCAAAGCCTTATACAAAGGCCAAATTATAACTATTTATTAATGCAAAAAATAAATGTAATATATGCAAAATGGCATATGCTTCATTTCGGTTTAAAAAATACACAAAAATGAACTGAATGAAAAACTGTATTTCTCAATTTTTTTCAGTTTAAAAGCTGAACAACTTTATCTTTTTTTGGTCTTCTCTCTCTCTCTCTCTCTCTCTCTCTCCTCCCACACCTTCTCGTCCTTGTCTGAGTGATTACCACCTCCTCGTCTGTGTTGCCTTCTCATACTTTCATGTTCCATTGCCCAACCTGTTTAGAGTGTCGATATGTCGTCTGATACCAATACTGCACTGGTCCAATCACCAACCAGCATTGGTACCAGACCAAGACTTTAAACGACATAAATAATACTCTTTTTCTTTCATTTTACACCACATAGAATCCATACTATAATATTGAAAAAAAGTGAGAAACTCAAGAATCCATACTATAAAACTCTCTCTCACCCTTTTGCGGTTCTATATAAATCACAACCAGCTTTTATAAATGATCAGGTCCTGTGAAATAGCACAATAATGTACCTTATCATCTAAATTCCCATATTCTTCGGATTGATTTATCTCAGCAATGTCTTAAATCTCAGTTAAGGATTCAACATCTTGTGATCTTTTTTATTTATAGGACCTCATTATGATGCAACCAGTAGTTGTTGCTTGTTAGAGCTCATTGTTAGAGCAAGTGGCATCAATAAGACCAGCCAGTTATATAAAGCTTCTTAACATGTCAAAATATAATCATGATATTATAACCAATGTGGTAATCAGAAGTCATTGTGGTGATCAGAAGCCATGGAAGCAGGATAATTAAAAGCCTAGTCATAAATGCTTCAGAAGTTACCATTCCTCCAAGTAAACTATTTGTATGTGATTCACAAGTTCCGTTTAAAAAATAAAATGCTGTGAAAGCTAACACAAGATTTGAAGCATAACTAATGTGACTAGGATGACCCTTAATTTACTAATATGCATTGCACCATGCATCAGAAACCATACAGCTTCTTTGATGCATGCAACAATGCAGAAGAAAACAAGGGCAATGATACACCATTCATCAGAAACTACACAGCTACTTTAAAGTGTATAATTGTGCAGAAGAAAAAAGAGTGCCATGTTATCAACTTCTATCGAAGTTATCTGATTAGTGTGCACGTTGAAGGCAAATAGCAATGAAATATAGTTGATTCTCTTTCTCACTATTTATTAAACCAACAATAGCTTACCCATCATCCGCCTGCTCAGATGCATCATTATCCAAGTTAATTCTAGATGAAGATTCACCAACTCGCTGACTAGCAAGCTTATCTGTTAGGTACATCTCAGCCATGTCCATGTCATCATCCAGTAAATGTTCAAGTTCATCCCTCACCTGTGATCATGTAGTGACACTGAGGACAACGCTATAACATGACACAAGTGCTGTCTAGGGGACCAAGTGAGCTACACCATAACATGACATGATATGCACATAGTCAACTTAATTGGATTTGAATCTAAACATGTCAAGATATTCACCAAAAAGAAAAAGAGAAGAATTTTAATTATGGTAATTTTTTATTCTAGATTGTGTCAGTAAACCAAAGAAAGATATCCCAAGATTTTGAGTAACTGCTCCTTCACACTCTTTCACTGGGAAAAAGAGAAATGCCTCCCTGAGACACTGGTGAAGGAAACAAATTTCTTGTCATGCACAGGACAACAATGAGGGATGGTCTTAAGTCAAATCTGGCAATCTTCAGAGATGGATGATACATGTTTCAGGAGGTTTACAAACTTAAAGTAGAATAGATGTATAGTATAGAAATAATAAACTGGATGAGTAACAGAGTAGCTTTAATAAATGTACATACGCCACTATACATTTCAGCTTTGTGTAATCAGGTCTTTACCCTCTGGACGCGCCCAGATATTGCCACCAAGCGAGACTTGATTTGTCTTACACGCTCAAGGTTAAGTGTGCTTATTTTCGAAGTCAATTCATCCAAAGCTGGATATGCCTCTTGTTCTAGGGCTAGTGTCTGAACATCAAAAATAAAAGAAAAGATAAGAAAAAGAAAAAAATGCATCTCATCAGCAATAAAAGTGAATTTGTGAACATGAACATACAAGGTAGTTTACATCACTTTTATACTGGACTCACTATCAATGGCAGAAAATGCTTTCCTCTCATAAAGTTTGCTAGTAGAAGTAACTGAATCACTTTAACTATAGGCATTAAAATATTGTGTGCGCATGGTCTATTATCCTAGAGAATAAACTGGTATGCGATACAGGAACAGAAAGGTCCTTATATGTGATTTGCTCCAATAAAAGGCAAAGATATACCCTTAAATTTGACAAACTGAGTCAGAAAGAAAAGAAAAAAAAAGTTAAAGAAAAGTAGAATGATGCATGAAAAGCCCAAAGATTATAACAATATTAAAATCAATATTAGGTGAATTTTTTAAAAAATGGATATGAGAGAAATGGCTCAAGCATTAAAAAAGAGCCAGACACCATAAATAGCATTATAAAAAAAGTGGATAGGTAGCAAATAGTTCCAAAGTAAAGTGAGCTAGGTTGCAGTTATTCTAGTTCAGTTGGTTGGGACAACAGGTATCTACAGGGAGACAAGAACAACTACAAACAGAAGGCAGGAAAGATACAGGAGAAGTGACAAAATAACAAGGCGCAATGCGCATAAGATTAAATAAGGCTGATGCCCCAACTATTCGGGATCAACTGCATGGATCTTCTTCCACTATTGAGATATGTACAATATTAAGTTTCTAGTTAAAACAAAATCACCTAAATAATATTTTTATTGTTTCTAGTAAAATCTTCTTAGATCTCCTTCACTTCTCTTCACACTACTAAAACTAATCAAATCAACTCATCTAAGAACAACATCTTAAGTTTCCTTTTTAATATGTTTAAACCATCTTGGATGATTCTCCCTCATTTTATCCTCAGTTGACATGATATAAATTTTAAAAGAAGATAACAGAACACGAAAGCTCCAAGCACTTCAGTGCAGAAAACACACCTCGGACTCAAGGCACCTGCAAGCAGACTCAAGACAGACTTCAAGAACTCTGAACTCAAAAGGTGCCACCTTGGTACTCCCATCATCGGTGACATCTAATTCAGGACTTGGGCTGCCTCGTGACACATCACCAGATAAGGAACCATGCTCTTTAGAGACTCCAGATCCATGTCTCATTTCCTGACCAGGAAAGGAAGGCCAGCATGATGTAGACTTTCCCATAACCTCCCCATCTAAATCGCCAGTGTCTTGAGCCTTTAGGAATAACAACAATCTAAGTCAGATTTATGTTTTAACATAGACATCGATCAAATAGAATCAAAATCAAAGAGCTAGATGTAGCTAAAGGTACTTATAATTGAACAGTCAGCAAGCATCAGAAACATATAACTTTTCCAAGTTTATGCGCTACATGAACCAAAGCAATTGATAAAAAACTGGATCCAATAGTTCAATGAGAAATCTCAACGATCACTGTGGCGAACTAATAGAAAACAGGAATCTCGCTGTTAAAATTACTGCTAAAAGGAACGAAATCTTCCCGCGAGAGTGGTAACAAAAAAGCAAACAGGAACAACATAATGGTATTGAAAGAAGGGAAGAACGCAATCACCTCCTGCTGAGGGGCGCCGTAGGAACTGGAGACCCTGGATTGAAGGTCCTGGACGAAAGGGGCGACCAAGGGGTCACTTGAGTTGGGGATGAGCACCTCGGTGGCGGTGACGACGGCCTTGATGTGCTCCAGGTTGATGACGATGGCCCGCTCCCGTCCGAGTATCGTAGACGGGTAGGAGAGCAAAGGATCGAGGACCCGCAGGTCGCGGGCGGGGAGCCCCGTTCGCCGCATGATGGAGTGCTTCCCCACCTCCTCGTGGTACGACCGTCCGGAGTCCGACAAAACCAGCCACGCCCGGTTGACGGTACCCTTCCGTCTCCCTGCCGCGGCCGGGGCCGCCCGGTGGTGGACGTCGTCCTCCGGCGTTGGCTTCGGCGACCTCACCATCGATCGAGGGAGAAGGACCTAAAGAAGAAGAAAAAGAGAGCGCCCGATCATCTTATAACTTGTCCGCCACAGGGATGGAGTCGAAGACGCACGTCGGCGGCTTAACCGCCTCGCCGTATAGAGCCCACTAAAAATCGAGGGCCCACTAAAATTCCTCAATCCATCGAGGACTTAGGCCCAAAGGCAGCCAATAAAGTGGGCTTAAGAGGATGACTTGGTCCTCGAAGCAGAGTGAGTTCGGTTTACACTAGGAACAATTACCATCATCATGGTGCCAAACTGCACTACGCGTCTCGAATCAAATAGCAAATTCGAAGAGTTTCCATTCACAACGTAGAATTTGCAACATGGGATTGACGCAACAAGGCAGAAAATTGATGAACTTATTAAAAGAAGAAAATTAGCGGAAAGTTCTCATGACAATTGGGCAGTTATGAAGGAGTTCTCATAACAAAGTTATCCGATCAAAAGGAATCTCAAACTGAATCAATCATGATCGATTCAATTAACAGAAGATTATCTTATCGGCACTTTTTTACTTTCCACACAACAAAATATCTTTTTCATCTAGATGGCGAATCTTTGGCATGCAACCCATGGTGTTCAATAGAAATTTGTTTGATTCTCTGTAAAATTCATTCCTTAGTTCAGATGATGTCCCCATTCATGCAAGAAAATAAACTTACACAACAAATTTATATACGAAGGAAAGTAGCTATTCCTGTTCAAATTCAAGTGTCCTCATGAATGGTATCCGGTTAAGCCACATGAATGTCTCTTTGATCAAAGCTTTACCAAAATGTACAGCATACTTTTTGTGCAAAAACACATTAGAGTATTCTCGATATAAAAATATTTATCACAATTCATTGCAATTGTAAAGAGAATAAATGGCCACAAAAGTACGGTTGATGATCTCGAATCAAATGTCGTGGCAACTATTATGGGGATATCTACTGCCTCCGTGGTTGAATCCTTCGAGACTGGAGAAAAAAATTCAACAAAATCAGTCATAAAATAATACATTAATATAAAAAGAACTAAAAAAACCAGTTAGATCATGGTGTGTAGTAGCTTACATTACTCATGTTTCCGTCCATTAAATCGGACAAAGAGTTCTTTGAAGCATTTCTTGGTAGCAATCTCTTGTTTCCTTTGCCAGCACCTGTAGAAAAATAATCTTAAGCAATTGCTTTTTAGATAATGCACATTTTCTGTCGTTTATCTTCTGTTACCCAATATAAACAAAAAGAATTCCTAGGCACAAGTTTAAACAATATTTTTCTCCAGACAGAATATTTTACCTAGGAGGTGTAGATCAAACCTTTAAATAGCAAAAGGAGCTTTAGCTTTTAACCCTGTAGCTCCTAAATTGTAAAAACTTGCTATGGTACCCCAGAAAAAATTCAAAGAAACACAGTAACCACTCATAACAAGAAGACTGCTTTTGAAATTTTGTAATTCCTTAAAATGGATCCACAATAACTACCTCTTTCTCCTTCCTAGAACACATTATTAGCTTAAAACTTTGTGCTTCTTTGTAATCTATCAGTAGCACGTTTCAAACATTCATTAAGGTACACAAAAACCATTTCGAAAGGAGAAAAGAACATGATCATCTTATCTAATTCCAGAATATCAATCTCTGACGCTAAAAACTGCACCTTGTAGTTAGAAGTTTTTAAAACATACACCTTCGATATATGGATATTTTTATTAAAGTTGCTGAGCAGCAAGCAAAACTCTAACACCACTCTCTCATCTCTTTACTTTATTGAGTATAACCCATCTTTTACAGTCTTGAGCTGAATATGTGTGATCCTTCAACAAAGGAGTAAGCAATGAAGCAAACACATTGATTTCTGGGTAGTCAGTTCTCAATGCCAGATTTCACTAGTGATAACCAGAGAATTGATCCATGGGAATACATAGACACCAACAAGATAAACAAAAAGATAAGCATGCAAATTATTAAAATGGCATTACCAACAGATGACAAGTTCGTGCTTGCACACAAATTTTCTGTTCTTTCATCTGAAGCAGCGGGATTTGTTTTATCACTGTCATCTCCGGCAGTAGGAATCACTTCCTCAGGACTACAGCTAGAAGAATCTAACCTAAACAAATTAGATTAAAAAAATTAGAAGTATTCTAATTAAAAAATCAGAACAGAAAGTACAAGGTTACGAATAGATCCTTCTCACCATAAAATAGAAGTATCTGCATGGGGTGATTTTGCAGATTCAAAATCAGACAGCATTCTTTGGCAACCTTTTCCTAAAGAATGAACTATGGTCTACTAAACCAAACTTCTATGTAGATAACAAAGAAGTATATATGGTAAGGAACCATTGAAGATGACATGGAAGTTTATGCGGAAACCTTGATGTCCACATTTGGGAATGTTAAATACAGCTCATTTCTAGAAAGAAATGCCAACCAGCATAACTCCACTATCCCACCCATCCACACCAAGCAACTTGGGCTCATTAGCACAAGCTATTATGATAACAAAGCAAATTAACAGTATTGAAGTGGATAAGGTTAACTTCTCCGTTTGATGAGTAAGACATGTCTGTTAACCAAGTTTTATATGCTCATACCCAAACCAACATCACTCTTGATTCTCAATTCTATACACAAGATTGAGGGTGTATGCCTTAGGCACTCATTCTATTTGAACTCGTGACCATGGGTTAATAAATTATGCTTTGCAGCATCAAACCTATTTGTGTCGAGGTTAAGATTAGCAGGGTCCAAACACCAAAACCTCCCATTTCTTCGAAGTATCAGCTAGACTCAACTGAGTCTGACCAAAACTAACCATGACTACTGAAATCAACTAGAATTTAAATGAATCCTTATGATTCCAACTTCAACTTGAATATAGCTGAGACAGTCCTACGAAAACCAACAAGCTCCAAGTGATTGCAGCAAGTCCAAATGTTTTTGACCAACTCTGATAGACTTCAGCCAAGTGCTAGCCACATCTAATTGATCCTGGTTGGTTTGGCAATTTTAACTGACCATGGCTATATTATAGCCAATTTATGGTTTTCCCTTCAGGCTTATAGGTAACTAAAATTTCAAACAAGACAAGACAAAGTTGAAATTTCAGTGACCAATCATTAAATCACAATATTTTATGGTCCAGAAGTCAAATCCCCCTATTTTGTGGCTTTATATGATCTATCTTCCAGTCCATCGCATTCTATGACATTAGAACTTTTGTATATTACATAAAATTTGATCCCCTATCTGTCACATTTTTTTTCCTTCCTACTATGTTCTCTAGTTATAAATAATGAAGACTAATAATGAAATATAATAATTTAATTAAAAGATGAAAAAGGATGTGTTTCTCACTCACCCTTCATCAGGTTGAAGGTTGCATCTACCCTGCAGCAAGCCGGTTATTTGAATTTAGCAAGCAACTATAATTACACAAAGAGCTAGGTATAAGGTAAATGATCCCACACAAACCTTATCCAGCAAAGGCATTTCATTGATGGCTTCCCAAGTCTTATCTTCTGAGTCCAAAAGCTCTACATCACCATTACCATTGGCAACCTTGCGAGTTCAATGTAAGTTTCATCAAGTCAGTATAGAACTATGTTTATGTAATCCATCCAAAGAAATTTATGCAAATTAAGAAAGATCTATCAACAGATCAGAGTTCAGGAAAAAACATAATTTTAATAACTAAATCTGAACAAGAACCTTTCGCTGCACACTAAGCACAATCATTCATGTGTTTTCTTAATTGTATGTACCTAGTGTTACAACAAAGCATGATGCCAACCATGTGACATGCCTTAGGAGGGTAGACCGGACTGGTTTCAATTATAAAGATGAAAAAGCCAAATGTTTTGGTTAAGTATTGGTTAGGTATTCTAAAAAAACCAGAAAATGAACCAAACTAAATGCACGGTTCAATCAGTTTGAACAGTCTTTAGATGAAACTGTCAGTATCATTCTGACTGAGATCATACAAATACAACAATCGAGAAGACGACATTTGATCAGTGATGGAAGTGTAGATCTGAAGGAGTTAACATTTGAA
The DNA here is from genome assembly GCF_036884655.1 of Musa acuminata AAA Group. Lineage (NCBI taxonomy): Eukaryota > Viridiplantae > Streptophyta > Magnoliopsida > Zingiberales > Musaceae > Musa > Musa acuminata. The sequence continues at coordinate 33,351,456 of NC_088348.1, forward strand.
CATAAAATGTATTCAAGGATTTTTTACTAATATTTAGTTTATCTAAGAATTTTAACTAATATTTGTTTTCTTATTTATCTAAACTCTAAAAGAATTGTATCATCATAATTCATTATGATGTCACTAGCCTTTCTTATTATCCAAAAGCAGCAGTAAAATAAAGGAGTCCCCATCTCTCTCTCTCTCTCTCTATCTTAAAGAATCATACAGAACACATAGGAGTTGTCTACAGTTCAGCAAAGCACCAGACATGCATCTATCACCAACTAGATTTATCAAGAGTATCACAATCTCAAAATGGACCTCTCTCCTTGAAGACAATAAATAATAAAAGCAACCAGATGACTCCCCCTCTTGCAAGAGGTCTACGCCGTTCTCTTTGGTGGGAATACATTGTTGACAGCTATAGTGTGGTCTGTCAAATTCTCTTGTATTTCTTCTTTTCTGAAGATTCACCTTTTTGGTGGGAATGAGCAACAGAAGGAAGGCTGGGCTTGTATGATGCCAGATCAGCAAAAAGCCAATCAGTAGTAATTACATGGACAAACCACTATACAAATTCTCCATGTTCTGCCCATGGTTTGCTGTTCTTACATGGCCAACCAAGCATTGCGGTCCCTCGTAAGACCAATATGTACCTATCCATAGCAGTGTACCATGTCTTGATACACTGGCACATATAGATAAACTGAAGAAGGGCTGAAAATCAGCAGAAGCAAAATATATATTTTTTTAGGGATTTTTTATCCTAATTTATTGGTATACAAATTAAATTTAAATAAGAATTACCTATAATGTAGTGGTAGGTTAAATTTCAATAAGAATGAACTATAAAGATAAATTTAAATTTATCATGCAATAAAAAGCCTAAAATTGGCTAATACATGCTAGAATGACCTATAAAATAATGTCAAAAGTAAAAAAATCATGGTGCAATGTGCTTAAATTCCTCAATTACCACCAATTAGGCCTTAATCACACTTAATCAACCTAAACATAAATTAATAAGCCTCCAGTTGCCCATTAAATAAATAAAATGGCAAAAAAACATCCTTTTAAAATTTAATTTTATCTTGATTGGCTGCTTAAACATCCCATTAAATAAATTTCTTTTCCCTGGCAAGAAATTTTATCTAGATTGGCTGTTTAACCATATATTTGAAACCCCTATTCTGCAGCTAGTTCAATTCAGCAAAACTATAACATTTCATGCTGGTGTCTTCACAGACTAAATTACATATTTCAAGACAACTAAAGTCGACCCAGGTGAGACAAGCTTTTTCTGACTAGGAATCTTCAAAAATCAGTTATAGTTGGTAACGACAAACCAAGGACCATGTCACTATCACTAGCAATTTTCAATTGAGTTCCTATAAGCCAACATATCCATGGAGTTGATGAATACTGACATAAAGGTAACATAGGCTTTGTTGATGCACCATAGCCTGGCACTACCAAATGTTAACCCTATGAAAATATAGACCTAAGTACAAGTTGATGGCTTGCAATCTGGAAATGGTATATGTCCATTACTACAATTTAGAGTATCGTTCCATGATTCTGCATGTTTAAAACAGTTAGTCCACCCAGTCACTAGGCTTGTTTTCTAAAACCTCATTGCTGGAAAAGAAGTTTAATAAAGACTGGTGGTGGTGGTGTTAAATGGATTGAGTCAAGAGACCAACCTCTCTTGATGGATGAGTTAAGCAGTCCGATATAAAAAAACTTAATTTTGAGAACAGAACTTGTTAGCAAGCAATAAAACATTGATCTTATATCTAGTCAGTAATCAGACTTGTTACTAGACGAACTTGTAAGTAAACTAGGGACCAGTCGAATTAGCCAGAAATGAGAATATGAACAACAGAGGCCAAAATATTATTGAATGAAGGAGTAGAAAATACTGGAAACTCGATATTTAATTCATAATATAAGCTTAAATATTATCATGATGAAGCTGGTTGATCTTATATCTAACTCTTTAAATTGTGAGATCCTGCCTTGCGTTTACTATTTTGAGAATCATATGAATCAACAGTACCCATATTATAACTGCAATAAGCCAAGACACAAAGGAAATTGTCAATTGTTTTCATAAGAAAAACTAATAGTAATCAGATCTGAAATTAGAGAGCTTGCCATAAATCAATTGGGGATCACAGTCCGATCTTGTTCTTAACAAATGTTTCATCCAAACTGACAGGCTCCTTTTATCAACAATGACATAAATGCAATTTATAATAATAGAGCTAGAAAGCTAAAGTGTGAAATTAATAATGTTATATTTACTTACATATTTATAGAAACAAATACCTGTGAATCCAGAGGACACTCTATATCTGCTTTTGAAGTTTCAGGTTGAGAGGTACTGCTACCGTTTGTAACACATCTCTCATTAGTCGTTGAAGGCATGAATCCTTTTAATGCAACTGCCTTGGTAGAAACCTGTGAAGTTGGAATCACCAGACAGATACTAACAGAATCTGAAGAAGATACTTGCTCTTTTCTCTCTTCATATTCAGCATTTACTGGTTCTAAATTTATTATCCCATGAACCAATTCTGTTGACATCGAAGAAGAATGTGACACAGAATTCATGTGACTTCTCACAGAACAAACTTTCTGAGATCTCTTTGTATTAGGATGAAGATTATCCTTCTCTTTCTTCATTTTACCAAGTGATTGATCAATTTGTCTGTCCATGGTTAAAGCATTTGATATGTTCTTCATAACATCCAAATCGCCAACATCTTGAACCTTATGATTCCATTTAGAACATGAGTTTGAAGCCTGTCAAGTGGAGAAGAACGAAATGCATTTAACAGGTTAAAATCATTTATCACAACATGCTTGTATAAACTTGCTCTGATCATAATTTTGTATATTGGTCAGTTTGGTACATACTGGTCAGTGTTTAGCAGCCCAATCAAGGTCCATACCGAACCATAAATACCAACCGAAATCTATTTTTCACTATTTTCTAAGTGATACCATATGGATATACCAAAACGCTACCAGTCCAACAAGTTGCAAAACCAGAATCAGACCACTATTTAAAACCTTGTTTTTGAAGTAAAATACACAAAGGAAAAAATAGAAAGGTAACAATAAGCCACCTGGTTTATATAAGAGTCAAACGCACAGAGGATCCTCCTCACAAAACTTTTATCCACGAAATTAGCAACGTGAAGAGATGCCTGGATGTTACGTCAAACAAATTCATGAGAAAACAAATGCCACCTGGTATAACCTATCGAATGCTGCAATTAAATATGATGACACAAGCATGTTCTGCTTACTCCTTTTTTCCTTGCATCATGACAAGCCTTGAAATATGATGATGGAAGCAAGACGAGATGGGAAGCATCCAATGGGGACTTGCAATGCTGAGTAAGAACTTTTAATGCAAGCAAACATATTTTTGAGAGAATATGCAATTTCTGTAACAGGAAACAAATTAAACCAAAAACCAGTATCTGCAAAGACAAGAGACAAGGAAAATAATTTCGCTACAAGAAAGACATGAACATACAGGGGTGAATTTAGCATCAACAGCATCATCAGCTTTCTGAATGGCAAGAAAAATGCCCAGTAGATATGATGCCATATAACTGGCATCATTTTGATTGCTACGGCCGCAATTTAAATTCAGTAAAGCACGTATGATGAAAATGAGCGGACTGCCAGGGAAAAGAAAGTACATCAAATAAGGTGTGAAGTGAATTGCAGCATTTCTAAATTTTAACATCATAGCTCTAAAATAAAAATCAAAACAGAAATAATTTTAAGTATGAAGATAGATATGACCTACAAAACTCAGCATAAACATCTTGATCTTGGCAATTATCAGAAGGAAAGTTTTTATCATGAGCAAGAACATGGATTACAAAAACCACAATATATCCTGGATGTTTTGTGATTGCTACTCCATCTGTCTCCTGTGCTAAAGCATTCTTGTTGATAAGAAATTTCTTATTACGTGCCGTCAGGAATGCAGTGAAGAATTTCACTGACTGAAAAAAAGGAAAAATATCAGAAGTACTATACTCACAGATAAAGCCAGACAGAAAATATATTTACAGTGAGGAACTTCACTGACTATATTATAATCACAGATAGAGTGAGAGAGAACATGTTTAGTGTACATAAAATAGAGAACTTACATCATTTCGGATATCTCCAATACAATCAACTGAAGTGAATGCAAAAGCACATGCATATCTGTCCGGTATAGCTTGTTCCATTAGTAGCTTATGTATCTTACAGAGCAATGACTTGCGGACAGTTGAAGAAGGATCCTGGACACCATAGAATTCACAATCTAATGAGAAATGTGGTTAAGAACATAAAAGGAGTAAATAAAGATGAGGCTCAACCAAGAATAAGAAAGTTTTGGTGGATCTAGAAGAGGGATGCCAGGATTTAAAGAAAAATCCAAATTTCAAAGCTTGCAATTCGTACACCATGTAGGCCTGACCATAGTTCGGATCGAATCAAAATTGAATCGGAACCAAACCGGGCCGAAACCAAAATCGAACCAGTCCAATGATTCACCGATTCCAAACCAAATTAGAACCGACATAGAGCGACTCAATTTCGATTCCTAGGTTTGGAAAATCAGAACCGTCGGTTCCAAAACCAGCGATTCCGATGCAAACCACTGGTTCCATAATTTTAAATTATTTTTTTCATTATTTAAAAATAAATTTATGAATTTTATATTTTAATTTTTTATTAAAAATAATAATAAAAAAAATTGGCGGTTTCCGGTTCGCTTACAGTTCCTGGTTTTGGGGAATAGGAACCAAAACCACTGGTTCTGAAAATTGGTATGGCCTAATACCATGTTCATTGAAAAATATATATATGTCTATGTAAATTAGCTACATATACATGAATTAAACTCTGCATAAATAACCCATCCTACCTCCAAACAGGTTAACAGTGGTCAGGATATATGACTAGTGAAAGGCTGCTAAAAGATATGCAAAAGGAGAAGATGTCAGGAGGGGCTCTTGTAGAGAATAAGCACCGAGAAAATAAAACAGCAACAGTAAACTAGTGCATGGACAACTTGATGATGATGATGAAATAAGCACATTTAGTTCCAGCATCTCAGTCCACATAACTTAAGAGTGATACACAATAAGAATAGAAGTACACAATCCTAGACATTGCACAGAACCCTTGCCAGTATTTGATTGAGCCAGCATAAGACAGTACAGTTTACAAAACTTCCAATAATTCCCAGAAATTAAAAAAAAAAAAAAAAAAAAAACACGATGTCTATTACAATATTGTAAATAAAATCACAACAGTTCCAATGATGATCATTACTTTAAGGCTTTAAGCTACATCACTCCAGTACTATCAATAAAGGAAATAAGCAGTTGCACACTGTATTAGATATATTACTAAAATAAATAAATTCTATCATGGAAAAAAAAGCATCCTTGAAAAATTAACCTTGAAAATACACAATGTTAAATTATGGTACATGAAGTACAATTCAGATACATCACATGGTAGAACTGCAACTAGTAATATCAGAAACCAGCAACATGTTGATCAGTAGTATATGGAATCAGGATTGATGTCCAATGGCATGGGATCATCACAATACTTTCCACTTAAGATACAGTCACGGGAAGCATGCCCACCTCTGGCATTAGTTAGTGTGTTGTGTGCTAATAACTTTCTAGGATGGTTATTTTGAACATGGTTTCAGATACCAATTAGCACATGGTATGGCATGTACCAATCAGTAATTACCGGTCCATGGAGAGTACATGGTCCTGTACCAAATAATACTTTTATTATTTTTTTGGGATGACTGCAACCAGTTCGGATGTTATACCACACCAATACATTATTGAAACAATATCACATTGAGATTTTAATCCTTGTCTTGAATTATGCCAATTTGTGTTGACAAGACTTCTGCAGAATTAATATGATTCCACCATGCACAAAGGATATGGAATATCTCCAAGATGACTAATCACATCACAACAGCATTTTGCCGTAAGAGAGTAAAGTTGCTTTCATCTCACATGTCAAAGAGAGTGTGATGCATATCCATATCTATTGCCTAATTTTTGGTGTAACAGATCTGCTGAATCCAATATTGTAACATGAAATACACAGTAAGTTGTTCATACCCTTGCACTCATTATAACCAAATGGAAAATGTCTGGTGGTATATGCAAGTCCCATCTTGTTGCAAGTCGAAGAATACATTTTGCAGCAGCTAATCTAAGGTGAACCTTGTCACTTTGACTGCAAAGAAAGTTCAAAGAAAAAAATGTCTGGGTTTGCTACATAGAAATATATCGATAATATAGGAAGAAAGTGAAAGTTAAATAAGCACCGGATAACATAAGAGAAAGCTACCAAGTTCATCAGAAAAAAAGCTACGTAGAAATATATCTAATATTTATCTGGGTTTGCTGTATCAATACCAAGGTTTGCCGTACCGGACTGTACTGCCCGGTACGGGCAGTACGTACCGGTCTGACAGGCCAACGGTACGCGGACCGCCCCGTACCGTACCGAGTACTGTAGCAGTGTACAGTAACACTATAACAGTGCACAGTGCTCGGTACACGTGAGTGTACCGCTCGGTACACCTGGGTGTACCGAGCAGTATACCGTACCGTACCGGTACCGAGCACGGGTCGAAACGCCGGTACGGTACGATACGACGAACCTTGATCAATACATACTAATTGGTACGAGCGGTACGCACCGGTTCAACAAGATACTAATACGTGGACCGCCCTCTACCAAGAGGTACCAATTATTTGACCCATATCGAGCGATATGAGGTTTGTACCGAGCGATAACGATCAAAATCTGATCGTTACTGATCTGTACTAGTCGGTAACAGTCGGATTTCGATCATTACCGATCAAGGGCTGATATTGCCCTATTTCAAACGATCAATTTAACCGTTTGAGGCTTAGAAAAGGTTTTTAAGCTCTTTCCTTCTCTCTCATTCAACTTATTTCACTCTCTCATAATCTTCTTCACTCACATCTCTCTCTTATTCTCACATTTTCATTCTCCTAAACTCAACAAAACTATGATTTATGGATTGAATCAAATTTAGGAGAATTAAAAGGAAAAACACTCTAATCAAGAGATATATATCCACTTTTTATTTTTTTATTGAATGATTAAACCTATTCTATGTGGTATATGACTTAATGTCTAATATATTGTTTGATATGTTTTTGATGATAGAATATTGTTAATTAAGGAATAATTATGAATTTTAATATAATGATTAGTGTTTAATATTGATTTCTTCAAAATTAGACACTCAATAGGTCAGATCTTTATATTTTATGCATATTAAGAATTGAATCATATGTTTGTGATGGTATAATAAGTTTAATTAAGTTTTTTTTAATGCAATGATTAATGATTTTAATGATGATTTAATCAAAATTTGATCGATATTGAATCAATTTACATTATTTTTGCTAAAATTATACTAAATTTATATTTATTTTTAACTTAAAAACTCTAATCTAAATTTTCAGATATTTTTGAAGATTTTTTTATGATTTTAGACGTACTGTCAATAAGCCTCGACGTACTGTCGATATACCTCGGTACATATCGTACCGAGCAGGGCTCCTCAGTACACATATACGAATTGAAATTGCAATTCTTGATATTTATTAGAATTGATGTACAAGATCAGTATAAAAAATATTGATCATCATTAATAACTTGGAGACAAATCATTCTGCATGATAGATTCTGGATCAATAAATATGTGAACGCCATGCCTAGTTCAGATTTCCAGGTTGGCAATGGCATTCATTTGAGTCCACTAGTTTCAGTTTACTCATGGACGGTGTCTCTTCAAAGTTTGGCTTAATGGTCATGAATAAAAATTCAAATCAATGTTATAAATCTTGGTTCAATACCAAGTTTGGCAATGTACTAGACCAGTACAATAATGGTGTACCAGGCAGTATACCGACTTATACCACCCAGTACCAAAAATGTTGAAAATACTAATGATCTGTAATGGACCATATCGTCCAATACTAGTCCATTGTTGGACTAGTAAATATTGATTGGTATGAATCCTTGATTCAAACTAAAAATTATACACTGCAACCAACGACACAGGAATTTAGTGATGACTACTAGGAGTCTGATCTCCAGTTGGATTTCCTGTCATATAAAATATATGTTCACAATAAGGATCCAAAAATCATACAAAGAATGCTTATGTACAAAAAAATTGAGAAAACAAACATTGTAGAGAAAAGGTAAGACGAGCTGTCCAGAGGATGAAGTGTAGCCCTGGGCTAAAACAGCATACTTGGTAAAACTATTGGCCAGACCAGTAGCTGGTTAATCACTAGAAACATTCCAAAAAATTCAATAGAACTGACACTCAAAGAGAAAACAGAAACTACTGTAAAAAGGATTACAACAGCAAGTTTGATGAAGCACAAAATTAATGACGAATACAAAAACTAATCTGGAAAATCATACTTGAATTCTGCTGCTTCTTACCTTAAAATATTTTCATTGATGGTTCCAATTCCAAGTATCATGTCTGACAGGATGTTGAAGAATTCTTTTATTTCATGCCGGATCTGTGACACTTCATGTGGCAAAAAACTTTTGGCCACTGATTTCAACCCGTACATCTAAAGGAATCATACAAGATCCAACCAAATCTCATATTATATGATTTAGTAAAATATGATTAGTGATAGAAACATGACTTAGTTGTTCAAGTATAATTCCATACTTCAAATAAACTTAAAAAAGAACAATGAGAAACCAATAAAAAAGTATAATCTCTAGGCATTGACCATACACTAACTTGATCAGAAGATGGAAAAGTTATTATCATAGGATGAGCAACAATATTTTCTACTATTCACTACAATGCAAAATGTTTGTTTGCAAGTTCGAGGAGACTTGACACAACAAACAAGTACGGGACCATGATACTAGAATAGCTTAAAGGAATATTTAGACTATCAATTTTGATGAAAACATAGTTATAAGTTTGGGAAGTTACAGATAATTATTGAACTTGGTAATGACAAGTCTCCAGCTCATGGTTTACAAAGATGCAAGGATAAGAGAGACGATCTAGTTATAGCCAAATATTATGTTGCATATAATTACTTTCCTTGACAACCCAAACAATCTAGTTATAGCCACACAAAGAAGGTCCCAAAATTAGAAGGCAATGCATGCAACTAAATAGCTATTAAGTATTAATTTGCTCCCTCACAAAAAATACTTTAATACTTATGGTGACAAAAGTTAATCGACAAATAGTTGTGGAGGAAGGTGGAAACCGATGATGGATGAAGCTGGAGAGGACAACAGACAAAGCTACAGCAATAAATAGACGAAGTTGCATCAGTGAACCGAGGAGAGAGAGAGAGACAAAGCCCCAAGGTGAACCGAGGAGAGACAAAGCCCCAAGGTGTTGCGAGGCGCTTGGGTCTCGCTTCGCCTAAGCGCCTTTTGAAAACACTGATCCCCTCTTATCTCCCTCTTTCTCTTTGGCTTGAGTTGACCATCAAGTCATCACACCATGAATCAACATATTAGTGTGTATCAAACTCATACCGATTCGAACAACAATACTAATCTCAAAGAAACTTCAAACTTTGTTTTCGACTTCAAAATTTGTGGATGCTCATCTTTATTTTCCTATTCTGCAAAGGATGCTAGTGTTCAATAAGTAAAATACTTATATTACAATGGTGCAAAATAGATACCAAATATATATGGTTAAAATCATATGTAATTATGATTCATAATATCTAAAACTGGTATTATCAATGGGTTTGAGGAACATTCTGATTTTCTATTAGGTGATGGGTTCAAATGTGACCCAAACAGTCTTAGCCCAGAGGTCAGCCGTTCAGTAGATTTATCTGCTCAACCCAAACAGTTTACAAAACAATGATCTAAGGAGAAAAGGTTGCCATTTGGCAAAGAATAGAAATATTTGTATAACTAAAAAGGATTGCAACATAAGTAGGGAAAAAGCAATACAGTGAGTGACTTGATAACATATGTTTTTTAATCCATTTGTTTATCTACCAGCTCCTGAGCAACTTTATCATTAAATGTAACACAATAATTGTTTAATTGTCAATAGCAGTTCATCTTAGTCCAAGTCGGGAAATACCCTGAGAGTTTGTGGAACCAAATATACTACTCAATCATTGGAAACAATCCATGCATTCAACAAACTACTAAATAATCTTGCACAAACCTTCAATTTGCAGGATAAGCTACATAAAGCGCCATCATTGGAGGATGCTTGATCTGAGTCCACCTATATAGAATCAAAGGTAAATAATGCCTAAGCTTCAAGCTAAACCTTTGAATTTAATATGGTGAACAAGAATGATGACCCTATAATCCTGTTCTAATAAAATAAGCAACTCAGGATGAGTATGTCAAGATTAACGTGAGATTACCACCTTTGAACATAAAAGCTTTTGGATAATGAATTGCATTATTTGCTTCTTGTATAGTTCATATGTTGATGGGGAATACTGTGAAATGCAACCCAAAGACTGCAGCAGAGTCGGGATATGGCGTCCATGATACAGAGAGTTCACAACTTTCTGGAAGAAAAGATTGGAATTAAATTAGTCACCTCACAGACTACCAAGCTTTACAAGGGCATCATTTATTATGTATTTTAAAGAAATAATTAAATCACCAGCAAACTTATCACGAATCCTGCAAAAACAAATATTGCTCATCCACAAAGCAAGTTTAGCCGAAGAGTAGTGTCCATTTTTTACAAGAGAAACAGTTTTCAAAGCTTGGACTTAACAAATGGCAACACTCAGCTTATGTAGAATTGAGCACCATAATACCCATTGTTAATGATTGTGCTAACATCAATAAGTAAAGAAACAAGCATGGCTGAATTCATTAAGTCCCTCTGTCCACCATCTCATCTTCTAGTCTAGCTGTTAACATCAAGCTCAACATTTAATGTTTCAATCTAATGGAGAGCCCAGGATGCTCATCCACTCCCTTCTGTTGTTGTACTTTACATTTTTAAACAATTAATGTCATGGCTCGGGCTTCATAGGCTAACTGGCATATCAACTTCGTTTGGTCTAAACCACTGATCAACATGCTTAAGTTGAAGTTGATAGTAGTACACTTATCAAACCCTTATAAGCCAATCTTAATCTTGCTCACTTCCAATGTGGGACGAATCAGGGGTGTTACAATCTCCCCCACTCAAAGGCTCGACGTCCTCGTCAAGGCCCAGCATAACCCGGATCAAACCCTAGCATAGTGCATGCATATGAAACATAGCCCAATTGTGGCTCCACACCGTGACAAGTCCTCTGACTCCATCCATAAGTAGCCCTTTCCTACTCGAGCCCCCTCACCATGCCCAAATACTAGGTCGGCTCTGATACCAAATGTCATGGCCCGAGTCTGATGGGTTAACTGGCCTATAACTCCGTTTGGTCCTAACCACTGACCAAAATGCTTAAGTTGAAGTTAATAGTAGTACACTTATCAAACCCTTATAAGCCAATCTCAATCTAGCCCACTTCCGATGTGGGACTAATCAGAGGTGTTACAATTAATACATAGCTGCCTTTCTTTTTGACTGTGCATAAAAGAAAATCAACTCCAACAATCCACAAGGGGGATGAATGTCACAACCATTGGACTTACCAATCAGCCATGACATGATAATTTTTATTCACAATCAAAACTCAGAATGTGAAAAAAAGGATCTTTTAGCTGAATGTAGTATTAATAAACTGAAAGAGCATTGCATAAGTTTCAATTTAACGGAGGATGATAACCGATAATCCGTTACCTCTTTATTTTGGTTACATTACCTCGCATAAGTTGGAAAAGATAGGATCATCAGGAGCATGAATGAGAGAAGATATTGCAGAAACAGCATATTTAGACTCGGTGCGTGTTCCTTCAATGCATTTCCGTTCCAGAAATAAGTAAATGTCACTGAACATGAAGATAAGATACAGGAAGTTAGCTTTCTGGTATTCGAATAAATGTCGTGAGGTAGAGTAGGGTTTACAGAATGCAAATGAAGGTTAATACAGAAATGGTACATTAAAAGATCTTCAACAATTGTTTCTTATGTTAATCAATAGCAAACATAAGATTTCGATGAAACATGCATCTTGAAATGACATTTCAAAATAATAAGCAAAGTAATTGGATGATCAATTTTCTCAGTTTATGTTGACAAATTATAAATTGAAGAAATACAAATAACTGAAATCCTTATTTAGGAAAATTTTCTAGAAGGCTAAAAAACAGTAATATGTATTTGTATACCAACAGAAACACCAACATCATGCAGAACATTATTAAGAAATAATTCTCATCAAATGCTGAAGATATAGTGCACTCGACAGCCACAATGACATCTAAATATTGTTACTAAATCAGAAAGCCCCAGAATGTTTCTTATGCACATAGAAAGCTAGAGCAAACACTGGGAAGATGTCAGCAGCAGCTGACATTCTAAACATTGATGCTCTTGCTAAAATCTAGTGTTCTTCATTTGACTAGTTAGCTACCATACTTAGCCTTCAATTAATCTGTGGATCAATTCTCACTTTTCATAAATCAAGTTTAAAGGATTTTTTACATATCTAATTCAAATATAAAACAAGAAAGGATATGCACAACATGAAACAAATGCGATCATCCATGACATACTTGAATACCTTCAAATTGTTACCTGAGTGCTATAGAAACATGGCGACCAGCTATTGATAAAATCTGAAGAGACTTTTCGTTTAACAATGTAGCATTCATGGAAAACAATTTAAGCAGACAGTCTTCTCCTCCTCTTAGCAATGTTGGGTATATGGATAAAATAACCTACATCAGACAAAGAATCCACATTTCACTCAGCATGAACTAGAAGTAAAATAACATATATATATCATCATTGTTCTAACTATACAGAGTATTTTATAGATTATAACATAAGCCAACACTACTGAGAGGAGACCTGAAAAATGCAATATGTTACATGAATTAAAAATACGAGCATGCAAACAGTATGAAAGATACTAGGCTTCCAAACCTTTTTCCCACTCAAATGGTGTTGACAAAAAAACAGAAATCAAAATCGAGAGAAGAATTGACAAAAACTAATACGTATCCTCACTATGACTGATGGGAAATATCAATTCATTTGCCGTTGGAAGTATGATATGAAATATCTCCATCTATTGTTGAAAGGTTAACAGAGTGCAGTAATGTATTTTCATTCGCTGTTGACAGTGTCACTGGATTACCGATGTGCAACTATGTTATATGTGGATGCTACTTGACAGAAATTTACATTGTGTTATATTGCACCGAAATTGATGCATGATTTCATTTATTACATAAGAATTATTATTCTTTATAATGATTCATAAGTTCTAATTTGATGCAAAAATATGACAAAGAACTGATTTAGTTTCATTTCACAGGGAGGTGGTAGTATATAATAATTAAAATTGTTTCATGAGTATTAAAAAATACTTTTATTTTTCAAAGCTTCCTACTCAACATAATTGTTAATATATTCTTATTTTATATTTATTTTTAAAGCAAGCTCTCGAACTATGGATTTTGAAATGGGTAGATTGCGCATGATACAATTATATCAGTACAGAGTTGTACATGGAGGCATGACAGATATGGATAGATGTAGCTCAGGTGCCTAAAATATCAAATACACAATTATCCGCACCTGAATATCAAATAAAGCCATGTAAGCCACCACCCTTCAAATTGGAAAACAATAGATTAAAACCCCAGTTCCAACTTCTTATTAGAAATAAGGAGCGAAAGAGAGATTATAGTTAACCAAACAACAGGCTAATGATGGTAAGATTATAATGATTTGATGACCAACTCATAATAAGTAATGTTTTGTATTTCTTTATTATACTCTGGACTTTGTCAACCTTCATATTTGTCATGTCATGTTAAAAGAGATGGATGGAGTTAGCATTCCAATTAAGAGAAGATAGCAATTAGAGACTAATCAAATGAAACACAAACTACATACTTGCTCTTTTCAAATATTGAAATTCATAACTAAAAATCATGTAACTTGAAGGATTACAATATAAAACTTTTCTGCACTTGACATACATCTAGTGCACTCTGTTGCTTCTTGACTTTTTTATTCAAAAATATAGATAGAGTGAATTAAACAGCATTAATTACACTACTTTACAATATAATTAGAAAAAATCACTTCTACTTGTAAACATATGAATATATAGGTTTAAAAGCATAACGGTGAACAAAAAAAATCACTGTCAGCAAGTTGCAAACAATGCATAACAAAATAAAATGCAAGACAAAAATCTCATAAATATATCCATTGTCATAAGACAATCAAAAACCAAAAATAGGAAAGAACTTTAACATAACAAGGAAATGAAGAAGTCTTCTCTATCTGCAGCTAATTGGCTTCTCCCACAAGAATGTCTTAAATAAGAAAACCTGCTACCAAGCATATACATGAATATTGAGGAATATATATTGTTATCAAGATTTTTCCAAAGTTGAGACTTGAGAGCTCTTAACTCTATTTAGCATGATAAATGTGAAATATACATATGGATTGTTCAAACGTAAGCATGCTTTGGTGAAAATTATCAACAAACATCACTTCAATGCATAAAGTTGCATCCCATGAAGTAAATAAAGAAAGCACTTACAATAAGAAGATCTACTTTAGAAACTTGCGCGTACTTGGTTCGATCATCGTTTCCAGATATGACTTCTTCCATAATATAACGAACATGCTCGGCACTGAATATTGAATACGAACATTTTGTGGAAAGTGTACTAAGAAAATCATAAGTTGGATGTTTATCCCCAAGCTGCTTAAGCAATGAAACCTATAAATCCATGCAAATGAATAAAAAGACTAGTAACACTATAAAGTAATTTAAATCTTAACTAAGTGGCAAATAAAAGAACTTACACCACAATATGATTTTTTTTATCAACAACCTCTGTGAACAGAGGGCTATAAAGTAAAGATATATATAAGGATCCAGACATACATGCTATATGTCAAATCAGGAATAATTATTATTCAATATGGACGAATTGGAGAGCTTTTGACTGATACATCATAAAATGAAGTTTTATATTAGTTTAAAAATTTAAAGCTATGCATCAACCCAAATAATAAAATATAATTAAATACCATTCTTAAGCCTAAGCCATCCATCATGGAAAATTTATTCTTTTGCAAAATAGTACATGAAAAAAGTAATCAATTGGTTGTCCAATACATATATCATACTAATCATTTCATTTATAATACACATCATATTAATCATTTCATTAAAAAATATTTTCACTGACTTTGCATAACATTCCTATTTGCAATGATATAATCAATGTCCACTCATTATTTTTTTTATATGATTTCCTTCATTGCCCTTTGTGTTCCAATAAAAATATGGCTTCCAATAACATCTGATGAGGTAACTGATACAAAGCTATGAAGACCAACATATGGACCACCAACCTTGAGTGACTATAGGAAGTATTGCATGAAAAAAGGTAAACCTAATGGCTACATAGAAGGCTACTATAAGAAGTTTATATAAAAAGGTGAATGAATGAAATGAAGGCATTCTTAACAGCTTTAACAATAAACCAAAACCTGATTAACGCAACAAAGCAAAAGGAAAATCAAAGGACTACCATAATTTCCAACACTTATAAGTAAATGAAGAATGCTTTAAAAAAATCGTACCCGAGTAGAGTAGGCAGCAGAAGAAGACATGTCTTCATCAACCAATTCAAGCAATGACTTAAAAATATTGCTATCTGTAATCTGATGCAATTTTTGAAAGCACTCCACCGCTTTAGAGGAATCTAGGAATGCGGTAGACATCTTCATAAATGATGTCAAAATTCTCATATGCATTTCTTCTGAAGCATTCTCCTGAAATTTGTGTTTAACTACTAATTCAGTAACTTCTCAATTTAAAATAAACATATCAAGAATTTTGTTCTGCAATTACACACTAGTATCAGGATCCGAAGAATGCTTAACTCTAAACTAAAGAACTAAGAAGTATGAGAAACGACGCAAGATAGTAGGTAAATAGCAAGATTGTGAAAGATGAAAGACGAAAATAAGAGTGACATTTTAAAAGCGATGAATGTTATGTAATCAAAACCTAAAGTAGACAATACAAAGTAACTTGTACCACTTCTAGAAATAGCCCCTGAAGAGAATGCTTTGCTTAGTATTCTTATAAAGCCAGGTCAATCATCATATACAACATGCACAAACTGTCTAATTCATGAAAAATACTAAATGAAAATTCTTTATATTGTACAACAATAATAAAGTAGCACCAAATGGATGTTAGCCACAGAAAATCTAATGATGACATCACAGGCCTCTTAACTAGATTAACTTAGGAAGCATGCCACCTAAGTGTTAATACTGCAATTTTTCCTCCTGGAAATCTTGCTCCAAGATCAATATTTTGTAACAAAGTGATCAGTACCAGCCAGTATTATTTTTTATTATTTTTTTACAAAAATACCAGGTGGCATACCAGTTGCTATGGGTCAGTATACCATATACAGACACCACACTAGTCCAGAACAATCATTTTGTACCCTAATTGAAACAAAAGATGGCATCAGCATGGTTAACCTTCTTGCGAGAAACCTTTTTTGGAGGACAAACTAAATTTGCTAGATATGTGCATTTTTAGATGTTACAAAATCAAACAAGGAGAACTGACACATAGATTAAGAGATATATGCTATTTATTCTTATGTTTTACATGATCAACAAAAAAGATGATAGTTAACATTTTAAGACTTAAAAAAAAATTACCACTTAATGACCAAAGAATTTGGTGAGAGATGACAATCTACAGCTAAAGGATAATAGAGTTGTACAAAAATTAATATGTTCCAACCAAATACTGGATGAAATAGTAAAGAAATAGGGATAGAGCAAAGATTCAAATTCATGATCTACTAGTAGGAAAAGGAACAACCTCGTATACACTACCCATCACACACAAGTCAGATGAAAGATTAATGGGTCTAATGCATGCAACACAACAGTGCACATAAAAAATTAACGGTTCTTGCAAGAAGGCCCATATGCAAGTAGTTTGAACCTTTAAGAACTGGATCAGATGTCAACAAAAATGTGTAGAATGGGGATTCAATCTCAAAACATGGACTAATATTTTCAGAAGTGATAAGAAAAAATCAAGATTTTAATTCAAAAATATTTATCAAAATAAAGGTTGTTTTAACAAAAAAGGCAAAAAAAAAAAGCCTTGTTTAGAGCATGCCTCTAAATTTTTATTTTCTGGTTGTAAGAAGTATGTCACTAGTTTAGATAGCACACCTAAAGTAGACATCAGATGACAGAAGTTTCACAATCTTCAACTGGGAAATGTTTCTTCTAGGATTAAGATCAAGTCTGTAAATACAAAGGCTAAGATCTTATGTTATAACTTTCTAATGTAATTTAGAAGTCCAAAGTCACAGGAATGAGAACATAGGGTAGAAAACTCAGAAGATGATTTGCTCTTTTATAAAATGTCTACTGAAGCAAAGTTTCTTGCAGTTTTTGGCTTTTCACTGTTAATTTAAAAATAAAATATGCTATGTGGATAATTAATTACCTTCCATAATGACAGACTAGTGAGCAAAACAATCATGAAAAGCTAGTGATCTAATCAAAGAGAGGACAAAATGCTGTTGCACACACAGGTGAAGCCATATAGTAGAACGAAAGTAAACAAGGAATAGCCATCAAAACTGTAGAACAAGTAATATCCACAGTGCTCAAGACTAGTAAGAAAACAAAAAGGATTACTCTATAACACACCACATTATGTCCCATAACATTACAACTCAGGAGATGTAGAGAAAATATTTCTTGCTGTTGAAAGTGCTGATAGAACATACACAGGCTTAAAATAGAAACTAAAACCGTTGAGGACATTTTGAAATGTGTTTGGGCAAATCTAAAAATTTGAACCAACTTAACCTATGGTAATGGCAGAGCCAGTGCTTATGCAAGTCTTTATTTCAAAATAAAGCAAAAAACAGATGATGTGTATGCACATTGGTAGATGTTACCTAACAGGCTAACACTTTCAAGCAAATGCAGTTTGCATTACTTCCCTATCAACTGCCAAGTGGTTATTACCTTTTCTTCATCTCGCAGAGCAAAATATACTTTCAGTTCCATCTGCAACCTGAAAACAATTGGTATCACATATGGAAGACCACATTTTCAAGTTAAAACTTAAAAGACCACAGACATGCTTATACCTCCACTTTTGATATAAGATGGATTTTAAAGCCTTTATGTGAGGCAACTTGAAAAGCGAGAAAAAAGCAATCCAATGTTTTGTCCTTTCTTTTATGGAAAGTGATGCTGGAAAGAGATCTTCTGCAAAGACCAGTTCGATGTTCTGTGGCCTGTGGTATCTTGTCACATTTTAACACAAATTGATTCAAGCAGCAAATCAAAAAAGGGTTAAAGGACAATAGTCAAACCTGAATTCCTTGCATTCCTTGTCGAAGCATAAAAGTAACATTTTGCAGGGAATTTGTTCATAGTGATCATTGAGTGTGAGGACCCCCTCAGAACACCTACTACAGTATACACGATATAACTCTAGTAGCTTTTCCATCACTTTCTTTCTAACAGAAACCTGCAGAACAATACGTGAGAAAGCACAAGCGCAGACGATTCATTTTGAAGGAACTGAAAGCTAGTAACCTTTTTATCACGAAGCCGTTCTACAGCTTGTAGTATTATCTCAGATGGAAAACATGTCAAGCTAGATTTAGCAAGATCACAGACTGCAAACACAGCTTCTGTTCTCACTTTATCATCAAAGTCTAATAATCTTCCTTCAAGTGCAGCTGCTAGCAAGTATATGAGATGTAAAAAATTTGCAATACAACATTTAGCACAAGAATTTAACGGCAAGATATATGATCTCACCAAGAATATCACGTGCTTCACTGCCAAATGGGTGAGCCAAATAGCATTCTCTAGCATGCTCAATTGCAGCAATTCGAACTTCTAGGGATTTATCAGATAATCTTTTCAAGAACTCAACAAAGACTGTATGGAATTTCTGACTGAAGTTGAGCTCAGATTGGGCAAGAAGCTTTCCAACCAAGTGAACAGCCCTTAAGCGAATATCGACCTGATCAACCTGCCAATAAAACACAGGTTATAATAGGATCTGATGCAAGAATACTTCAAGCGAAAATATAACAGTGGTTCTCAGTACATACTAGTAGTTCATGGGTCAAGTTTGGGATGACGGCTACAAGAATCTGAGGAGCACATTGATATAACTTCAATATAATTTCATGGTACAACTTTTTAAATTCATTTGCAGAGGCATCATTGTCAAAAATGCAGGAAGTTAAAAAACCATGAATTGGGGACTCCAGCTTCCCAGCACAATTCTGGATCAGAGATACGGCAAGTTTGGAGGCTGCACCCTGTGAATAAGTAGTTAGGGCAAGTCAGTAGATGTAGATTGTTAAATACATCTTACATTTACATGTTGTTTTAACTGTTCAATAAGAAGGCTAAAGGATCAGTGAGCCAGAACATTCTCTAGGATTTCAATGAGATACAATCCCTACTTAATGATATCTACTAGCCACATGCATCCATGAACCACCCATAACAAATAGATAGAGATCAACAATCACAATTATCCAACGTAGATTTATTAGTTCCCGATAATGCAAGATGAAAACTAAAAATATAAAATCAATGAAAAGAATATGTAAATCTTGAGAAAGGCTATTTATACCAAACAAAAAGGATACGTAAGAACATCTTACTCTGAAAGTTCTAGCATGATTGTTGATCTATCTTCCCTCACACTTAATTATAAGAAAAAAAAATATTGGGTGAGGTTTTTTGAAACAGTACCCATGAAAGGGACAAAACAACAACTATCAAGTCAACCCACCTGAATAAAAAAAAATTAGCATTGAAACCTTGTGGATCAACACTAAATAGCAAGAAACTGAAACCTCTTTATACGGAAAATACATCATACTTTTAGTTTTAGGTTACTGTTAATTTACCAGAACAAGCCAGTTTACCATATATACATTTAAAAGCCACCAACATAAGCAAGTTAACTCCTCAATTGTGCAAAAGGTGCCATGTTACAGAATTTCTCAGGCAACATTAGATCTACTGTTTTCTTCTTCAGTATATGTAAAATTAATTTAACATCATTACTCGCACTCACTTGATCCATCATGCTCTTTGCAATGTTAGATTTGGTCCTCAAAGATAAACATCTATTCATTTAGAAGTCGCTTATAGCATAAGTAAACAAGCTCTCCGTTTGCAAGAGTAAGACTGGGCATTGACCTTCCATAAAACCCCAGTGGTCGGTGCCTCATTCACTGCGCCACCCTTTGTAACATAAGCAAACATTGGTAATCTGGTCCTTATTTCCGCATCATGCCAAGCAAGAAATGTATGTCTCTGTTTTAGAACTTGGTCAGATATACATGAAAGCAAAGAAGAACAAGATGCTTAAACCCTTTTTCAAGGCACTTGCATATACTATCATGTGAAATAGACAGAAATGGAGCAGCAATATATCCTGCATCAAGACCTACCCTCTACAGTGTAAAGTTAAAATGTTGATGCTACACCATTATGCAAGACATATAATATTGAAATATTCAATATATTCCCATAGAACAATGTTTAGCAACTAGCAAGTACCTACTAAATCAGAGAAGAAAAGATGAAAATGGAAAAATATTGCATTGATTGAATAAAAAAGCAATAGGTAAAAAGCTCTCTTCTTCTACAAGCAAAATCTTTTCAGGATCACCATTGTTTAGGATCTTCTTGTTAACAAGTTGGACATTAGAAAGGCATAGAATTGACCTTAAAATGAAAAAAAATCTTGGATTAAGAATAAATAGCACCACAATTGATACAATGCATTAAAATATTTTTTTTGAATAAAAACCTTGTCTGCCTTCATTAGATTTTGCAGAACAATGCCCAGAAGCGGCTGAGTAACTTTTTCCTCAATAACAAGTGTCATAATAGACAGCATAGCTTGGATCAAGCTTCTTTGATGACTTTGTCTAAAAGATACAAGCACACTAATTAGAAAACCGCTAAAAATAAGCATCTGTTAAATAATCATAAAGTATAATAAAAACACACATGCTAAAGACAGAATCAAAATAGAAGAGGGTGCTTATTACACCAATAAAAAGTCAATCAAGAAATCTGATAAATGTATGCACTTGCAAGTAAGTAAAAAACCAACAGAAGTCAAAATCTCCTTCTCAGCCCATCAGGTTATCTGACCAGCCAATCCACCATGATGACCCATTGACTGGTCGGGTTGGGTTAGATCATGGGTGAAACAAATGCCCCCTTGATATTAAGGTACAAACTGACTCAACCTCACATTTTTTATACAAAATAAAGCAAGACTTGTCTTAAACCCACCAGCCCAACCCAATCAAACCCAGTTGCTAGACAGGATAGGTTCAGATCAAGAAATCTTGACCCACTGATGGGTCAAGACTCGTTTGAGCAAACCATTATCAGACGCAAACAACCCATTCTGTGTAATAGGAATTATAGTTTGTCAAAGATAGAATTTAAGAATGCTCATGACACAAATATCTATAAGCGATTCAGAAAAACAACTAGAATTCATTCATAAAACAAAAAAATGATTGTGAGCCACGAAATCAATGCATCTCTAAGGTGAAACAACATGGCACACAAGGTAACACATGGAAGTAAGCATTGCATGTAGAATAATTTGTTCTTGCTTTATAAATAATCTAGGATCAAATTTTGGGCAACAGCAAGCTAATGTCTCATTGTCGTAGTACCAGCCTCTAAACTGCGATATAGGATCAGATTCCTATAAACTGTATTTTTTAATTCCAGCATTGTAGTTGGATCCCTTTATAAAACAACTGCAGAATCATTGTTTTGACATAGTTTTCCAATAAACAAAAAGAAAATTTTGCATGTTAACTTGAAATCTAAGTTTAGATAAAAGTTTAATGTTTACACTAACAAAGAATCACAAAAATATGAAAATTCTTGCATTAAGCCATACAACTTCAAATTTAAAAGTTCAATTATTCCAGAGCATGGTATTTAAAAAGAACGTTCTCAAGTACAAAAAAGACATACCTGACAACAGAGAAAAAAACTTTGAAC
Source organism: Musa acuminata AAA Group (assembly GCF_036884655.1). Lineage (NCBI taxonomy): Eukaryota > Viridiplantae > Streptophyta > Magnoliopsida > Zingiberales > Musaceae > Musa > Musa acuminata. The sequence continues at coordinate 33,373,762 of NC_088348.1, forward strand.
ATTTCCAAAACTAAATCCTCACAACCCATGTCCAACATAATCACACAACATCTCAAGGCAGCAAAACTCTCCAATATCTTTGTCCTCCTTGTAAAATAGGGACTCGCTGTATCAGCCAGGTCAATGAAAGTACCAATAATAAGCCTAAAAATGTGCTGCAAATAAGATGCACATGTGAGACAGAATTAGAAGAATCATTGACTCTACAAATCTAATAATTGCATAGAGATCTTCCTATATGCCTTTGATCCCCACATTAAAAAAATCACAATAATCAGTGCTTAATGAAGTACAAGCAACTTTTTTTTTTCACCGTAACCAACCAAAGAGAAAATTTTGGATGTAAAAGCAATTGATAATTAAACAAGTAACCAGGGGAGAGACATTACCATAAATATCTCATCACTGAAAGGTGGTTCAGGTGCCAGGATCCGGATGATTTCACTGAAACACACTGCAACCAATAACCTAACTTCTTTGTCTTTATGCTGAAGTAAGTTAATTTGAGAAAGAGAATGGCTTAACGGTCCTAATGCAATCTGTAAAGTAGAAGACTGATTCAACTTCGATAAAGCGTCTTCAGCCTCCTGCACAGGGAGAAGGGAAGGGAGAGAAAAATCAGAAAGTTAAAAACTTCTGCAAAAAATATTACGGTGAAATCAGAAAACATCAAACTGGAAAATTAACAAACACAATATCCTTTCACCTAATGTTAAATTGTCAACTACCAAATCGAGAAAAGTGCAGCAAGGTAGCAATAATTTATAAAAAACAGGAATAATTGCACTCTGGTCAACTACATGTTTCCAGTAGATGTACATATGGAGTAGCAAAAGGAAAAGGACACCAAGTATCATCATAGTCTGACACATCAGAATGTGGAATTAATTGTCTAAAAAGACTTACATATGAACAACCATGAATTTGATGTTGCAACACAACTCTCCTCCAGGTTCAAACAGGCATGTCCTTGTAATGGTAACACCCTATCACATCCTCAACTTTCAGAAGAAAGTGGTAATGGGGCTTAGAGATTGTTTATAGAAGTTTAAAAAAAAAAAGAAGGTCAATAATAAACTAGAAATTCAATAAAGATAATTTATTTGTCTCCAGTTACTAAATGATTTCTATAAACATGGGAAGGTAAACCCTTGTAAAAAACAAGCCTCCTTGATGTCGCACCAACATCAGATTTTTTATCCCCTTCCTTTTCCATACCACAACGGAGCCATCCAATCGTTGTAGTTTATGTTGTCTAATGTCTTAGATGCCAATAATGCAAATAGAGAATTAGCATTATGTCCCATGTGAGGAAAATCCAATTTAGCCCATGGTCAAAACAGCTTGTTCTTAAAAAAGCACTTAACCTTAGGTTGAACCCTTATTAGCCACAAACGTCCACAAAGACAGAATGCTTCTGACCTCGAACATGATGACATGTTAGATGGCCGACATTAGATACAACACAAATCCACGTTTGACTAGATAGGTCTGCTGCAAAATATCAATCTGTGCCGCATGGGCTTCATTCTTCAGCTCCGCCATTTTCTTTTGACAGTTGCTTGATGAACTACTGTTACTTTGTGTACTTATTTCTCTCTCTTAACTGTCACATTTTACAAGTTTACATGCACTGAAGAATCATTGACACCTCGTCCAAAATACCTGTCAAAAATCTAGAGAATATTCTTTTGCTAACCATGTGCTGCCACAAATCATACTCATCCACATCCCTTCAAGCCGGAAAGTGTTTGCCTTAGATCACTGCACATCTAAAACAAATTGCTCAACATGCATCTGGGTCAATCACCATCCAACCTATCATACTTCGTACTGTGTGTGACTTGTTTCGTAGGAACACTGATCACCCCTAGATTATGTTTCATTTCTCACCTCAAGTTTGGTTTCCACTATTTTAAATAGAAGTCGCAAAACCCTAAAACAAAAATAGTTAGCATCATGACAACTCGGCATCAGTGAAGACTGTCCTATTGCATCGGCTTCTATCATATATCAAGCCCATAAGACAGTCAAATCAAAACCAACATTGTACGATAATATTAGACACCACAGTCGTGAACCCACATGAAATTTCAACACCCATGCGGGTACCATCAGCCAAATTCCGTGTACAGTTTCTCAGAATGCAAAAAAAGCAACTAATAGAATGAAATAACCCAATAGATACCACAAAGAAACAGCAAGGCTGTGCGCCCACATGACATTTCTACAGCCAAGCGAGTACCATCAGTCAAATCTTTACCTAGATTGTAGCAAAAGCACAAACGATCCTACAAAAGGAACCGATTCTTCAACAACGAACAAAAAATCAATCAAGGAGCGGAAAATGCAACACAGGAATGGCTGGGGTCCACGGTTGGCCCATGGTTCACGAAATCTAGTGTTACCTTGAGGAACTTCACCAGAGAGTCCTTGCTGAGTCGAGGACGAACGAGGCTCTTCCCGACCTCTTGTACGACGCGCTCGGGAGGCACGGCCATGCCGACGGATTGGGATAAGAAACCCTAGGTTGCCGAATGAGAAGCCACGGGGAGGGATCGCAACGTCAAGGTTTCTAGGGTTCAGGCCTGCTGGGGTTCCTCTAGTTCTCTCCGCTTTGCTCGGCGAGCCATGCCGGTTATTTAGACGGTGGAGAAGGCGAGATGGTAGGATGTACTCTCGGCACACTCTAAATTTATTGTCTGGAGGATATTAACTTTCGCTAGGAGTGTAAAGACAATCAGATTAATGACGTTCAAACGATTCCGGCGGAGCATTGGAATCGGGCAATTTGGTGCTCCCGCCCAGTGAAGCACGTGAGATGAGTGTCGCTGGAAATATGGACGTGTTTCATATCGGCGTCTTTAAAAGATCGATTTCGTAATGGTTCGTTTTATGTCGCGATAAAAAGCATCTACTTACCGGGATGAAACGAGCACAAAAATAAATCGATATTTCCGATGAAAATATATCATATAGATAAAGTAAAATAATATTTTTTTTGAAATAATAAATTGCATTATTCATTGCAACTATTTTTTGAATTTCTTCATGATTCAAAATTTATTATCTAACCATATAAAAGACCTAAATTTTTAGTTTTGTTTTATGTCGACGCCCCATTTCTCATATTTATCAGTTGAAATGCTTGATACTAAATTTCATTGTCATAATATTATTGTTTCCAGATGATAATAGCCATTTTTATTATTAATATTAAAAAATTGGAAGTAAGAATAAACAGCATCAGCTATGACTAAATAACTAAAAATTAAAGAAATACTTCCTAAAGAAATTAAAAAAAACTAAGAGAATGGTCATATAATATATAGATTTATTTATTTCTTTGTTTGTTTGTATTTACATATCCCTGAGAAAATTTGCAACAGGACCTATATATATATGTTTTCCCCGAAAAAAATAAAAACGACAAATTAAGTTTAAAAATAGTCTTATTAAAAAGGTCCCACCGGGATTCGAACCCAGGTCGCCAGATTCAAAGTCTGGAGTGCTCACCACTACACCATGGAACCGTTGTTGGAGTTTGGCTGAAACTTTTATTATATATATGTTATATTTGTATATATATGTATATCCAAAAAACTATAATAACTAAGTTACATAAACACGAGACGAGCTCACAAAACCTGAGAAGACCACTCCCCTATTTAAATACATATATATATATATATATGTTACTAGAAAATTAAGAGTCTTATTTCATTCTGTATGTACATGAGACATATAAAAATGATTCAGAATTCTCAATAATATATCAAATGTCTTTAACCAAGTTTCTTATGATCCAAGGATAAAAACCATCTTACATAAGATCGATACTAATATCTTCGAATTTGATTTGATATGAATCATCTTGACTCTTATATCTCTTACTTCTTATATATTATTATTACTTCATCTTATTATTACTGAAAACTCTTCCATCATAGCTTAGAAAATAGATGGTGCAGGAAGCTGCTTCCCGTTCCCTAACCTGCAAATCATGGCCTCACCTGAACCCAACTGGATAATATATTGGGTACATTCGTTGCCAAAAATGATACAGGTCTGGTGTAGGTTGTACCTGGACCCATCAAAGCCGACACTATTAATAGAAGTTTGCAATGCGACCTACAGCAATAAGTGCAACTCATCAAATCAACCCACACACCAACTAACATGAACAGCTGCAGCTAGTACCAGTAAGCTCAAGACAGTTATTACTCGTGTCTTGCTGTGGCTGCTCATTGTTGTTCCATTCTGGTCACTGCAAGGGTGGTGAAGGTAAACGAATACAAATTGCAAATCACACCATTGATTCAGCTAGATGGAATCATACAAAAGAGTAGCAGTAACACTATAATCTTCATATAGTTTCCTCTATTTTGCTGCTCAACACAGAAGTCAAGTTCGTCGAGCAATTTCTATTACATACATGGTCAACACATACTCCACAAAAATTGTTTTTCTCCCACCTCAGTAATGTACAATTTCACTGGTTTCTATGAGTATTTTTTTTTCTACTTGGATATATGGAATTTATGGGATGTCCAGCCAGGAGGATGAAGATGACTATGGGAAGCTGTTCTCTTTACTAGGATCCAATATCCTAGAATCCGCTCTAATACCCAATAGATCTGCATTCGACCCTGGCTCTGTTTCAAGCATGAGATCATCAAAATTTGCCAAAGATTTCAACCGCTGGTTAAGAGAGGCTATTGTCTTCTGGCACTCGGCAAAATTCCCAGCAGCAAGAGCAATATTTTTCTCCTGTGAACAAATCAATAATGCTCAGCAAACAATCAAGAAAAGCGAGAAACTTAAATGAAACAAAGTTTGCACCTCGTTTACAACAAAAGAGTTGTCAAAAGGATTTTTAGGTGACACGACATGACCAAGGAACCAGGCATCAAGACTAAGCTGAAAGGACGAAATTAAAGAAAAGAAAAAGCAACTGCAGTTACCTGTCTAGCCTTCAACACTCTACTTGAGCTTGTAGATCTATGCGATTCAGCTGCTTGCTGTTTGCTTGTCAGTTCATGCTCCAACTGGTGGTACTTTCTTGCAAAATCTGCTGATAATGCCCTCTCCTCTTCAACTTGTTTTTCTAATATGATCAACTTCTCCTGTAGGATCCCGACTTCCACATGTGCCAACTCAAGTTGCACCACCAATTCCTTTCTCTTTGCCTCTACAGCCTCTATATTAGCCGCGAGTTCTGATGACAATGCTCTCTCCTCCTCAACTTTTCCTTCCAATATATTCACCTTCCCGTGTAACTTGCCTACTTCTAATTGTTTTCCAGTAAGTTGAGACTCCAGTTCCTTTTTCTTTGCATTTATGGCCTCCATACTTTGACACCTGGCTAAAAGTTCTACTGAAAATGTCTCTCCCTCCTCAAGTTTCATCTCAAGTGAATTAACCTTCTGCTGTAGTTCATGTATTGCCAAATTTGCTGACTCAAGCTGACACTCCAATTCCTCTTTCTTTCCCTTCATCACTTCCATTTTCCAACACCTAGATGCCAGTTCCGTGGACAAAGCTTTCTCTTCTTCAAGTTTTCCTTCTAGCAAACTAATCCTTCCTTTTAACTCTGCAACTTCACCATATGCCAACTCAAGCTGAAGTTCTATTTCCTTCCTGTTAGATTCTGTTACCTCTATATTTTGGCACCTCACTTTCAATATGGCAGACAACTCCTCCTCTGCTGCAAATTTCCTATCTAATATGTTTATTCTCTCATGTAACTTAGCATTTTCTATATTTGCTGATTCAAGTTGAATTTCCAGGTCATTTTTCTTTCCCTCAGCTGCTTCTAGTTCTATCTCAAGATCATGTTTTTCCCCATTAACCAAATTGAGCTGCCTTTGCAACTCAACCAACTTACCTTCAGTTGCTACCAGCTGATCGCATGTATCCTTCAGTTGATTGTTCGTTACAGCTAAAGACATTTCCATTTCAACTTTTACAGTTGTCATCTTCTCAACCCTCTCTTGCAACTCAGCCATACGCAGATGGACGGTATCAAGTTGTTTTCTTGAACAGCTGTCTCTGTTGGAAGCATGGTCCAAATCATCATCATGCTCAGTGCTAGAATTTCCATGGTCAGCCTCGGGCAATGCAACAAGCCTTTCCATCTCAAGAAAATCATCCATTAGGTCAATTTCTACGGAAGTGGCGAAACATTTCGTGCTAGATTTTTCCATCTTGAACTGATCAAGCTCTGTGATTAGAGCTGATACCCATGAATCTGAACAACTTTGCTCATTATCCAGACTTAACAACTGTTCACCTGCATCTGACTGGCTATCAGTGACAGATTCAACATAATGTGAGTTAGAAATGACCTTGTGCTCATTAGCTAATGATAATTTACGTGCTGCAGTTCGCAACCTACGGCACTCAGCTTCAAGCCTGGCCACTTTCCTTATGCTATCCAAATGTTGTTTGCTAGTTGCTTCTGCTGTTCTGGTGCTGAGCTCCAAATCTATTGTCTGCATTTGAAGATTCCCAGTAAGCGTATCAAGTTCAACTTTAAGAGCAGAATTTTCTTCCTCAAGAATTTCAATCTTTGTGCGAAGCCTGTAGTCAAAAGAGGTGGTAGTTTCAGCTTTAGCTTCCATCTTGGCTTGAAGCTCAGTAAGCTGGATTTCGAGCTCCAATTTTTCAGACTCCCATTCATGGGTATTTTTGGTGATGGCATCGTGGACCTTCTGTTCTTGATCTTCTCTTGTCTGCCGTAACTGCCTGACGCATTCCTTGAGGGCAGCATCAAGATGAACAACTCTATCTTCAAGGGATGAGTTCTCCCTTGATGCAGCTTCAAGATGCTGTTTCAGAGATGAAATCTCCTTTTCTGCATTTTCCCAGCCTGGCAAGAAAGTTGAATAATTCCATCATGTAACTGGCAATCCAGTAGCATGAAATAATTATGTGAATATTCACATAAGTGAACAATGACCAAGCCTGAGATGCCTTACATGTTAAGAAGTCCTATTGAACTATTTCTGTACTATATTATTTGTCCTTAGTTCTTGTTTATTGACAGCTACATGTTAGCTTTTAGCAACTTCACAGAACATAAGTGATGATTGAAAAATGAGGCCATATTTTGTGCCATATATCTGTCAATATGGTTGAATTCTTGAAAAGAAATCCAAAACAAGTTTTAGGTATCGTCAAACTAATTGAAAAGAGAGTAACAAGAAAAATGAACATATAAAAGTTTTAAGGTTTACAGGCAATAGTACAAGAGGAAATAATGAAACAAGTTAATTTCTTTCAATGCAGATAGTTATTCTGTCTTCCATTGAAACACATCAACTTCTATTTACTCCTCTAATATAGATTTCTTCTTCTTTCCAGACCATGCTCCATGTAGTGTCAAATATGCTGTCATATCCATATTTAAGTGCAGAAGATTTGGAATTGAACATGTCTAACACCAGATAAACAAATAGCACCAAAGCATCCACATTAGTGATTTAGAACTTAATATTTTTTAAAAAACATTGGTACAGGTTGTAGTGATTAATCATAGATAAGCTATCACAGTGTTAAAATATAGCAGAACAATAGGAGGATTGAAAAACCTACACGTGAGTTATAGAAAGGTTACACTAAAGCGTGTCAGATATTAGAAAGTACTGAAAATGTATGTCAATGATATGGCAATATACTGGTAGCCTTATCATCAAGAGCCATACTAAATTCTGCAAGTAATCAGAATCGTCAGAGATATTGAATCACTCTGCATGCTATCAGAAAAAAAGAGCTGTATTTTACATTCATTTAGACTGAGTGTGCCTTCAATAGATCAGCAGCAAAAAAAAAAAAAAAACATAATTCTATCTGGAATGGACCTTAAAGAAGGATACTAAATGAAACAAGTAATTACTCACTTAAATCACAAACCTGCTCGAAACCTATCCTTCTGGAAAATTTATGGAGTATATTAGAGTTGAAGCTTCAAATTCACGTATAAATGTCAAATATCCCCTTGTTTCAAAGCACTACAAAATTATGGTGCTTGAACAAGGATCCTTCAGAAAAGTTTGAACAAGGCAGTTTACCTAAAACAGCTTCTTCTGCAATTTTTCCATGTTGCTTCACCAAATCTTCTTTAGCACTAACATTCAGAAGAGCAGCTGATAGTTTCTCATTCAAAAGCTTTATAGTTTCATTGTCCTCATGGCTGACATCCTTTGACGAAACCTCTGGTGATTGAACATGATTTGGAGAAGAATTAATTGAAGTCTTCAGTACCTCCTGCTATAAAATAAATGAATTGAGTTATTTAGATGGGTTTATAATAATTATTGCAAAAAGGTAAAATACGTAGAGAATGCCTCTTGTAATGTAAAGCAGCTTTGTGCTTCCAGAAGCACATTCCCCAGCCTATTTGATGGATTATCTCAATAAGTGTCATGGAAATAGTAGCAATAAATATGGATAGAAAATAATGATAGCACAAGGGGAGAAAATTGCAGTTCCAGACTGTCTGATCATAAAATTGTCGGTTATGCTTACAGAGACAAAAGTGTGAACGTTCTGTATTAAGTATGTTGCCGTGCCGCAAACTAAACGATACAATACTATCTCATGATCAAACACCAACAGGGCTAAAATTTTTCGGCATGTAAGACTCAGAAAAACTGATAGTCAAAATAATAATGACATACTCTTCCAAGAATGATCCTGATAAACTAATGAAAGAATATGGACGTCAGCAGTCAGACTTCTTAAAGAGAAACCTATGATAAGCAGAAGCTTATAAATGTTGTCAGTCCTTCACATGGTCCAAGTATGTGTAGGCTTAGCTGCCATAATTTCGATACATATTCTAAATCTTTTTTAAAATTTTACCTAAAAGATTTTGGTCAGAAGTAGAATTTCCTGTGCATTATTGGAAATCTAGGACCTGTCAAGTCCACATCCTTAGGAGGTAATCTGGGTTTTCAACTACATTTAGCAATGGAAGTTTTCTAAAATCAGGGATGATAAAGCTGTTTGCTTAATTAAGTGAATTTGATCACCGTAAAGGAGGTGCATATCATGGCCATAAATTTTTGTTCATCACCAATAATTTATGGTTGCTAAGAGAAAACATATCCAAAAAGTTGGTAGCAGAAAAGACATGGATGTTCAATATTAGAAAAAAGAAAATGATAAGTGCAAGCAATCACGAGAAACTAGGGGCTGATCATGGATAAAACGTATGAAACTGCTTAAAATGACTTCAGCATGGATAAACAAGATGTGGAAGTGCACTTATAAAACAAGGTGAGATACTTTTGATCACATAACGCTTCATCTATGATTTTACGACAGATATTCAACACCAAAATCATGCTACGCAAAAATATTCTGATGAAATGTTAAAAATATTTTTCGATAATCTGATGGAAAATTTATAAAAATAAACAGCCTAGAAAAATGGAAACATACTATTTGAAATATCGAGAAATAAACTGATACAATTAGTATCATTAGATGGCAACATATTTTCTTCATTAAGACGAGAATATCAACCAGCAGAGAAAAGGGAAAGCTTTACAGCATAAATTTGCACCAAATACAAAATGAGGCTGATATTAAATTGGAAAATTAAGCCATGAGCAACAAGGAAAGTAAGACGATGGTGCCCGTTTAGCGTATTAAAATGAAACTAAAAGAAGCTCTCTCAAAGGCCAGGGAAGTCACAGCTAGGAATGACATCAAGATGGAGAACGGAAACGAGTCCGCAAAAATTGCTGTTGTGGAACGTTTCAGCCAGAGCTCAGAAAAGTCTTAGTTAACGGTTGATGATAACACTGGCAGTTCAAACCGCATATCATGGAAGAAGACGACATAATTATCCGACGCTGGTGCTTCTGGTTCTGCAAGCATCGTCTTTTGCCAGGCACGATCACTACGAACCCTCACTCATGTTTTGACTTTCCCAATCACAGGTTCCTCCGCCATGCCTATAGATAAGATTCGAGAACCAAGAGAAAGATTTCTACTCACCTACAGGACAGGGTGACGAACAAACCTGTTCTCCGGAGTGCATCTCCGAAGAGACCGATCCCGAGCTCTCGGTCTCGCCAGGGCTCTTGTCCGACGGCTTCCGCCTCCACAGCCAACTCCGGCGGTCCATCTCTCGACTTGAAGAATCCAACTGGGTTCCCAGATCATCACCGCCGAGATCCCAAACGATCAAACGCCTTCAAACAAGCAAGGCAGGACCCCCCATCCCACGAATTCATGGATGACCAAAACCATTCTCCAAAGAACTCCGCAGCGAAGAAAGCTAACAGATCAAAAGACATTCAGCAAATCAACCCCCAGCATCAGGAGACCCGTAAAGAGAGCGATCTGAGGGTCAAGATCCCGACCCGGTGAGACGCAAACGCTAATCAGAGAAAACTAAGGTAACACATCGAAAAGAAGAGAGAAAGAAGCGGAGTTGGGGCGTTGAAACGGTGAGACAGTGGAAGAGTGGGCTGGGTTGTCAACACGGGCATGCAGAGAGGTGGAAGGCATTTTGAATTGAAGATCACTCTTTTGTGCCCTCACTCATTTTCTAGGGTTGAATGATTCAGCGTCCAGATTATACAATAGAAAGATAATCGATCTTAGTATAGGATCATGAGAGGGGAAAAGGGGAGGGGTCTTCTTAATCGGGTGGTCGAGAGGAGACAAAAGGTGGGATCAAATCAAGGCTTTTTGCTGGGCGCCGCTGCTCAGTGACTGCTGCTTCGTGGAGGAGAAGGCGGACGCCGGTTCGCTGTCATCCGAGAACGGGCGTCGGCGTAATTCCCGCCCCAGGTGGGGGTCGGTGTCTGTGTTCCTCATAAAGCACCACGCTCAAAATATCCCCCCTCCTTTGTTACAGAAGGTTTGATACTTTTGAACGCAACAGCCTCTCTCTCTCTCACTCTCTCTCTTTCTCTCTCTCTCTAGTCGATTATAATTCTTTAATATTTGCAAAAGAAAAAAAAATCCATTAGAAATTTCATTTACTTGTTAGAAAATGATGAATATGCCCTTTAAATTTTCGATTTTTGTGTGCAAATAAATCCCCACGGCAAATTAGCTGTTAAAAATATATAATAATAATAATAATAATAGAAAATAAAAATGCTTATCTAGTCTGATGGGTAAAGATTATCACAAAATAATAGGATCAAAATTCACATTCATCACTTATTATAAATTTAAAAAAAATCATAATACTCTTTTCATATCAAACATTATAACCCCATATATCATTTTTCATAAATCAAGGATTTAAAGAACAAAATTATACCCCCAAAAAAAAGGATAACTTATTTTACCAATTTATTTTTTTATTAGATAATATTTTATTATTACTTTTATGTAGTTTTAATACTTTATTAGTTAAAATAGAAGCTTTGTTACACGTAACACTGAACCACATCATCTTCCTCTTCCTTGTAAAATAAGATTTGTGAGCTCAAGAAAAAGACATGAAATACATCTCTAATAGTTTTTATTCCTTCCATGGATGTTAGAATTGCCTTTCAGGGCTTAGGCTTAGGATTAGGGTTTGTCGTGTAACACCCAAGTCTATCAATCCCCCTCCCCTATCGCTTGTGTTCTACGTTAAAACCACCACCCGAGAAAATTGAGTTCTTCCTGGAAAATGTCATCACAACTTTGGTGGGGAGGATAGGTTGAGGGAAAATAGTGCAAGTAGTGTAGCTTACTCCTCCTCTTATGTCTTGTCTTCTGTCCACCAAATCCTTCCCCACATGCAAATGGCTAAATCGAATCATAAATCCAACATAAGAAATATTCTCGATTGACTTCTTTGCTATTTTATTTTATTGCATGATTGATGGTAGGATTGAGAAACTAAGAATCACGTTCGCTTTGGAATTTATAGTTAGTTTTAACACAAGCATAAGACTAGCAATCGGAGAATAAGCCAACTCCACCTCGGAGTAGGTAGATCATCAATAGTATGACACCATAAATTAGGGTTTATAATACATTTGTAAGGGTACGATTTTGACCAATTTTTGCGAGAATGATGGAGAAACATGCAATATTGTTGGACGATAAAAAATTATAATGCTCAAATTATTTGAGGACCATTGTGTTAGATCTAATTTTGTATAATAATAATAATAATAATAATAATAATAACAATGTCAATAATAATTGTTGTTATTGAGATATGTAGAATATTATATGCTCAATTAAATTTAAAGTATTTAAATTTTTATTTATAATTTTTGTTAAAATTTTATATTTTTTTTATCTTTCTTTATATCACTAACGTTAATTATTTCATCTCTTACTATCACATTCAAATTCAAAGGTCTCGTAATAATTTTCTCATATTTGAATATCTATCGAAGCGACATTTAATTGTTTATAAATAAAAATATTTTTTATATACAAAATAGTTATATTAAAAGTAACCATACCTTTTATTATTTTTAATAAAAATATTTTGAAAATAAATAAAATATTATGTCTATTATCAAAATATAAAGCTTGTTTGTTTATTTTAGAAGGATGGTAGAGTATTTAAATCTAATTCGATGAATCTATTAGAAAAGAAACTTAATTATCCTATACATTGTTGAAGAGATAGAATAAAAAGATGCAACGGAAGATTATATTTAATAGGGTCATCACAAGAAGGTGTATGGACGTTTGACTAAATTAATATACAACCTTTAGAATGTGTCACGCAATCCCTATAAATAGATAGACATTTATGATTTCAGATCTATGGAGAAATTATAGTTATGGATAATATATAATTATATGAGGATTCTTTTATGTATTATTATATCCCCACCATCTCTCCATCGATCATCACTCTTTTCCATGTCCTCTTTTATTTTTACTAAATTGGTATCAGAACTACATTAAGATTACGAGTTATGTTAAAATTCAATTTCCTTATGTCACTAGAGTGTTAGGAAAATTAAAAAAATAGAACAAATTAAATTGAAAATCTTATTTGTCAAAGGCATGATGGAGCTCAACCATTGGCTTGACATTATCAACCTAACCTAATTTAATGGAGCGCTCTCTTGAAAAGAAAATTAAGCTTGAGAGAAAAAAAAATAGAAAATAAATTTAATTATCTTATACATTATATTAAGAAAAAACACCATGAAAATGTCAAATAAGATATTAAAAAAAAGCTCCATCAATATGAACCTTTATATACACGATCATTATAATATATTCCATGATTATTTAAATAGAGGTTCATAATATCAATTATAATTAGAGAGAGAATACACGATGTGTTTAGGAACACAATATTTGATATTTGATAAAAAAAAAATTTAACTGCATCTAACCTTTCATGAGAAATCCTCAAATATTAATGTTATCTCAGGATATCATTAGCATTTCAATATTGATTTAATAGGGGAGGAGCTTCACGAGTGGACGTAAACCTCTGACTATTTGTACCTCCATCATATATCGTCGTCTACCTCACTTCCTCTCTACTAAGGATGACGATAGGGTGGGAAGGGTCATGAGTGGACATAAGTCTCTGGCTACTTGCACCTCCATCGTACATTGTCGTCTACATCATCTCCTCTCTACTAAGGACGACGACAGGGTGTTGGGGGAGGGGGTCACAAGTGGACATAAGCCTTTGGCTACTTGCACCTTTATCTTACATCGTCATCTACCTCACCTTATCTCTATTAAAAATGATGACAAAGTGGGGGGGGGGGGGGTCACAAGTGGTCGTAAGTCTTTAGCTACTTACACTTCCATGTATGGGTTAGCTTGCGTACTTGATCATGCCCATAGTCGTCTTCACGTATGAGCCCACTCATCCTCTGTTCACTACTCCTATTCTAACTTTCTCTATTGCTCGCATTCTAACAAGCATTGCTCGCATTCTTACAAGCATTGTCGGGTTGATGTCCTCCTACTATATATATATATATAGTAAAAATAAAAAATTAAAAACTTATACGCAAGTTTAAAGTTTCACAAACAAAATAAGTCAATTCAATTTCTCTATCAGCCTTCTCGTTTGATGCCTTCATCCATCCAATTGCTTCCATGCACGATAGCGATCGATGACATGCATACGCCACCAAACTCTTCTAACATTACCAATCCAATCCAAATACTAACCATAATCATGCCATCTAATCTCCTTAATTAGTACCTTTAAACTAGGAACAAACTTGATGTGTTACGCCTCCTAGGGTTAATATAATCATAAATTGTTTGCTTTCCAATTCTTGATGGCCGCCATCGCACCTATATCACTGTTGATAAACTTCGATGTTGCATGCCATTAGATCTTAACTATATTGTCATTAGGATTGTATATGCTATTGTACTTAACAAATCATATGCTCGTCGGCCATACCTACCAAAGGATGATGATATGTATGGAAGAAGAACATGACACGGAATCAACTTGTGTTCTTCATTCAATTGGGTGCTTCTGTTTATTACGTATATTAAATCCTTAATTTCATGTTCAGTAAGTTCACATGAATAAAAAATTCGAATACATTTGACTAAGTGTCATGTAATCTCAGCCAATGTTGCCGATTCGATAAGCAGGATAAGAACATCTTAGCAGCTTAGCATGACCGTGCAAGCTTAGTTGAATTAGCTTCTTTAGATAAGGGGCTCTATATAAAGCAGATGCCTTTCACCCTTTTTACATATATGTTTCACTTATATTTAAAATGATATATACAAAAGTTATTAATGCTTTCCTTGGATAAATGGGTTATAATAGCCCCATACTTTCCCTTTCTGTATGAATCCTATGGACACGTTATATACCATGCATTTATCATCAACGTTTAATATGAAAGAGAGAGAGAGAGAGAGAGAGAGAATAAAGACAAGCAAACAATTATTTCATATATTATATGAAAAATGGGGCACATGATTTCATTCATTCACATCACTAGTTTATGTGGTGGTTCGGGCATGCATCTCTCTCAGAACCAGTAGCAACTGGCACCATAAAGACTTGCTGTCCTTGCAAGCCACAGAAGCATGGCTTCCCCACCCTTTGCGTGTGTGTGGTGGGGAGGGGGTTGCCTCTTTGCTCGATCATGTTCTTTGCATTCAAATGTTTCCCCCACTGCCTCTTGGATTGAAATGGATGTTTTGGTGGTATGTTCTGCGTGGTATCGTCCGGGGGTGAATGCTGTCCTCTCTCTCTCTTTCTCCCTCTCTCAGTACCATCTCATTTTTAGATATCAATGTCGATGTACTAGTGTCTTTGTTCTTGTCACGCTTCATGCAACTTGCATCCAATGATAGGGAGATAGGATCGAATGGGTTACCTTTTTACTACTTATAATGGTGACGATTAAACTGCACTTCTTGTGGATAATCTCTGTGTTTATGTGGATAACATTGTGAGGAAGAGAGTGCTGATATCACGTTATGGAAACTCCGAAACCCCCCCCAAGAAAAATGTATTATGTAGGATCATTACACCATGATGATGCATTCATCCTAAACACAAGAAAGTGAGACTAATTATGTTATAATGATGACAAGATATTAGGTCCTAAAACTATCCAAGAACTTAAGACCTAATTGTTTTTCTTTTCATTGATCAGATGCGCTTTTTCTAGCATAAAAATATCTTTATAATGCCAAGTGATCAAAGCCACTCTTTATCTCTTAGCTTATGGGTCATGGTGCCCTATATCGAACCAAGTCACTGAGAAGGTTCGTCTGCTAACAGGAGCCTTGAGGCCACCTAAACTTTTGAGTTCTCACCTGTGTCCATGGCGGATGAACGTAACTGGGACCTGCGGGCACATGAAAAGTCATATCCTGCATCCTAACAGTGGATATGTAAGCCACTCAGGTTACAAAGATGAAAAGAGTCGAGTGACAAGAAAGGAAGTCCATCATTTTACACTGCTGGGCATGAGCCATTGTTGATGAGAAGCCTCACAAACAGCAGCACTCGTGAGTTGGCCGGCCGGAGATCCATAAGCTTCTACTTGCATCACTAATTTGAATGACTTTAGGAGATATGCACCAGATTTTTCTGCCTTGAATTATATTTTTGATCACTAAGTTGAATGACACTCTTTGCTGCAACTAAACCGAAGAGAGAGAGAGAGAGAGAGAGAGAGAGAGAGAGAGAATTACAAAAACAATATTCCAAAACTCCTTGCTATCTTCTTCACCCAATACTCTCCCTCCCTATAAATCAAATTAAGAATCATCGACTTGTCCAGATGTTCTCATTTTTATAGGCAATTATTTGGCCTGCTGAGTAGAGTAGTCCATTCTGCTTCCGTGTCTGACTTCAGCAGAGCACATTGCAGATCAGCACAGCACAGAGCTTCTGAAAGGTTAGATCATCTTGTCTCCACCTCCCCTCATTTGTGATAATGCTCCATATGTCGAAGCAAAATAAAGAGGTAGTTCGCAATAAATGCTCAGAATCTTTTTTGTCAGCCCCCCTCACCGATATCTTTCCATATTTCTTGGCTTCTTATTTGTATCCAGTTCGAAGGATTCACCAATTCTTGCGTTCATATTACATTAGAATTTTGCAGTCCAATCTTGTATGACATACGGAAAGATGAAAGAAGACACAAGTGTCAAATCCCCGAAAGCTGGCCAAGATCATGAGAAGTCTGCCACTGCTACAGCAGTGTCAGAAACCAGTGGACAAACTCCCCTCAGAAAAAGAGGAATCATTAATAGTCCGGAGCAGCAGATGAACAGGAAGAGAACCAGAACATGGGGAAGCCTTCATGTACAAAGCTCAGTAGAGTCTAGCGTGTGATGTCATGTTCTCGAATGCTCTGGCAAGCATTCAAGCAGCATTGACCAAAAGCCATTCTGGGGAAAAGAAAGATTGCAGTGGCACTCAATCAGCTTGGTACATTCCCTGCGTTTACATCAAACGATAGTTGAAGGTTTAGACACTAAGATCTGCAGTTTCCCAGCTCAACAGATGCAAAAGAAAGTTACCATCGATGAAAGCATTGAGATCTGCATGGGGCATTGAACCTGTACAAACTAAACAGACAGGAAAGGAACTGGACAAAACTCGACAGATTGTTTCTCAAGTCAACACATTTTTTGTTATTGCAGTGTTTGATTTGGTAAAGAGCTCAGAAGCCAAACAATTACCAAGGCACAAGCGAGTGTGATATTTCAGACCACCTGCGACGCGCAGGAGCTGCGAATCTGCTTTGGTTTCCGAACCATATCAGGTTAGCATTTATTATTATTGGGCCTTACCGGATCGGTTCATTGGGCTGGGTCGGACTGGTCCATGAACCGGTTGTCATCGTTATTAAGATTTGTTGGCGAGCTTCGATAGAAAAGTGAGCGGCGGCGCGCCGGCTTGGAAGGGGAGAGAAGAAGAGGAGAAAGATGGGGAAGACGCCGGTGAGGATGAAGGCGGTGGTGTACGCGCTGTCACCGTTCCAGCAGAAGGTGATGCCCGGGCTGTGGAAGGATCTCCCCGGCAAGATCCACCACAAGGTCTCCGAGAACTGGCTCAGTGCTACCCTATTGCTTACCCCCGTTATCGGCACCTACTCGTACGTCTCTCTTCTCTTCCCCCTCCATTTTTTTTCTTATTCCGTTGATGATGCCTTGGAGGAAATGGCGCAAAATTTCAGCTTTGTTCCACATTTGATTGAATTGGGAGGCGTCAAATTAGGTTTTGGTGGCTTCCCTTTCCGAAGTAAAGACGACAGATTTGGTTGGGCTTCCATGTTGTAGATTGCTTTTGTCTTATGCCTACCCTTTAGATTTACCGAAAAACACCTAAATTTACTTCAGGGTTGAAGGATATTATCTGTTAACCTGATTTGCAGCTGGAATCTTTTGTATTTTTTCCGATCTTCTATTTCACCTTCTACTTTATTGACTTCGCCGTTAAACTTGTGGATTACTCAGAGTATCAGAACCGGAGAGTTCTCAGCCTTCTGGCTTACAGGCCTATATGTGACTGTCATATCACTTTCATAAGTGATACCTATTTCAATCGAGTCTTGAGCGATCTGAAGTGGTATCTCAGTCTGCATGAGTTATTTGAAACGCATGAACAATATGCTCTTCATTATTGGAATAACACCTACGGGCTGTAAGTAAATTCCCGAGGACTGTCGGTTTCGAAATATTAGTTGTTGTCACAGGTAGTCATCTCGTCAACCCTCGGTTCATCACTTGGGCATCAGGACCATGTTGTGCACACATGTTTGTGTTTTTGAATACATTTGTTCATTTTTCAGCATATCATGTATTTATGCATGCATTATATGCATTTGTATACTGTGTTAAAATAATATTGATGTCTATGATATTTAGGAGTTTGTATTATGAATTGTTTTAAGGGAAATTATTTCTTGTTTCTCTAATGTTCAAAAGAATGGAGAAAATTTTTATCCAGTGGAAAGGAAATACCGGAGAGCTATATTTGTAGGAGAGCTTTTTCTTGATATATTCATCAAATGGCTCAAGTAGCTACTAACCTGTTGGTAAAACAACACTTGGTTTGCTTTCAAGAGTAGAAGTATGAAATCTGATATAAACCAAGGATCCTGTGTCTGTAAAGATAGGAATCCTGAACTCCCAGTGGCAGATTTTCATTTATTACCTTTTCTTTAAGTGAACTTTTATCAGAATATCTTGATTTCCTGCATCGTTGGAACTTGTAATGGTCATAATCAATTTTAGTCGATGAAGAGGTAGATGTGGTGAAGGGAAGAAACATGTTAAAACAAGTAAATAAACAAGCTAGAGACAGGAGATAACAATGGCTAACTAACTAGCCAAGAACGTTTGCAAAATTATTATGAAGAATTCACATAAAATTACTTTGTTTTATGTTAACTCAATATAGAACGACATATTTCCAGATACAAAGACTTGTTAGATGTCTCCAAATTCATGCTATTTTGACAACTCCCTCTCAACTAAAGTTGATTCATAGCTAATCAAATTATTCTCTCTAACATATAATGCAAAATCTGTTATGTAACCATTTCCATCAATAAGAGTATTTACATCACTTGTGAAGGTGGGCTTCAGAACTCTTTCTAGTTTCACATAACATATTATCTTTAAAATAAACTTGTTTGCATTACTAGAAAGAAAATTGTAGTGAAAATGAGACAAAATTAATCAGAAAATAGTGTATGAGAGGACTTCTCATCATACCTGTAACAGAAATAGTGCTTTATGTTAAGAATTCAACTCAAAAGAGGAATGATCAACTAAGCTATGTAAACCTTAAAGATAAACAGGGTTCACTTGCTATTTAGAGATCCTAGATAATTTATTCATTGTTTTCCCTGAAATAAAATTAAAATGGAGTAAGATTGCAAATAAGTTGAAGCAACATCTGAATGACTGTGAAGTGTGAACCGTGAGTGTCTTTAACTTCTTAAAAGCATTTGAGTTTGATCTCATGCCATGAAGTATGGTTAAATATCTCACAGAAAATTTTCCAGTATTACCAAGATGAGGAATCCAACATTCCAATGAAAATTTATGCCCAAAAAAGCAAAGATTCCTATTGGAACATAGTGTTGTACTTAAGTAGCCTGAAGTAGGTAATCGAGGAAAATACTAGTGAACATGGGTATATGAGTCGATTTGCCGACACATCTTGCTCCATTAAACAGATCTCTTCACTTCTTCCGGAAAACGATTCTTCTCTGCCAATTGAAGGCATAAAAAATCTTGAAATATGGTATTACACATTGTTAAAAGTTGCCTGGGCTAGCAATATAGAACCAATCCTCCAGGAACTCATGTCTTATTGATAAATTTGGTTTAATATTTCTTTCAGCCTTGTCAGTTAGGAGTTGCTGTTCAATTGCCGACCTTCTATGGGGGTGCCACAGTATGTCTAGGTTAAGAGAGCGGATATGTTCAAAACATTTGCTAAGATGTGGTCCTACAATGTGATCTGCCCATATGCTATGTTTCTAAAATGGGAGATTAGATAAAAAGCGTATTCTTTTTTGCATAATATAACTATTCTACATATATGCTTTCAGTATATTATGTCTCTTTTGTCATGTTCAAATTTTTGTGTCAACCTCATATTTGTTGGTGCAGTTATGCTCTGAACTCTAAGGAGAAGGAGAAGCTGGAACGCAGGTACTAAGGACGAGATGGTTTTTGGTTCATTTGTTCAGAAAGGAGTTCTGAAATTTATTTTGCAGTATCTTGAGTTGTCGTCTTTTTAAACAGAAAACTCACCTGGTGTTGCAGAACTTATATTGGTTTTGTTTAAAATAATCGAGAATGTGAATTCATTATACTAGTATATTGTTACAGTTTCTGATATAACTATGGGGTTCTGCAATATACTAAGCTTTCTTCTTTTGATATTGAGGAAGCTGGTAGGTTTGCCAACTATTAATGTACTGATCGTTTCCCTACATATGGGATGCCAACAGCTTGATACTAGATGTGGTTATTGATAAAACATTGTCGACCAAGCGTCTTTTATGTGGTATCTTATTGTTAAAAGTCTTTTGTGAAAGGTCAGATGGAATGCCAATGTAGCATGTCTGAGACCTTTTGGGTTAAAGGTTGTCAGCTGGCTGATGAGAATGGTCGTTCCATTGGCTGTCATGTACATATTGTCATGTAGGTTCGGTCACATATCTTTGACATTTCATGTGCTTTCTCTGAAAGGATGGGCTTTTTCAATTTTCATAATTTAGTTCATTTCTCAGCGAGTTATGAGAACACAATTATTAGTTATGTTGTCTGGACATCTAGAGTTGATAGTGATGACTTGACAATATCCAGCCTTGACTAGGACTGCAATCTGCTCTAGGTTCATGCCCAGATGGCCCAGGAGCACGACAGCCCTATTGGCCATCTTCTTCCATCTGTCAAGGCAGGATAAACCAGCTTTTTTATCCTCCATATCCATATTCAAGGATATGATTGTGATAAGGGGGAAGATAATCCTTGCAACAAGTATACATTGGTGATTAACTGTTGAATAATGATCTTGGAAGCCTGATACTTTGTCTTAGGTAAAGGCTGTGTGTTTGTTTAGAACATCGACTCCTTCCTTTAGCTTGTCTATTGGATAGGACAATTGAGCTGTTAGTTGTCAGTTCATTTTATTGCTTCCACCTCCATTAGTGCTACAAGAAGCTGCTCTGCCATTGCCACAAAAAAATGGTGCAAGCAAATTTCAGGGATAATCTCCCCTTATTCTGAGGTAGCTGATAATATATAGATAAGATTTTTTTTCCTCACTAAGCGTTGTGGTTTTACAACTGCATGTGATCCTAAAGCAGTCTGAATAGAGTCTAATACACTATTCCTCATTGATATTTGTAACTTTTAATGCATTTGGCTGCATTATGTTCTCAAATGAAATCAATAAAACCTGTTTAGTCAGAGATGGCCTTGCATTGCTTTTTTTGTTTCTTTGGACAGTAAGTTGAAGCTTTACAGAAACATGTAGCATGAAAGAAGCTTCAATTTTTACAAGATTGCTCAAGTTAATTGTAAGACAAATAATTTGATGATCTAACCATCTCTCTCTGATGGGAATTATAGAGAAGTTGTATCCTATTTCTTCCTGCAGACTGCCAGGAAATAGTGATACATCGATCAATAAAAAAAAAAAAAAAAGATAGCTGGAGGTGGTTTTGGAACTTGTCTATTGTCATATAAAGAATTGCTCTAGTTGAAGTTGATCATTGTTTTTTGTTGTAATTGCTCTAGTTCAAGTTGTTCATGCAGAAACCACACCACCAGTCCCGTATATATATATCTCCTACACCAGTTAGGTTGATTCAGAATCACATACATTAATTCCTTTACTCTCTTTACTACTGAGATTTCTTCTTGAAGCACCCTGAATCTTAGTTTATCTGGTCCATCCTAATAATCCATCTCATACATGAAGAAAGTGTGAAGAGATCATCCAAATCCTTCTCGTTGTTGTTGCTGTCACTAAAGAACGAAAAGGATCTCAAAGCACCAGAGCATTGGAGGCCCCTGCCAACTACAACCAGCTCATAACAAAGAGAAGACCAGCTCAACTTCTCTCTTCAGGACAGGAATCTGCAACCTTTTAAACTACTACGAGGTGGGGAGAACACAGCTTAAGCTGGGACAGAAGGGCTTTTGTGGGTGTCACATCTGCTGTAGTGGGAGTCCATGCCTTGTGATCTTTGGGTGTTCCTCTCAACCACTGCTGCTACTAAAGTCTTACATGCTCACTGGTTGCCTTGTTAGCGATATCTGAGGACAGGTAGGGAAGATCGTGAGCTGTGTGCCTGATGCCAGTGCAAATTCAGCTTTGGATAGCTGGAGATGGCTTGAAACGAATTAAATTTTAGTTTCCATCACAACTTGAGATCATTGCTAATGCTCTCTAAAGCTGCATTATGTTCTATGATCTGCACCTAATGCAAGTATCTGGTGCAAATGTCAAGAAAATTCAGCTTAACAACTGGAGGTGAGCAAGTATTATAGCATCAAATTCCAAAGAAAAATGAGCATCTAAAGAGAACTGACGTCACACGATGGGATTCTGTGCTATGAGTAGATTAGATATGCAATATTCAATATGCTGATTTGTTGTCACCTAATTGATGCGATGCCATAATCCTGTTATAATCTACCACTGGACAGATAGATTTAAGTTTCTCTTATCATTTGCCACTAATAATTTATTTTCCTCTTGTGATGAAGTAGAGAAAGAGTGGGCTATGTTTTCAAGCAGAAGACATGTGAATCTTGACATGTTGCTGCTTTACCTGTATGCCAAATAATTACATGCAAACATATTTGTTAGTGTAAACAACATTAAGCCGTCGCTTCGGGGTCGACACGACTGAGTTCAGGTCCGAATGATGGGAATCTTTACGAGAAGGTCTTCGAGCTCACCGAGGTGATCGTGTGCTGTGGTCTGGACGGTATCGTTGTCTCTTCCGAGCAGGAACTCCTCGCCTTCGCCTCTCGTGGGGATCTTCGGCTTCGCCCCTGCACAAAGGTCGGGTCGGGGTGCTCGGCCCGACCCTTCCGACGATCAAGTTAGTTGATGTCAAGGGGGATTCAGATGAAGAAATCTTTTTGTGTGTCTTTCCTCTTCCCGTTCAAAATGTGAGGGTATTTATAAGGAAGCTTACTGTTTTCTGACGTGCCCGCGGGGGCAAGTTGGTAGCGTCTGACATTGGTGTTGGCGTGGCGTAAAGAACCGAGCCTGAGCAAGCGTTAATGCACCTCGATCGATGCTCTAGTCTGTTTGATCAGGTACTGTCACGTCGATCGAGACGTGAGGCGTCATCTGACGTCAGTATAGTTTATCATAATTATCATCCTCATCAATATTATTTAAAATAATTATCATCCTCATCAATATTATTTAAAATAATCCATTTCTTAACTAAATCTAGCCATTTGAACTCCTTTAAAACTACTATCATGAAATACGCCAAAAATACAAAAGTAATTTCTTGTACATTTCAATATTATTTATTTAAATTAACCAAAATAAATCATAAATTTAATCAAACTCAGATACCCCAATGGAGAAGAGTAGTTTTGAGCTGTGACTTCCATCTCTACCACCACCTTATATAAACCAGTCTCTGTCGTTTCCCTCCACCACCTCTTAATAATATTGATACTACTTTCAACCTTCTCTTCTCTCTCTAACTCTCCCTGTGGTCGATGGCCCAAGCAACCCAGGCCAAGGCATCCGAAGCCGTCCCAGCGGCGGAGTTTGTCGTCGCCGAGGCTCCCTCTGAGTCGGAACCCAAGGAGCCTGCGGCCGAGGAAAAGAAGCCCGAGGCTGAGGAGAAGAAAACCGAGGCCCAGGAGGTGGCATCGCCCGCTGACGAGGCTCCCGCTGAGTCGGAACCCAAGGAGCCTGCGGCCGAGGAGAAGAAGTCCGAGGCTAAGGAGAAGAAAAACGAGGTCCAGGAGGTGGCATCGCCCGCTGACGAGACTGCCGCCCCCGACGTCGATCCCCAGAAGAAGGCTCTCGACGAGCTGAAGGAGCTCGTGCAGGCCGCCCTCGCTAACAACGAGTTCAACCCCCCTCCACCTCCCCGGCCTCCGCCCACGGCCCCGGCGGAGGAGCAGCCGCCGATTAAGGAGGAGCTGGAAGCCGCGCCGGCAGAAGCCCCCGCCTCTGCTTCCGTGAAGGAGAGGAAGCCGACGTCGGAAGAGCTCCCGAAGACGTCCGAGGCCGCTCCTGCATCGGTTGTGGTACCTCTGAATCCGGAAGTGGTGGAGCAGCCCGCTGCACCGGTAAAGGAGGAACCTTTGCTTGCCCCTGCGCAACCGGCGGAGGAGAAGGCTGCCGAGGCTGACGACGACGGCGCCAAGACGGTGAAAGCCATCGAGGAAACCGTCGTCCCCGTGGCCGCTCCCCCTCCGGCAGCCGAGGAGGTTCCTCCTGCTGCAGAGGACTCAGCGAAGGAACCGCCTGAGGAGGACCCTGCTCCGGCACCGGCGGCTCCACCAGAGGAGGTATTCATATGGGGGATCCCTCTCGTGGGCGACGAGAAGAGCGACACCATCCTCCTCAAATTCCTCCAAGCTCGCGACTTCAAGGTGAAGGACGCCCTGGCCATGCTTAAGGACGCCGTCATCTGGAGGAAGCAGTTCGGCATCGAGGCGCTCCTGGAGGAGGACGTCGGCCTGCCGGAGCTGGACAAGGTCGTGTACATGCATGGCGTCGACAAGGAGGGCCATCCCGTGTGCTACAACGTCTACGGTGAGTTACACGACAAGGAGCTCTACGAGAAGACATTCGGCGACGCGGACAAGCGGCGCAAGTTCCTCAAGTGGAGGATCCAGTACCTTGAGAAGGGGATCAGGGAGAAGCTGGACTTCACTCCTGGTGGCATCTCCTCCATGGTTCAGGTGACAGATCTCAAGAACTCGCCACGGATCGGGAAGCATCGGCAGGTCACGAAGCAAGCCGTCACTCTGCTCCAGGACAACTACCCCGAGTTCATCGCCAAGAAGGTGACACATAGCATCTTTAATACACCCTCTTCTGGTCTTGTTTTGCCATTGAATTAACTGGAAAGGAGCAACGATGCTTACCAAACTGTCAGGTGTTCATCAATGTTCCATGGTGGTATTTGGCTGTCAACCGGATAATGAGCCCATTCTTCACACAGAGGACCAAGAGCAAGTTTGTCTTCGCCGGACCATCCAGATCTGCAGAGACCCTGTTCAAGTCTGTGATATTATCTGAATGACTTTTCTTCCTCGCTCATCCTCTTCATCGATTGCCTCCAATCGGTGGTGTAAGATCTCATACTAGTTGATGCTCTTGATGCAGATACATAGCACCTGAGCAAGTCCCGGTTGCACTCGGCGGTCTTAGCAAGGACGATGACCGCGATTTCACCGCTGCTGATGCTGCTACGGATGTCAGCATCAAACCTTCATCCAAGCAAACCATAGAAATGCCAGCCACCGAGGTTAGATCTGTTCTTCTCTTTACAATCCTGCGAGTAATGTCATGATCTAAGCTTTCGGTGAGAAAGAAGCTTCGTTTGTGACACGATGCTACTCTCGGTCGGCAGGCATGCGTTCTCGTGTGGGAAGTCCGAGTGCTGGGATGGGAGGTTAGCTACGGTGCCGAGTTCACCCCGAGCGCGGAGGACGGGTACACGGTGATCCTGCACAAGACCAGGAAGTTGGCCGCCGTCGATGAGCCCGTGATCAAAGGCTCCTTCAAGATTGGGGAGCCCGGCAAAGTGGTTCTCAGCATCGACAACCCCACGTCCAAGAAGAAGTTGCTCCTTTACCGATACAAGGTGAAGAGCTGCAGCGAATCCAACTGATGCAGGCGGCAGAAACGAGAGGAACACATCATGAAGGACTGCCTTTGTTTCGGTGATCCTACTCGTGGTTGATTGGTTTGCTTGTTCTGGTTTTGTTCACTGAATCTCGAGGGATTGTGTCACCTATCATTCGCATGTAAATGTTCTGTACATCGTCTTCCGTGGAGTTCCTGAAGTCACGTGGGCTTGCATTTTGGCAAGGTTTTCTTATAAGAATCACCGTCTTCCCTTGTGTTTCCAGCTTATCTTCCAGTGTTAGCTCGTCTTCTTCTCGACACAGGAGTAAAGGGATCTTCCACCTACTGGAAATCAAACAGAAGGAACACAAACAAAGTGGATCGGCCTAATTGTTCCTTCCTTTTTCAGATTAATGTATAATGTCCTTTATGGAGACAACGAGAAAGACAAGGGTACGCCTGTCAGACTCCGGCTCTGAACTCTATGTTCGCAGAACCCGCAGTTACATGTGGGTGAAGATGGACACAAACGGATCATTTCTTTTTTTCTGATGATAACAGCAGTCGGCTCCTTCACAAACGAAGACATGAACAATTTGTTTGCAGAGCTCGTTCGTGTGTAGCACTGATCCCAACAGAGGTCTTTCTCCGGGCCTTGGCATGTGGTTTTACTTTACAGAAACAAAGAACTCCGAAGAAGATTTGAGAGAGTTCATTACCGGGTGCTCATGACCGCAAACTCCTCGTCTCTTGCGTTCCATCCGTGTCACTCATTTCCCTTCGTCTTCGTCTGGTTGACAGGAGAGTCGATCACTTGCTGCACTTCCGATGCTGATCCAATACTCACGATTCCCATATCTGGTACAACCACCAAGTGACTCGCCCTGTTTGGCTTATTTTGAGCTACCGTTTTACATAGAACCTTTTGCACAAAAGCATCGTCGATTCAAAGCAAATCAAACGAATCTACATGCCGACATCTTTGCAATTCTCTTTCTGCCTTCTGCGGGGACGAGATGACCGACTTCCGGTAGCCACTAAGACTGACTCAGAATCTGTTCTTAGGACCTTTGTGCAAGTTCATCTTATCACTTCACCTGTTAATTCACTAGCTTTTTTTCTAATATTCGTTCGGAATCTGCCAGTCCGCTTCGCTCGTCAATGAAGCGATCGGGTCATGGATAAACCTTATCCTTCAGTCACAGTGAAGATCATCTCTGTACAGCTAATAAAAGTGGCGAATCCTGCCATTCCATGGCCAATGGTTTGGACTGCACGAGGCTTTGTCCTCTGCTTGTTTCTGTGCCATCCACAAAGGAGAAGACAGGTCATGTCTTTGGTAGACAAACATAACATTGGAATCTTCCTGCACGCAAGGCATTAGTCTTATTCATTCCACCACTTGTTTCTTCAATTGTTTTCTTTATTTGTTGGGGCCGAAAAGAACATCAAATCTAAAGTGATGCAAACAGATGTCGATCGACATGGGAAAACTTTGGTAGCCACCCAGAACTTGAAATTATGAGGTATTTTTCTTTCTTGTCTGCATTCCTTTGTGATTATATTTTTCTTCCATCATAACCTGTTTGGATTGAACATCTTATCGAGCGAGACTCATTCGCTGTTGAAATCCCATGATTAACTCGGAGTTTGAGAATGATCCCTATGCTGAGAAATAATCCCTACCCACGACAAACTCATCTATTTCTATATGTTCAACGTGACTGACTTCCATCTAATCGACAAAGAAGGGAGTAATATTTTCTGTACTTTACATGCATCACAAGATCTCCTCTCAAGTCATCTACTTGGGAACAGAAAAGGGCTGTTAACCTTGTGCTCCATCAGCTAGCAATAACTCTTTTTTTACATCTTTGTTGAGCAGTGTCTTTGAGTTCAATATTCGTTTAAGGTGCCAAGTTTCTCAATTTAGACAAGGCTGGTAGCAGATGAGTGTTGGGAAAGAAGAGGGAGTGTGGCTTGATCTCCTTCAATGGCTACAGGGCATTCTTTTAATTGATTTAGGACAAGCCCCAACCTGCAAAGTCTCAATTTGTATCAATTAAATAATTCATCAGAAGAGCAGTATATTTTTCCAAGAATATGAAAGAGCAAAGACATTGCATGCCAAAATGCCAAATAACAACGTCTTATCTTTTTCATCAATCTTCACATTAATTTTTTTTAGTTGATCTCCTCCACTAACTTGTATAACTTTTGATTTAGATACAACTTTTTAGTTAACCTTTTTTCTAGATTAAACTTTTCTAATTTATCCCAAATAATCATGACAGAGTCATCGTAAAAGACAAATAGCACTCATGCATTTTACCTCAAACTTCTCTTAATTTTTGTTGCTTATCTTTTCTGATTTATTTGTTTATCCCTTCAACATTCGTCTCATTCATCCTTCTTCTATTAAATTTCTTCATAATAAAGTCAATAGAAATAATCAACGACATCTTTGTTGAATATTTAATATTTAGATCTTTTAGACTCGGATATCACTGTTGCGAAGAGAGAGGAGAAAAATCATAAACTAAAACAAAATTCATCAAAGATTAACAATAAAAAAATATATTAAAAAGCGACCAAGATTAATGTGGTTCAATAAATTTCTGCTTATATCAGTAAAAATCAGATTTTTTTAATTAATAAATGAGATCAATTATATGATCATTGAGTTATCCAAGTATAACTTTTCTTGTTGACCGTCTCATATAAATTTAAAAAATTCTCTTAATTCTCTCTAGAAATTCTAAAACCCTTAGATTTAGGATATATTTATGGGCACAAATTTTAGTTCACTAAGAAATTTTAATTTAATTAAAATTCTATCAA
The DNA here is from genome assembly GCF_036884655.1 of Musa acuminata AAA Group. Taxonomy (NCBI): domain Eukaryota; kingdom Viridiplantae; phylum Streptophyta; class Magnoliopsida; order Zingiberales; family Musaceae; genus Musa; species Musa acuminata. The sequence goes on from NC_088348.1 coordinate 33,402,368, forward strand.
CTAATTTGAATATAATTAAAACTCTTAAAAATACTTATCTAACCCTATCTATGATTCTGTTGTGGTTGTTCAAAAAGTCTTAAAACTTCAAATGACTAGTGAGAGTATGCAGTGACAGTAACACCCGTTTGGATGAGTTGGTTCCTTGTACAGAGGACATTATATGTATGCTAAGGGTCACAAGCATCCCTTTTTTTAGGCATATTATAATTAAGAAATACAACCCATTCAAGAAGAATATTATTGGTTGTCATGATGCACTTTGCTCTTTGTCTAATAAGTATAGTATTGTGCCAGCTAAAATAATTCATAGACTTGTAAGACTTGTAATAGTTATGCATCATATCCTGCTCAAGTAGACAACTACTTGAAAGAGAAGCCCAACATCTCTAAGATTTGAAAGAATCAAATGATGCATATTAAAATTTGTTATATATATATATATATTATTAGATAATCTGGTGGCATAATTATTAGTTATACCAACACAAGTCTTACAAGTCTATGAACCATAACTGGAATTATTTTAGCTGGCACAACACTATACTTGTTATACAAAGATTTGGCTAATAAGCCATCGTTTTGAGTTTAGTTGGGAAGAGGAATGTCGGCAAGGTCTTCTCTATACGGCATGACTTCAGTCGCCTTGTTACCATCAGAAGGATGCACACCATCTTCCATTTCTATCTGTGATGAATCAGACTTATCCACAAAGGTCACCACTCTATCCTTTCTGAAGGCCAAGTAGAGGATCGCAAGCACGTAGACGGCCATGAAGGGGAAGACGACGATGCCGATGAGAACTGTGACCGGCCTTGGTAGACTGCTGTGGATGATCCAGTCGACGAAACTCGTACTCAAGAAATAGATGTTGATTCCTATGAGACCCACACCAAGGATCCACGAGATCACGATGATCTGCATTTGAAGTGTAAGCTTTAGCAGTTTGATGGTAGATACCGAAAGAATCAAGAGAGATACAATGGATGTAGTTGGAATCAACTCACGAAGACGGAGTTCTTGTGAGGTCCCATCTTCGTACGACTGCTGCTGAACTTGAGAAGAGGGATAAGAGCAAACGGTAGCTCGAAAGATAGTATCATCTGCACGGTTTGGGTAATCAGAATTGATGAACGCATTATTAACCTGCATGACGCAAAAGAAAATTATTCGTCTTGGATGAATAAATTCGATACCGATGCGATGATTATAAGTTTTCCTGCTCCAGCAGAGCCTCCGATGATAGAGACGATCAGGCTGGGACCGATGGCGACGCATCGAGTCATGAGGTTCTGAAGCCACATTCTCATCTTGATGTCCAAGAAGCCCTGCGCACGCGTTAGTGTTATCGATCATCATGATCGCTTGGTTTAATCCCAGGTTACTAAGCAAAAATGGTGATCTGAATCACTACCATAACGTTACCTGCATGATGTATTGGCCAGCGTACGTGCCAGTTATTGTGGAGCTTTGTCCGGAGGCCAGCAATGCGATCCCGTAGACTATGGAGCTCGACTTTCCCAAGACATTCTGAGGAGAACACAAGCAACGAAAGCATCTCAACTTGTGTTGCCATCACGATGATGAAGATGATGAAGATGATGATGATGATGAAGAAGAAGAAGAAGAAGAAGAAGAAGAAGAAGAAGAAGAAGACAAACCTTGAGCAGAAAAGAGGCTGAGTTGAGGGTCAAATCACTGCATGTATCAGAATCATCAGATGAGAGGTTATCGGTAGCACAAACAGTTCCGGACACGGACACAACTGCTATGTTGATGAGCAATGCGACCAGTAGCGCGAAGCCGCTCTCCAAGAGGAAGTACCGACAGGCGTCCTACACGAAGACAAAAGGAACATGAGCAAATATCGATCTTAATCCTTCTTATAGATTATCGTTGATGAACATTTTCCTTTTTAATCCTTGTTGGGCTTACATTGATTCCTTTGACGGAGGGAGGAGTCTTTCTCGATAGCACCAGTGCCGAATGCAAAAACAGATTGTGCCTGCACGCAGAGACAAGGCCAATGCAGTAAGCAAAGAATCACGGAGAAGTAATCATATGGCAGGAGTGTCGATCTGCTCACGGCATGACGAGAGCACCCAGGAGAGCGATGGCATCGCTGGTGGCACTGTCGCCCTTAAGCCTCGGCACGAAGAGTCCCCTGATCACCTCAGATGCAGGGGGCTTTACGTAGCTCAACTCTCCGAAAAAGCAGGCAGCCATGACAAACACCAGCACTGATATCAAAAGTTCAAGCTTCCGGACCTGCAAGTAGAATGGTTTTTTCTTCTCTGTAACTTGTTTCCATGCCAAGATAGTAACTTCTCAGTTGTTTAAACCTGTATAAACCGGTTTAATTATACCGACAAGGTACAGACAGGGCGAAGGATTCCAACTTGTTTTCTTCCTCCTCTTTTGCTTGTGTTTGTTGGAAAAACAACAGTACATGAGACAAACATTTGTCCCAAAATCTATTCGGTCCATCACCATTTGACGCCAATTGCATTAGAAACAGTGAAAGGTTGGAACAAGGGTTGAAATTACCCCATATCTCTGGAGTCCAAGAAGCAGCAGAGTGCTCAACCCTGTGATGAGGACACCTGCCCACACTGGGATGTGAAACAAGATGTTGAGAGCAAAGGATGTTCCTATCACTGCAAAAAAAGCTCATCCGTCCCAGTAAGTCTGAATCGTTTAACGACGAAGAAACATCAAGAGGCTCACACAAAATTCTTGAGCTCAGAAACAACCTTCTGGGATATCAGCAGCAATCACAGCCAGTTCTGCAACCACCCACAGACAGTACTTCACAAATTTTGGATACTCCGCTTTACACAGCTCCGCGAGGTGCTTCCCTTTTGTGAAGTGCGAGTACGAGGAGCATTTCAAGTACATATCGGTTGTCTACAAAACAATCCAGAAAAAAGGAAGAAAAAAGTTGTGTTTCTGATTCTGATACCTGTAGTCACCCCGAGATTTGCTGCTAGTGATTGTATTATCAGCGCGAAAATGAGACCAATTAGTATAACCCACAAGAGCTGTTTTTAAGAATTTCCACAATATGCATCAGTCAATCCAGGAAGAGGGAAGAAGATGAAGGATTAAGCAGCAGAAAAATGAATCAAGAGATAAACAAGTTAGTTATCCTTATCCAACAATCCGGACGAACAGATTCAGATCCAAAGAGTTCAAACAAGAATCGTTTTTTAGAGAGGATATATAGGTATATATATATATATATATATCTCCTTTTATACAGCATTTATCGACTGACTTGAGGAAATAGCTGTCTCAGAAAAAGAACCACTGAAAGAGACTAGCGATTTCCATGTTTAGATTACCTCGTATCTGTGATTCGCTCCGGCTTGTAGGTCCGTCTCCACTGCCACAGAATTCAAAGCATAAGTTCGATTGCTCAAGATTTAGAGAGAGATCGTGTGTCTCACAATTGCCAGGATCAAGGTAAGCCAGGGAAACAAGGAATCCGGGTCCAACATGAGCTAGAAACTTTTTCCATCCAGCCTTCTGCAGTGATGAAATAATCCTCTATTAGCTATAAATAAACATAAGAGAGAAGAAGAAAAGGAAGTAACAACACAAAGAAAGGAAGTATAAGTTGGAGAACAACCAGCTCCTGGGACTCATCTTTGTTCATGTCACTAGTCTCCACTGATGATGCTTTAACTGCAGGTAGTCCATTAATCTTTTCTTCGGCAGCTGCAACTCTTCTACTCCCTCTTCCATGAGCGCCATCTCTTCTGATCTCTCTTCCCTCATGCAACTCCATCTCTATTCCCTCACCATACATCTGATTCCTCCTCACTGAACCTCAACGAGACCACCCCTTTGTCTGCATTATATATAAATAAGAAGACCCTATGATGACTTAAAATTATATATGTATATATATATTATATGCATAGCTGGCTTCAGATTTATTTTAAGCCACCAAAGGGTCTTCTTCTTTATTGCATGAAGGTATGGCGAGGAAAGAGAGATAAGAAGAGATGGTGCTCATATGAGAGGGAGCAAAAAGAGTTGCAGCTGCCGAAGAAGTATACGTTGGAGAGTGGTTTGGCCTGTGCTACTGATGAGTAGATACAACAAGAAAACCTATAAAAAAGAATGTCACGCTTGTATCCAATGTGCTACCGACTGAGTTCATTCAACCGGCATATTTATTTCCATGCAACTGGAGTGGGACTCGAACATTGCATGAGCAAGAACGAAGTGTCATACTTTTGTGGCCGTGTCTTCCAATCTTTGAGAAGTTAATGATGATAAATGACATAGGGAACCAGAAGGGGAGTTGGTGCATGAGAAAAGATGATAAATGAGGAGGCGTGGATAAGAGTATACAGACGTAGTTTTATTGGTCTGCGCGTTGATAGGTGGAGCAAGTCAGCACGGCCCCTTTCAGGGTTCCAGGCGTCCAGGTACATCTCTCTAAACCTCACGATTGATAACAATGAATGGTTATTGACTTGTGGATAGAATTATATTTGATGCTTTAAAAATTGACTAGAAACGACAACCTGAAAGAGACCGACATCATAATCTATGAACTTACACCTATGAGATAGATACTGTGACAGATGTTCGGTGGCTGTCCAAACGATTAAAGGAGTATATAACTCGAGTAGGACGGGTATCAAACTCCTAACACACGGGAGTGATGTTATCATTCACAATAAATCCGCGAGTCACGTTTGAATACATTTTCCTCTATCCATAAGATATGGAGACGTGAGAATTCTTCTTCTTCGGTGAGCTGTTGGTACGTGATGATGATGCTGTTGAGCATACACGTACGTGTTCTTTTGAATCTCACAAGGCATGAACAGTGCGACGTCGAGGAGCTGTGAAGTAAGCATGCAAGTCTTTAGCAGACCGATGGTGCGAAAATGCATGGTTTACTGCCACAACATTTATATGGATAGCTCGTAATTAGTATCATGGACAGGTTGCAAAACTATGAGAAAAACTGCTAAACAGTCATACTTCAAAGCTTGAGTTGCTCTTGTCCTTCTTATCGCACATCCCAGCACTCGAGAGACGAGAGAGAGACAGAGATATATATAGATATGCGTGTGATTCTTAGTAGGATTTGCATGTTCAGGTGGATTGATCTGTCGTGCTGCACCCGATGGCATGGTGCAAATGAGCTGGTAGGCTTGTTTTTTAGACATGTAATGCTAATATTTTTATTTTCTGTTGAGATGGAGAATACAGGAAGACAATATATTGTTTCCTTTGGTTATTAATCTTCCCATAGATAGATAAATATATAAATAACACTGGAGAATTATATTGTCATGATAATATATACCAACCCCTTAGACAATACCGATCGACGAGGACTCCATCGGACAATAAGATGTATAAGAACGAAATTAAACATCGGACGATCGTATAACATCGTCCCTGCTATTGTCACTATGAGTTATTAATATCTTGGTGAAAAGATTAGACAACAAAAGAAGAAAGGAAAAGTTGTTTCATCTGATCCAGAAGGGAAGAGAGTTTGATTCTCGTCATGTAATACATACCCTAGGAAAATATACCATCTGTAAACTTGCCATGACATCCAAATTCTAAGAAACGATTAGGTTGGGGAAATTTTAATTCCGATATGCAAAGAACAATTATATGCTTAACTCAGAACAAAACCACGAAAACTCTTAAAGAGTGCTAAAGAGAAAAAAAAAAAAGTTTTCGCATGATTAAGGTGACAAGCCAAGAAAGTATGTGGCTGCTGCGATGCAAACTACAGTGCAACACGGTATACCCCACCATGGAACATTTTGGTCTTGATAAGAAAGATTGAAGGATCGATCTCCCATATTTTTAGGGAGGAAAATAATGTAGTTAAATTAGTTGGCAAACATATGCACCGATAACTATGTCCTTGATTTTTTTTTTGGTTTGCAGAGATGCAAACGGGCACGTACTTCATCTCAATTAGGTAATACATAACGTACATGGAGGAACTAAAGTATGATCACCAGCTCTTTTCACTCCAATTTTGTTTCCATACCTTAAGTACAGAACCAGTACAAGCTACCTTGCCTATGTACTCCCATCGGTTAGGAGTAGTGTTGCGCCTTTGTTTTCATATATCTTGGAAGATTCTTGGCCTTTCGTATAGGTGGAAAGTCTAATAAATTGCCCCTGATATTTCTGATAATAAATTTGGTCAACTTGTATACCGTGACACTGGCAATGATAAACATTGCCTCTGATATTTCTAATAATAAATTTGGTCAACTTGCACACCGCGACACTGGCAATGATAATGGAAGTCAGAGTTTATCATGTGGTAGATGCTCTGAATTCAGTCACAGGACTTCACATGATTTATATAGGAGGCTCTCTTCCTGTCATCTTATGGTGTGTGCTACTATCAACATCATTACTTCTATTTCTAATCCGACTTGTTTGTTTCTAGCAGAACCTGGTGGCATGGATGCTAAGCAATATTTTTTTGGGATACAGCTACTCTACAGCAAGGTTGACTAAATTACCATTTAGCAGGAGGAGGAGGAGCATCTTTCTCTGGATCTCACCGGGTCAAGCTGCACAAGATTAAATATATGCCACGTAACCATGAGCACCGTACATAAGATAATAGGTGCTTAATGAGTTAGGTTAAAGTGAAATGTCTTCGGATAAGTTTGACGAAGTTTTGAGCGTGTCGTCATATACACAAATCTATACGAGTCTGATGTGTCATAATTTTCGGATTAGGTTATGTGGGGAACATGCAAGCCACGTCACAGGAGCATGTCAGCACTTCCAACTCCTTTGTTAAACCAAAGAATGGCATCAGCGAGCATCGAGCTAATAAGCACTCGAGAATTGCACTTTGTCACATATCCACTATGCAACTAAATCCATGGCATTTCAAGAAAAGGAACGGAAGAGTATTAAACGCATCTAAACATTTGGATCCAGAAACTGGTGTCTCATCAGTGATTTATGTAGGGCAAGACGATACAGCATAAGGAGTGCGGTCGAGTCTTTGCATGCTTGATCAACTATAGGCTTGTGCTAAGCTCTCCGAGCGCTGCGGCATCGATCTCCAGTTCCGGCGAAGAAAAGCTTTGATGGGTTCAGCCTCGGAATGCGAGGAGTAGACCCATCACTGATGGCGGCCTTCAAAGGAATGGCGTAATGGACCTTCTCGATTCCTGCCGTAATATTCGGCCCCAAATCTAATTGATGGATCGAAAATTATGGACTGTAAGGCTCATTTCAGTCTCATTATACCAATGGAAAACCCATTTCAGGCTCATTGCATTTGTATGTTTCTTGGTAAGGATTTTGCATATATATATATATATATATACATTTTCAAAGCACGGGCTTTGCTTTGTTTCTTGGTAAACTAAACCCTTTATGTATCGATCGAAGGCTTGCCTCATGTATTATCTGCAGAAGGGAGTGAAGAGTGCGTTCACTCGACGCACGTACGCGACGTGAAAATGCCCATGTCACCTCATCACTTCTCTCTCTACGTCCCCACGACCACATCCTTTTCTTCTTCATCGCTGCTTCACTAGTCAAGTCGTGACAATAACTTCCGTCCGTGCCATTCTTTCTTTCCATCTTAACCGGATTCTTGAATCCACTATTTCCTTTTTCTTCTTTTGGAAGGTCAAACCACTTTCTTCACTAGCATTTATCTTTGCTGCCAAGGTAGGAATGCAAGAAACTGTTCTATTTAATTCTTAGAATTTAATTCTATTTAATTAAATTGTTCACACACACACAAGAAACTGTTCTATTTAATTCTTCACTAGCATTTATCTTTGCTGCCAAGGTGGGAATGCAAGGTCAAACCACTTTCTTCACTAGCATTCTCTCTCTCTCTCTCTCTCTCTCTCTCTCTCTCTCTCTCTGTATATATATATATGTGTGTGTGTGTGTGACATGAGGAGAGTTTGCACTGTAAGGGTGATGTGTAGTTAAGGTCATTGCTCCTAACGAATCCTTCTAGTTCTTCACGTTAATAAGATATTGTTAGCTTATTATTTTAGCACGTGTTCTCGAGTATTTCTAGATCTTGCTCTTGATTTTGTTGTATATATGAAGTGTTGCTCGTTCTCAGGGATGTTATTGGACAGCCTGCGGAGAGAGTCGACGATATATCTTTTGGAGAGAAGAGGTGATGGATTTGAAGGTGGCGCTTGTGGTGGTGTTATGGTTGTCAATGGGAGCGAGAGGCGGAGACGTGACTTACGATGGAAGGGCTCTGATGATAAACGGAACACGAAGGTTGCTCTTCTCCGGTTCCATTCATTACCCTCGAAGCACGCCAGAGGTACTGTTCCATCGTGTCCTCCATCTTCCATCTGTATCGCCGTTAAGTTTTGCTCCCCTAAATGCATGCTTGGATCTTCCACCGTCCATCATGATGTTTCACGAAAGAGATAGATGACATGGGTCTTTTCTTTCTGTTCATCCTTCCATTGATTCCTTCTCGCTGGTTCTGCAGCAGTTAAACTAATGAAGATATCAATCCAAATTGAGCTTTCCATATATTGCTACCGCTCAGATTGCTTCGGATCGAGTCAAGGAATTTTGTTAGCCAGGAAGGGTTGGTTGACTTTAAAACACTATTATTTAACTGATCTCCGATGAACAGTGGCTTGTTAACATCAGATCCGAAGCATAAATTCTATTGTAATGTTACAACCCGAGTGACACGGTAGTGTACCATGATTTAAATATTTATTCTTGCATCTTCCAAGAGGGATAGATGATTTGATTTTATTGGTTTAAATGGTTCAGCCACAAGTTGATAGCCAGTATCGTGGTCCCAAAGACAATATTATATTACATATTAATATAATATATAATATTATTATATTAACAGTTGCACATGAGAAGGAAATCCAACCAGAGAGATTGTAGGAAATCCAACTTAGATCGGAGCTTACGATGACGGATGATTGAGTTGTACTCCATAAATAAATACTAAACGCCGTGGAGCTTACGTACCTCAACTATATTGTTATTAACGAAATGAGAGCAATGGGTACTGATAAATACATTTGAAGATAATAAAAGAATTGCAACTCAACAATGTATACAATTTCATCTATATTTATACATGTTCATAATCACGTTGCTTATTGTCGGCCCAAGTTTCACATCTGCAAAGCATATTCATTCTCCTTTGGTTCTAAAAGCTAACAAGTTTCACATCTGTACATAATATAGAAATGGCCGTATCTGATTGCCAAGGCCAAGGAGGGAGGGCTCGATGTGATACAAACTTACGTGTTCTGGAACGTGCATGAGCCTATTCAAGGACAGGCAAGTCTGATCCGTACATATTTATAGGATACTCTCTGTGATTCTTCTACATATCGTTGTATTGCGATTTGTATAGATTTATCAATTGTGGAATATTCTCAGTACGACTTTCGAGGAAGATTCAACCTGGTGAGATTCATCAAACAAGTTCAAGCTGGAGGCCTGTATGTGAGCCTCAGAATCGGTCCTTTCATTCAGTCAGAGTGGAAGTATGGGTACGCACGCAATGCTGTCTTGTAGATTGTACGTGTTATTTTCTTTCGCTTTTAGATGGAATGGATCATACAGAAACGCGGAGAAATCAATCTTTATAATGTGATTAATATGCCACCCTGATTGCCGTTCGAGGCACTAATGGTGCATCAAGAAGACGAAAGACGTAAGGGATGATGTGACTGCTTCCCTGACGTACAGAGGAATTCTTTCAGATCGTGTAACAACAGGAAGAACCTTGACATATTTTCTCAGGGACTAGTTGGAGTGGAATTGGTAGAGGTCTGCAGAGTGCAGAGGTTGTTCATTTCCTAATGCATTCTGCTCTTGATTTGCTGCTGCAGAGGGCTTCCGTTCTGGCTGCATGACGTTCCAGGCATCGTCTTTCGCTCTGATAATGAAGCTTTCAAGGCAGGTGCTTGATTGCAAACCCACAGTCGGTTCCCATTTCCTCCATAAAACTCGCAGTCCCCTGTCATATATCAACCAAGGAGTCGTTTGTCTTGCGCTTGTACTCATCATGCCTGTTTGTTCGCCCGCAGTTCCACATGCAAAAATACGTGACGAAGATCGTCGACATGATGAAGTCTGAGAGGTTGTTTGCTTCCCAAGGTGGCCCGATCATAATTACTCAGGTAATGGCCACATCCGAGGAAGCTGATCTTGCAAACTTTATTTGGGTTCAGTACGAATCATTCGAGTGCGATGATGCAGATCGAGAATGAATACGAGAATGTGGAGGCTGCATTCGCCGAGAGAGGGCCTTCCTACGTTCGGTGGGCAGCATCGATGGCTGTAGGCCTTGGTACCGGTGTTCCCTGGACGATGTGCAAGCAGAGTGACGCTCCTGATCCTGTGGTAAGTCATCTCGTACTATGTACCAATCATCATGCGTTTCCAAGGATTGAATCACCCACGATTGCAGTTTTCGGTATCACGATCTTCCAATTTCATCTACAGATCAATACCTGTAATGGGATGAAATGTGGGGAAACCTTTTCGGGGCCTAATTCACCGAAAAAGCCATCACTGTGGACAGAAAATTGGACTCAGAGGTATGTCTGCTTAATTCTCTCACCATGTCTCACTCCTCGTTGGTTTCAGAAATGCATGATTGTTCTTATTCATCGATTATTTTGTGCAGAAAGTGATGTTGTAAACATAACAAGGCAGATTTCTGCAACAAAAATCATGATCACATCATCTGCATCCAATTAATACTATGACTAGTTCTTATTCCATTTTGCGATTGAAAATGGTTTCTGGAATTTGTCTGATGTCCCATCAGAGCCTGTTTAGTTCTACTTGCTATTTATTTTACATTGAAAATGCTGCCTCGAAATTTTTACTTCATTATTTTGGTGACTCGTAATGGTCTGAGAAGAATGCTGTGTGATACTTGTGATGCAAAGATATCAAGTTTACGGAGAAGATCCACGACCAAGGTCTGCTGAAGATATTGCCTTTGCTGTCGCCTTATTTATAGCGAAAAAGAATGGAAGTTTTGTGAATTACTACATGGTATGGTTGGTTCTCTCTTACAGAAAATTCATCGTATGAATCTTGTTATTAGTTCAAGGACATGGTTTGGCAAATGATCCGACTGTTCGACAAACCTTCTTGTTCCTGAAGACCAATCATGTTACATTTTGAACTGTCGTAGAACTGCACTGACATCGCTGAATGTGTTTGTTGATATGCTACTCTGTTCTGCTTAAGGAAACTAAGGAGTACAATCCATAACAATAATAAGAAACCTTCTTCTCCTTGACTAGATTAATCATACTCTCCATTTGTTGATTCTAGTCTTGTGAGTTTCAAGTCATACAACTTATCATCTCAATGCAGTATCATGGGGGTACAAACTTTGGAAAGTCTGCCTCATCATATGTTACAACAAGTTATTATGATCAAGCTCCTCTTGATGAATATGGTCAGTTATTCTACTATCATATTTACATGTACATGGCTTATATTCGAAAAGAAAGCTAATCTTTCATTTGCACACAACACATGCAGGCTTAATCTGGCTGCCTACATGGGGTCATCTCAGGGAATTACATGCTGTCATCAAGTTATGCCAGGAAGCGTTACTTTGGGGAAGGTATACTTATTATTCACTTGCCAAGTTACAGGAGGTAAGATTGCTACCATCTGATAAATAACCAAATAAACATTCTTAGTTTGGGAGTTAATATCACGATTTTTTTTTTTTTGTTTAAATTCTGCAGGCACATCTCTTTCGAACAAATTCAGGAAAATGTGCTGCTTTTCTCGTAAATTACGATAAATCTCTGGTTGCAAATCTGCATTTTCTTGATGCCATCTATGAATTACCAGCCAAATCCATTAGTATCTTACCAGATTGCAAGAAGACAGCCTTCAATACTGCCAAGGTCAGCTAGAGCAGCATTCAGGAAACTGAAAGTTTTGTTCTTTATGACCGAATGTTATCTCATTGGACAGGTGAGCGCTCGATATGGTGAAAGAACAGCAGAGCCCGTTCAGTATCTCAATCGAAGTCAGCAGTGGGAAGCATCTGCAGAAGAGTCTAACATCGCCGGCAAGGCTTCACTCGTAGCGAAAGGGCTATTGGAACAAATGTCGACAACAAAAGACGTGACAGATTATCTCTGGTACACCACAAGGTAACATGAGATATTTCAATCTCTTATACATGCCTCTTCATGTCTGTGTGACCTTTGCCTCAATTGCAGCTATAACCATTCACGACAAGATGGTCAGATTACTCTTCATGTCGACTCTCTTGCACATGTTCTACATGTCTTTGTAAATGATGAGTTACTTGGTAAGTAATCTACAGCTCGAGCATCTGTTTCATTAATGCTGTTAAATGTTGCACAAGAAAACTTTACATTTTCTTATCTGCATAATAGGAATAAGATCAAGTGAGGAGGCAAAAAAGGACTGAATAACTCATCAATTTAGAAATCTATCTCTCTCTCTCTCTCTCTCTCTCTCTTTTCCCCTCTTTTCAACTCTTTTACTGGTATTATTTCACAAAAGAATGTCTTACATATGAATTCCAGAATTCTATTTTTTTATCCTAGCAAGGTTAAAGCTCATGACTTCTACTTTGTGATGTGATCAGGTACTGTGCATGGAAAAAATGATGGAGAGCTACCTGTTTTCGATAAACCCATTCAGCTCAAGGGAGGCCAGAACAATATCTCTTTGCTCAGTGTTATGGTTGGACTACCGGTGAGGAAGAATTCGTCATGATCGATCCTTTGTCTACCACTTAGAAAGAAAAGAAAGAGTGAAATTTGCATGGTCATAAAGCACCGTAAAGCAGGATATCTGCAGTCAAAAGAAAGAATTTTTAGGCTTGCTTCCAATTAATCTACACTTTTATTAGGTAGTAGGAATATGAATCAATCAGTTCAATTTCCAGTCGAAAAGCTTCTCCATTGCATACATCATAATCAATTAATTGTGCTCGTGTAACTGCAGAGTTAAGTTGCCTGCAGTTGCCGAGCGACATGACACTGCATCTTAGACTGCGAAAGGAATGTCTCTTCCATTTTCGACCTCTTGGTGTCAATCACTTTGTGTCGTCATCTAGAAAATTCTGTCATTTTCAACAATAATGTATGCAACAATAATAATGTGTGATATTATTGGTTTGAAGGACTCAGGAGCATATCTTGAGAATCGTTTTGCCGGAATCCAACATGTAAGAATCCAAGGGACTGGAAATTTATCTCGAGATCTCACACATGAGCTATGGCGTTACCAGGTCAGGAAATGATAGTGTAATCTAGGAATGAAACAGTTGGACTTTCTTTCCATGTAAAAACACAGTGGTGTGATGATGAATGCAGGTTGGTTTACGGGGAGAGAAGGTGCTAATCTACACCGAGGAAGGATCAAAGAAAGCAGTCTGGAATCCTGTTGTGAGCTTCGCAAATAAACCCCTGATATGGTACAAGGTAAAGGCCACTTGCTACATCACTCCGAAACCAATTCTGCAGATGCAATCGATGATGCCAAAAACTCTTGTTTGTTGCAGACAAGGTTTGATGCTCCACGGGGTACCGATCCTGTGGCACTTAACCTTACGAACATGGGGAAAGGAGAGGTGTGGATCAACGGGGAAAGCATCGGCCGCTACTGGGCGTCCTTTAAAGCTCCAAGTGGAAAGCCATCTCAGTCTCTGTAAGTACAGCTCATATTCTAAACGGGAGTGTCCCTTGTGGCTCGCTTGGGTGATGTAGCAACTCTACGCAGGTATCATGTTCCTCGCTCCTTTCTGAGGCCATCAAACAACCTCCTTGTTCTCTTCGAGGAAATGGGAGGCGACCCTCGCTCTATCACGGTGGACACCATCTCGGTTGCTCGTGTCTGTGGTCATGTAGCTGAATCATATTACCCGTCAGTGTTCTCCGAAAGCAAACACCCATACGTTCGACTTGGATGTCAACGGGGGAGAAGCATCTCATCCATAGGGTTTGCCAGCTTTGGAACTCCTATGGGGAACTGTAAAAGCCATGCTATGGGCGGTTGCCACTCTGTTGCTTCCAGAGCTGTTGCAGAGAAGGTGGGCTCTTCTTCTTCTTCTCTTGTAGACATGAATTGATCTCAGACAACATACATATCACAAAGAAATTGAACTGTATGTGTTTGGACAGGCTTGTCTGGGTAAGGAGAAATGCTCGATTCCTGTGACCACGAGCAGATTTAGAGGCGATCCATGCCCGGGCATCACGAAGTCTCTCCTGGTTGTTGCCGAATGCAGTTGATTCGATTTGGTGCATTTACAGGAAAAGTCCAACTTTCCATTAGACTAACCTCATGAGGATGATTAAATGGAGGAACACACGATTCTTTTGGAACTTCTATCGTCTCATGTGTTTGGCATGAGACTTGCATGACCACACAACAATATGATCGTTTAATTCGTTAAGAAGATGAGACTGATTCTGCCTCACCTTTGTCTCTCTCACCCAATATCTTCTCTCAGGATTAAGGAGATCGTTGGAAACGGTGTTCCTGACGCTCTCTGTTAGCTTCGAGATCTGATGGCGATGGTCTCTGTAGGTATCAGGTTACTGGAATGATTCGATTCCAGAGAATTGCGTACATTTCAGGCTATTGTCAGATGCTCCTACTTCGATGCAGACTATTGATAACTACTCCGATGTGGAATTAATTGTCTTTTTCTTTGGCTGGCTGCGTGAAGAATGTTGATAATGTTTCTCCTTTGCAGACTGGATGGGACATCAAAGATTGATGCGATAATTTGTGACCGTGGCACATTGCCACCTTAATGGTTCTCATAATCTCATTTCCTTGCCTTGAAAGCAATTTTTTTTGGGACAACCGCTTTAAGAAACAAACAGACTTTGATGTAACATCTCCTTTGGCTCTTCAGCTCGTGTGTCTTTAAACACTGATGCTATCACGAGAAATAGGCGGTGTTCTTGGGACTTTTGAGCTTGATGCTCCTCAAAGACCAAAGATTCGATGAATTGCAATCAAACTACTCCTCGACTTGTCCGAAGGGAAGCCAACCAATTACTTATTTACAGGAAGAAGAAAAGGGAAAACAAGAGAGCGAGGCCATTGCAACACAGTGATTCTAAAACCTTCGGCATTTGGATGCAGTGATAAATAGACGACACATGAAGGAGTTTTGAGTTTGTCAGGCCGAACCCAGGCAACAATAATTATACAGGGTTAGAAGCACAACATATGCTCTTTTGTGTTGCCGTGGAATCTGCTGCCTGCAGGTGAATCCCCTTTCTACAGGTTTTCAGTCTTCTACACTCGGATGGTGATATTAATCCAACGACAGGTCTGTTTGGTTTCTTATCGTGGGATTGAGGAGTAGCAGTTGCCAAATCCAAACTAAATAGAAGCCTTAAAAACCGTAGAAATCCTCGAGTTACCTGAGCATGTCTCCGGTGTTCAAACAAGGGCCACTGAGAGCGGGTGAAGCAGAGGAGGTGTTCCCGTCGCCGAAGACAGACCCACGGGCGAGCGGCAGCGGCCGGTCTGGAATGTCTGTTATGTCGATGTCCCCCTCCAGCATCTTCACCGCCTCCAATATCGTCGGCCGGAGAGCCACCATCACGTGTGCGCAGAGGACGCCCACCAGTACAAACCTCTCCATGATCCCCTTCGGGGGGGACCTCCCTTCGTCGTCGGTCCTCGTCAATGCCTCATCCAGCACTTCCTCTGCTCTCCCGGTTTTGATCATTGTCCATGCCCAGTCCGTGATCAGCACCAGGTTCGATTCCGGGGACGTGTCCAACGCCCTGCGGGCGCTCATGATCTCCAACACCAGCACGCCGAAGCTATAGACGTCGCTCTTCTCCGTGAGCTGCCCGTAGAGCGCGTATTCCGGCGCGAGGTAGCCGTGAGTTCCAGCGACCCTGGTGGTGAGGTGGGACTGTCCCTCCCTGCTCTGCCTCGCGAGGCCGAAGTCGGCCACTCTCGCCCTCATCTCCCCGTCCAACAAGATGTTTGTGGGTTTGATGTCCCGGTGGTAGATGGCTGGCTTCACTCCATGGTGCAGATACACCAGCCCTTTGGCCACGTCCAGTACGATGTTCTTCCTCTGAGGCCAAGTCAGGGGCGGCCTCCTCCTCCCGGAGTTGCCATGAGCGTCCTTGCTTGTGCCAAAAAGATGGTCGTGGAGGCTTCCATTGGGCATGTAGTCGTAGATCAGGTACAGCTGCTTGCCTTCCTCCATGTCTTCCCTGATGCAACAGCCCCTCAGAGGGACCAAATTCCTGTGCCTCAGATGGCTGATGATCTCCACCTCGTTGTGGAATCCCTCATCGCCGTCGTCTAAATCCGGCTCGAGCACTTTCTTGACGGCGACGGAGCTCCCATCCGAGAGAGTGCCCCTGTAGACGACGCCGAACCCGCCGCGCCCTATGAGGTTCTGCTGCGAGAAGCTGGCGGTGGCCTTGTCTAGCTCCTTGATGTCGAAACAGATCGATCCGGTGTTGGGTCTGGGATACGATCTCGAGCTCCTCTCCGAGACCGCAGAGTCGCTCCGCTTCTTCTGTCTGCGGCTGACTCGGCACACGAAGAGCCCGATGGAGCAGGAGAGGAGGGCGAGGGCAAGGACCGCGGCCACGGAGGCGTAGATGGCGGCGGAGTGGGAGCTGCGCGACTTGTGATCGGGAGGAGAGGTGGAAGAGAGCGCAAGGCCCAAGACGCACGTAGCGGCACGGGGGTCTTTGGGGCCGTACTGGTTGGCGACTCCTGCGGCGTACAGGATGGCGAGGTAGAAGCAGGGCGTGGCGTTGGAGTCGTTACCGTCGATGCGGGTGAGCCGCGAGGTGACGTCGAAACCCGCCTTGAGGCAGGAATCGCAGCGCTGGAGGTTCGTGAGATCCCCGTCGCACGCGGCGTCGAGCGCGGTGGAGTTGCCGAGCTTGGCGGTCCAGTCGCCCCTGGTAAATATGCCGGCGCAGGTGTTGACGAAGCGGCCAGGGAAGGGGAAGCAGGTGGAGACGAGGGAGGACGGCAAGGAGAGTGGCGCGGCGGAGAGGTTGGACTGGAGGTCGACGAGGCAGGCGGCGGCGGTGGAAACGTCGGGGAGGCGGAAGCGGCCGGTGTCATGGAGGCGCTGCGCGAGTCCGATGCCGAAGAGGCTGAGAAGGGTCAGGCAGCAGTCGGTTTGGTTGGCGGTGGCGGGGAGGCAGGAGGTGTCGTCCCAGGGGAAGGTGGAAACGTACGTCAGGTTCACGGGGCAGGTGGCCGCCGTGGAGGCTTCGGCGGCCGCGAGGACCAAGAGGAGGAGGGAGAATCGCAGTGATCTCCACATCTCGATCGGATCGAACCATGGATTGCGATCCATCGCCCATATGAAATCTGGTAACAGGACAAGTGATGATGAGGACGGAAGGCGTGGAAGCATGCTATTGGGGTTGGGAGGAGGAGCCGTTGCAGAGCTGTAAAGGGGCGCTAAACAACTCTCTCTTCCTTCCTACAGATGCTTGTGGCGTGTGTGTGACACCACAGATTGCAAAAGAAAAGACACGTGACGCTCTCTGTGGACGGAAACATCAAATCTTTTTAATCCATTAAAGATGACAAAAGAGTTGGAGAGATGCAAATGTCTTTGAAGTTACGGTGGGTCCCGTCGTGAGACTTAACTTACAAATACAAATGGGTCATCTCTTTGAGGGTTATATTAATAATTTTAATTGAAAGATGAAGAAGCACTACGATGGCGAATGACGCTTCTCCTAACCTCAAATAAATGTTGCTGATGTTTGGGAGGAGGAAATCCCACGTTAGCGATGGAGACAACCGCAGTTCGATTGTTTAGTGTCATGCAGTAAAATACTCCATTGTCGACGCTGAGTTTTGTGGAGGAAGGAATGAAGAGAATAAACAAAAAGAGGGGGATAATTTATGAATTAAGACATAAAATATTATATATATATATATATATATATATATATATATATATATAATTGTAAGGCTATAGTAAATAAAAATCAAACTTGAGAGGAGATCCGATTAAAGCGAGACTTGAATCATATG
Source organism: Musa acuminata AAA Group (assembly GCF_036884655.1). Classification (NCBI taxonomy): domain Eukaryota; kingdom Viridiplantae; phylum Streptophyta; class Magnoliopsida; order Zingiberales; family Musaceae; genus Musa; species Musa acuminata. The sequence continues at coordinate 33,420,434 of NC_088348.1, forward strand.
GACTTAATATATAGTCTCTGAGATATTAAATAGATAAAGGACCGTAGATACACGGATAAAGGACTATAGATACACGGTAACTAACGATAGACAGATCCAATAAATTAGATTCTTTTATATCATTTAGGGATTGTAACGTAGTGGCTTAGTATGTCCGTAGCCAATAAATCAATTGAATTATTTTGAAGATAATAATTCACTGAATAAGAAAGAGTTCTGACAAGTATGACTCACGATCAATATTGAGCCTAGAGGATTACACACATATGATAGGTGTTGCAATAAGTATATATTCGAATATGAGATATCCGTTAGAGTCTTTATCTTAGATATTCAATAAGTTTATGAATTATTAGATTATATAGATGAAATTTAATAAGAGTCAATGAAAGATTATTGGGTAGAGACCTACTAATTTAAGATGCTTGGGTAGTTGGATGAAGATTTAGTATTAAATAGGATGAGATCTATTAGGGTTAAGTTGATAGAATGTCTATATAAATAGGAGAGAGCCAAAAGGCAATAGGTTAGGTCTTTTTGACTATCACCTCATATTCTCCTCCTCAACTAGTAACCTCTAATTGGGTTATGTGGACAGCAAGAAGGACTGGTCCCTGATTATGCGGTGCGCGTAACGAAGAGATTTGAGCATCTTCGCAGCTCTTGTAATGTGGATTACCACTAAAAAGGAGGATAATTGACATTATTCATTCTCTTCCACAGATTTATAAGATTTTTGGGATATATAATCTCTCTAAGTAAAATACATCTTTCTTATATGCATGGTTTTTTATTTTACAATTTTTACGTATACGAAGATAAAACCTTTTTATGGAAATCTGAATTTTTTTTTTATGTTTTTTCAACGCACACGTGACATTGTCCTAGATTTCCTAACAGTAGCTTGATATGATATATGGAGAGCATGAGTACCTAGATCTCCAACTTTTTTGCCTGCATATGAGACTTCAACATTCTACTTTTCTTGTGACTATAACTTTATTTTTTTTAAAAAACTCTATAGTATGTATTGATACGACACTTCTTTTAATAGTCATATCACTAAATATTCTTTGATCTAGATTTATATTTAGATTTTTCTTTGCCATCTTTTTTAGTCTCACTTTTTCTTTTGAAATTCAAAGCTTCTGACTTTTAGAGGTTTCGATTGTGAACTGTGAGTCCATAACTGGTTTTGATATTAGGATTAAAAATCACACCATTTAAATAAATTGTGCTCTTCTCATATAAAATTATTATATGAAAATTTTTATACGAAACAACAAGAGAACATAATAATAATAGGATATTATCTTTTTCTTTGATGGTGATGCTTATATTTTTTAGATCCATGATTATGATTCAGAAGATAATAATGTGCTAGTTCACTTCGGTTCATTCTATCATTCATAATAAGTAGAATCACGGGTTTTATATGATAGAAGGTTGCCAATTTGACCCAAATTTTTGTTGTTGTTTTTTCTAAGGCAACTTCCGGAAATGCTTCGTTGGATACGAATATGAACAAAGTTGCACTTTGACCAGCTTCTTCTTTCTCTTCATTGGTGCCTATCATTTTTTTTCTTTTCTAAGGTTGGTGTTATAAAGTTTCACCTTTGTTAAGATAGCCTTCATCTTCATCGTTAATATTTCATTTCAATTCTTGATCTCGCATCTCGTGCCCATCATTAAAACCTGATAACATGATAATTTAGCTCTTTGTTGGAAGGATTAGAACTTATATAGCTATGAGATATAAATCAAGTTGGAAGGATTAGAAGTTACATGGCCATGAGATATAAATCGAGTCGGTATAAAAATCAGATGATAAAATACAAAACAAACTTAAGCAATTTAACATGATTCGGATTACCACATAAATATTGATCTTATGCTTGTGAGAAGAAGAAAAAAATACTAATAAAAAACTTGAACCATACAACCGAGTCACAACACCAACACAATGATGACCACAAGAGAAAATTTGAAGAAAAAAACTCTGCCTAAATGTAACTAAACAAGAAGTAACAAAAAATAAAAATAAGATTACCCCTATTGACCACTAGAATTGACCATAGTCAATAGTCAACTTCCTCTCTTTTCTACGGTTGCTACAACAGTACAATGGCCGGGCGGTGATGGAGATCGACGACCAGAGGTTTTGCCGGAGAAAAAGTGACGTCGGAGACAATAAGAATGAGAAACTTTGGTCGGATTTGGGTCGAGCAATGGGACTTCACACAGCTTTTTCTCCTCTATCCCGTGTCTTTCCCCCCCAAAGCTCCATTTATAGGAGCGTGGGAAGGTGGAGAGCTCGTTGGCTACGAGCGGAGAGGGTGGTCTATTGCGAGCAACACACGGGCGACTGCGGCAAGCTGCACGCGGGTGGCGCAGGCCCACGGGCAGGCAACAACGAAGCCCACGAAGAGAATCAATCATGGACGGCGACGTGAAAACATCAGTCGCGTGTGGCGATGCGCTTTGTGAATGCAGGCGCAGTGGACGGCTCTGGTGAGGAACGCAGGTGGTGGCTGGTGAGAAGTTTACTTTGGTCAACATCCCTAATTGACTCTACTCGAGCCCAAATTTAACTTAAAATATGAGTTAGTTCCCACAAATCTTGACATGTCTCTTCCACAATTCTTCTCGGCGAGATCTTTTTAGGTTAAATAAAAAAAAAGAATTTTATCAAAAATTAGCACTAACTTTTTATTATTTTTTGGAATTTTATACCAAAAAAAATTCCAAACAAAAACTTCATTGTTCGGTAATTAGGCGGTGGAGGGTCACAAAAAGAAAAGTTGCTTTCACTAACATAAACAAGCAGTAGATCTTTTTGGATTGACAAGATTGTGTTCAAGATGATTGTATCCAATACGTGACATCACCCATCTTTTTGTTCAGATCAAAGCATACGATGACAAATATTTTTCACTTCTTGCTTATTTATATATATTTGTATATATATATATATGTATATATATATATATACATATATATATATGTATATATATATATATATGTATATATATGTATGTGTGTGTATATATAGAGAGAGAGAGAGAGAGAGAGAGAAAAGGTCTAAAGCTTCTTCTCTTGCTGAAGACTCCATGGTTTAGCAACAAGATGAAGTCTTTGTTTTCTTCGGAGCACCAACCCTAAAGCCTCGCTCATGTCCAAATCCTCGCTTGTCAATCCACCAGGCAACTCCCAGTCAAAGTGATAAATCAGGTTTGCCAGCGCGAGCTCTAAAGAGGCGATGGCAAAGTTCATTCCGGGACAAATTCTTCTTCCTGCTCCAAATGGAGTGAACTGGAAATCATTTCCTTTGAAGTCCACCGCACCACCCTCCATGAACCTCTCCGGCTTGAATTCTTGTGGTGCTTCCCAGTACTTGGGATCTCTGCCTATGGCCCATACATTCACCAGCACTCGTGTTTTTTGGGGAATCTTGTATCCTTCTATGCGGCAATCCTCCATCAGTTCTCGTGGCAGCAATAATGGTACCGAGGGGTGCAGGCGGAACACTTCTCTGATCACAGCCTTCAAGTACATCATCTCGTTCGCCTCCTCCTCTTTAACCAGTTCTTTCCCGCAACCTATCCCTCTCACTTCATCTTGTAATTTTCTCATCGTTGTTGGACTCCGAGCGAGCTCCACCATGGCGTACTCCAGGATTGCGGACGATGTATCCGAGCCAGCGCTGAATACATCCTAAGGATTATTAACATTTTGAGTTAATGAGACCATTTGAGAGTCAAACTAAAAACCACAAAAGTTATCGCAGTATCCACTCTTTTCGCTGATCAAATTTCCAAGGATTTGTATTGAGTTAATGAGATCATTCGAGATGAATCTCAAACTAAAAGCTACAAAGATATTGTGGTATCCACTCTTTTCACCGATCAAATTTCTAAGGATTTGTATGTTTCGCAAAGGCCTGTTTTGATGCTACAATTTTGGGAGAAGATTCGTTATTCAGTGGAAGACATATATATATAAACATTGTTAGAAAGGTAAATTTAGACATGCCTTCTGAAGGAGAAAGAATCTTCAAATTTTATATATGACATTGAGTCGCTTATAAGAAAATATTATTTGGGAAACTCTTTATTTTCTCTCAATTTTCAGTCAAATATATATCTGTTTATAGAAATATAAGCCACATATAATTATGATTAGTTATTTTTAGCATTCCGATCCTTATATTTTTAAAAATTACATTAGGATCCCTTATATAGGTTAAAAAAAGATAATTTTATAAAATAAAAAATCGAGAGTGATTTCGTTCAAATAACCGGATTAAATATTTCACTTTCATAAATATAGAAATATCAAGATAAAACTTTTGAAAATAGATAGCTAATTATATAGAGAATCTGTAATTAGCCCCAAATAAATCAATTGAGCATATATGTCATGATAAATGATCTCAAAGTCCCTTAGAATTTTTATATAATCTTTTAGAAATATTTTATTTTTTATTTTTATTATTTTGACCAAAAAAATATATACTTTCTTCCGTAGTTTGAATTTTATTCATCATATTTTTGATGTACAACTATGTCAAATTATATCAATCAGTGAGGCATGCTAAAACATGGGGAGCAGCTGATCGGTCCAAGAAATAGTTGACTGTACTATCAGACGATATGTAATCGAAGTAGAAGGAATTGCGTACCATCAGAAGTGCCTTCATAGTTTCTGGAGTAAGGAGAGTGTGATTCCGTGGATCCTCCCGAAGAGAGAGCAGAACATCCACGAAGTCCTTGTCATCATCATTACCTTTTGCTGATCGATCTTCGTGTTCTTGGATCACCCCATCAAGCAAATCATCCCATCTCTTCTTGGTCTTCTTTGCTCTCTCCATAGAGCCAAACAATACATCCACCCAACCCAGCCATGGGAAGTAGTCCCCCACGTAGAACTTGCTCAGTAGCACCGAATTCTCCTGGATCAGCTCGCGGAACATCACGTTCCTCCCCTCTTCTCTGGTGAACTTCCCCGAAACAACTCGACATAGGATATCGTTGACGAGGGAGTACAAGATCTCCGACATGTCGACGCTCGTCGTCGTAGGGGAAGCTCGAGAGGAGATCTTCCGGATCATGAAACCCACCTCCTCCTCCCTGATGAGACGATAAGACTGCACTCTTGTGGAGCTCAAGAGGTGGACAACGCAGATCTTCCTGAGCTGCCTCCAGTGCTCACCGTAGGGCGCGAAGCCCAAGTCCTTGTACCCGTCGAAGAGGACTTTGGCCGGCTGGCAAAGACTTGATCGTGGTTGCGCATGACATCTCGGGCGCCATCCGGCGACGAGACCACGAGGGTTGGCACCTGACCCAAGCGCAGCAGCATGAGGGGGCCATGCTTCTGCGACAGGGCGTGGAGGGAGCGGTGAGGGAGAGAGCCGAGTTGATGGAAGTTGCCTATGAAGGGAAGCTTGGGCGGGGAAGGGGGCATGCCATGGGTCCTTGCGCGGAGGTTGTTTCTTTTGAGTCCTAGACGGAGCAGCAGTAGTAAAGAGAGAGGTAGGATGAGTACGATGAAGAGAGTAGGGAGTGGGGATGGGCCAAGCAGCAGAGACATGGAGGAAGACATTGTCACGTCGTTGATTCTCCAAACTCCGCTTGGGTTGCTCTATTTATCGAGTGGCGATGATGGTCAGGAAGTTGGATTTGGATACCTTGGACTTCATCCTACACAAAAGTCGTATGCAAATGAGTTCTCATCCATCAATGTGTAGTACATGGATCCATTTCTTTGTCTCACCAACTTCATCCCGAGCTACCACACGTTATTAGATGTGGGTTAGAAACTTACTATATCACATCACTCGAAGAAACTTCATGATCCCTTTGAAGTTCGAAGTGAGAAAACCCTCGTTGTTTACTTGTCGCAAACTTGTGATGACGGTCACCCACAACCGTTGTCGAACGGGATAGTCAATCCTACAGGAAAGATCAACCACAAACACAAGTGATGAACTCAAAAGATGAACATCACCATTCAGTCAGGCCATGCATAATTAGTGAACTCAGTCAGGCCATGAGGACAATTTTTCTCTCCCAAACTTGTGAACTCAGTCAGGCCATGCATAATTACCAAATGGCATAAGCAATCTCGGATGAAGATTGGCTGCAACATAAGTGATAAACTCAAAAGGATATCTCCATATCGTTTTCTGAGTTAGCTAATGAATGATAGATCTTTCAGAATTCCATAATTGAAGATAGTAACCGGTGGTAATCACAAACTTGTGAGCAATCGTGGATCAACATCGACCATAAAAGATAATAAGGGGGAAGTGGCATCATCTATTCCATAAGAATGAGTGATGAAGATCGAAAGAAGTGTGACGAAAGTATTTTTCTCTTTGAGAGTCACAAAGATATATAAAATACTAATTAATATAGAGATTTTTAGTATTTTAAAATTTCTAGAGTCAAGTGTTCAGAGATTTCAGTATAAGGAAAAGTCATCGTGAAAGAAAAGATCTTTGTCAATTAAGATATCCAGAGTTTTTAGAGAGGATAAGAAAATATATAATTTTTTTTAATCTATATGCAAGGCCATATAAGAGGATTATATTTGACGGAGATGACTCATAAGACTCTTATGATTGATTATATATGATAAATAATTTAATTTTCTTTATGAATATAAGTGGGAGTTAGCAAACCATATCAATCTTATATCGACTTTCTATTATATCTTTTATTATTAATATTTGAATATTTATTTTATTTTTGATTCTCCTCTCTCTCTCTCCCTAACAGGACAAAAGCCAAACAATTTCATTGTTAAAGCATTAAATTATTTAAGATTTTAAATTCAAAATATGACAGATACAATACTAGAATAATAACATTAAATATGGGTATCGAAGGGCTTCTTGTCTTTGCCACTCCGACTACATAAGTACAATGATCCATCTTTCTTCATCATTCAAATCAAAGCATGCAAGGTTTAGCAACTTCATCGGTTCTCGATTAAATATATCATAGTTCATCCTTTTCTAGATACTCCAAGGTTTAGCAACAAGATGAAACCTCCTTTGCTCTCGTCGGACCACTAAACCCGGAGCTTGGGTTACGTCAAAGGTCTCACTTGTCAATCCATCAATTCCCAATTAAATGTGATGTGCTAGGTTTGCCAATGCAAGCTCCAGAATAACATAAGCTCACAGGCCATACCATCGGCCTATAAGACTTTAGGCCAATTGTTTACATGAAGTTAATATTTATAAGCCTTTGTGAGATATTGAATTTTTGTTCAATCACACTGTTTTGTTACGATATATTTGCACATGTAATTTTCTTTTTGATACCATACTCTCTGCTATCAAAAGTGAACTCTCTGCTATTATTATTACGTAATATTTTAAATTTTCTTTCAAGAGAATTTTCAACTATTAACTTAAATTTTTTTAAAACAAATTAAAAATTCTAATTTATCATTTATAAAATAGACATATGTGAACCTTATAAAATCATCAATAAAGAGAAGCATACAATGAGAACTTAAATAAGATAATATTTGAGTAAAACCCATAAATCACTATGAATAAGCTCTAACAAAAATTTACATCTTGAAAATGGTTTATCAAAAGTTTACCTAAGTGTTTTACTATATTAACAACCTTCACAAACTTTATTATCACTATAATAGTAATATTGGGAAGATCATTTACTAAACTTTTCTATATCATAATATTCAATTTAAGAAAATTTATATGAAAGTAGAGTATATAAGTCTTTTGTACTCCTAGTATCAAGATAAAAGGTTGATGCTAACAAAATATATAAGTCTTTGATCCTTTTACTAGTATATACTATATTTGTATTTAATATTTTTATATTTCACATAAGCTTAACTTCATCGAGACAAAAAGGAACATAATGTTCAACATGAACTGTATTTGCGTTAGAAAAAAGATTTATTTTTATATTTAGAATATGGTACATATTCTTCGATGTAATATAATCGTTATCTTTATATGAGATTATAATATCATATATAGTTCGATATTGAGTCTAAAGGTTCATCTGATGTGACGAATAGAGGATTGTATATGTAATATCAAATAAATCCATGTTTTATTGGATCTATTAGGTAAGACCCAATAAGAGTTCAAAGTGGATAATTGGATAGAGATCTAATACTTAATAGAGCAAGATCTTTTAAGGTTATCAGCAAGAGTTCTCTATAAAAGAGATGTGAGACGAAATGAGTTATTAGATTATACCCCTTAGCCGTCGCCCTCTACTTCTCTCTCCTGCTTCTTCCTCAACTAACTACCCTCTCTCTAGTGTGAGAAGGCAACAAGAAAGACTGCCCCTGCTATGTTGGTTGTGGTGCACGAAAGCGAGAAAAGAATGCATTGCGAGAGAAGGTGCGTTATCGCTTCATCCGCCATGTAGTTCATCGTTAGAGTGAAGGACATATGGCCTCCTTGATCAATAGACTTGTTCTGCGTTTTCGGAGATATACGATCTCTCGATGTGAGAACGTCTCATAAATCTCATATAGTTTTTCAGTTTATCGAATTTTTCGCTCCCAATCGTCACACGGTGTTTCTATATCGTTCTTTTGGAAATTAAATTTTTTTTTCGCTGCGCATGTAATGTCTTCCCTAGATTTTCTAACATAACTTGTCATATCTATAATACTTGATCTTCTTTCGATTTGCACCATTGTTGGAAGATGACTATTGCTTGCTATTAGCATCATTCTTCCTCTTTTTATCATTATAAATACTCTTTTTATTATTTGTAAAAAGGATATCTCCATCTATTTCTCAAGTAGAAACTCTCCAAATTCATTTGACGAGTTAGGGATTTTGCAAGAAAATTTTCTATGGATCTATACTTGTATGATGTGTTATTACGAAGCTTTCTTGATAATATAGACAAATTCATCAATCTTCTTCATTCAATTAAAATTCTAAAATTGTTAGGATTGAATGAACTGTTCTTGGTATTCTGGTATGCGATTGGGAATACCAAACAGAGATTTTTTGGATAGAGTATTATATTTCATGTGTGTATTTAGTTGAAGTACAGATGTAGTAGAAGGTGTCATCTTTGAAAGAAGACAACTTCCAACAGAAATTGTCACACAGAGTCAAACTCCAATGAGGTATGGTAAAGTTTATGAACCAATGAGCATATAAGTTTTCATCGTCATTATCGCTTTGATGTCGATACGAGCTCATGTAAGCAAATGAACAAACTTGATTGTGATTTTTGTTGCCTTGCAGTAACTCTGCTTAAGTTGTTGTGGTATCTCAATTTGATGAGTCTTACACAAACAACGTTACAAGGAGAAAACAAATGTGCAAAAGTGTTCGATGAGCTCTGCGACAAATGGCACAAAATGATACATCTGCTTTTCTTTTCAAAGATACTGAAAAATAGCGCAACATCATTGTGTTGATGTCATCACAGATTATTTTATCACACGTACCGAGAGTAAGATTTTACATCCAACACAAACACTTGCAGCATTTCATAGAGGAAAATGAGAGAAAAAAGAAATGATTGATAGAAAAGATGTATCCAAATATGCAAACTTGAAAGGAAATAAACCGAGAACACCATGGATGACTGCAATATGATATTTGCAGTATATTTTTTTTTTATCCCAATAGAAACATAGTGAGTGCATACTGTACAATAATGGAGCTTAAATTGGAAATTACGACAAAGTTTGACAACGAGTCCATTACTGAAGGCTTCGATCAACCCATTCAGCATTTACAAGCAAAGGTGAAGAAGATACAATAAGGTAGTCGTATGTGCCGCAATTGATCTTGTAAGTTTGCACATGGAAGCAGCCCAAAAGAGAGGTGCTCCACCTGAACATTCACAACATATAATCATTGCTAGAGGCCTAAGATGTCTATCATCCATGAAAGCTACAACCTTTACAGAAAGAAACCGTTAATCCTGCATCCAGTAACCATTCATGTTTGCCCCTAAAAGAACTCCTACAGTGTAAAAGATTTCAAGTTATTCTTAGTATGCTTTCTGTTCTAAAGAATACAAGCATAGGCATATGCACACACACCTAAGGCAGAATGAAGAAAATAACAATTTAGATCATACGTAACGCATAAGATACAACGCAATTGTGGACCATAAGATCAATGCTTCAATGTCATATATAAGTTATTGGATACCCACCCCAATGAACCTTACAAGTATAGTTTCTCTGATTCTGTCATTTATTTATGCTCATAAGCTGCTGTCAAACCTATACAACAACACAACGATCGGGACAAATAATCAGCATTACAATAGAAAAAACAAATTTCTTTTGTAATTATCGATTCGTTGAAACGTTGACAACAAGTCTTTGCCTATACCATTTCACGATTACGGATGAGGCTTAACATAACATAAATATTTTTCTTGGCTTCATTGATTGGTAAGCTGTCATATGATGTGAACTACTGTTTGGGGGGCAAGATATAAATGTGAGAGGACAAAGTCGTGGTACCAAATGGGGTCATGTGATGTGATAATTATCTCTCCAATCAATAATGTGGTCTCAGGTCTCAATTATTGAAGATAATCATTTTGATTGAAGATAATGTTCAGAGCTCATACCATTTTTTTCAGTGAAGTATAAAACAAAATAGTTAGTTATGTCGAGTCTTCATCTTCCTCTGTCTATCCATTTTTTTAGGATAATTTTTTGTCAAAATTTCTCTAGTTTCATTTAGGACTCTTGAAGGCCAGGTAATCTGATGCGTATTAGTGTAGTTTCTGCATCATCTAATCCTCGCAGGACAGAGATTGGCAAACTTCACCGCTGGCTTCATCACGATTCTCTCGGGGACATTTCTCCTCCACATGACCAAGGACATGGCTGATGGTATGTTCCTCCTGTGTGTTTCAAGTGTAACACGTTTAGATCCTAATCATCTACGACGTGACTCTTCACAATATCCAAAATGGGGTGATTTGATTGATGGGTCTACCGCAATACGGAAAACTTTGTGATTTCAAAAGACTTCTACTGGGAAAGACACTCAATCACGGCAATGCCTCTTCTCCTTCCCCCATCTCCGCTGCCGACAAATAGCAGTACATTGGAACGTCCCGTCCCGACTGGAGTTTGTTCGGAGCAACAACAACTAGGAATCACGGCAATGTCTTCCTCCATGTCTCTGCTGCTTGGCCCATCCCCACTCCCTACTCTCTTCATCATACTCGTCCTACCTCTCTCTTTCCTACTGCTGCTCCGTCTAGGACTCAAAAGAAACAACCTCCGTGCAAGGACCCATGGCATGCCCCCTTCCCCGCCCAAGCTTCCCTTCATAGGCAACTTCCATCAACTCGGCTCGCACCCTCACCGCTCCCTCCACGCCCTGTCGCAGAAGCATGGCCCCCTCATGCTGCTGCGCTTGGGTCAGGTGCCAACCCTCGTGGTCTCGTCGCCGGATGGCGCCCGAGATGTCATGCGCAACCACGATCAAGTCTTTGCCAGCCGGCCTGCTCTAAAGCCGGCCAAAGTCCTCTTCGACGGGACGACGGACTTGGCGTTAGCGCCCTACGGTGAATCCTGGAGGCAGCTTAGGAAGATCTGCGCCTTCCACCTCTTGAGCTCCATAAGAGTTCAGTCTTATCGGCTCATTAGGCAGGAGGAAGTGGGTTTCATGATCCGTAAGATCTCCTCTCAAGCTTCGCCGACGACGAGCGTCGACATGTCTGAGATCTTTTACTCCTTCGCCAACGATATGTTATGTCGAGTTGTTTCGGGGAAGTTCAACAGAGAAGAGGGGAGGAACGTGCTGTTCCGCGAGCTGATCCGGGAGTTTTCGGTGCTACTGGGCAAGTTCTACGTGGGGGACTACTTCCCATGGCTGGGTTGGGTGGATGTATTGTTTGGCTCTATGGAGAGAGTCAACAAGTCCAAGAAGAGATGGGATGATTTGCTTGATGGGGTGATCCAAGAACACGAAGATCGATCAGCAGCTGAAGGTGATGATGGTGAGAAGGACTTCGTGGATGTTCTGCTCTCTCTTCGGGAGGATCCAGGAGGGAATCATGCTCTCCTGACTCCACAAACCATAAAGGCGCTTCTGATAGTACGATTCCTCGTCCTAAATTATGAGTGATATATTTATTGTTCCAATATTTGCTTGCTTTTTTTATGGATAGCACATATAACAACTAATGACAAATTATAATTCGTTTCATACGAAAGCGAGTGATATATGTACGTAGATAACTTTCTTGAGTTCACTGTGTGTTTGTCATATTGTATTAATTATATTCGTATGTTATGCCCTCAGGCAAGTGATTATTATTTTCACGTGTTACTATATATAGTATAGCGAACCGATTTCTTTTACGAGATAGGGGGAACCCTCTCTCCAAATTGCTACATCCAAACTAGAGCAATCTAAACTACTCCCATCCCCCTATTTAAGTATATTGTGGTGCTTATTTCAGCAGTGAGAAATGTGGATACTACAATCTTGTAGTGTTTATTTTGAGTTTCATCAAATGATCTCATTTTTTCCACATTATCGACGACTTGCAGGATATATTCAGTGGTGGTACCGAGACATCGTACGTAACCTTGGAGTGCGCCATGGCGGAGCTCGTCCGGAGTCCAAGAGTGATGGCAAAATTACAACACCAAGTGCGAGGGATAGCGAGCAGAAGAAAAGGAACGGTGAAAGAGGAGGAGTTGGACGAGATGGTCTACCTGAAAGCCATCATCAAGGAAGTATTACGTCTATACCCGCCGGTCCCGCTATTGGTTCCACGAGAGCTGATGGAGGATTGTCAAATACAAGGATACAACATTCCCAAGAAAACACGAGTGATCGTGAATGCATGGGCCATAAGCAGAGATCCAAGCCATTGGGAAGCACCTGACGAATTCAAACCTGAGAGGTTCATGGGGGACGGTGCAATGGACTTCAAGGGAAACGATTTCGAGTTCATTCCATTCGGAGCAGGAAGGAGAATTTGTCCTGGAATGGGCTTTGCAAATGCCTCTTTAGAGCTCGCACTGGCAACCCTGGTTTATCACTTTGATTGGGAGTTGCCTGGTGGAATGACAGGAGAGGATTTGGACATGAGTGAGGCTTTTGGGGTAGTGCTCCAAAGAAGACAAAGACTGCATCTTGTTGCTAAACCATGGAGTATTGGGCAAGAGGAGCAGCACCTCTAACTCACTCATTCTCTCTCTCTCTCTATCTATCTATCTATCTATCTATCTATCTATCTATCTATATATATATATATTCCTTGTATGCTTTGATCTGGACAAAAAGATGGATGTCTGTAGTTTCAGTAGTCCGTTCAGAATTGGTCTCTGACGGCCAATTCTCCTAATAAAGCTAATATATGACAACACTTCTTCTGGATGAGGTTAGATTTTGACCATTTGTCGAAAAGGGAGAGGATGATACCGATCTGATCTTTTCGGTCAAATGCCAATGCCAATGATCGAAGCTGAGGGATTACCATCAAACAAGCGGAGGTCAATTTCTGAAAGATTGTTAATTCAATTAGGAAAGCACATTCACCACATAGCATTGACGAGACTGTAAAATCTCAACAACTTTTAGACTATTCTCTTTCGATACGAATATACACTATTATGAGATAAAAAAATTATAATCTTTGGGAAAAAAAAGAAAAAAAGAGAACTCAAGTTTGTATCCATGTAAGTGCATATTCATTGTTTTTACAATAGTATCATTTGAGTAACGAAAGATCTTTGGAATCTACTTAATGACAGAGGTTATTTTTATTTTGAATTTATATGCTGGTCACTAATAAATTTTAATTTAGAAACTATTACTCAGCAACTTAAGCCAACTTTTGTTTTCTTATTTATATTTGAATTTATTATCATTTTTTATCGGATCCATGATTTTAGTGTCGATCTAATAGTATAAGATAAAAGAATCCAATTATGTATTTCATATTATATTTCCATGTACTATTCTGTTTTGAATTGTAAACTGACTTCTAAATGTTCTATATAAGTTGTGTCTGTGCATACTTTCATAATTATGTTAGTACGTCTTTACTCGAAAAAACAATTTCTTTTATACCTATCGAGCCTCATACCATTTCTTTAGTAAAATATAAGGTAAAAATTCACTTATAATTTCAATTCTACAATATGACAATTACGTCGAGTCTCTATCTGTCGATTCATTTTCTTTTGGGCATTTTTTCAAAATTATTTTAAATAATTCTTAGTTAGTGGTATCTTTTTTAAAACTTCTCATTGAATATTTATTATTATTATTATTATTATTATTATTATTTTTGTAAAAGATGATATTGCCCTACTAGCGACCACCCTTGCCTCTCCTCCCGTCTCCTCTTCTTTTATTGTTATCCTCGCTCGTGATCCCTTTTGATAGAAGATTATAATAAAGGTAAATATAAAATAATAATTTTATATTCTTATATATTCTAATCCTTAATGATAATCAATCACATATTTTAGTATATGATTTGAATGTATGATTTGAGTGCATAATTGAGGAAAAATTTTCTTTCAAAACCTATATAAATATGAATTATCTTAACAAATGATATCATCCTTTTAAAATAAATTATTAAATTCTTTATAGTATTATAGCCTTTTTCTTTAAGCAATGCTCCCTCTTCCACGTACTCTTTTCTTTACCATCGTAATTTCTCTTTCTCGCTCTCCTTATTGCTACTTTACAACTCTCGATTTTTGTTTTCTATCATATTTTGACATTGCAACGAAGATGAAGACACGCGACTCCTCCATACCAATCTCTTAGTGTGATCTGCTTTGCAACAACTCCACTTTGTTGATCTAATTAACCTCCTCTAGTGATCAACTTGTTTCTCTGATAATCCTCCATCGCTATTCAATTTTGCTCGATGGGTGTTTTCTTTGCTCCTACATCAATACTATTCATCATCTTCATCGACGTTCTTGTCCCCTTCTCGTTAGTCGTCAAATCCACTAGCGTCTTAGATCCATGATCAATCTCTCGATGATAGTCCATTGCTTTCTATCATCTTCTCAACCTCGCTATCAACACTCGTGATTGAGAGAAGGACTAAGTGAGGAAGGAATAAATCATCCTCTTTTACACATCTTAGATTAGATCATCCCTTGTGCATTTTTTAATCTGATCTCCTCTCAAATCAAATCCTCCTTTTGCACTTTTTAGATTTGATCTCATCTAACAAAACTAATCTCCACCAACTATTCATTCAAACTAAATCATCAATTGATTATGGATTTTCTTCATTGGATCACATCTTCTCATCATGTCCTTCTCATTTACATTTGATGCTTCAATTATTTTTTTTAGGAATAAATAGTTCATCTCAATCTATAAGACATATATTAACGTAGCAACTATATTAGTTTGGCAAGTCCCATAGTTCCACATCGGGAAAATCAGACTTTTTATCTCCTATTGGAACTATAAATAAGGGTCTGAGCTTTGAAGTCAAATGCATCGCAAGTGACACCACAAGAAAACCTAATTATTTGCTTTAGGCTTTTCTTGTTCAGTAATTTTTGATATTTTATGGCCTAGGAACATCTTCCTAAGGCATTTGTAATTGTCCCTCTTTTATAATAGTGATTTGCTCCTCCTTCGTCCGTGAATGTAGATCAATTGGCCAAACTATGTAAATCTGGTGTTCTTTTGCTTTTATTCTTTCCTTTTCATTGTCTTTGTTGGGTTGCCAAAATTATCCTTTGGTAAATTTTCTGGGACTAGCTCTAACAAACTGGTATCAGAGCCTAGTTTCGAGATTTTTTGGCAACAATGACAATAACAAAGATCGTTGTCGAGAAATTCGATAGAAATGTCAACTTTGGCATGTGGCAACTCAAGATGAAGATCATTCTGGTTCAAGACAGAGTTGATTTGGTACTACAGGGAGCTGAGAACATTCTAGATGGTATATCAAAGGAGGATCTTGCGGGTATGGATAAGAAGGCCCGATCCAGTATTATTCTAAATATCTCTCACGAGGTTTTACGGGAGGTAGCTACGGAGACTACGGCTAAGAGCATGTGGGACAAGCTTAAAGCCTTGTATATGAAGAGGACAATAGAGAATCGTCTCTACTTAAAGCAGAGTTTGTATATGTTTCGGATGACTGAAGGTACATCTATACTCTCACATCTTGATAAATTTGATTCCTTGGTTATGGATTTGGAGAATATAGATGCAAAAATTGATGAGGAGGATAAGGCCATGTTACTTATGTTCTCTTCCCTAATCTTTTAAACATTTCCGTGATACTATGATTTATGGAAAAGAAACAATTTCGTATCAAGAAATTAAATTTGTACTAAAATCTAAGGAGCAGATAGACAGAGATATCACTGGGGAAAGTAGAGGGAATCAGACTGAGAGTCTGGTTGTTAGGGGTAGAATGAATAAAAGATAATTTGACAGTAGTAGATCTAAATCTAGACATAGAAATTTGGAACGCAGATATTGTCATAAAATGAGGCATATTAAGGCTGATTATTGCTTTAAATTGAAAAATAAATTAAAGCAAAAGGAAAAAATTGTTGAGAAAACTATTGAATCCGCTGAAGCTAGTGTAGTAACTTATGAGAATGATGGAAATATTTTTTTTGCTACTGATGACAGGACAAGGTCTAAAAATAAATGGATTTTAGATTCGGGTTGTTCTTATCACATGTGTCATAATAGAGATTTGTTTTCCACATATGAATCTTGTAATGATGGAATTATTTTGATGGATAATAATGTAGCATGTGATGTTATTGGTAGAGGAACAATCCGAATTAAAATGCATGATGGTATTGTGAGGACGCTCACTAATGTTAGACATGTTCCTAATTTAAAAAAGAATCTCATCTCTTTAGGCACCCTAGAGGCCCTTGGGTGTAAATACACAGCTGAAAGTGGAGTTATAAAAGTTTCTAGAAGTACTCTTGTTGTTATGAAAACTTGTAGGTCTGATAGCTTATATATTTTAAAGGAAACTAGGCTCGGTTGCAGTCTCGTCATCATTATTGTCTGATTCTGACATCACCAAATTATGACATATGTGTTTGGGTCATATGAGCAAAAAAAGTTTGAGCATATTGAGCAAAAGGGGAACACTGCATTTTTGCGAACAGAGTACTATGCCACTGGATTTTTGTGAACACTGCATTTTTGGAAATCAGAAAAGAGTTAGCTTCAATTCTCCGACAGTTCACAAAATAAAAGGTACTCTTGACTATATTCATTCAGACCTTTTGGGTCCAGCTCATGTTTAATATAAGGGTGGTGCCAGGTATATGTTGACTTTCATTGACGATTATTCCAAGAAAGTTTGGGTTTATTTTTTGAAGCATAAAAATGATATTTTTTTAACCTTTAAACAATGGAAGGCTTTAATTGAGAAGCAAACAGGTAAACAGATTAAGCGGCTTCGAACAGATAATGACATAGAATTTTGTGAAAGTGACTTTGATGAATTCTGCAAGAATGAAGGAATCGTTTGGCATCACACTATTAGGATGATGCCTCAGCAAAATGGTGTGGCCGAACGTATGAACAGAACACTCTTGGAGAGAGCAAGGTGTATGATCTCAAATGCAGGGTTGACAAAGGATTTTTGGGCAGAGGCGATTAATATGGCCTGTTACGTTGTCAACTACGCTCCTTTTGTGGCACTTAACTTTAAAACTCCGGAGGAAGTTTGGTCAGGTACTCCTGCTAATTATTCTGATTTAAAAAATTTTGGGTGTCCAGCATACATGCATATAAATGAAGGAAAATTAGAGCCTCGAGCCAAAAAATACATTTTCCTTGGGTATACTTCTAGGGTGAAAGGATACAGATTATGGTGTTCTGATCCCAAATTCTCAAAATTTGTAATCAGTAGAGATGTTATTTTGATGAATTGTCTATGTTATCTTCTAAAGATGAATCTATTAGTTTTACAAATGATAGTGCGCAGAAGCGGGTGGAGCTTGAGATTGGTAGTTCAGATTCTTTTAAGTCGAACTCTTATACTCAAAGAATAACGGTAGATGGTCCCGAGTCTACTAATGCAGAAGATCTAGAGGAAGAGTAATATTCCATAGCCAAGAATAGACCACGGAGAGATATTCGACAATCACAAAGATATGCAAATTTGGTTGCATATGCTTTGTCTATTGCAGAAGAAACAAGTGAAGTTGGTGAGCCTACTACCTACTCATATGCAGTTTCTTATGATAATTCCGCTAAGTGATTGATTGCGATGAATGAAGAAATTGAATCTCTCTATCGGAATAGAACTTGAGATCTTACGAAGCTGCCTTCGGGTAAGAAAATTATTGGATGCAAATGGGATATTATTGCTGAGGGAAAGGTCCTTGTTCAGAAAATTCATACTAAGGACAATCCAACTGATATGCTTACGAAGCCTCTTCCGATTTACAAGTTCAAGCAGTGCTTGGACTTGGTTGGTGTTTATTGTTAGTGATTGCTCATTGGGGCTTTTGTGAAGAGGTGAAGCAAGTTTTGTTGGGACATGCTAAGGTGGAGATTTGTTAGTTTGGCAAGTCTCATAGTCCCACATCGGTAAAATCAAGCATGTTATCTCCTATTGGAACTATACATAAGGCCCCGAGCTTTGAAATCAAATGCATCACAAGTGACACCACAAGAAAACCTAATTGTTTGCTTTAGGTTTTTCTTGTTCAGTAATTTTTGATGTTTTATGGCCTAGGAACATCTTCCTAAGGCATTTGTAATAGTTCATGTAGTGATTTGCTCATCCTTGCTCATTCGTGGATATAGGTCAATTGATCGAACCACATAAATATGATGTTCTTTTGCTTTTATTCTTTCTGCTTTATTATTTTTATTGGGTTATCAAAATTACCTTTTGGTAAATTTCCTAGGACTAGCTCTAATAAACTATAATCTATTCAAGCTCTCCAAACTAATTAGTTAGAATACCACTAAAATCTCTAATTGGTATTTGAGTAGACATCCAAACGATAGCCAAATTCAAAAATTGGCTTGTGCAAATCAGAAATAGCATCAAATTCCTTACGAAAACCCGCAGACAATAATCTGAATCTTTCATTTAGTAAAAGCCTAAATCTGTCTTTAGGCAATCCATGAGCAAATGCAGAACCGCTTATGTCATCAACTTGAACTTTTCTTCGAATCCCATTAGTCTATATCATATTTGACTTACGATCCACCTAATAGACTCATTTGCAAATAATTAGATTTACATTTTTTAGCTTTAACACAAGATCTTAAGCTTTCTTTATTTATGGCATCCTCTCCCACCTTAATTGGTGGGAATCCCTGACAAGGCCGCCGCCCGGATCAGATACCGTTGCCCGCGGTACAGCGCCACTAACGGCGGCTCCTCCACCTAGGAGTCTTGGCTCCTTATCAACAGCCGAGTGACGGTAGGAAGAGAAGCCAAATGGTGAGGGAGAGAGAATGAAATAAGCGATGGAGAGGGATTGCAGTGGACGTGATTGAAAACGAGACGGAGAGCGAGCGAGGATCAAAAGGCCTTACGGTGAGTTAGTATGACCGGAAAAGGCTGTGGCTGTCTACAGGACCACGAGGCCTTCCTTCAACATGAATCCAAGAAAGCAGGGTACCGTAAAGATGACGGTACGAAGTCTACAAAGGCCTAAGATTGCTCACGGGGGTGGAGCACAAAGATGCTTGGCTGCTGGACCAGCTTGTGATTGATATGTTGTCAGAGATGCCATCATAGTGTATATTATGAACAAAGCTTGTGATTGATCTTTGCCGGTTAAGCTTCAAGGAGCAGCATCACTCGTCCGGATCATAGCGGACCAATCTCAAGATGGACATGATGACGACCTGTTCCATTTGGTGAGTATCCGCGGATTCGGGTCCGCTACCCGTGAACTGGCTCTTTGACACTCGCGCATGCCGGTCGACTCTCTCCTGTTGGACCTCTTTAAGGTGTTCGAAACATTTATAAGAGAGAGAAAGAAAATTGAGGACGTCACACCGCCGAAACACATACAAAGTTGGGGGAGTTTGCACATACGATGACTTCATATCCAACCGATGAGTTAGCTACATGCACCTCACCTTCGATTGCGGAGCACTGCCAAACAAGCCAGACGACGAGAGAGCCCTTCGCAAGCAGGAGTAGGACGACCGCGCCTAACCATTGGGGCCATTCACGTGCCACACAACACGACAACCAATCCAACAAAACATCTTGCTTACAATCCTCTCGTCCTTCACAACCCGTCCAAACCATCTCACCAATAACATCCGCGGCCAATGCTGCAGGCACTTGCACCTCTCTCTCTCTCTCTCTCTCTCTAACCATTCCTTCTCTGTTCCTCTCAAACATAATGGCTTCCGCTCTACCCTTCCTGGTCTTCTTCTTCCTCCTCCTCCTCCCTCTTTTCCCCCTCGCCCTTTCCGGCGGAACCCCCGGTAGCACTGCTGCACCCAGCCTTATTCAGAAGACATGCAATGAGACGACGTACTACGACTTGTGCGTCAGTTCCCTCGGGTCCGACCCCCACAGCCGCAAGGCCGACGTCAAGGGCCTCTCCACCATAGTCATCGACATCGCCATCTCCAACGCCACCAACACCTCGTCCTTCGCCGCCGCTCTCGCCCACAACGCCACCGACGCGTCCCTCGTCACCGTCCTCCGGGCTTGCGCCACCAAGTACGCCAACGCCCGCGAGGCGCTGCAATGGTCGCTCGACGCGCTGTCCACCGAGGCCTACGACTACGCCTTCGTCCACGTGAGCGCGGCCGCCGAGTACCCCAACGTGTGCCGCGTCCTGTTCCGCCAGAACCCCAGGCTGGCGTACCCGGCGGCCATGGCTCGCAGGGAGGAGGACTTGGAGCACCTCTGCACCATAGCTTTGGAGATCATATCGCTTCTTGGCTGATGAAGTATAACGTGCAAAAAAACCTACTATCATCACCTTGTCTCCCTTCCTTGTGTTACTACATTTCTCGCTAAATCATGCAAAGTAGATGTGAAATTATATGGATGTTGTGGTCTTCACTTGATCCACCAAAATAACAAGTCTCTTTTGGGTTTTCTCTTTCTAAAAGCTAAGGCTAGGTTCTTTGTAGTTGATTGATTCTGCTTGACCATTGGGTGAGACGCTGCTGAAAAATAGGTGCATTGCCTGCTGACGATCTGTACGATTTCTGTTCTCTTTTGGAGGCGAACTGGAAAGGCTAGTTGTCATGGCCCCTCTGACAGTGCATAAAAGTTCAAAGATTCCTTTATTTTCGTTTGCTGCAAATGGTGATTTATCTGAAGCTTTTATGTCGTTCCATCTCTATCCAAAAACATGAGTGAGGCTGCAAGGGTTGTGTTTTTTTTGTTCTCCCTTTAAACAAAGAGCTTACTTGCTCACAGTATAAGCATTATCTATGAGACTAACCCCACTGCAGAAAGATGCTTTAGATGACCGATATCGAAACTCTCTGAAATAATAACTTTTATTTATATTTGGATGGAAAAGTCAGAGATCAGCGAGTAGAGGAAAAGACATCTCAAGATGTTGCGCCTTTTACGGAAGAATAAATGTGCAACGAAGAATGGTGTGTTTTTAAATAGGTGCCCGATAATTTCTGGGTAATAATAATCACGATTAGTCTTATGTAAAAAAATGTTTATTAAGAAAATTAGTGGCTCGATTGCCTAAATTTTAGATGTGATAATTTACCCCCAACTCTCGACAAAAAAAATCTATCGACCACAGTGGGAGTCGAACCCACGACCTTCTGATCCGAAGTCAGACGCGCTAATCCACTGCGCTATGCGGTCGGTGATGACAAATGGTGAGAACTTTACTTACATCTCCTTTATCAAAAGAAAACGATGCCATCGCACCCAAGTATTCGGCAGCGCTCAAAAGGCCGTCGATTTCGAGAAGAGCCCTAAAACTGTCATCTTGATCAGTGATCACTCATATCCCGACGGCTAACCCTAAACCCTTCCCCGAGCCCGAGCGAAGCTTCTCTCCATCTCTCCTCTCCTTTCTTCGATCCGCCGCTAAATCTCGGCTGCCCCGCGTCGATCGAGCTCGGAGGCCGTGGATTCCCGCTTCTTCTCCTCACCAATCGCCACATTCGGTAAGCAATTCCGGATCTTGCCGGGTCTCTATTTCAGTGTCTCTTATCTGGGCATTTCGACTTGTTCATTCGACGTCTGTTTTGTCATCCACTTTGCTTAAATAACCGTTCATCTAAGACTTTCAGACAGTGAATGAATCGAGTGATTTATAACTGCAAGAATTGGAGGCATTTTAAAGTTTTTCGAGCGATTTATAACTCGTTGTGATGTTAAAGTTCTTTCGTTTCTTTCTTCGATTGTTTCACATTATTGGACGCATTTGCTGCACGAATCGGAGAGGGTTTGCCCAAGTTTTTTCTACAGTGCCGATTTTTCAAGTGGTAGTCTGCAAGAACAGAAAAAAAAGTATCAATCTTGACGTTGGATTGTTATCAGCTCTATAATTGGCTCTTCTTTGCAATTTTCTACCGTGTTTTAAAAGCGTTGGTATTAGTATTAGGATGCGGCTGCGTACGACCTTCAAATGTCTTCGGCATTCTGTCGAACTGTCCAAAAGAAGTGTAATATCACCCCCGCATCGCCTCTTGAGTGATGTTGTGGCCGGAGAGGCCAGCTCGAAGCCGAAAAGATACAAATACCCGGCGGTCTATGACCCATTTGGGCCGAGACCTCCTCCATCCGATAAAGTCTTGCAGCTTGCTGATCGAATCGTGGCCCTCCCCCCTGAAGAGCTGAAACAGATTGGTCCCACCCTCCTGGAGCGGCTGAATCAACCCAAGCTGCAGCCAATATCGGCTCAAGGTTTCAGTTTCGGCCCGCAGACAGGTGCCGCTCCAGCAAAAGCCGAGGAGAAGAAAGTGGAGAAGACGGCGTTCGATGTCAAATTGGAGAAGTTTGATGCTGCTGCGAAGATCAAGGTGATCAAGGAGGTCAGGACGTTTACCAATCTCGGCCTGAAGGAGGCTAAGGATCTAGTAGAGAAGGCACCGGTTATGCTGAAGCAAGGGGTCACTAAGGACGAGGCTAACGAGATAATAGAGAAAATAAAAGCTGCTGGTGGTGTTGCTGTAATGGAGTGAAATGGGCTCGGTCTCAGAGTTTTATTATGAATGCGCAATTCCATTCTTTTGCTAGTGAAATGTGCTTCCAAATGATGGCTCAGAACATTTTGTCCTGGGTGAGCATGTGTGACTCGAGATCTTGTTTGAGATCTTGTATTCATTGTTATTACTGAGACTGGCTGCTGGTGAAGCTTCATCAGTCAATAAGAGCACAAGGAGATACTTTTGATGATCAATGCCATTGCTCCTTTGTTTAGATCTCTATTATTCTTCATCTCCTTTGATCAACTTAATACATCTCGTGAACACGTTTGGTTACTTCACCAATTCATGGTGCATCGAATGATGGAACATCTCCAGACACAGTATGCATCATGTGTTCGTTTTGTCCTACTCGGTTTACATATACAACAGGATCATATACAGTGCTTTTCATACGATGAGACTTTGTGTATGTGTTCCTTAATCTTTTAATTTTGCTTGTTTGCGTCGTTGGTATGATGTTTGGATTCCTCTGCTCCAAGTCATTGGTGCGAGCTCTTTCGGTCTGCTCTGCTATAGATTTGGCTCCTTTTCCGATTGATATTATCAATGATATTATCATGATACTGCTTGTATTTTATTTTGCCTTCGTCATACCAATGCTGATCCCAAATGAGTGCTAGAAGATGCATCAGATTTGGATCCGCATTTGATCCAGGAATTATCGTCCTAAAATAAACGCCAATTTTACGATGAGACTTTCCAACATTGTAGAATGCCAAAAAGTTTCAGATACGAGTCGTCGACAGCAGGATTCGAACCTGCGCAGGCAGAGCCCAACAGATTTCGAGTCTGTCTCCTTAACCACTCGGACATATCGACGTCGTTGTTAATGTGCCCGATAAATATCAAAACATAGTTAATTTCACTATTTTTTTTCATCCCAACAGTCGATTCCAGTGAGACTTCAGACTTACCATCAAACAGATTCAATATCCAGTTTTGTTGACCGACAATTTTAACGTTATCACTGCCCTATTTTTGTTCGATTCCTCTAAATCAGTTCAACATTTTGAGATAGAGATCTATGAAACTTGAGCAAAGTTTCCATTTGTTTTCACTCCATAAAATAGAAGCTTAAACCACGAGTAGTGACCAAAGGAAACCTATTTCTGAGTAGCCTGAACTTTAGGGATGAGCAGTAACCTACTTATCATTGAATGAGCTGTGTTGTTTCTCTTCTTAAAAACAGAAAGTAAGTTTATAGGCTTGAATTTGGAGATCTGGTTATCGAAATCTGATGATACATCTAATTTATATAGCACAAGCAGCATCAGACACGCACGACATGGATTTGCCTCTTTGACCAAATATTTATTTATCTGTCGAGAGTTTGATGTTTCCGGGTGAAATATTCAGAGGATTCCATCTTTTTCTTCTTTGACTTTTTCTCAGATTTACAAGCGCGCTGTCGTATGGTTCGAATTCGTTGATTGGGCTATTCATTTCTGCTCGTCCACTTTCTTCTCCTTTAATCAACATTCTTGTATTCTTCTGAACGATTCCACATGCTGTGTTTGATGCAGGGAAAAGAAGAACCAGCGCTACAGAGCCATGGTTGGACGCATCCTTAAGCTCTTTGCTTTATGCCATGGTTGCTTTCATGGGGAGACTTTTTTGCTTTCGGAGATGAAAGTGACCGTGTTGGTACGCCTCATGTTTGTTCCGTTCCTGTTACTTGGAGAAGCAAAGGATCGATGTGAAAGACAAAGCGCCCAGCCCCGTTTTATTATCACAAACCTAATGAATGATCCAAGTCTCAACTCATTCCATGTTTCGGTTCCTAGAGAATGCCTCCTTGTTTGCAATCATCAACGCCTTCTCGGACAGACTTATTTGTCCTGTTGACGGCAGACCCTCACTGCATGCATCATCATAGTATATTGAAGGCACTGCCCCCCCCCCCCCCCTCCTGTCCTCCTACCGCTCTTCTTCTCGGACAACCTACAGTCGTGGCTCAGCTCATATGTATATGTACATCCCCCTTCTTTAATCACCTGTTGAAACAAGGGATGCCTGCCCGCTGCAAACATCCTTTTGTAGCTTCATTCATTTACTTACCCTCCTCCTCCGTCATTGCTTCATGCGGGAGCTCCAATGGATGATATGGCCGTTTGCTTTTCTGCTTCAGATAAAGACCTACGGGCCCCTACAGCCATGTATTATCATCATCGACAAGAAAAAAGGTTCGGGGAATGTCATGGCTCCTCGACTGCGATCCTCCTTGGGTTTTTGGTTTTACTGGTCATGTGCACCGCGCTTCGAGTCTTTTTAGGTGACCCATTGCTTTCTTCTCCTGAATCATGATACCTCTACCGATGCATCTGTATCATCTCTCGCCTTAGATTCTGCTCTTCTCTTTCCTTGTTGTGAGGTCGCTGTAGACGTGATTTTGACTCCCTCATTTTGTCAAACTCGGAAGCATTGTACAGTGTGGTGATAGTTTTATGCCACGCTTGCGGCCTGTCTTGTAATTTATAGCTGGCGTAGCAGCTTTTCTTTTCGAAAGTGGTGGTGGGAAGCACGTAGGATACTAGCTTTGCCCTTTGTTTATCTTCTTCTCCCGACATGACATTGCCTAAGTGATCTCGGGTCATGGTTTCGATCAGTCCATTGTCATTGGGCAGGCATCAAGTACTGGTTTGTCATGAGAGGGAAGAAGCTTGTTGAGCGGAGGACATGAAAGCATGCCGAGCATCCATTGCAGCCCGGCCGGTGGGAGATTGTTGATTGCGCTTTGGCTTGCACCGTCAACGAGTAACTTTCTTTCTTTCTTTCTTTCTTTCTTTCCGGGTGGGTAGCACCCATTGCAGCCTGCAAGTCTTCACCTGACTGGTTCGTTTTCTACTTTTGCTTCTTGTCAGTAGTTCCCATTCATTTCTGTTCACCTTGAACACCATGGCCGGTGTGCATGCTTCTTGCTTGCGCTTCACCTCTCGCACCATTACGGTCATCATTCTGAGAAAGTACTAACAACAGCTCGCTCTCTCTCTCTCTCTCCCCGTCGTTAAACCGCAGTTCTCTTCAGCTACATTGTTGTAGCAGCAAATTTGGGTTCCTATATACTGACTCTGGCTTGTGCTGACATCTGAATTAAGAAAGGTTGGGTCCAAATTTCTGTGCTTCTGCTGCTTAAGAGATACCCCCATCATATGTTTTCTTTTGAACATCTTGAACCTTTTCGTTTGCAATCACTTGAAACTTTTAGTAATGAGTTTGCCAGCCAACTGTATGTTCATCCCTTTTTTTCATTGTTATTGGAATGGGCAAAGGAAAGTAATAAAGAAGAGATAGTAGAAGAGCTGCTTTAACACGAGTGATCCGCCAAGAATGACGGTTCAAGTGGAATCCATTTGTGGGTGATAAAGATTAATGAAGTATGGATTAGAATGGGCACATAGCTTGCTAGCTGCTCTTAATTTCACATGACATAATAGCCTTGCCATGGCAATCTCTTAGCTGAGTTTGATCTTTGTAAGTTCTAGTTGAGCAGGCTACTGACCCGCATATTGTTGGTGTACAGGGAGGGACAAAAAACCATGAATGGTTTTGGAGAGAGGTCATCATCAGAACTAGCTTACCGTAGGGATGGTTCTTGGAAGGACATGGGAACATCAATGAGTGCCATCTCGTTCGGTTTAGCAGCCACCGCGATCTTGATCTCTATGTTCCTCGTCATGGCCATATTTGAGCATCTAATCAAGCCAAGGGCATCGTTTCTTCGCTCCCGAAACAATGCACATGGTTCGTCGGAGCTCCACCGGCCACAAGCTCAGATTCATCGCTCTCAGGAGAAGGTTCAGAATTCCATAACAGTTAAGTTCCTCAGAATTATTGCCTGTAATGCTTCGGCAGTGAGTCACTCTGACCACCATTGTCGCTTGGTGATGGCAGGTCGGAACGCAGTGCGCATCTGATCTCTCCGTGTTAATGCCGGGACAGCGGTTTCCCACTTACATCGCACAGCCTGCTCCTCTACCTTGCCCCAGAGAGGGGATAATTTGGCCCTCCCATGTTGCTCATGTGTCCTACATGTAGCTGATGTGATCTATCGCCTATAGCTTGGAAGCGGCTGTCTGCAATGTGATTTGTTCATACGAATACGATTTGATTTTTCTTTCACGCTCGAATGTAATGCCAAAAACAAGACATCCTTAATCTCAGCAAGTAATCGGGATGTAAGCAGGTACAACAGCTGATTTCTTGCCGGAGGAAAACCGATGACGGGCTACTTTTCCTGTTTCCTTCTGCAGACCATTTGATGAGGGGAAATGCCAATGAAATGATAGTAATCCAAAAAGCTTAATCAACGCTACAAAAATCTAAAAGGAAGCAGCTCATCTACTTCTAATGCAAGAAACTGAAGGCCGACTGGAAGGAAAAGAACGTAGCAGACACTTGAGCAAAGTCAGACCTGAGACACTAATGCTTGAAATCATCTTCCTCTTGCAATTGCTACACGATCGAGCTTGGCCTCATCGCCCTGTTTACAGAAGAAAGGAGAGAGCAACATTATTAACCAAGTGCTGTTGGAAAATCCAAATCTAAAGCTGCTTCAAAAGACTCGAATTTGCTTCTTTTTATGATCCAGCCATTTATGGATAGAAGTAGCCAAAGCAAAGCGTATTATTTATCTTCTTGCCGGAGAAATATTGACTTGTCTACTCAACGTCTCAAATTAGTAATGAAAGTTTCAAATTAGATCTCCGTTTCACAATGCACAATAATTTTCTTAGTTATTCTTTTGCCACCGTAATATTCATTCGTTCATTCATTCATTCCTCTCATTGATCAGATTGCTTGGGAAATCATTCAGTCCTCTTTGACTGTCATGCCAGTGCATGCCAGCCCACCTCTTAGTTCTGGAGCATTCCTTCGGCTCAGCCGACTCCATACACTGTCTGTCTCCAGCTGACAGTCCAAAGATTGCCTGAGACGGGACTTAGCAAATCGAAATGGAGTCTTACCGCAATGGCCATCCATGCCTCAATTATTTTCTTTGTCCTTTTGACATGCTTTGAGAAACGATGGTTTCTATTGGAGAGTTGACTGTCTGTCAAAGGGTTAATTTCATGAAGGAAAAGAAGAAATTTCTCATGCTTAGTGTGAAGTAAAAAACATATGTTTCGATCCACTAACGTGCTACTGTCCGGTCCTCTCAGAACTCAGTCTTCCCCATGTAGGAAGGCAACTACCAGGCGCCAATGCTTTAGACCTGAGGACAATAAGGAGGAGTCGTTGGACGGACAGTCCCCAACTTCTTCCCATTCATCTTTCTCTGTGGCGTTGACTTTGCATTGGTGTGCTCGAGAGGGCACTCCAAAGACCAGTCTTCCATTCCAGACCCAAGTCCTCCCCGCTTTGGAAGTCTCCCGGCTCTTGGTAATTCATCTTTACCAAGTCCCAGTCAATTTTCTTTTTGCTGTTGTTCTCAGAACGATCTTCTCGGTTGGTACATATTTACTATATCTCTCCACAGTTCTTTTCGGCTAGCATCCCCTTTGACCCTTTGGTTTAAATGCACCTCCTCAATCCATATTTCTGGCTCCGCCACCCACCTTGCAGGTTTCCTGATCCCAAATTTCAATCTCCAGCTGCCCACTGCACCATCATCACCGCCCCTATTCCATCTGAAGCTCCTTGCCTGCCAAATTTCGCAAGGCTTTGTCACCTCCTCGAAGTAGTCAAGCATGATGAATGGGTACCGCAAGATGAGGGTGAGCGATCGCTTCATAAGCAAGTCCAGCTCCATAGACTTCTCAGACCTCACCTTCTATCCTGAGCCAAAGGAAAGCCATGAACACCCATATCCCACATCTATGGCTCAAGCGAGAGACACCGATGTCGAGATTCATGATCGGTACTTTACATGGCAAGAGGTGGATGCGGCACGGCCGGGCTCTGGGTTAGCACTTAGCAGGAGCTGCTCCTCTGCCTCTCGAAGGTTCAGGGCTAGTGGCAAGACCATCCTCGAGACCATGGTGAGGAAGGCCTTCACAATGAAGAGGTCCTCCTCTGTTGCTGGAGGGTACTGGAGGATCCATGACACCGATGGTGGAGATGGAGAAGGTGAGTTTGTAGAGGAGCAGCAGCTGAGATCTCCCATGAAGAAGAAGAAGAAGAAGAAGGGGAATATTCTCAGGGCATGCAAACAGATCTTTGGATTCTAGGCAATGCCATCTTTTTGTAACGAGACCTATCTTTCTTCGTTTGCTTCGAGAGGGAGAAAAAGAGAATAAAAAGAAGAAATTCTTGCTTGCTCCGATGCTTGTGTTGGCGTTTGCGATCGAATAATAATAGTTTCCCGTCCCTCGGTTTTCTTCCTTTTTGGACTGCGGTCATCACTCTCAGTTGTCTGAGACTACCTGCTCGAGCACATCAAGGCAAGCTGCCCACCTTTTAAATGGTAATCTACATAATTTATTTTGTTGTTAATCGTCTTAGCGCGATCGAATGGTGATCTACGAAGATTGGCGTCTCTTTGGGTGCAAAGATTAGGTATCTTTAATCTCTGTAGACGCAGTTGCTGTTTTTGATCGTCCAACATTAATTTCTCATTTATTTTTGGTCTTGCAGTTAATAAGACGCGACTCCTTTGCCTCTATCCTACACACAGATCGAAAAAGAAGAGAAAAAAAAGAAAATATCTTTTTTGATTGGATTATTACTATTTACAAGGCGTTCGATTTACGTCGAGAGCTTTAGTCTTTTCACTTGAGAGTTGCTTTTCAGCTGCCGGTTCCATGATTGAGGGACGCTACTGGAAAGTTTGCTTCCAACCGATCCTATTGGACCTTTCGAGTGAGATCCAATCACAATTTAGATCCTTCCGAATGCTGGCATTAACATGAATCTAAATCAGATTTTGAGCAGCATCCAACGTGAATAATCATGCTTGCTTGCTTAGATTTTCTTTTTTTGTTTTCCGGCTTAATTTCTTTCCTCGGAACCGCGTGCTCGTTGAGATTCGCACGTAATCTTGATGGGCACTCCCAGATTGATCCCCACCCAACCCAAATAAAAGAAATGCCACCAAATATCCGCACTAGGTTCTTGAATTCCGAGAAAAGGACCCCACAGCCTTACAAAGGAGCGGGCCAAACGAAGCCCGATCTATATCGGTATCTAAGTAGCGACAGCGGCCGGACCGGAAGGGAATTATCCCACCCGGTGCACCTGCGGTGGGGTTTTAATATGTACTCCCAAATCGTCCCCATTCGTCTCATCATCTCCCTCCCTCAAAGTCTTGGGGTACCGAGATCAATAACAGGCAAGCTTTTCCCTTTTCTTTTTATTTTTATATTCCCCGGGTGAATTTTACGTGGTTATTCAGTTTGTGTTCGGTTCGTCCGCTGGAATCCTGTGAAGCTTCTCTAGTCTTTTTCTGTTGTCGGCTCCGTGAAACCTGACCCTATCTCCTGCGCCTCTCCAATCCATATTAGATCCGTTGTTCGTTGTCCTTCTCCCTCGCGCCGCGGGCGGGATCTCGTGGACATTTGATCTGGTTACGTTTCCTTGTTCAGGCTGGAGTTCTTTTGGATCGCAAGTCCTTATCTTTTTCGTATCCTGCATCTTTACGAGTGCATTCTGTGGGGGATTTAAACGATTTTTTTTATTTTCTTTATTCGTGTATGTGATATAAAATTCCTATTAGCTGCTAAAGTCCTGCACGTAATAGCAGCAGCAGTCTCAGGAGGACCGTAGGCCGCACACACGCCGTAAGACTAGCGCTCATGACGAGAACAGCGCCAGGAGGCTCCTCCTCCTCGTCCTCTTTCTCCTCTTCACCCTCGGTGTCCCCCAGGAATCGCCTGAAGTTCCTCTGCAGCTACGGCGGCAAGATCCTCCCCCATCCCTCCGAAAACCACCTCAGGTACGTCGGCGGCGACACTCGCGTCCTCGTCGTCACACGCTCCATCTCCTTCTCGGGTAGGTTTGTATGTATGTATGGATGTATATGTACGTATATACGCAGATTCAGACACACATAATCTTTCCTTGTATTTGGTGGGTAGCAGAGCTCAAGGAAAGGATCCAGGAGATGTTCCACTGCTGCGTAGCGATCAAGTACGAGCTGGTGGCCAAGGACGTGGAAGCCCTCGTCTCCGTCACCTGCGACGAGGACCTTGCCTACATGCTCGACGAGTACGACCGCCTCGACGCGCGGCAACCCCGCTTCCGCCTCTTCCTGTTCCCCTCGCCTTCCTCCAATCTCACCGCCGCCACCGCCGACGACCAGCGCCAGGTCGGCGGCGTTCCGGGAAGCCCTCGGCGCCCCATCTCCGCCGCCTCCTCCTCAGCTACCTCCACCATCGACGGCCAGGCCTCCATCCTCGCCCTTCGTCTCAACGCCCTCACCGCCAATGACGGTGGCGGAGGGACGCATCGGGTCCATAGCGCGCCCAACCTGCGAGGCGGCGGATTGCTGAGCCAGATCGCCAATGGTGCCGCTGGCCAGTACCACCACAATCACCCCGAGCAGCACGTCCTCCGCCGACAGAAGAGCTCTGGGGCATCATCGTACGGGTCTCATGCCGCCGGGGGGAGCCGGGCCCTGAGGGCATGTGGGGCCAAACTGCGCGAGGTCTGCAGGTGCGGTGGCGGGTGCCGAGTGACGTGGGTGCCGCAGCCGGCGGCGGTGGGCGGTCTCCACTACAGCGACCGGCGAGGCATGTGCTTTGGGCACGCGGAGGAGTCGTCCTCTCGCCGGTTATCGAGGTGCAGCTGGCCGCCTCCGAAGCCTGTCAGGTAGCGGTAGGCCTTGGGCTTTGTGATTCGGGCTCGCGATCTGTGCCGTCCAGCACTCTGGTTTCTAAAAAACATGTTCTCTCGATTTTGGTTTTGTTTTTGTTCTGTGGTGTTAAACGGCCATATTAGAAAACGTTGTTGTTCTTTTTCTGTTTATGTTTGTGCGATTCCAGTAGCAGATTAAGGAAGGATCCGACGGTGCTGTATAGTGTTACGAGCATCGGACGGTCAAGAAAGACCGACATTATATGGAGACTTTGCATATACCGTATGGGAATTCCTTTCACTGTTTGTGGCGTACGGGAGTATTCATTACAGGACACCTAAATAGTTACAAGGCAAATCCAAAATGCATACACAACGTATTATTGGAAGGAGAAAGGGGTAAATGTGAAGCACCTTTAGAGTAAAATTGACATTAACAAAAAAATAAAATCATGTACTTGTTCATTTTTATGAAAAACTACATGTACACAAAAAATATATATATTTGGATAATTTACCTACAAAAAAAACACTAGTAATTGCTTTTTACTAAATGAGTGAGTGAGGTAAAGGCACCTCTTTCACATAAAGAACAATAGCAGGATCGTTAAATAGATCCCGACCCAAATTCCCGCCCTCCGTTCGACCAAAATGCCCCTTCGCCACCCCTTGCATCGCCCCACCGCCATCTCCCCCTCCTCCGTCCTCCTTTTGCGCCGCACCTTTTCGCTTCTCCATGCGTTCGCCGATCCCTACTCCCTCTCCGCGGCCCTCCGAGCCTGCTCCGCCGCCTCCCTCCTCCGCCCCGGGCAGCAAGCCCATGCCCTCGCCGTTACCTCCTCCCTCGCCAGCAACCCCCTCGTTGCCGCGCGCCTCGTCGACATGTACTCCGCTTGCCACCGTCTCGCCGCCGCTGCCCTCGTCTTCGACTCTGCCGAGCCCTCGGCCCTATCCAATCGCGTCCTCTGGTCCACTCTTATCGTGGGTCTCGTCCAGAACGGCGACGCCCGCAGCGCCATGGAGCGGTTCCGCAGCATGCGGGCGGGGGCCGTCGAGACCAACCATTTCACTCTTCCGACCGTCCTCTCTGCCTGCGCTTCCGAGAGAGCGATTCGCTTCGGCCGCCAGGTTCACGGCTGTGCAGTCCGTGCCGGCTTCTGCTCCAGTCCCTTCGTCCAGAGCTCGCTTGTTAGCCTCTACTCCAACTGCGCCGACCTCGGCAGCGCCAAGCGGGTCCTCGAGTCATCGGACTCGGACGACCCGATCTCGTGGAACGCCCTGATCGTTAACTGTACGCGTGGCTCGTTGCACGCGGATGCACTATCCTTGTTCGCCGAAATGCACCGCCGGGGCCTCGCGTTGGACGAGTTCACCTACCCCTCCGCCCTGAATTCCGCCGCCTACATGGGCGACTTGGGCACCGGCGGATGCATCCACTGCCTAGTCCTACTGAGCGGCTTCGATTCCCATATGCACGTGGCGAACGCCTTGGTGGACATGTACGGCAAGCTGGGGAGCCTCAACTGCGCCCAAGGAGTGTTCGACCGAATGCCAAGGAGGGACGTTGTGACGTGGACCTCACTGCTCGTGGGCCTCGTCCGCCAGGGGTCGCACGACGTGGCCCTCCAACTTTACTCCGATATGCGCGCCCATGGGGTCGATCCGGACGAGTTCGCCACGGCAGCGGTGCTGAGTTCCTGCGCGGGTTCGACCGCTCTTGAGCTGGGCCGGCAGGTGCACGCCGCGAGCGCACGCCGCGGCATCGACACGTTCCTCTCGGTTTCCAACTCGTTGATCAGCATGTACGCCAGGAGCGGGTCCATCAACGATGCCTGCGCGGTGTTCGACGCCTCGCCCCGCCGCGATGCCATCACGTGGACCGCTCTGATCGTGGGATGCGCCCAGAATGGGCGGGGCAGGGATTCCCTCCGTCTCTACGACGAGATGCTCGAGGCCGGGGTCCGGCCGGACTACGTGACCTTCATCGGATTGCTATTCTCGTGCAGCCACGCCGGTCTGGTCGAGCCCGGTCGAGCTCATTTCGAATCGATGGAGAAGGTCTACGGTATAGCCCCCGGGCCGGAGCACTACGCGTGCATGATCGATCTGCTGGGCCGGTCCGGGCGGGTGGAGGAGGCGGTCGATCTGCTGGAGGGGATGAGCGGCAAACCGGATGCGACGGTGTGGAAGGCACTACTGGCGGCGTGTCGGGTGCACCGGAATGCGGGGCTAGCGGAGCGAGCGGCGGAGCGGCTCTTCGAGCTGGCACCGGCGGACGCAGTGCCGTACGTGATGCTTTCGAACGTGTACTCTGCGGCGGGGCGGTGGGGCGACGTGGCACGGGTCAGGTCTCTGATGAGGGCTCGTGGGGTGAGCAAGGAGCCCGGGCGGAGCTGGATGGAGCAGGACGGAGCCGTGCACGTGTTTCGGGCGGGGGAGCGGGAGCACGAGCGGGCTGCAGAGATCTTCGCCAAGGTGGCGGAGATGATGCAGAGGATAGAAGAGGAGGGGCACACAGCGGACACGGGGTTCGCCCTGCATGACGAAGGGGAGGAGGAGAAGGCCGCTGAGCTAGCGCACCACAGTGAGAGGCTGGCCGTGGCCTGGGCTCTCATCAGTGTCCCACGAGGGAAGCCCATCCGGGTGTACAAGAACCTCCGGGTGTGCGGCGACTGCCACACGACCCTCAAGCTGGTCGCCAAGGTGTACGAGAGGACCATCGTGCTGAGAGATGCCAATTGCTTCCACCATATGAGGGAAGGCTTCTGCTCTTGTGGCGACTATTGGTGATCGGTTTATCCCTTCTGCACGACAATAAGGAAGAACGTGGGATCATCCGTAGATGGGCTTCAATGCATGGCACTGGTGTTTCTGCTGAAGCATGACTGTTCTACTGGAGATACCATCAGTCTCGCGGATCGCTCCGCCTATAGATTGCAAGTCCAAAAGGGTGGCGGATCAGCAAATGCAACTTTGACGAGGGACATGCTAAGTGGAGTTATTTGAAAGATGCTGTGAGTATTATTCTTGTTCTTTAATTTAGATCCTTTTCTGACCCAGTGACCTCATTTTGGAGCTTATTCTCAATTTGAACCGTGCCTGATTGCCTAAGTTATCCTAATGATGCATAGTGGAAATCCTAATGCTGGACATTGTTTAACAAGTTCAAAAAAAAAAAAAAAAGTGAAATGCATGAAACCAAACCAATACCATTGAATCCAGTTATGATATTCTTTCCCATCTGTTTGCAGCAAGAAAAATCAGATGTGAGCTTACCAAGAGAAACTGGTCATTTTGCTGCAGCTTTATCACCAGATTAGCAAAGGTAATTTCTCACTAAATTGTAACTTTTCTCTTATGTTACTAGCTAATTCAACATTGAATAGATCTGGAATCACACAATGTACCAATTCTAGGTATTAATAGATATTTAGGGGATAGTTATATGGATGCTTATTGACACTTTTTTTCAATGTTAAAAAGCATTCTTGGGTTTCATTTTAATCATCTGAATATAAATCTGATGTTTCTAATTTGTTATCACTTTAGGGTTTGTTTTATTCAGGTGATATGTGCACAAGCAAATAATTATGATTGGTCATTGTAAGCTTAACAAGTATAATATATCCATAAAGTTTTTTTTTTTTTTTGAAGGGTAAGTGACAAAAGCGGGATTCGATTTCAGCGATATACTATCAATGTCTTTGCTAACTAAACTAGTTAACACTTTCATGTGTGCACAAAGTTATTATTGTTGTTATGCTTTATCATTTTCCAACTATGAAATCTATTCTCAAATCAATGACTAATGTAGTGTATGTGAACAATGTGATTGAAGAGTATGTAACTTAAAAGCTATGATTTATGCCTTTTGCGTTGAAGAGTTTGTGATGCATTACATTACTTGATGTCTTCGTTATTTAAAATTTAATCGAAGATGCTCTTCGGGTCGTAGGAAGTTCAGTTTATGATAAAATTGATGCAAAAAGGTTTCATCGTGAATTAATAAACAGACAAACCCTTTTTTTTTTCTTTGTTTGATGAAAACTGTTCGATAACAAACTAATCATATAAGACTCTCTCAAAGATGATTGTTTCTTTATGTATCGAAGCAATCGATTTGTACCACAAGTGGACCACAAGTGGACTACTATCAATTTGAGAAATGCACTTAATCGTGATCCGTTCTTCAGTCAATTTTTGGCCCCAGTGGAAGCTCAAATTTGTCTGCCATTCATTGAGCTGAATTAATTTGGACGTCTCTTTGTTCCTAATTTTTAGTGTCGGTAGAGAAAGGATGATGGCATCCTTCTATATGATTTTTTTTCTTGCAGTATAGTTATTTTCACAGATATTGAACATTACTTGTCTGACAAACCAGCAAATAGTAACACACCTTATGAATTCAAAATGGAAACTATGTTGCTGATCATATTTTCTTGATTTATCCACTAAGCCTAACCAAAGTAGAATTTATGTGCGCAAATCGGAAGGCTCACGACGTTTTATTTCTCTTTCTCCCATAACAAAAACAAAGACACTATGTACATCTTTTTATTTGAAAAGGAAACAGAAAATTGACAACAGTTACTTTGTGTTTAAGCAAATCCTGTACAGATAGCTCACTTGTAACCTTTGCTTAATGCATCACAAATAAATCTCTTAGGAGTTATCTTGTTTTGGCTTCCTGCTCAAATCGGAATATTGTCCTCCCATGAGCTGCAAAATCTCCTCCCACAAGTTTGATGAAGAAGGACCACCCACAGTTGCTCCGTCGATCAGATGTGAGCTGCAGGCGGCGACAACCCAGTAGTCGGACTCAATCTCATCCAATAACTGATCAAACTGCCAGCCGGCGTAGCCCACAAAGAATCTAAAATCTTGAGGCCTCAGCACTCCTTTCTTGACGAGCGCAGCAGCTTCACCGAGGCTGTTCCTGCCACCAAAGCAAACACCTGAGATCACCTCCTCAAGACCTGGAAGCGGTGCTCCAACGCCCATCCTCAACAGGAACATGTTAGCCTCAAGCGGTCCCCCAAAATGAACAGAACAGTCTGCGAAGATGGTTGCAAGGTTAATGTTTGATGGTTTCATGTCCTTGATCTTCCTATGCAGAGGCCGGTTCAGAATGACTCCAAAGGGACCATCTCTAGAGTCTCTCGATCCTAATCTGAGAAGAAGGACAACAGTTCTCTCGAAGCTGGGGACTCCATCAAGCTTTTCTGTGGCAACTAATACACATCCAGTCTCCGGTACAGGAATAGAGTGTGCCCACTTCAGACCAAGCCGTTGGGGTGGCTCAATTGAGGCCGTGTCCTTGCAAGCAGTGCCAGAGTCGATAAGTTGCTCCTGAAAAATCAAGTTGAAAGGCTACTTGCCTAAATTCCCCACCAAGTTTCAAGCAACTCAGGCTAACATAACAGACATAATATCATTTTACATCAGCAAGCTATATATATACCATTGCAGTCAACCCCTTGATAATACTGATCCCTGTTTAAGAAGAAACAATTGATGTTGTTATTTAGACTCTTTAATAACATGAACACCCAAAATTCATTCACCTTATGCAAATGAACATTTGATGTTCTGCTCTCATCTAATTTGATTTCACATGTCTCGTGCAAAAGTGTAGATTTTCTTCAATAAAATGTCAACTTCTTCTCAATTTAATTGCTAGTATCCCTATCGATAAGAATTTGCAGTACCAAAAGCATTTTACATATATTTTTAAATTTTGATGTAGTACTAACAAAAGAATTTTACATCTCTTTTTTAATTTTGTAGTACTAGTGACTGATGCCTAGAGCATGAAATGGATGGACCACCTGCAATGTTTAACTATTTCAGCTATCTCTTGATACCGTGGAAGACTCAAAAGAGACTAAGATATCAGTTTAGTCCTCCAAGTGGTTCTTCAATTCTACTTGTGAGTTGAATTGTAGGTTTGTTGTTAGATCAGGAAAAGCTTTAACAATAAAAAATAGCATGATATAAGTCTTACATTTCCAGTATCTAAGTAAGCATAGTCCTCAGCATGATTAAAACATAAGATCGATTGACCAAATAATGCAGTAATATCTCCATGTAAATATAGAGTGTTACCATCCAAGATTGGAATATAGAATCCTTCAATAATAAAGTATTGACACACCAAACAATACCCAAAATTGTAAATAATTGATTAGTAATGACAACTTACATATATTTTTAATAGTTTAACATAAATGAAATAGCAAATCAAGATTCATACCACAAAGTTTAAGTGAATTCTGGCGTTGCATATCATGTGACATATGTCATGCCAGCCAAGATCAGTCATTAACATCAACACCTACAACAACAATTTTGATTGGACGATGTGCTACTTGCATTAGTTTTTTTTTACTCACCTGCTCCTGGGCAACAAGATTTGCTCTGAAATCTCGCCAATCTGACAATGAATGATTGGACATAGTGGAGTCATCGAATTTTGATTTGTTGTAATGTGGAATGTTTCCATCAAGATCATCTTCTTCAGGAACTGAAGAATCACTATTCCCTGCTAAACAAATGATTTGTGAGTTTATAAAGCATTGTAAACATCTACCAAAACACAGCTTTTCAATGATTGATATAAGTCAACAGATATTGTAAGACTTCAAATGACTAAGATTGCAGTGGCATACTGTATGGGCTTCTCTCTATCACACTTCACAAAACGGGTGATTTCAATTATCCTTGCTATTTCTTTAAAATTGCATGTTCTTGCTTTCCAATATCAGTCTCATCTTAAGATTCAGAATCATGGTCTTGCTGCTAAGTTCAGAAATAAGGATACTGAGATGAATGTTCATAAACAACTGAGAATTCCTAGACTTTTACCTTTTGAACCAGCTATTATTGCATGTCTTTTGTGCATTGAACCATCTGTTCTCAAGTTCTGCATTGACATGTGATAACCATCAATGACACTCTTTTTACGCAAGTCTACCTGTCTAGGAATGTTGAATGCTGTTTTACACAAAACAAAAAATAGTCTAACTGCCTTCTTCAGAACATTCTTAAAGATAAGATTCTGCTAGTTTTGTTTGATGCAAGAACTGATCCAACCAACATTTTTGTGATATATACCATACACTTTAGATTGTTTTGAGAATCAATTAGACCAAAGGAATGAAGTCACAGCAGGCCATTTATTTCTCAAAATGTAGCATAGTGCATGTGACTATATATATATATGTGTGTGTGTGTGTGTGTGTGTCTGAAACATTAGAAACTGGTAAATTTACGAAGAAAATTAATTTGCCTTTTCTTATAAACACAATCATGGTCTTTCTGATCTAAATTTAAGATCCTCCCACCAGTTATTTGATAGCACAGAGAACTAATACAAACAAATCAGAACATCAAATTTCCACTACCCACAGCATTCATAATTATCAGTGGCACAATTGTTCTAGCAATCCAACAAATAGCCTCAAAAAAAGTCCCTTTTATACGCAATCCAAAACGAAAACAGAAAGAGTTGGATATTTATCAGCAGATCACCGACAAACGACGCAAGAACCCAAATCAAGCAGTAGAAACGAGAGAAAAGCAGAGGCTTTTACCAGAAGAAGAGTGGTTTCCGTGGTCGTTCTTCTTCTTTCCGCTGGCCCTCACCACAACCGACCGGATCCCGGACGCAGACGAACTGGACCTCCTCAGTCTCACACGAACCTCTATCCCTCCGGAGAGGGAATCATCGCCGCCGACGACCCTCCACCCGGCGGCGGCCCACCGCAGCGCCATCAAGCCCCCCCTATCGTGCTTCCTGGTCGCCCCAAGGACGAATAACCCTCCTGCGGTCTTGAGGTTGAGAGCCCACACGTCCATGGCCGATCCACGAAGAATCGTCGTTCCCCGAATCCTTATTATATTAGGGACGCGATCACGAATCAATATGCGTCAGTGCATGACAGGCCGAGGGAGGATAAGAGGAATGGCGGAGATGGGGGAGCAGAGTGAGAAGTGATGGATAAGGGCGAGGCTTGAGGTGTAAAGGGGGGCATGGCTCCTCCTGGCCCGTTATAGCCCAATTGCTACATTGACATTAGACATGGGCCGGCCCACAAAATTTAAACAAATTTAGTCATTTTAAATTTGTAATATTAAATGCAATATTAAAGAATATTACATTAGAAAACGCTTTTAGTTATGTTTGTACTTTCAAGAATTATTTAGGATACTATTATTATAAACATGAATTATGTCCCCTTGAAATATTAGTAATAAGCAAAACGAAGATATATATATATATATATATATTATCGGTTCTAGTACTTTTGCCATTCGGATCCAAATGAATGTTCACGTCAAATCGGGTCGGATCGATTCACCAATAATTTGCAACACGGTTTCTATTTTCCTTGTCAATCTTGTATGCTCGAAATCTCCATTTCGCCACGCACGACCGAAGCAGAACGCCAGCGCGGTCGCAGCAGAGCGCGAAGCGAGGAGGGATGGACGAAGAAACCGGTGGGCGATCGAAGAAGCGACTCCTCCTCGTCCTCGCCGCGATCTCTCTTCAGTCGCTCTTAGGTCCGCTCTTGTCCTTGATCTCCGATCCAAAGTCGGTAGCTGAGATCCTCTCATTTTGAGATCTCATGGAAAACACACGCAACTGGATCTTCGTCCCTCTTGTGGATCAGATCAGCTCTTGGATCTCAGGTTACCTATTCGTTAGGTTAATGTTGCGCCAACTTGCGTGTCTTTCTCAGGTTACTTTTGAATTATAGGATTTTTTTTTTTAGACTGCAGAAGCAATTTCCAGGTCCATTGGAAAATGCACGCTTTTATAGAATTTGAAAGGGTTTAGTTTGGCAGGCTTTTGTTTGGT
Source organism: Musa acuminata AAA Group (assembly GCF_036884655.1). Lineage (NCBI taxonomy): Eukaryota > Viridiplantae > Streptophyta > Magnoliopsida > Zingiberales > Musaceae > Musa > Musa acuminata. The sequence continues at coordinate 33,461,191 of NC_088348.1, forward strand.
TTCGTTGATTTGATAATTAGGAATTGAATTTTCATAAGGTTTCATGTTCGTTTTGGATTCTATTTGGAGACAGGGGATTAAGAGTTCAATTCGGACTGCAAGAAACTTTATTCTGAAATATATTAAAGACAACTGAAGCTTTTTGGTTTTTTTCTATATAGGAAAATCCGAGCCTTAAATTTAACTCATTGTTGGTAGTGATCTGATGGAATTAAGGCTGAAGACATAAGATTCATGCTATTGGAACAGACGTTAATGTAAAAAATATGGGAGGATCAGAAACTAAAATTTCTAGACTAAGTTGCTTTTTGTCGAATTTTCAATTACAGATATATGTCATTACTAATGAAAACATACAAACGAAAAATATTTATATAGTGTTGTCATAGGGTTTTTATCTTGTTCAAAGTTAGAAAACCAAAATTTTGCGATCATCATTTTTTAATATACAGACACATGCTATTGCAGACCAATCTCATAGGAAAACACAAAAGTAAAATATCAATATCTTAGTTATCGAGTTGCATTAGCTAACGTTTCGAAAGGATCTAACTCAGTTAGTTTGAGTACATATTAAGTAGTGTACATATTAAGTAGTGTATTAGTTTTTTTTTTCAACATTATCTTTTTTTCCAACCTTCATTATATCTGAGGGTGATTTTCTGAGGTTGAATAAGTATGATACTGTTAATGGTTACTTGCCATGTTATCTTTGTCAAATGCTCTTCCAGCCATACATTCTTCCTCTTTTCATTTGGCTCACAAATTTAAATAAATTTGACAATAGATAGAGAGATACCTGATAGTGTTAATGTTGGCTCGTTGTGTGATCCAAAGGCCTCATGTTGATAATAATGTTGTATTAACATTGCACCATCATTTCTTAGACCATAATCCTGAGAATTATAGATGTTCACAGTATCGATTCTAACATGTGAAACTTGGTTTTCAGTGATTCAGACTTGTCTAAACCAAATCAAACTAATTCACTTGTAAATTAAACAAGCTTGGATTTTTCTTATCGTAAGGTTCCAGTTTAGGTATCTCGGGTTCGGACTGCTTTGATTAGTATGCTTTATATGCTCCAACGATAAATGTTTGTTTGGACCATATCTTATATTATTGTGTGTTGAGGCATGATGCCTGTGACATGCTATGCTACATGGGTCTATTCGGCACACAACTTTTGCATACTGTTGACTCATGCTCGTGACCACATATCGCATGCTATAATGTGCCAGCAGCACATACTGTTGCCACAAGGTATGCCTGAAGAAATTAATTCCTTGATTTTGACCACTAGGCGTTCCCCAATGGGCCAAACCTCAGGATTCTCTTCTACTAAAAAATTGTCAGATGCTTAAATTCTCCTAAATATTTGTCCAGTGAATCTTATAATCTGAAAGTGTTATCCTACTTTCTCTTTCATCTTTACTTAGATATCCTCATTTTCCAGTTGTGCCTGACTTAACCTTTCTATTTGTTGTAGGTCTGGCTGATGATCCATCAAGTTCAAATGTAGTAAAAGATGAGGCTAGGCCCTCTAGTTCCAGTAAAATGGACCGGGAAGTATTTTTCATATGCTTGGTCGTTGCAGGAGTTGTGCTTTGTTCTGTCTTACTTTTCAAGCTCTGGCAGAAAAAGAAGAGGGAGGAGCAACATGCTCGTCTGTTGCGACTATTTGAAGAGGATGATGAGCTAGAGCTCGAACTTGGTCTTCGGGATTAAAAAGCATGTGATGCAACTGTGTGCGCTATTCTGGCAGAGGTAATATTGTTGTGGTAAATTATGATGATCACGGTGGGGGGTTATGGCTGAACTTGGAGTGAGTTTCTTTTTTCATCAGCAGTTGCATACTCGTGCACCAGCATTGAGTTAGTTTTTGAGATGTAGTTTGTTGCCATTATTAGCCAGAGCATTTGCACATGTTAATAAAATCTAGTGATGCTTTGTGACTAGCATTGTATGTCATCCCTTATTCAATGTATGGAGTTTGATACGGAAGGCAACTAACGATATCAGAAAATTTGTTCCGTGGTATACATGTTGTGTCGATTACCTTTTCAATATGATGAAGGGACCATAATGTTATGTGCATTATGGAGATAGAATAAAACCTGATCTAAAGGGCAGGCTGTTTGGAAGACTTTTTTATTTCCAAAGCAAATGAATCGATCTTTACAAGCTATAGTAGATTAAATAGCTTCGAGCATATGTGAGCTAACAAAGGTTGTCTTTTTTTCTTTTCTTTTTTTCAGTCACATACATGTTTAGGTTTATTTTCCTTTTATCCATTTAGGAAATATTAGTGAGCACCTCAGTTAAAGAGTATAAAATCCACTGAGCTTAAGTTTTGTGATGGAATAATGGAGATTAGTAACTTGACATTGGTACTGTTAAGAATATTGATCAGAAGATCCTGTCTCATCTACTACCTACCTAAAGCGTTTTTTTGAGGGAATGATGACAGCAGTGATCAGTGATTTGAAAACCTCACAGAAGTTTCATATTTATCCTATCAAGCCCACTTGAAATGTTTCTCCCCACGTTTAAAATGCTTCGTTTTGCAGAGGGATGGATGGAATGGATACAAGCAGTGGATAAAAACTTCTGACGAAGCTTTGACTGATACTGAAAACTCTTTAATGTGCTCGGGCTAACAGAGAAACGACAGAAACATGGGAAGGGAAGAAAACGCACACGATTAGGTTTCATATGCCAAACTTTAGTCGTTTATCCCAACCTTTGGCTACAAGTAGTCTCAAGTTAACACACTCGAGGATTGATCAGTCTGTAGGTCGTGTTAAGATCCACCTGGCAGCAAGTAGTAGCAGAGAGGCATCAAATGTAAGGAAAAGAAAATAGCTGATCATCCATCCATCCCAGTGTGGTCGTGCACGCGAAGAAAACGGCTTAGACATCAAATGCCAATGGCATCACTGAAACCTAACATTTTCATTTAACATCTTTAGGTTTAAAAAGTATATTTAGCAGGCGGAAGATGGTGGAATACAGTTTAGTACTGGCAACTGGGGAGAGGACAAATGATCGACAGAAATGCTCTCAATCTTTCGTGTTACAGTGAACCTGTCTGATACATGAACCAACCATCTCAACCCATGTTGTTCATGCCCTACCCCTCTTATTGTTGCTGCAACTCGGGCACTTGTACTGCTTGATGTGCTCAGCCCGTGCAGGTGTGATCCTCACACACTTTCCGTGGAACCACTTTTCACACATGTCGCAACATATCCAGAACTCATCATTGGCATAATTGTCCCCGCATGCACCGCACAAGGTGTTCTCATGCTCCTCCTCGTTTTCCTCCGCATCCTCCACCCTGCTACCATCCTCCTCTTTGGAAGGAGGCATCTTTGATGACTTCTGTGGCTCTGCCTGTCTCGACCGATCAGAGGCACCCAGGCAAGAGGCTAAATATTAGTGAATGAGAAAAACAACAGCAGATAGAAAAGAAAAGAGGGATTTCAGCAAATGTATTCTACCTTCTTAGAGCTTGATTTATTGCTCTTACTGGTGCCATTAGGGTTCTTCTCTCTGGACTGCTGCTTGACAGTTCCAGTTACGACTTCATATATGGTGGGGAGATTGTTTATCATATTATGTAGCTGCCTCCTGTAGCATCAAATTGCAGCAAGGTAAACCACATCAGAAGCAAATTTTCTTTTTGGTAAATTGTCTTCTAGTTGCTACGAAGCAAAATTCTAATATCAAGATAATTACACAGAAACTCCATTAGTCTTGTCCTCATAATGAGTGAAGCAACAATTCAAACCCCCAATGGGGTATCAAAATTCAGTATGAAGATATGTCTTAATGGTGGGAGCCAATTTATATGGTAAATGTATGGCTGTTTATAACCAACGATCACATAAATTATACAGTTAGCAAGCCTTTTAAACATTAAAAAAATTATAAATCAACCAGCAAGTTTGGTTCTCATGTTGAGTAGGAAAAGCAAATAATTCTGGAACAGGACATAATATCAGTGAGTTGCCAATTTATTATGCTCAGATTCTGGAAAGTTTACTGCCTGATATACCATCAAGTATTTCTTGCGTTTAAGCTATCAGAAATAACATATTTCAAAGATTCAGATTCTTTTTTTCTATGCGTCTTGTGTTGGCTGAAAGGATATAACAAGAAAACCAACATACGTATCAAGTACACTGAAACGGCTATTTGAAAGATATCCACAAACTACTCTACCAACCACATCGTCAAGGAGCAAGTGACTGATACAATGAAAATCATTGCAAGGAACTAATCATCTTATAGATGGGCATTTTTCCAATTAAGAGGAAACAGAGAATAAAACAACAAATATGTTAACAGGTCTTCTTCTTCTCATCCACTGTTTGGGGAAAATGAAGAACCGGTGAGGAATCGGTAACCAAATCTTAAGACAAAGACACAAATTGAGGTGCACCTGCATGACAGCCTCCAATTTTTTTCCCTGTCCACCAACTTGATGAAGAGATATTATCACCCAAATACGGCCTCCTATCTTATGACTCTCACATCATATATGATTTGAGACAGACCATGAATGATTTTTATGACTGCCTTAAACCATAAAATTTTTCTACTGTCAGAAAATTAATTAATTTCACATTTGTTCTGCCAATGGAGATCAGCAAAAATTTGCTTTCGAATATCGTTAATCGGATTTTCCAAAGGTGGCCAAATGCCAAACAAAAAAATCTTTGATCACACTTCCTGACCCCTCTTAAGATTCTAAGTGTCTGATAACAATGGACGTGTGCTTGGAACAAAGAAATTCACTTTTTCTAGGATTTGGTGGAAAAGAAGAAACCAATTATAATACCTGGACTCTGTCGGGTTCCTATGCAACACACCCAGAGACACCTGATCTCACACTAGACATCACTAACCTAATCTAATAACATATAGGATTGTTCATACATTAAAGGAAATATAAAAAGTGGTTATGGTAATCTATTTTCATAATTAATTTACACATTTTGCTATCAATTTTTCAAATTCATCATGGTTCCAATCAATGACTAATCTTCCTTTTCTAGACAAAGCATAGCAAGATAACCTGAACTATTTTCTAGATTTTAATTTTAATTGACTTATTTCTTTGAACACGATATGGAATCAAGCACATACTCTTAATATTCCTTTTTTATTATTTTTCTTATTTATTCCTTGGATAATATTATATTTTTAATCTAACAAAATTATTCCAATAAAACAACTGGATCCCACATCACAAAGCTTCTAATCTCAAGTTTATATGATAAATGAAAGATCCAATTCATGAGTTGGGCCTCAGGGTCTCATATGCCATGTCCCTCGCTTCACACACACAATATGTTTCAAATTATCCCCTTTTGATCACCAACAAGCAAGTCCTAGTTGATACCTGAAAACTGTAACACAAAAGTTCTGTTACAAAAATCTTTTTTACTAATACTTTATCACCAAGGTCAAAATAATAAGATGGTTCACCCAACCAATCTGTCACATTTCTTCATGTTTATAATCATCATAAGTTCATTGGAAGCTGTAATTAATTTTAAATTAATTATCATTTTTTAGGACAATAATTCTTGGTAATGTCTACATCATCTACAATTGCAAAATGAATGAAACAGCAAATACATCTGCTCAGTTTTTTTAATTAGATCATATAAGCATGACAAATCATACAAATCTTGGCAATTTCTATTGCAACATGAAGACGTTGATTGCAATTTAAGTATATATGAAATGACAAAATAATGACATTATCTACATACGATATTTCGAAGCACAAGTCAAACGAGTAGTTACTGACAGAAGTCAGTGATTTAAAAAGCGCTAGGCGCCAAGGTCCAAAAACGCACGAGGCGCTAGGCGCTCGCCCGAGCGAAGCGAGACGCTAAAATATAAAAATATATAATATAATTAATAAATATAATTATTTAAAATTTTAAATAAAAATATGCTATTAAATTAAGAAAATCTAAGATACAAAATCACAATGTCACATTAACAAAAAGTTTCAAAATTCAAAACAATAAAATTTTATATCAAAGTCATTTATGTTGAAACCTAGCAATAATTTCAAATAAATAAAAATTAACAACATTAAAATCAAAATAATATATTATTAATCTATTAACAGTATTGAAAATTAAACATTTCAAAATTCAAATAAACTTAATATTAAGAGTATACTATATACTGAGCCTGACGGAGAAACAAGGAAGCAGCGACGAGTGGCGGCAGCGGTAGCGGCAGCAGGAAAGGGAAAGGGAGCGGGAGGCGCGAGCAGCGGGAGGCGCAAGCAGTGACAGCAGCGAGCAGCGGCAGCGGGAGCAGGAGCGACGAGCAGCGAGATCGGGATCGGGAGCAACAGCGGCAGCGGGTTAGGGTTGGGTAAGGGTTATATCGATTTAGTTGGTTCGATTGAACCAACTAACAACCGAACCAGGACCGAACCAGACCTAAAATCCTGGTTCGGTCCCTTGGTTTACCCAGGCGCTCGCCCGAAGTGCCCAGCGCCTGGGCTCGGGCGAGGGCCAGGCAGCGCCTGTTTGAAGCACGCCACCTAGGACATTAGCGAGGCGCTCGGGCCTCGCCTCGCCTCGCCCGAGCACCTAGGCGAGCGCCCGAGCGCCTTTTTCAATCACTGACAGATGTAAATATCAATACCATTGAATGAGAATAAAAACCTCGATGTGTACCTCGCAAGAGCAGATGCGTAGGCTAGGGTAAGGGATGGGAGTGAAGGAAGACCTATATAAGAAAGGAGCCCCTTGTGGTTGCACATAAGAAGTGCCTAATGGTGTTGGCAAAGAAGCAAGATGGAAAAAAGAGGGGGGGAAGGAGAAGTAACAGCTCACTTTCTGATACTCTTAATAGTGGTAAGACATGAGCAAGCAAGATAACATTGGTCAAAAGGGTAGTGACCATGAAACAAATGGAAATTACATGAAAGAATTAAGTCCAGAGTGACAAAACAGTAGTTATGGTCTTTTACTTCTGTGTTCCAACACTTGTGTTATAACTGGGAAAGCAATAATTAGACTAATATGATCCGATACAAATAAGCTTATCTATAAGGTAAATTATTCTGCACTCATCAAGTACGCAAGCTAAGAAGCTAAATTTGACTCAAAACAGTTAGGTAAGCCCCCAGGTTCATGCAATCAAGAATGGTTCCAAATTCTGCCATTTGGTTTATCTTCCATTTGATTTAGTGCAAATATAAACAGCACCAACCAACTTATTTCTTCCAAGATCCACCAACTCTAAGCAATAAAAAATCTGCCTACCTAAGTTGCATGTTTCCCATGATATAATTTTGTATTGTGATTACTACAATAATCATTATTCAGGGTGGCATTTGGATACAATTTATCAATGTTTTGTACTACATTACTCCAACAAAAAGTTCAGATAATAAGATGTCCATATTTAACACTCATATGCATGTTCACAGTCATAGGTTATGCTTACTCAAATTTGTGCTCTTTTGGTGCCAAGGCTAGTAGTAGTTATTTTGTTTTCTTTAAACCAATTTTGTTTGTTTAGGAATATAATAGATATTTACACAATACACCAAGATTGCTCAAACAACAAATAAGAAAATCAGTCATTAAAGAAAGAAGACAAGGAATGATGTAAATGATTGAAGATGATGACCAAAGAAGTCAATTCTAATTTAAAATCAAGAAAAACAAAGAAACAAATCATGCTATACAGAAAGCTAACCATTCAGTGAAACATAATTCTCTAATAACAACTGCTTCATGAGTCCATATTAAAACAGACCTAAACATTAATAAACTAAGGATGCGCTAACAGCTAGATCGAATCTGCACATGTGACCAGCAAAAGCTCCATAAAAGATATTACCTTGACTCTTTGTCAAACCCAAAACGTGCCCCAAAATAGAAAGCAACAGCGAGTAACCATGCATCACTGTGGACTGCAACTAGTGACAACCAATCTTTTTCTGCCATTCCATCCCTAGCAAAATTAATTCCTAAGGCAGGCTCAGGGAGTTCTGGTGGCACTTCCTCCGCTGGCAAATTTACTTCCCAAGTCTCGTTAGGAAATCCATAAAGGCATAAATTCTCTTTTTCTGCATTTTTTTGTGTTATAAGTAATGCATTCAATACTAACAATTAAAAATATACATAAAATACTCATAGTGCAGCCATAAACAATATATCATTTAGTACTCTGGTAAACAAAAGTACTTATATGTTGTTTGTACAGACTAATTACATGAATTGCAGAAATATGGTCCATAAGTGCTTTCATAACAGCTGTACAATCAGGCAATTGGAAAGCAGGTGATCAATACAAAGGTATGGACTTGAAATATACAAAAACAATATATGAACTGGATGTGCCAAGTGGTGTTAAACCAAATGTTACAGGTTTACACACTTTAACAATATTCTGAATTCCTTCATCAATGTAAAAGAGCACAAAAAAAAAATAAATTAGCATCAAGAGGATATAGGAAGCTATTATTTTATATTTCATTATAGCTACAGGATTTAGAGTATCATTTTCTATTTGATCCCTTTGAATTCCATATTTGAAGTTACGATCAGATCTATTCATTAAAATGGATATATTCATTAAAAAGAATCGATTAGATACATTTCTTATGTACCCATGGGTTCTATATTGGATTTGAATTAGACTTCGGATCGATCTACATTGATTGACCGCCTCCATTATGTTGTTGCTAGCAAATAGAGGATATAAGAAGATAATCTTATAAGATGAGGTGGCATATATTGTCCTCCCTAGAACCCATTGGCCAGAGCTTCATGCACTCTATAAGAAGCATGGGTACGCAGACCGAAAATCGCAGATGTGATACCATAATGGGTGTCCATTTCTACCAAGTCTGAAGTTGAGTTCTTTGTGCGGACAAAATGTCATCCTTCAAGTACTGAATGCAGTTAACTATTGACATTCAGCCGAAAACAAATATCAACCAAAAATTCAAGAATCTTGATTAAATTAAAATCACAAAAAAAAGTAACAGAGTAACCAAAAAAGACATCCATGATTTTGCTCATCTCATAAACAGGAGAAATTCCAATAACTACACAAAAGATATACAATTACCCTGACCCTATATCAAGATATCGAAGAACGCAGCGACTCACCTGGATCACACTGTTGGTAGAACTTGTCGACGTCTGCAACGCCACCATCAAAAAAATGAGAAGAAAGAAGTGAAAAGATCGGATATCAGCAACCAACAAACGTCCAGGTAAGCAAACCAATGAAGAAACCAGGGAATCGAACCAAAGAAGGAGAGGAGGCGCAACCAGTAGTGAGGGCCTTGATCATGCCGGCACGGCGGCCTCTGAAGTCGCGGAAAACCTCCTCGGGCGTGCGAGAGACGCGCGCCACCTCGTCTTCGTCCATCTGCCACGACCTGGAACAAAAAGGCGACAGGTAATCGAGAGCTCTGGAGTCCAACCGGAGCGGGAAATCAGCCAGAGAAGCGGCGGAGAGCGAGCCAGAGGAAGAGATCGAGAGGGGGAGAAGAAAAGTGGTTGAGGGTATAGAGCCGCGGATTCTTTGGGGGAGGAATTAGGGTTTTCGCCGAGATTCGAAATGGAGGAGCGATTGGTCGACGAATAGAAGAGACGAGAAGAGGGACGCCAGCGAAAGGAAGAGGGTGAGGAGGGAACGTCAGAGAGAGAGAGAGAGAGAGAGAGAGAGAGAGAGGGGAAAAGAGATGGGCTTGGAATTCGTGTGCGTTGGAGGGCGTTTTGGTGCTTCCCGGGGTTGGGGGCGATGGTGTGGTAAGTTTACCGGGCCGTACGAGTGACCTGACGTTTCTTGGGCCTTTATCAAAATAAAAATAAAAATAAAAATAAAAACTCTTTTCGGAGTGTTTTTTGCCCACATAATCTCCTCTTGGAAACTTGTTGATGCACGCTATTCTTATTCTCGAGTGAGCATGAATAAAACTATGTTTTAGATATTTTAATTATACCTAGTTATTATTTCTATAAATAAGTATATATTGACTCTTAGGATTTTGATAGGAAGAAGAGTGTGATCTTTTAGGATTTTCAATTAAGAGAGACATTATTTAGATTTATTTAAGAGATATATATGGGGAGTTATATTGATTTTCTCCCTAGATCATGTTAAATTTTATATTTATTTTTTGATATATTTTTGGTTTGTTAATCTTTGGATATTTTTTTAGTTTAATTTTTTTTTTCTCCCTCCCTAATAAAGTGATATCATAGTCTAAAAGATTTGATGATTAAAGATTCAACAAAGATGTTATTAATTATTTCTACTAACTTAATAATAGAAAATTTTGATAGAAGAAATAGTTTCACCTTATAACAAAGGAAAGTAAAGGATCATCTTATTCGGCAAGGCCTAGTAAGAATGTTGAAAGAACGAACAAGCAAATCAGAAAAAATGAACGATGAAGATTGAGAGGTGCTTGAGGCAAAATGTATGATTACTATTCATCTTTGCATTATTGACAATATTATCAATAATGTTATTGATGATGACTCCGTCATGGTTATTTGAGATAAGTTAGAAATGTTTTATTTTGTTAAAATTTTAACTAACAAGTTGTATCTAAATCGAAAGTTATATATATTAATGACGGAAGAAGACGAAGACTCGATAGAGTATCTGAATATATTCAAGGGAATATTAAAATAATTAAAGAAAATTGATATGAAGATTAATGAAAAAGATACGACTCGATTGCTTCTCGAGTCTTTATAGAGATGATATTGTGTGGAAAGAATACAGTAACTCTAAAATAATTTAGAAATAATTTAAAAATACTTTAGTATCTTATGTTACTAGAAAAAAAATAAATTTAAAAATATGAATGGTAAAATATTAGTTACTAGATCTTCTTCTTCTTCTTCTTCGACTCCTCTTAACTATCGGAGATGATGCAAAAATGATTAATGATGAAATGAGATGATTTGATGATGGAAGAAGAGGTAGAGAGAGTTGGTGACGACAAGCATGCACAGGCGGAAAAGAAAAAAAAAAGAAAAAGAAAGAGAAGGATAAAAATAAAATTAGACAGTCTGTAAATAATAAAATTTTATCTTATTAGTTTTTTTAAAAGATTGTGAAAAATAAAATGGGCTCTAAACAGTGAGTTTAATAAAATTGTCCATTGTTGTTACGTAAAGAAGACTTTGAATAAGAAATAACAAAGAAAAAGTACAAAAGTGTAAAAGAAAAGAAATAACGAGCAAAATGATATGCAGGGAGGATTTAAGTAGGAAGAAATAACAAAGAGAAAGAAATTAATCTTTAGCACAATGAGTTTTGTTTGCAAAGCAATGGATCAAATGAATCGTAGAAAGAAGAATGTGCTTATTATCCTTTTGTGTCGGATCGTTGGAGATCTTATCGGATGGATGCAGTTTCGAAAACTTGATCGCCAGCCCCCCTCACGATCCGTCTTCCTCCGTTATTACGACTTCCTGATGTGGTCGTCACATCGAATGCTTCACAAAGTCGGACTTGTCGCAAGTGTGAGGTCGTCGTAATTGTAGACTCCGTCGTCTTGCTTCGCTTCACACAAACACGTACTTCTTCTTCTTCTTCTTCTTCTTCTTCTTCTCTTCCTCGCCCAAGGAAAACAGGAAACAGACGTTTCAACTACAGGAGAGGAAATATCCATTCTGTCGCACACCTCTCGATGATCATGCCTTGCTGCTCGGCTCGGCTCGGCTCGAATGAGACAGTACGAGAACTCATTCATCCCATCAATATGGAATTAATTCGTCACCGACCTGCAAATCCAGTGGTCCACTTAACGTGTGTCGCACGGATGGACGCTTCGTCTTCAGCCCTAATGTGTGGATGGACTCACATCAGTCGTATTGCTCTAATTATCTGAAATTTAGATTTACAGAGATAAATACGAAAATTACTGACTTCCTCTGCATTCAAAATTAGTATCTTATAATCGTCTTTTGCGTGTTTGACTGTTGCAGTCAGTAAGGTCAACATCGCAAACAAAAAATGCATTCATCAGAAAGACGATCACAGTATCTAAACAGATCCGAATCGTGAATGGTCACAACACTTAAACATGCAATTGTGGGGGCTGAAATAATGAAATCCAAATAGACCTTTCCATTGACACTGAAAACATCCTTTATTCCGAAAATAAATAAATATATTATATATTTTTTTGTTTGAAGTAAATAGAGGGAGATGATCCTTCTTCACATGGAAAATTACCTCAACCTCATAATCACTAGTCTATGTCTGATTTATATACAACGACAACAATAAATAAATATTAATATTTATTTAATATTGAATTCCAACCCTACATGTATGTATGGTAATCTTGATCTAGTAGTTGTACCGAGCTTCACGTTCTCGATACGGTATATGATACCAAGATACATGTCAAGATACATGTTCTCCAGTCGATTTAAAGAGGACTGACTATCAGTAATTTCATTGATTTGATCGAACTAAGTATCGCATTTTAATACATCTTGATATTTGGCGTTGATAGATTTCAATTAGTTTTCGCAAAGAGGGAAGAAGAATGAAGAGATTCATTAAAGATTTCGTTGATTGCTTAGGAAGGTATGATGAGAAATCTAAATACGTTCATATGTTATCAAAATCAAAGACGTCGGTGTTTCTACCTTTTGTATGTTCTCTTGATATCAAAAGCTTCTTCCCTCCCTGCATAGATCGAGAGTTAGCCAAGGCGATGGATTGTGGCACGACAGTTGACGCCATCGAGCTACATATCGAAGGTGAAACAATCAATCGTGTGCAATCCGACCACACGTGAAAGCAAGAAGATTTGTAGGAAAATATTCTGAGATGAAGATTAAGATTGGCGGATGTATCCCTCGGGCATATCAAAGTCATCTTCGAACTAGTTTCGCCATCGCCGGGTGTTTCTGAGCTCCAGGAAATTATTTCTCAAGGATGAGCTCGTGATATGCCATCGTATCACAAAGAAAACACACACACACACACAAACACAAAAAGAGTGGGAGAAAGCGGTCTCGGTCTTCACCTAGAAACTTAGAGTAAGTGGAGAAACAACTGGTCGCAGAGACGCCAAGAAGATAGTAGAAGGTTCAAATACCAGCCAGCCGAGGAGCCAATCATTTCTTAGTAGCTGCACGCGACATTTGTCTTCTTGCAGGACGATCTGTTTCTGCATGCACCTCCCATTTCCATGTAGGCCCTCCCCGAGTTATGAAGGGGCCTGACGCAGTCCATCCTTGTGTTACTCCCCTTTGAGATGGGTACAGTGAGAGAGAGATAGGGATCGAGAAACGCAAACAAGGCGACCAGATTTCTGGTTGCTGTATCCAGCAACTGTTCATCATTATCCTGCCGCCACTCATCTAAGATTCAACTGCATGTAGGCGTTCCAATTATTTAAGGGGTTGAGCTGATCAGAGGCGAAGTGGTCGTTTGCTGATTCGAGGCTGCTTCTGTTTATGGCAATTGCCAGCAGCCATGAGAGGAGACGATGACAAGGATGGGCATGAGCACGATCTCGTGATGCCCGGATTCCGCTTCCACCCAACCGAGGAGGAACTGATCGAGTTCTATCTCCGCCGCAAGGTCGAGGGAAAGCGATTCAGTGTAGAGCTCATAACTTACCTCGATCTGTACCGCTACGACCCATGGGAGCTTCCAGGTACGTCTTCTTCTTCTTCTTCTTCTTCTTCTTCTTTCCTCCTACGTACGGAATTCGCTACCGGTGGCATATTTCTGAGTACTGACGACGACACTCTTCCATCTGGAAAACATGGGGTTCTTACAGCACTAGCCACGATCGGAGACAAGGAATGGTTCTTTTACGTTCCTAGAGATCGAAAGTACAGAAACGGGGATCGACCCAACCGCGTCGCCACATCAGGCTACTGGAAGGCAACCGGTGCAGACCGAACGATCCGAACGGAGAACCACCGCTCCATCGGGTTGAAGAAGACCCTGGTCTTCTACTCAGGGAAAGCTCCAAAAGGCATCAGAACAAGCTGGACCATGAACGAGTATCGTTTGCCACACGGCGAGACAGACCCGTATATGAGGGTACGTTAATTTCGAGTGACTCGCTCTTCTATGTCACCAGATCTATCCTTGCTAATAGATATTGTTCTTTGACTGAGTGTCACATACCTGTTAACGATATCTATTATGATTTCTCATGGACTTTCTTTCTTCTTCTTGAACATGCTAGAAGAATATGATTGATTAGAAATTACCAAGAGAAGTTGAGCTTTTATCTATCTCCCTCCCTACTAAGAGCTTTTCAAGTCCTTACACTCTTTCCTTCTTTTGTACTAAATGTTACCAACGATTGCAGCTTTCTTTATGTTTTTGGAAGACAAAAAGTTCGCTTTTGCTTCTTTTTAGTGGTCTCTTCGAAAGTTTATTCTTCACTTTAATTTGCTTCTGAAGAACAAACGTAGGTTTTCAAAGCATATACATACCTCCAGCCCAATTCTTTCTATGCTCCTTCTCGCTCCTTTTCCCCCTCGATCAACCTCTCTCTCTCTCTCTCTCTCTCTCTCTCTCTCTCTCTCTCTCTCTCTCTCTATACGTGTGTATAAGGCTTCCTTAAGTAGAATGATACTTCGATCTTCTGGAAAGGAACTCAAGAAACGTGAAATAGTTATCTTTTTTTTTCCCCCTTATTCTCTCTCATACTTTCTTTGTTATTATTGCTTTTGATGTGGATCTTCTCTTCTCTTCTTGCATGTCATCTGAATTGATTTCTTTTTTAGAGAAAAAAGAAACTGAGAATGACTTTCTCTACTCTCCTAACTCTACAAATTCTACTTCCACTATATTAGAAGAGAAAAAAGGAGGAAGAAGTTAAACTTTATTGATGGTAACATCATAACCCTTATTTATAGGGTAAAAGACAATCTAATCAATCTCGTAAACTAACGGGATGTCAAATCCCTCTTATTTTGTAGGAATCAAGGAAAACGATAGTCGTATCAAAGGTTATGAGATCCCTTTTATATGTTAACATTAACATGCTTGATAAATAGATACAGCTGAATAGGCATAGAAGCATTTCAAAAAGAATGAAGAGACATTGATTGCCTCTTTGGTTGCCATATCTTCTGATCATAATTTGCTTCTCTCGAATTCCTTTTTCTCTGGCAGACTGAAATCTCACTCTGCCGCGTGTATAAAAGAGCTGCAGTAGAAGACCGTCGCCAGCTTCCCGGAACACTCGCTTCCGAGCCATCACGCTCACGAGAGTCTAGAATGGAGAAAGAACACTTCTTTTGTTCATCGACACCGGTCATGGAGATGACACCACAAGCGCCGGGTGGAGCTCCAAGCAACAACTTATCCTCCCCTGTATTGTCGACACTATACAGCACGACCGACTCGATAGCTTCGTTGAGCTCAACTACATCAACGGAAGAACACAAGTCTCGGTTTCACCAATATTCCAAGAACAGTGTCAGCGTTCTGATACCCGCAAACTCCCTTCTCACTTCCACACTTGACATCGAAGAGCTCAACAAGTTAGCAAGTTACGGCCGAAGCTTGATGAACCAACCGAGTCAGCATCTGCCGGTGATCTCAGCTGAGAATATATGGGAGGACTGGTGGAATCCTCTTCCGGAGGTTGGTAAGGATTATAGTGGCTTCGAGTGATCGTTCACACACACATGTAACATAATAGGAGTACGATAATATATTGTACGGGACCAAAGTTAACGTAGAATAAAGCTTGTAGTACAATTATATGTCTCGTCTCTACTGGCATATACGTGCAGTTAATGTTTTGTGGCTGAGACTGGTTTCTACTTAGATTCTCTGCGTTGTCACTTTGAGAGAAAGGTATAGAATGATGAGGATATACGTAGTTAAAACATCTTGAATTAGGTTTTATCTTATCGATTTTTTGACTTTTGAACTTGAGAAATAATGAGGCGATGAAATGCAGAAGACTTGCAGAGGTAGTTGTTCTGAGAGGTGGACACACATAAAACGTGAGTACCGGTGCGGGGGATGTGATTGCAGCCTTGTCTTCACTTGGAATCGTCAGTCACTCCTGAGATAAATTTACCAAAGGCATTGGATTTGAGAGAATATTGTAATATAGAGTTATTTATGTTGTTCCATTGAGTACACATGGATATCATTTACTAAAAATGTACATAAGAGTGTAAAGGGTTTTTAGGTTTGGACGTGAATTACCCTAAGAAGAAGAAAAAATCTTATAAAACTGCAATGGCATCCCTATAAAATTCAAAAACTTATGTTAATTCACTATGCAGCGGAAAAGGAAAATAGAGAAGATCAAAGAGAACACTGATGAAAAACAATCAATGAGTGAGAATATCAAGAATACTGTAGTTGTATAAGTTTTAACAAGCAATCGTAAGGAAAGGGCCGTATATGAAGATCTTATTAAAAGAAAAATTATATATAGGGAATGAAAACATCTTTCCTGCCTTTTACGATCGAACCACGATTCTTTTTTCCTTTTTGTTTTTGTCGACGTTTTCTTTCACCGGATGAGTGTTCACGTGACGTTCTGTGGAGGCGTTTGTCGTGTGGAGTGTACAAACCTTCGTCGGCTGGTCAAACAGAGCGGAGGGAGGAAGGATAAACCGTCCATTTTGTGTGCAACTCGAGGAAAGATATGATGATGAGGGTGGTGAGGAGGAGGACACCTACGAAGGGCTCCGCTGGCCCGGTTCATGTACCATACTAATGTCATCATCAGCGACTGGAGTGGTCTGTTTCTCGTTGGAGACCTATCTTTTCGGACAAGGAATCAGGAATCGCGAAGAGAGTTGGATGAGACCGACACGCAGGGCATCGTAATCCTTTGAACTTCGATTAATAATGGACAAAATTAGTGTCTAAGTCGACCAACTTTTTTCCATGGAACACAAAGTGATGCTTCTTGCGAGAGGCAGCTCTATCAGACATGCCTTTTTGTGGTCTTTTTAAGTTTTTAAAGTGCTAGCTTTTGCATATCTCTGTTAATGTTCATCTGATTCTGACACCTATGATTTGGATTTTTGTGCTTTTTGATTAGAGATGGAGATTCTTGTGTGATTTGATTTTTCAACCCTCACCTACTTTAATCTTTGTCCCATCTTGGAAAGATAGATTTATCTGATATATAAAATATGAATGAGCATGCTTCAAGATAGCATGATTGTTTGAAAAAAATGAATAGATGCTGGTCATGCATATCGGAACTGGATTCGATAGTATCATATGTTACGTGAGCAGGTGCAACTCTCATATGGATACTGATCCTATCCTACTGTAACATTTGACTGTATTTGTACTGTACCGTACATGCATGCATGCATGAATGATGTAGCAGCTACTTCTTTGTATTTAACAGATCGATATAGCAAGAAATAGTCATGCCGACATTAGAAAGGACTCTTTATCGTCTGAAATCTGGCCATATTTATCGCTTCCTCAGAACAATGTTGTTTCTGTACAAGTTGAGAATTGGGCATACGCAGCAGCAAATCGAATGAGATCACACACGCACATCTATTCATCATCTGATTTCTGCGACACTCCGGGGGTGGCAGGTAGAGGAATTAATCTGTGCAGTAGCAAGCAACCTCAGCTTGGTTTTCCTTGGTGCGACCAGTGCCATAGTCTCCTCTAGTTAGAGGTGTTACTTACCTTTATGCCATGTCCGCAGGATTGGTACGATCTGGTTGTCCACGTGGATTCTTGGGCAAGGAGGTCGGGTTGGGGGTTGGTTCTCGGCTTCTACTACACCCCTATGGTTGACCCAAGGTGATGCTCGATCGGCTTCGTCCACGTTGCAATCCTGCACAATAGGTCGATATCGAGAGAGGGATTCCTAACTTAGGTTTCTCTTATTCTTAAGTTAGCAACCGGTCTAAGTGGTAAAAAAGATTTGATCTCTTTTCTTAGGCTAGGGGATCAGTATTTATACATGTGGTGATGGTTCGATCGTACGTTGGTTGTTAATGGACATTGATACTTCATCTGGTGCAGTCGTGCGAGTGATCGACTTGTATACTCTTGACGGCGTGGGTAGGCCCATCCGGTCCCCCGTCGTGCGATGCCAACCCACATGGTTCTGGGGGACGTGGAGCTGATCACATATCATCCACCGAGTTGGCTGTGGTTTCTTTTGACACGTGCTAAGCACATACTCCATGTCGACTCCTTGGTGGTCGTCAATACGTGAGCGGTACTAAAATATTTCCTATCATCTTGTCCACCCCGAAGGCATACCCCGAAAGTCTCGCAAAGGGGTCCGAGGTATGTCATGAGGTGCTTTTGTGGTCAGGATATCTCGGGAGACCCGTTATTGCTGATCAAACAGTTACTCTCTGAGCAAGTTGTGCTCTCCCAACGCATATGCTTCAAGTATAGTCTTTTCGACCCAAATTGCTTAGTCTTGCTTGCTCCATTTTTTCGTTTTGCACATCTTAGATTTATGCTCCGTCATGGTGGGCCTCTCTTGTTTAACCGAGATGCATGACTTGGGCACACACTCCACTTCTTTGGCTGAGACACACAACTCGAGCACATGCTCCGTTGTGGCAGGCCTTTCTTCTTCTTTGGTCGAGATGTATAACTCGAGCACACGCTCGGCTTCTTCGGCTAAGATACATATGTGAGGAATATGATGTCCTATCTCATGATGGTACATGGATCATTGTTCCTTTTAATCTCATATAAAATATTATAGAATATAAGTAGATATTACAAATTAAGTAAAACTTGAATAGACCCATTGTTAGATATAAAGCATGTTCAATATCTAAATAATTTCACCAATGACTCGATGTTGACTTCACCTTCAGCCCCATCGTTAAACTAATAACAATTCAACTCATCTTAAGTTTAGCTATCACACAAATCTGGCACATACAACGATTATGTTAACAATATTTTCTTGCAATGTATTTGTGCAACAACTATTTGATTTCGTTCATCCTCAATATCTCAACTATGCCTACAAGCTTTGAAAAGTCGGACTATATCAAGCTCTAAGAGCTTAGAATCTTGAACTTGACTTATTTATGATGTCAATCAGTTTAGTCAACTCCAAATCTAACACCTCTTAATTCTTACAACAACAAAAGGGGGTGTATCATATATTTACTAGTTTGTGTATGACATCATTATCACATGCAATACTTTCGGTGATCAAATAACTTCTTAAGTAATTGGTAAATCGATTCTCCAATCTAGGATCATTAAGTTACTTTTTCGGTGTATATTCACATCTTTTAGTTTTTTCTTTTCTCAAAAGAAATATATTCGAAGTCTTCTCGTCCAAGGAAAAGTCATGGCGGGTTTAGGATGACCTCACTGCTTGGTCACACATAGGAGAATGGACGCTGCATGCCGGTTGTTTACGTTCGAGCAAAGGGAGCAAACTTCATATTGAACTACCAACTATTACCACCACACAATATAGTATATGTATATTCATTCACATGTAACGTACATTGTATTACATAGAACAGCAACAAAAGGAAAGACAAACTACGGCCAGATCATGCATGCCACCGTACGTATCTATACCAGTCCACATATAATTTGAGCACACATTTATTTTTAAGTAGTATTCATCTGATTCCTGCAAGACTCAGATTGTGGCGGGTAGAGGAATTCGTGTTGTAGCCATCAACTTCAGCTCAGTTTTCCTTGATGCGACTAGTCCTCTGGTCTCACGCATGTCGAGTTCCTCTGGTTTCATCCCATCGGGCAGCTTCCAGTCGAAGTGTAAGAGGAGACTAGCCAAGGCGAGTTCCACAACGGCGAGGCCGAACCCGATCCCCGGGCATATCCTTCGGCCAGCTCCGAACGGCAAGCACTCGAGATCCAATCCATTGAAACCTATGGAACTGCCTTGGAACCTCTCCGGCTTGAAGGTCTCGGCGTCGTCCCAGTGCCGTGGATCTCTACCGATTGCCCATGCATTGACGAACACACAAGTGCCGGCTTCTATCTCGTAACCCATGACTTCGCACGTCTCCCTGCATCGTCTTTGTAACAAGGGGGCCGGTGGGTGAAGCCTCATCGTCTCCTTTATTATTAACTTCATGTACTTCAGCTCGGATGTGTCACTGTCTTCGACTCTGTTCTTTCCTTTCATGGCTTCCCTCACTTCCTCCTGCGCTCTCTCCA
Source organism: Musa acuminata AAA Group (assembly GCF_036884655.1). Classification (NCBI taxonomy): domain Eukaryota; kingdom Viridiplantae; phylum Streptophyta; class Magnoliopsida; order Zingiberales; family Musaceae; genus Musa; species Musa acuminata. The sequence continues at coordinate 33,481,381 of NC_088348.1, forward strand.
TGATCGAGGGGTTCCTTATAAGCTCCGACATGGCCCATTCAACGACAGTCGATGAGGTCTCTGTGCCTGCAATGAACATGTCCTACATATATGAAGGACGAGAAGACTGTCATGCAGGAGATGTTTCCTTACGCGGACTTATCACATCAATGTTTAATTCGAGCTCACCAAGATCACGGCCTTTACGTTGTCCGTCGTCATGGGAATTTCCAGTTTGGGATCGTCTTTGAGCCTCAGCAGCACGTCGACCAAGTCCACCTCGTCGACACGCTCACTGTTGCTCGTGGCGGCCTTAACCTCGTGCTCTTTGATTACCTCGCCCAGGATGTCATCCATTTGTCGGCGTACGCGCTGCATCTTCGACATGGAACCCGTGAGGATGTCGAGAAAGTTGAGCGACGGAAACGTGTCGGCCAAGCACAAGCCACCGAGCAGGTCGAACGTCTCCTTGATGATCGTGACGAACCTCTCTCGGCGATCCCATCGTTTGCCAAACGCCGCTCGGCAGACGATGGCGTTGGCGAGACCGAACAGCTTCTCGCTCAGGTCGATGTGTTCTGTTTCTGATCTCGAGATGTCTCTCATCAGGTCGAGGGTCTCCTCCGTCCTGATGGAGGTAAAGGATCGGATGCGCTTGGTGCCGAGCAGCTCCATGAAGCAGATCCGGCGCAGCTGCTTCCAGTAGGGGCCGTAGGGCGTCCAGCCTATGTCGGTGGCGCCATAGACAATGACCTGCGCTGCAACCAACTGTGGTCGGGAAGCGAAGGTGATGTCTTGTTTCTTCAAGATCTCTGTTACGGTAAGTAACTTTTTTAGCCGTGGCCTCGGGGCCGTCGCGGCTTGGTTCGGGTCCGGAAGGCGGCGATCTCCGTGGGGGCGCTCCTCGAGGTCTCCCGGCAGCCGAGCTCGGCGGCTCGGGTCGGGAGGTCGGTTCGGCAGGTCGGGTCGCCCGGTCGGGTCGCCCGGTCGGTTCGGGAGGCAGCTCGGGTCGGCGATTCGGGTCGGCGGCTCGGGTCGGGAGGCAGCTCCGCCGCAGCTTCGGGAAGAGGCAACACCGTCTTGCACCTGCACACAGGTCGGGCCAGGAGCTCGGCCCGACCCCTCCGACGATCAAGTTAGAGAAGGATGTGGAGGGGATTGTGGATGAGGCAGAAGAAGAGCCTCTGAGTGTTGTGTCCGAGTGAGTTCCTCTCCCCCTTCTCTTGAGAGTTCAGGGGCATTTATAGAGGGGGTTTGATGTTACCGCTGGGGTTGTGTGGGAGGCCGAGCTGATGCAGGGTATGGAGAGCCTCGGGCAGTGTGTCGCTCAGGGGGTTGCGTGGGAGATCGGGGGATCGCAGGGTATGGGCGAGCTTCAACCGTTACCTGCTTCTATCTCGTCCGGCTGTGCTGGGTCTGCCATTTTTTGCCATATCATATGCCCCCCCTGAAAGGAGCTATGCGTCGGTTCTTGCATGTAGGGGGTCCGATGCATGGCTTTTTACTTCAGGTGGGCTGGTCATGCATATCCGAGGCGTATGACGTAGGCGGGCTAGCCGCGCGGACGTGTCTCGTGCAACATGGGGCCGAGGTGCGCAACTCAGTCAGGAAGCCGAGCAGGGTTAGACTCGGGGCCGATGGAGCCGATGAGGGCTGAGGAGCACAGCGTAGGCGGGGTGACCGTGCAGGCGTGACCTCGGGAGGCGTAGAGCCGAGGGCCGAGGAGCACAACGTAGGCGGGGTGACAGCGCAGGTGTGGTCTCGGGATGGCGTAGAGCCGAGGGCCGAGGAGCACAACGTAGGCGGGGTGACCGCGCAGGTGTGATCTCGGGATGGCGTAGAGTCGAGGGCCGAGGAGCACAACGCAGGCGGAGCAACCGCGCAGGTGTGGTCTCGGGATGGCGTAGAGCCGAAAGGCCGAGGAGCACAACGCGGGCGGAGCAACCGCGCAGGTGTGGTCTCGGGATGGCGTAGAGCCGAAGAGCCGAGGAGCACGACGCAGGCGGGCTGACCGCGCAGGTGTGGTCTCGGGTGGCGTAAAGCCGAGGGCCGAGGAGCACAACGCAGGCGGAGTAACCGCGCAGGCGTGTTCTCGGGATGGCGTAGAGCCGGAGAGCCGAGGAGCACGACGCAGGCGGGCTGACCGCGCAGGTGTGGTCTCGGGTGGCGTAAAGCCGAGGGCCGAGGAGCACAACGCAGGCGGAGTAACCGCGCAGGCGTGGTCTCGGGATGGCGTAGAGCCGAAGAGGGCTGAGGAGCACAACGCAGGCGGAGTAACCGCGCAGGTGTGGTCTCGGGATGGCGTAAAGCCGAGGGCCGAGGAGCACGACGCAGGCGGAGTAACCGCGCAGGTGTGTCCCGGGTGGCGTAAAGCCGAGGGCCGAGGAGCACAACGCAGGCGGAGTAACCGCGCAGGTGTGGTCTCGGGATGGCGTAAAGCCAAGGGCCGAGGAGCACGACGCAGGCGGACTGGCCGCGCAGGCGTGGTCTCGGGTGGCGTAAAGCCGAGGGCCGAGGAGCACGACGCAGGCGGACTGGCCACGCAGGCGTGTCCCGGGTGGCGTAAAACTGAGGGCCGAGGAGCACGACGCAGGCGGAGTAACCGCGCAGGTGTGTCCCGGGTGGCGTAAAGCCGAGGGCCGAGGAGCACGACGCAGGCGGAGTGACCGCGCAGGTGTGTCCCGGGTGGCGTAAAGCCGAGGGCCGAGGAGCACGACGCAGGCGGAGTAACCGCGCAGGTGTGTCCCGGGTGGCGTAAAGCCGAGGGCCGAGGAGCACAACGCAGGCGGAGTGACCGCGCAGGTGTGGTCTCGGGATGGCGTAAAGCCAAGGGCCGAGGAGCACGACGCAGGCGGACTGGCCGCGCAGGCGTGTCCCGGGTGGCGTAAAGCCGAGGGCCGAGGAGCACAACGCAGGCGGAGTGACCGCGCAGGTGTGTCCCGGGTGGCGTAAAGCCGAGGGCCGAGGAGCACAACGCAGGCGGAGTAACCGCGCAGGTGTGTTCTCGGGATGGCGTAGAGCCGAGGGCCGAGGAGCACAACGCAGGCGGAGTAACCGCGCAGGTGTGTCCCGGGTATCACGCGGCCGAGGAGCAAGGCTGAAGAGCCTCGGGCATCACGCGGCCGAGGAGTAGGCGGGTGGACCGTTTTGGTGTGCCTCGGGCATTACGCGACCGAGGAGTATGACGCAGGCGGGTGGACCGCTCTGGTGTGCCTCGGGCATTACGCGACCGAGGAGCATGACGCAAGCGGGCTGGCCGTTCAGCCGTGTCTCGGGGTTTATGGAGCCGAGGGGCACGACGCGGGCGTACTGGCGGCACTGGTCTGTCTCGGGAACATGGAGCCAAGGAGCACGACGCAGGCGGCTGGCGGCGCAGGTGTGGTCTCGGGCATTGCGTGACCGAGGAGCACGACGCAGGCGGGCAGACCGCGCAGGCGTGGTCGCAAGGGCCATGCGACCGAGTAGCACGACGCAGGCGGGCAGGACGCGAGGACGTGGACTCGGGCACCATGCAGCCGAGGTACACGATAGAGGCGGACAAGCCGTGCCGAGGTAGATCTCGGCAGCGATTGGCCGAGGTGCTCGGTGCAAGCAGGCTGCGACCGAGGGACACCGCTTAGGCGGACAGGCCGCGCTGAGGTGGGATTTCGACAGAGAGTTGCCGAGGTGCTCGGTGCAGGCAGGCTGTGACCGCGGTGGTGGGCTTGGCAAGCATGGAGCTGGTGCAGGTAAGCCGCGGCCGAGGGGCGTGAACCAGGTGGATAGGGCCGTGGAGTTCGGCGCGGGCAGACTGGCCGTGCAGCCGTGTCTCGGGGTTTATGGAGCCGAGGGGCACGACGCGGGCGTACTGGCGGCGCTGGTCTGTCTCGGGAACATGGAGCCAAGGAGCACGACGCAGGCGATCTGGTCGGGCAGGTGTGTCTCGGGGATGATGGAAGCGAGGAGCACGACGCAGGCGGGCAGGCCGCGCAGGTGTGATCTCGGTCATCATGCTGCCGAGGAGCACGACGCAGGCGAGTAGATCGCGCAGGCGTGGTCGCGAGGGCCATGCGGCCGAGTAGCACGATCAGGCGGGCAGGACGCGAGGACGTGGCCTTGGGCACCACGCGGTCGAGGAACACGACAGACGGTCGGGCCGCGCCGAGGTGTTTCTCGGCAGAGATTGGCCGAGGTGCTCGATGCAGGCAGGCTGCGACCGAGGGACACCGCTCAGGCGGACAGGCCGCGCTGAGGTGGGATTTCGACAGAGAGTTGCCGAGGTGCTCGGTGCATGCAGGCTGCGACCAAGGTACACCGCTCAGGCAGGCAGGCCGCGCTGAGGTGGGATTTCGGCAGGGAGTTGCCGAGGTGCTCGGTGCAGGCAGGCTGCGACCGAGGGACACCGTTCAAGCGGGCAGGCCGTGCTGAGGTGGGCTCAGGCCGTCTACGACCGAGCCGTGCGAATGCAAAGAAGAGGGGGTCAGGCTGAGGCTAACCGTGAGCCAAGAGGCACGCTGAGGCGCGCAGGCGGCGGGCTGGCCGCGCATGGGGCCGAGGAGCCGAGGCAGCGGGCTGCTTGCTGCGTATGGGGCCGAGGCAGCGTGCTGGCTGCGCATGAGGCCGAGGGGCCGAGGCACGGGCTGCTTGCTGCGCATGGGGCCGAGGAGCTGAGGCAGCAAGGCAGTAAGGCAGCGTGCCGGCTGCGCATGAGGCCGAGTGGCCGAGGCAGCGAGGCTGCTTGCTGGCTGCGCGTGAGGCCGAGGAGCCGAGGCAGCGGGCTGCTTGCTGCGTATGGGGCCGAGGCAGCGTGCTGGCTGCGCATGAGGCCGAGGGGCCGAGGCACGGGCTGCTTGCTGCGCATGAGGCCGAGGGGCCGAGGCACGGGCTGCTTGCTGCGCATGGGGCCGAGGAGCTGAGGCAGCAAGGCAGTAAGGCAGCGTGCCGGCTGCGCATGAGGCCGAGTGGCCGAGGCAGCGAGGCTGCTTGCTGGCTGCGCGTGAGGCCGAGGAGCCGAGGCAGCGAGGCAGTATGGCAGCGTGCCGGCTGCGCATGAGGCCGAGTGGCCGAGACAGTGAAGCAGCGTGTTAGCTGCGCGCGAGGCCGAGTGGCCGAGGCAGCGAGGCTACTAGGCAGCGTGCTACTTGCTGCGCATGAGGCCGAGTGGCCGAGGCAGCGAGACAGCAAGGCAGCGTGTTTGCCGCGCATGAGGCCGAGTGGCCGAGGCAGCGAGGCTGCGTGCTGACTGCGCATGAGGCCGCGCGGCTGAGGCAGCGAGGCGGCAAGGCAGCGTGTTTGCCGCGCATGAGGCCGAGTGGCCGAGCCAGCGAGGCTGCGTGTTGGCTGCGCATGAGGCCGCGTGGCCGAGGCAGCGAGGCAGCGTGCTGGCTGCGCATGAGGCCGAGTGGCCGAGACGCTCGGCGCGGTCGGGCTGGCCGCGCGAGTGGGACCGAGGAGCCGAGGCGCGCGGGATGGCCGCGCGCGTGGGGCCTAGTGGCCGAGACGCTCGGCGTGGTCGGGCTGGCCGCGCGCGTGGGGCCGAGTGGCCGAGACGCGCGGCGCGGTCGGGCTGGCCGCGCGCATGAGACGCGGGCGGTTTGGCCGCGCGTGATGCGCGCGGGTTGGCCGCGTGGGAGGCGCGCGTGGGACCGAGGGGTGGAGGCGCTTGTGGCCGAGCCACGCGCGTGACCGAGTGGCCGAGACGCGCGGGCTGGTCGCGCGCGTGGGACCGAGGAGCCGAGGTGCGCGGGATGGCCGCGCGCGTGGGGCCGAGTGCCCGAGACGCTCGGCGCGGTCGGGCTGGCCGCGCGCGTGGGGCCGAGGGGTGGAGGCGCTTGTGGCCGAGCCACGCGCGTGACCGAGTGGCCGAGACGCGCGGGCTGGTCGCGCGCGTGGGACCGAGGAGCCGAGGTGCGCGGGATGGCCGCGCGCGTGGGGCCGAGTGCCCGAGACGCTCGGCGCGGTCGGGCTGGCCGCGCGCGTGGGGCCGAGTGGCCGAGACGCTCGGCGCGGTCGGGCTGGCCGCGCGCATGAGACGCGGGCGGTTTGGCCGCGCGCGTGGGACGCGGGCGGTTTGGCCGCGCGTGAGGCGCGCGTGGGACCGAGAGGCCGAGGGGCCGAGGCGGTCGGGATGGCCGCGCGCGTGGGGCCTAGTGGCCGAGACGCTCGGCGCGGTCGGACTGGCCGCGCGCGTGGGGCCGAGTGGCCGAGACGCGCGGCGCGGTCGGGCTGGCCGCGCGCATGAGACGCGGGCGGTTTGGCCGCGCGCGTGGGACGCGGGTGGTTTGGCCGCGCGCGTGGGACGCGGGCGGTTTTGGCCGCGCGTGACGCGCGCGGGTTGGCCGCGCGTGAGGCGCGCGTGGGACCGAGAGGCCGAGGCGCGCGGGCTGGCCGCGCGCGTGGGGCCGAGAAGCCGAGACCGACCCCAGAAGTCGCTGCTGCTGGGGTGCAGGTCGGCTGCAGTGGAGCAACTAAGGAGAAAGCTAACGTACCGTCATTCCAGGCCCTCCTTCTAGCGCCATTATGTTACGGTAAGTAACTTTTTTAGCCGTGGCCTCGGGGCCGTCGCGGCTTGGTTCGGGTCCGGAAGGCGGCGATCTCCGTGGGGGCGCTCCTCGAGGTCTCCCGGCAGCCGAGCTCGGCGGCTCGGGTCGGGAGGTCGGTTCGGCAGGTCGGGTCGCCCGGTCGGGTCGCCCGGTCGGTTCGGGAGGCAGCTCGGGTCGGCGATTCGGGTCGGCGGCTCGGGTCGGGAGGCAGCTCCGCCGCAGCTTCGGGAAGAGGCAACACCGTCTTGCACCTGCACACAGGTCGGGCCAGGAGCTCGGCCCGACCCCTCCGACGATCAAGTTAGAGAAGGATGTGGAGGGGATTGTGGATGAGGCAGAAGAAGAGCCTCTGAGTGTTGTGTCCGAGTGAGTTCCTCTCCCCCTTCTCTTGAGAGTTCAGGGGCATTTATAGAGGGGGTTTGATGTTACCGCTGGGGTTGTGTGGGAGGCCGAGCTGATGCAGGGTATGGAGAGCCTCGGGCAGTGTGTCGCTCAGGGGGTTGCGTGGGAGATCGGGGGATCGCAGGGTATGGGCGAGCTTCAACCGTTACCTGCTTCTATCTCGTCCGGCTGTGCTGGGTCTGCCATTTTTTGCCATATCAATCTCCTCGGCGGCTTCACGTGAGGAGGCAACCGCATAGTCTACCTGGCCGATTCTGACGAGCATGAGAGGGCCGTGCTTGCGGGTCAGCTCGCGGAGCGCTCGGAAAGGGAGCTGCCCGACCATGTGGTGCATGCTGCCGATGAACGGCAGATTCCATGGGCCGGGCAGAGGTTTTGGATTTCGGCCTTTGTACTTGGTGAATCCTTTGTTCATCCAGTCGAGCAGGAAGAGGAGGCAGCAGATGAAGACGAAGATGGAAGCGAGCTGAAGCTGCTGTTCCATCGAGTACTCAACTCTGTGTGTCCGCGTGACCAAGTTTGGCCATTGCTTTCCATTTTTATGTCGTGTTCTTCCATGCTCTGTCAAACTCGTAGTCTCTCCAGAAATTTCTTGCTCTGCCAGGCTGACGATATCTGTCTGTCTGTATACGTGAATAGTTTGCTGCTCGCTCGACTCCAAAACTTTTAGCTAAGAATCGTTGGGGAGAATTAATCGATTCGATATCGTCTGTGGATAAACAAAAGAGAAATAGGGAAATCCAAACACCAATATACACATATAAAACAAGAGCTGAAGTAATAAAGGAAAGAAATATATATTAATTTATTTCAAAAGAAAAAGAAAACCCCTATAGTTCGTTCATCGGTCGTTGATAAGAACATTTGCCTCTATTTATTTTGCTATACCTCTGAAGAGTCCAAAATAGTTTGGCACTACAAATGTAATTAACTAAAGATGCCTCATCATCCTTCACGAACCCATAGTGTAGGACTTAATTTCACGATTTCTTACTTAATCCAGTACTCGATTTTAATCAGATTTATACGGGAAATCATATCATAAATTTCAATAAAACGCAAATTTGACCTTATCTTCACACAGCATTCGCTGAACGTGGCACGCTGGTTTCGTCGTCTTCTCGGCTTTTGGACCTGTGATGGTCAAGGTAAGAGTAATGGGGATGGAGCATCTGACAAGTTCGGATAACCCCAAAAGCGATCTCTTATCTCTGGCCTTCCGATCAAGTCTTGGGTAATTGCTGCTGCTTCTCGTCCGGATTCCAGGAAGCTCACAAATTAAGTCTCTCGCTCAACATTGGAAAAGCATCGAACACGACGCGGACAGTGATTGCTTAGCGTATTGGCTGCGTTGGATGTGCACTTTCGAACGCTGTACGGGCTGCGTTGGATGTGCACTTTCGAACGCTCACTCACGTACAGCGTTAGTACTCACCGTTTCCATGGGCAGGGGAGATCGTCGTCTCGCGTTTACCAATGCCTCCTCACCATTTTGCATCGTGATGCCTAATCGATCAAATAGTCGCTTTCCTTCTTCCAGAAAAACACTCTGTTAGAAATTTGATTGATCAAATAATTCAATAATAGTAAGGTTAACTACTTCGATTTCCAAAGAAATGGAAGAAGAAGGCCGCGTCAATTTGTGGAAGCCTCCACGGGAGACAACATCAGATAATGTTCCATGGGATTTGAAGGGCTCGTATGTGACAACTTCAATTATATGAAGATGTTATGCATACATACGTTCTTAACAACTCACAAACTTAAACCATTACCAAGTAAATATTATACATACATCACCGAGTTTCCATTAAACGGATCTGCAGCAAAGCCAAAGAAACATATGAATACCAGCACACATACTTTTCACGTACTAATCATCTGATTCCTGCCAACTTTCAGATAGTAGCGGGGATAGGAATTCTTGAAGTAGCAAGCAACTTTAGCTCGGTTTGCCTTGGTACAAGTAGTGCCATCTTCTCACGCATGTCGAGCTCCTCGGGTTTTATTCCATTGGGCATCTTCCAGTCGAAGTGGAAGAGGAGATTAGCCAGGACGAGCTCCACCACGGTCAGCCCGTACTCGATCGCCGGGCAGATCCTTCGGCCAGCTCCGAACGGCAAGTACTCGAAGTCGAATCCCTTGAAATCTATGGAACTCCTCTCGAACCTCTCCGGCTTGAAGCTCTCGGCGTCGTCCCAGTACTGCGGATCCCTGCAGATCGCCCATGCATTGACGAAGACGCGAGTGCCGGCTTCTATCTTGTAGCCCATCACTTCGCAGGTCTCCCTGCATAATCTTGGTAACAGCGGGAGTGATGGGTGAAGCCTTAGCGTCTCTTTGATAATTAGCTTCATGTAGTTTAGCTTATCCATGTCACTCTCTTCGACCCTGTTCTTTCCTTTCAGAGCTTCCCTCACTTCCTTGTGCGCTCTCTCCATGATCCAGGGGTGCCTGATCAGCTCCGACATGGCCCATTCAACGACGGTCGATGAGGTCTCGGTGCCCGCCACGAACATGTCCTGCGCGCGTCAAGGACGACGAGATCGTTACACAATAATACTTGATTAGCATTAGTATGACAGGAGTTGATCCGGCCTCACCAGTATCGCAGCCTTTATATTGTCCATCGTCAAGGGAATTTCCAGCTGCGGATCGTCCTTAAGCCTCAGCAGCACGTCGACCAAGTCCTCCACTCGCCCACCATCGTCGTCCGTGACGGCATCATCCTGGTGCTCCTTGAGAATCTCGTCTAGGACCTCATCAATCTGATGGTGAAGCCGGTGCATGTGTGACATGACACCGGTGAGGACGTCAAGGAACTTGAGCGACGGAAACGTGTCGGCCAAGCAGAAACCTCCTAGGACATGGAACGTATCCTTGACGATCGAGACGAAACACTCTCGATGCTCACGGTGTTTACCGAACGCCGCTCGGCAGGTGATGGCGTTGGCAAGACGGAACAGCTTGTCGCTGAGGTTGACGGGTGCTGTTCCCGACTTGGAGATGTCTCTCATCAGCTCATGGGTCAGTTCCGTCCTGATGGAGGAGAAGAATCGGGTGCGCTTGCCGCCGAGCAGCTCCGTGAAGCAGAGCCGGCGCATCTGTTTCCAGTAAGGGCCGAAGGGGGACCAGCCGATGTCGGAGGCGCCATAGAGAACGATCTGCGTTGCGGCGAGCGCGGGACGGGAAGCGAAGTTGTCACCATGTTTCTGTAAGATCTCCTCGGCGGCTTCGCGTGAGGAAGCGACCGCAACGTCCACCTGGCCGATCCTGACGAGCATGAGGGGGCCGTGCTTGCGAGCGAGGTGGCGGAGTGCGCGGAAGGGCAGCTGCCCGACCAGGTGGTGCATGCCTCCGATGAGAGGGAGATTCCAAGGGCCGGGGGGAAGTCTGGCGTTTGGGCCTTTGAACTTGGCGACACATTTCTTCGTCAAGACGAGGAAGAAGAGGAGGGAGCAGAGGAAGATGGGCATGGAAGGGAGTTGAAGCAGATCCATGAAGTGGATGCGAAGGTGAAGACACCTGCGTCAAAAGCAATTTTTGGGCATCTTATAATGGTTGGGGCGATCGCATGGTGCTGTGTACGGAAGATTTTAAGATACTCAGTAAACCTCAGTGTCAAACATGGAAACTGGTTGCCGTGTCCAGCTCACAAAACTTTTGGCTACGCATCGATCAGAAACAATCTCTGTGGGTTGCATCCATCCGTATCAAAGTGCAAGTCATTATCGGCAAATACAGACGATGCGGATAGGGTTGGATCTCCAATGTCGACTATCTATCCAGCAGATAGATATGTCGGTGTCGGTCTCTTAAGGAGATACAGAGAGGGATGCAACATAGAAGCAGGGTAGGCAGCCCAGACCTCCACGATTCAGATGCTTCCACCTCTAATGCAATGGAGAAACCCTCTGGACTTGGTAATGACACAAAAAGATGTTATTATTACTTTCACTTTTAACCTTTAATTTAATTAGTACTCTCCTTACTATATATATATATATACATATATATATATACATATATATATATAGAGGGAGAGAGAGAGAGAGAGAGAGAGAGAGAGAGAGAGAGAGAGAGAGATCTGGCTCTTTGTCATGTTCTGAATTGGGTAAAATTTTCTCTCTTTTTCTCTCTTTTCGAATCATTACAACAGAAAGAAACATCTCAGCTGTCGTTTCAAAATAATCGTCACGGTTTTCTCGTGGCATATATTTAATTTTATTTATGTCCTTATCTCTTCTTCCCACTAGATGATTCATTAAAACCAGCGTCCGAGCTTCCCATTATATATATATATATATATATATATATATATATATATATATATATATATATATATATATATATATATATATATATATATATATATATATATATACAACAATGATTTCCGCATGACATGTATTTAATGATAGCCGGAGCTTCTCCTGTTGGTCTTTCGAATGGATTTTCAACTTAAGACTGCTGGCTGGTCCTCCGTTGTCTATAAATTTATCATATTTACTATGTTGAAAATTAAATTAAAATGAGGAGGGCCGACTTGTGCAATAATGCATGCTTTGGGTTTGATTGGTTTATGATGTGTGACCAAAGCAACGGATATGCTAAAAAACTGAGGGCCGACGTTTCGGGACTCGATCAACAGATTACTGATTTGGAGATATCGTGGGAAGTTGACAGACCGCAAATAGCAGTTGCAATGATACTGTTAGTGTAAACAATCTTGAGCCGTGGTCTCGGAGCCGACACGGCTCGTTTCGGGTCCGGATGATAGGGATCTTTCCGGAACGACCCTTGAGTCCGCTGAGGTGGTCATCTACGATGGTCTGATCGGGACGGGATCGTCGTTTCCTCCGAGAGAGGGCTCCTCGCTTGGGCGTTTAGTGGGAGGCCACCGTCTTCACACCTGCACACAGGTCGGGTCGGGAAGCTTGACCCGACCCCTCCGACGATCAAATTAGAAGATAGTGGGAGGGAAATTCTTTAGCTAAGTGATGCTTTCTCCTTCTTGTGCCTCCTCCTCCTTCTGATGAATGAGAGAGTATTTATAGGGAAGGTTACCGTTGTTTGATGTGCCTGCTGGCAGGGAGCAAGATCGTACTCCTGGTAGCGTTTGACACCGACGTTGGCGTGGCGTGAGGGATCGAGCCTGAGTAGGGTGTTAACGTGCCTCGATCGGCGTTCTGGTTTTCGTTGACCAGGTGCTGTGAGACGACATTTGGGCCAGCTGACTTCACCCGAGTCTTATCGCAATTATTATCCTCATCAAATACCAAACTTAATTGGGTGACCCAACGACGGACGGATACGGATAGCTTTGCCCTCCATATCCTCTTTGATGGGAAATACGATCTTTGATAGGACGGATACCAAACTCACATCAATCCTTTTTCTTTGTTTCTGCACGTCTTTTATTTCCTTTCCTGGTGCTTTCCACTTTGAAAAAACATAAAAAGGAAGAGCATTTAAAAGAAAGGGTAATTTAAAAAAAAATCCTTCATTTTTGATAAATTCTTTGCTAAGGTCTCTTTTTTTTCTAAAATTTTCATTGAACGATTTTTTATCCAAAAGATGATATTGTTCTCCGTATCTTCGTTGTCCCATCTATCCCACCTCTGTTTGCACCATCGTTCATCAGTCATCCTCACTCACATGCCTTCGATTGCAACCTTCACTGTCAATGTGACAATTAGGTTGGTAAAGCAAGGACGATTGATCGTCCTCATTTGTCACTATCGAGATGTCTGATCATCCTATCATCATCACTAAACGCACACCCTCCCACTGTGGTGCGGATCTGAGTGAAGGGAGCAACGAGTGAAGATGACAACGATAATAGAAGAAAATGGGAGGGGAGAAGAGGTAAGAGCGATGACTAGGAGGACAATGTAAACTTTTAGAAAACAAATAAATGTTCAATGAGAATTTTTTTAAAAAAATAAAACTAACTAAGATTTTCTCAAAATAAAAAAGCTTTTCTATAAAAAATTACCTTATAGAAAATGGGCGATGTTGTGGGAAACAACTTTGAGCCGTGGCCTCGGGGCCGACGCGGCTCGGTTCGGGTTCGGACGACGGGGATCTCGTTGGGGCGTTCCTCGAGCCTGTTGGGGTGGTCGAGTGTGGTGGTCCGATCGGAATGGTGTAGTCGTCTCCTCCGGGTAGGAACTCCTCGCCTGCGCGTCCGGTGAGGACCTTGGGCTTCGCACCTGCACAAAGGTCGGGCCGGGGTGCTCGGCCCAACCCCTCCGACGATCAAGTCAGATGATAGTGGAGGGAGTTTCAGATGAATAAGTGTTTTTGTGTGTCTTTCCCTCTCTCTGATGAATGAGAGGATATTTATAGGCAAGCTTACTGCTTCCTAAGCTGCCCGCTTGCAGGGGGCAGGCTGGTAGCGTCTGACGCTTGGGTTGGCGTGGCGTGAAGAACGAAGCCTGAGCAGGGTGTTTAATATGCCTCGATCGACGTTCCGATCTGCATTGACCAGGTTATGTCGCATCGATCGAGGCGTGAGGCGTCATCTGACGTCAGCCGAGTCTTATCATAATTACTATCCTCATCATATTCCCCCCCGGAAAGAAGCTATGCGTCGCTCGTTGTAACGGGAGCCGAGGAGCACGACGAAGGCGGGCTAGCTGCGTAGGCATGTCTCGGGAAGCATGGAGCCGAGGAGCACGACGAAGACGAGCTGACCGCGCAAGCGTGTCTCGGGGAGCATGGAGCCGAGGAGCACGACGCAGGCGAGCTGGCCGCGTAGGTGTATCTCGGGGAGCATCGAGCCAAGGAGCACAACGCAGGCGGGCTGGCCGCGCAGGTGTGATCTCGGGAAGCATGGAGCCGAGGGACACGACTCAGGCAGGCAGGCCGCGCTGAGGTGGACTCGGGCAGTCTATGGCCGAGGGACGTGGCTCGGGCCGAGAGGCCACCCTAAGGGGGGCTCGGCAGTCTACGACCAAGGGATATGGCAAAGGCCGAGGGATACGACTCAAGCGGGCAGGCCGCCCTGAGGTGGACTCGGCAGTCTACGGCCGAGGGATACAACTCAGGCGGGCAGGCCACGCTGAGGTGGACTCGGGCAGTCTACGACCGAGGGATATGGCAAAGGCTAAGGGATACGACTCAAGCGGGCAGGCCGCGCTGATGTGGACTCGGGCAGTCTATGGCCGAGGGACGTGGCTCGAGCCGAGAGGCCGCCCTGAGGGGGGCTCAGCAGTCTACGACTGAGGGATATGGCAAAGGTCGAGGGACACGACTCAGGCGGGCAGGCCGCCCTGAGGTGGACTCGGTAGTCTATGACTGAGGGACACGACTCAGGCGGGCAGGTCGCGCTGAGGTGGACTCGGGCAGTCTATGGCTGAGGGATGTGGCTCGGGCCGAGAGGCCGCCCTGAGGGGGGCTCGACAGTCTACGACCGAGGGATATGGCAAAGGCCGAGGGACATGACTCGGGCGGGCAAGCTGCGTTGAGGTGGACTCGATAGTCTACGGCCGAGGGACACGACCCAGGCGGGCAGGCCGCGCTGAGGTAGACTCGGGTAGTCTACGACTGAGCCGTGTAGATTCAGAAGGGTTTAAGCCAGGGCCAACCACAAGCTGAGAGGGGGTCAGGCAGATACTGAACCTTCGCTCGGAAGAGACTGAGGCAGGGCTTAGATTTCTTTTCATGAGAACTACATTGGGTAGCCATCGTGGGTGCTTGACCTCTCTTATGGAGCCCGCGGTCAGAAGTCGTCCCTTCTCCTCACAGCCGCCCAGGCCTCCGCTGCGATGTACCGGTTAGCCCGTTGGAGCATCTTTGGCACCGTGGTGGGAGGTCGCACCGCGAGGGACCAGAGGAATCTGGAAGGTCGCAGGCCCATTATAAACGCTTTTGTTTGAGTCCGATGAGCAGTGTCGCGGAGGGCTTTGGCCATGCATAGGCTACGAAGTGGAGCTCAAAGTCATTGGCGAGCTGGTTGAAGGAAGCAATCGTTCCGGTCTTTAAGCCGCCATACCACGTGTGGGCCGGCCCTCTTAGAGTGGTAGGAAACGCTCTGCACATCAGGGCATCAGAGGTTCCGTATAGCGCCGCGAAAAGCGGCTTCGTGGTTTGCTGGGTCGGTAGAGCCATCGTAAGCATCTAGAGAGGGGAGCTGGAAGTCCGAGGGGACTATCAGATCCCGTATCTTGGGCGTGAAGGGAGACCCTTGGTGTGCGTCCTCCCCGAGCTCTCCCTTAGACCTACGAACATCTTTCTACACCTCGTCAAGTCGCTGGCTGACGAAGCGCAACTGGGCCCGTAGGGAGTCCGAAGAGAGTGCCTCGGATTCCGGGCGGGCGCTTGGGTTTGCCATCACTGGATCCCCGAGTGGGGTCGATCGGACCCGAGGCGAAGTGGGGGGCTCCGATAGTGTCATGTGGGCCCGAACGGGCGCCTTGTGTTGTCGTAGTGGTTCGATCGCGGGCGGGTGTGCCAGATGAGAAACGAACGGGATAATGGTTTGCACAATTTCCATCAGAGCTCGGACTTGACAGGCGAGATCCTGAAAGGCCTCGGTGACACGGGCGTTGAGTCGGCTGGGGCGCCGTCGGGCGGCGACAAGCCCGGGTCGTTGAATATTCACCAATATCGTTCGGAGGTCATGGTGGGGTGTTCGTCATGATGGTCTTCGTGAGGGGGATGTTCCCCCGAGGCTTTGGTCGGGTGTGACCTCTTAGCCGTGGGCTCATCTGAGCCGCTCGGGTGATCACCCGACATTCCGGGCCCTCCTTCTAGCGCCAAAATGTTAGTGTAAACAACCTTAAGCCGTGGCCTCGGGACTGACGCGGTTGGATTCAAGTCCAAATGATGGGGATCTTCCCAAGATAGCATTCGAGTCCGCCGACGTGGTCGGGTGCAGTGGTCGGGACGGTGTCATTGTCTCCTCAGGGCAGGAACTCCTCGCCTTCGCGTCCCGCGGGGTCCTTTGGCTTCGCACCAGCACAAAGGTCGGGCCGGGGTGCTCGGCCCGACCCCTCCAATGATCAAGTCAGATGATAGTGGAGGAGGTTTCATATGAATAAGTGTTTTTGTATGTCTTTCCCTCTCTCTGATGAACGATAGGATATTTATAGGGAAGCTTACTGCTTCCTGAGCTGCCCGCTTGCAGGGGGCAGGCTGGTAGCTTCTGATGCTTGGGATGGCGTGGCGTGCAGAACGAAGCTTGAGCAGGGTGTTTAATGTGCCTCGATCAATGTTCCGATCTGCATTGACCAAGTGTTGTCACGTCGATCGAGGCATGAGGTGTCATCTGACATCTGCCAAGTCTTATCATAATTACTATCCTCATCAGTCGAGCAGATGAAAATATGACATAGTATGTGCTAGAATTGGAATTGTATGTGAAGTTTGTCTCATACTTTATTAAAAAATAAAATCTTATATATATATATATATATATATATATATATATATATATATATATATATATATATATATATATATATATATATATATATATAGAGAGAGAGAGAGAGAGAGAGAGAGAGAGAGAGAAGCTTAGAGCTGCTGCTCCTCTTGCTAAACACTCCATGGTTTAGCAACAAGATGCAGTCGTTGTTTTCTCTGGAGCACTAACCCAAAAGCCTCACTCATGTCCAAATCCTCCGTTGTCAATCCACCAGGCAACTCCCAATCAAAGTGATAAACCAGGGTTGCCATTGCGAGCTCTAAAGAGGCAATTGCAAAGCTCATTCCAGGACAAATTCTCCTTCCTGCTCCGAATGGAATGAACTCGAAATCGTTTCCCTTGAAGTCCATTGCACCGTCCCCCATGAACCTCTCAGGTTTCAATTCGTCAGGTGCTTCCCAATGGCTTGGATCTCTGCTTATGGCCCATGCATTCACGATCACTCGTGTTTTCTTGGGAATGTTGTATCCTTGTATTTGACAATCCTCCATCAGCTCTCGTGGAACCAATAGCGGGACCGGCGGGTATAGACGTAATACTTCCTTGATGATGGCTTTCAGGTACACCATCTCGTCCAACTCCTCCTCTTTCACCGTTCCTTTTGTTCTGCTCGCTATCCCTCGCACTTGGTGTTGTAATTTTGCCATCATTCTTGGATTCCGGACGAGCTCCGCCATGGCGTACTCCAGGGCAACATATACTGTCTCGGTACCACCACTGAATATATCCTGCAAGTCGATAATGTGGAAAAAATGAGATCATTTGATGAAACTCAAAATAAACACTACAAGATTGTAGTATCCACATTTCTCACTGCTGAAATAAGCACCACAATATACTTAAATAGGGGGATGGGAGTAGTTTAGATTGCTCTAGTTTGGATGTAGCAATTTGGAGAGAGGGTTCCCCCTATCTCGTAAAAGAAATTGGTTCACTATACTATAGTAACACGTGAAAATAATAATCACTTGCCTGAGGGCATAACATACGAATATAATTAATACAATATGATAAACACACAGTAAACTCAAGAAAGTTATCAACAGACATACATCACTCGCTTTCTTATGAAACGAATTATAATTTGTCATTAGTTATATGTGCTATCCGTATAAAAGCAAGCAAATATTGGAACAATGAATATATCACTTATAATTTAGGACGAGGAATCATACCATCAGAAGTGCCTTTATGGTTTGTGGAGTCAGGAGAGCATGATTCCCTCCTGGATCCTCCCGAAGAGAGAGCAGAACATCCACGAAGTCCCTCTCGCCATCATCACCTTCAGCTGATCGATCTTCGTGTTCTTGGATCACCCCATCAAGCAAATCATCCCATCTCTTCTTGGTCTTCTTGGCTCTCTCCATAGAGCCAAACAATACATCCAGCCAACCCATCCATGGGAAGTAGTCCCCCACGTAGAACTTGCTCAGTAGCACCGAAAACTCCCGGGTCGGCTCGCGGAACAGCACGTTCCTCCCCTCTTCTCTGTTGAACTTCCCCGAAACAACTCGACATAACATATCGTTGGCGAAGGAGTAAAAGATCTCAGACATGTCGACGCTCGTCGTCGGCGAAGCTTGAGAGGAGATCTTCCGGATCATGAAACCCACTTCCTCCTGCCTAATGAGCCGATAAGACTGCACTCTTGTGGAGCTCAAGAGGTGGAAGGCGCAGATCTTCCTGAGCTGCCTCCAGTGCTCACCGTGGGGCGAGAAGCCCAAGTCCTTGCACCCGTCGAAGAGGACTTTGGCCGGCTTTAGAACAGGCCGGCTGGCAAAGACTTGATCGTGGTTGCGCATGACATCTCGGGCGCCATCCGGCGACGAGACCACGAGGGTTGGCACCTGACCCAAGTGCAGCAGCATGAGGGGGCCATGCTTCTGCGACAGGGCGTGGAGGGAGCGGTGAGGGTGCGAGCCGAGTTGATGGAAGTTGCCTATGAAGGGAAGCTTGGGCGGGGAAGGGGGCATTGCATGGGTCCTTGCACGGAGGTTGTTTCTTTTGAGTCCTAGACGGAGCAGCAGTAGTAAAGAGAGAGGTAGGACGAGTATGATGAAGAGTGTCGGCAGTGGAGATGGGGGAAGGAGAAGAGGAATCGAGGAAGACATTGCTATGATTCGTAGTTTGTTGTTGCTCCAAACAAACTCCAGTCGGGACGGGACGTT
The DNA here is from genome assembly GCF_036884655.1 of Musa acuminata AAA Group. Lineage (NCBI taxonomy): Eukaryota > Viridiplantae > Streptophyta > Magnoliopsida > Zingiberales > Musaceae > Musa > Musa acuminata. Next base: position 33,499,884 of record NC_088348.1, read on the forward strand.
CTAATGCATTGCTATTTGAGGTGATAGCTAAGAAGTTCCGACTTTGAGTGTCTTTCCCAGTAGGTCCTACACACCAAGTCTTTTGAAATCACAAGTTTTCCGTATTGCGGTAGACCCATCAGTCAAATCACCCCCATTCGACATTGTGAAGAGTGAGGTCGTCGATGACTAGGATCTAAACGAGCTACACTTGAAACACACAGGAGGAACATACCATCAGCCATGTCCTTGGTGTCGTGGAGGAGAAATGTCCCCAACAAAATCGTGATGAAGCCACAGATATCCTCCGTCACAATCTGCGTGGAAGTTTGCTGATCCCAGTCCTGAAAGGATTAGATGATGCAGAAACACTAATACGCATCAGAGTCCTAAGTGAAACCACAGAAATTTTGACAAAAGAAAGCATTAGGTGGAGTTATATATGGCTGATATTGGAATTTGATCTTCCTATCCCACAAATTATTCATCATGCCATTCATTCATTTCCGATTTACAGTAAGAAATTTTGTCAGCCTAAAACAAAATTGATCGTGATAGATCACAAGGAGGATAATGTCATCTTTTTTTAAAATAAATAAATAAATATTCTACGAAAATTTTTGAAAATATTGATGCTAAGAAATTTCAAAATATTTTTTTTCAAAAATTATCTAAAAAAAATGGATAGACAGAAGAAGATGAAGACTCGACATAACTAACAATTATTTGATAGAATTAGAGTTGTAAGTGATTTATATCTTGTACTTCACTGAAAAAAAATGGCATGAAGCTCCATTATTATCTCTCATAATTATTCTTTTTTTAGGTAAAAAATAATTTTTTAGAGAAAAATCGTTTTTATGATAATCCACTTTTATACTAAAATGATTATCTTCAACAATTGAGCCCACATTGTTGCTTGGAGAGATAATTATCAAATCACATGACCCCATTTGTTTGTCCTCTCACATTTATTATATCTTGGCCGCCAAACAGTGATTCACATCATATGACAGCTTACCAATGAAGCCAAGAAAAAGATAATTCTATGTTGAGCCTCATCCGTAATAGCGAAATGGTTTTCAACGTTTCAACGAATCGATAATTATAAAATAAATTTATTTTTTCAAGTGAAAAATGTACTGACATAATTATAAAAAAAGTATGCACAGATGCAAACTTATTTACAACACTTAGAAGTCAGTCACTTTACAATTCAAAACAGAAGAATATTGGAGGATTCTTTCTTGACAATCCAAATGAGTTTTTGTCTTAAACTATTAGATCGATCGACACTAAAATCAATCCAAATAACCATTAACTACTTCGATTTCCAAAGAAATGGCAGAAGAAGAAGGCCGCGTCAGTTTGTGGAGGCCTCCACGGGAGACAACATCAGATAATGTTCCATAGGATTTGAAGGGCTCGTATGTGACAACTTTAATTATATGAAGATGTCATGCATACATACGTTCTTAACAACTCACAAACTTAAACCATTACCAAGTAAATATTATACATACAACACCGAGTATCCATTAAATGGATCGATCAGCAGCAAACCCAAAGAAACATATGAATACCAGCACACGTCCTTTTCACGCACTAATCATCTGATTCCTGCCAACTTTCAGATAGTAGCGGGGACAGGAATTCTTGAAGTAGCAAGCAACTTTAGCTCGGTTTGCCTCGGTACAAGGACTGCCATCTTCTCACGCATGTCGAGCTCCTCGGGTTTCATTCCATTGGGCAGCTTCCAGTCGAAGTGGAAGAGGAGATTAGCCAGGGCGAGCTCCACCACGGTCAGCCCGAAGTCGATCGCCGGGCAGATCCTTCGGCCAGCTCCGAACGGCAAGTACTCGAAGTCGAATCCCTTGAAATCTATGGAACTCCCTTCGAACCTCTCCGGCTTGAATCTCTCGGCGTCGTCCCAGTACTGCGGATCCCTGCATATCGCCCATGCATTGACGAAGACGCGAGTGCCGGCTTCTATCTTGTAGCCCATCACTTCGCTGGTCTCCCTGCATAATCTTGGTAACAGCGGGAGTGATGGGTGAAGCCTTAGCGTCTCTTTGATAATTAGCTTCATGTAGTTTAGCTTATCCATGTCACTCTCTTCGACCCTGTTCTTTCCTTTCAGAGCTTCCCTCACTTCCTTGTGCGCTCTCTCCATGATCCAGGGGTGCCTGATCAGCTCCGACATGGCCCATTCAACGGCGGTCGATGAGAACTCGGTGCCCCCCACGAACATGTCCTGCGCGCGCCAAGGACGACGAGATCGTTACACAAGAATACTTGATTAGCATTAGTATGACAGGAGTTGATCCGGCTTCACCAATATCGCAGCCTTTATATTTTCCATCGTCAAGGGAATTTCCAGCTGGGGATCGCCCTTAAGCCTCAGCAGCACGTCGACCAAGTCCTCCCCTCGCCCACCATCGTCGCCCGTGACGGCATCATCCTGGTGCTCCTTGAGAATCTCGTCTAGGACCTCATCAATCTGATGGTGAAGCCGGTGCATGTGTGACATGCCACCGGTGAGGACGTCAAGGAACTTGAGCGACGGAAACGTGTCGGCCAAGCAGAAACCTCCTAGGACATGGCACGTATCCTTGACGATCGAGACGAAACACTCTCGATGCTCACGGTGTTTACCGAACGCCGCTCGGCAGGTGATGGCGTTGGCAAGACGGAACAGCTTGTCGCTGAGGTTGACGGGTGCTGTTCCCGACTTGGAGATGTCTCTCATCAGTTCATGGGTCAGTTCCGTCCTGATGGAGGAGAAGGATCGGGTGCGCTTGCCGGCGAGCAGCTCCGTGAAACAGAGCCGGCGCATCTGCTTCCAGTAAGGACCGAAGGGGGACCAGCCGATGTCGGAGGCGCCATATAGAACGATCTGCGTTGCGGCGAGCGCGGGACGGGAAGCGAAGTTGTCACCATGTTTCTGTAAGATCTCCTCGGCGGCTTCGCGTGAGGAGGCGACCGCAACGTCCACCTGGCCGATCCTGACGAGCATGAGGGGGCCGTGCTTGCGAGCGAGGTGGCGGAGTGCTCGGAAGGGCAGCTGCCCGACCAGGTGGTGCATGCCTCCGATGAGAGGCAGATTCCAAGGGCCGGGGGGAAGTCTGGCGTTTGGGCCTTTGAACTTGGCGAACCATTTCTTCGTCAAGACGAGGAAGAAGAGGAGGGAGCAGAGGAAGATGGGCATGGAAGGGAGTTGAAGTAGATCCATGAAGTCGATGCGAAGGTGAAGACACCTGCGTCAAAAGCCAATTTTGGGCATCTTATAATGGTTGGGGCAATCGCATGTATGTGCCGTGGGGGGAAGGTTACAAATCTTTTGGCGACGGCATCAATCAGAAACAATCTATTTGGATGCATCCATCCGTATCAACAGTAAGTCAATCAAAGACGGACCATGCGAATACGGTTGGATCTCCAATATCGACTGTCTATGCGCCAGCATCCATATCGGCATCTCCATTTCAACGTCGCTATGTTTGCCATATTTGTGTGGGTCTCTCAAGGCATAGAAGCAGGTTAAGAGGGTACTCTCCTTACAAAAAGATGTTATTATTACTTTCGCCTTTATCGATCTGGCTCTTTGTCATCTTCTGAATTGGGTAAATTTTTCTCTCTTTTTCTCTCTTTTCTAATCATTACAACAGAAAGAAACATCTCTGCTGACCTTTCAAAATAATCGTCACGGTTTTCTCGTGGCATATATTTAATTCTATTTATGTACTTATCTCTTCTTCCCACTAGATGATTGATTAAAACCAGCATCCGGGCTTCCCTCTCTCTCTCTCTCTCTCTCTCTCTCTATATATATATATATATATATATATATATATATATATATATATATATATATATATATATATATATATATATATAAATATATAAAGAACAATGATTTCCGCATGAAATGTATTTAATGATAGCCGGAGCTTCTCCTGTTGGTCTTTCGAAGGGATTTTCAACTTAAGACTGCTGGCTGGTCCTCCGTTGTCTATAAATTTATCATATTTACTATGTTGAAAATTAAATTAAAATGAGGAGGGCCGACTCGTGCAATAATGCATGCTTTGGGTTTGATTGGTTTCTGATGTGTGACCAAAGCAACCGATATGCTAAAAAAAAGAGGAGGGCCGACGTTTCGGGACTCGATCAACAGATTACTGATTCGGAGATATCGTGCGAAGTTGACAGATCCGCAAACAGCAGCTGCAATGATACCAAACTTGATTGGATGACCCAACGACGGACGGATAGCTTCGCCCTCCATCCCCTTTGATAGGAATTATTTCACCGCTTGAGAGTTGGAATGACCCAACACGCATATGCGGCAAGAACGATCGAGCTAGCATATTATCATCGACTTAGTTGAGATTACTAAAGTCGTCAAGTATCATTACGATTAAGTTATAGACTTAACTGAGAGGATGACAAGACTGTCATGCAGCAAATGTTTCCATATGCGGACTTATCACATCAATGTTTAATTCGAGCTCACCGAGATCACGGCCTTTAAGTTGTCGGTCGTGATGAGAATTTCCAGTTTGGGATCATCTTTGAACCTCAGCAGCACATCGACCAAGTCCACCTCGTCGACACGCTCACTGTTGCTCGTGGGATCATCTTTTAACCTCGTGCTCTTTGATTATCTCGCCCAGGAAGTCATTCATTTGTCGGCGTATGTGCTGTATCTTCGACATGGAACCCGTGAGGATGTCGAGAAAGTTGAGCGATGGAAATGTGTCGGCCAACCACAAGCCACCGAGCAGTTCGAACGTCTCCTTGATGATCGTGACGAACCTCTCTCGGTAATCCCATCGTTTGCCAAACGCCGCTCGGCAAACGATGGCATTGCTGAGACCGAACAGCTTCTCGCGAGGGTCCCCTCCGTCCTGATGGAGGATAAGGATCGGTTGCATAGAGGTTTTGGATTTCGGCCTTTGGACTTGGTGAATCGTATCGGGGATGGAGGAGTAAGGAAACAAAAAATACATAATATTATGATTTAATTAAAAAATATATATTTTTAATAAAAAAATTGATGTAGTATTAAACAATTGGTAAGACATAGAACACTTACAAGATATTCCCAAGTGCACACACACTATCTTGTTTTATGAACTATGATCTTATTTATATGACATAATGATAACTACCTAACTCCATCATAGGAACTAACATATAACTTTTAGATCGTTTATCACTACTTAGAATATATATATAACTACATAGAATATGACAGTTACCTAGATGATCACTGTGAATCAATTCTCAATATTCTCCTTTGATTCATAGTTACATACACCAATTTGAGACAAAAAATAAAAATACTTTTGCATTGGAAGTGACTTGGTAAGAATTTTCGTAACTTGTTTATTTGTTCCACTATATTTTATTGCTATGACTCCATTTAATATAAGATCATAGTTAAAATGATAATGTATCTCTATATACTTCGTTCTTCTATAAAGTGTTGAATTATTTGTTATTGCAATTGTGGCTTTTGTTGTCACAAAATATTTTCGTTGCCTCTTTTTATTCTTGATAAAGATCTTCAAAAAGTATTCTGAACCATATTGCTTGACAAGTTACTGATGTTGCATTTACATATTCTATTTCCGATATCGATAACACAATTGTTGCTTGCTTCTTTCAACTCCAAGATATAGCTTCTGATCTGAGACTAAAAATATTACCTGAAGTACTCTTTTTATCATCTAAAGCTCATGCTCAATTACTATCAGTGAAACCAAATAATTTATATTTAAAATTATGAGAATACCCGATGCCTAATATGTAGTTCCAATAATATAACATAAAATTCTTTTAACAAATCCGAGATGATATTTGCTTGGGCTATGCATAAACCTGGATACTACACCAACGGAGAAGGTAATATCTGGTCGAGTATGAGTTAGATAAATCAAACCTCCAACCAAACATCTATAGTATCTTACATTTCTCAAACATGTATCATCTTCAAATTTCAATAATATGAGTTGATTATAGATTTTCTTTTGATTATAGATTTTCTTTATTGGATCACATCTTCTTAGCATGTCTTTCTTCTTTACATTTGATGCCGCAATTATTATTTCCTTAGGAAATAATGGTTCATTTCAATCTACAAGACTTAGATATATTAATGTAGCAACTATAATCTCCTTCAAGTTCTCCGAACTTAGATGGAAGATCACTAAAATCTCTAATTGGTTTTTGAGTAAAAGATATAGCATCCACACAATAGCCGAATTAAGAAATAGGCTTGTGCAAATTATAATCAAATTCTTTATGAAAATCAGCAAGCTATGATCCGAATCTTTCATTCAGCAAAAGCCTAAATCTATCTCTAGGCAATCCATGAGCAAAAGCAGAATCGCTCATGTCATCAACTTGAACTTTTCTTCCAAACCCATTAGTTTTAATCACATTTGACTTATATTTCACCTAATAGACCAATTTATAAATAATTAGATTTATATTTGTTAGTTTTAACACAAGATCTCAAGCTTTAACACCTTTGGTTTCATGAAAATAAGTAAGCTCAAGGTGATGAAGAAATAGCAAGAGTAGATACCAATGAGGAAGTCGATGAGCAAAAATCTATTGGCACATTAGATAACAAAGGAATCTCAACCGGTTTTAAACATATAACACTTTATTAATATTTTCAAAAGAAATTACTTGTGAAGGATAATAACAAGAAACTTCATCAAACATAACATCTCGAGATATCATGTGTTCGTGCATCCATACGTTTTCAACATTTCTTTATTTTATTATAACCAATAAAAATATATTTCTTAGTCTTAGCATCAAGCTTACTTCTTTTTTAGTTTGGGTTATGAATATAGTATAGAAAACCAAATACTCTGAAATTTGAGTCTCACGTGGAGACTTCCGATTGATTGAACTAAGAGGAGTTCGATTAATAACATAAGTTATATATGTCATACTTTCTGCTCGTAACATTTTGCCATATTGACAACCTTCATAAATAATATTAGAACTAGTGGAACTAATAAGATTAGGAAGATCATTTACTAAGCTTTTCTACATCATAATCTTTAATTTAAAAAAATTATGCATCATAATCTTTAATCTAGTATGCTAGATTAGATTGATGCACCATCATTTCTAATCATCTTAACAACGTAAGAATTTGATGCACCATCATTTAAAATATAAAATATTAATTTATCATCTTTCAAAATATATTTTAATTTTTTAACAGTGTTTTCTTAGGAATATTGTCTCCAGCAATTCTCGTGGAAGTAATAAAGGCAGGGGTGGATATGCAGGCGGAACACTTCCTTGATGACAGCTTTCAAATGGACCATAACGTTAAGCTCCACCTCTCTTACTTGTCCTTCTCCTTGTCTAACTTGGTCTTGTAATTTTCTCATCGCTTTTGGACTCCATTCGAGCTCCATCATGGCGTCCTCCGGGGTAACATACCATGAATGTGTACCAGCACTGAACATATCGAATTAAATTTGTTGAATAAACGAGAGCCCATTAGATATATCTTTTTTTCAAAAATTTTCATAGAATAATTTTTTATCCAAAAGATGATATTGTTCTCCTAATCTTCGTCTCATCTATCCCATCTTTGCTTGTACTATCGCTCATCACTCTTTATTGTCACCATCGTCATCCTCACTCACAAGCCCTCGACTGCAACTCCCTCTTCTGTCAGTGTGACAATGGGGATGGCAAAGCCAGGATGATTGATCCGCATGCCTCGATGTCTCCTTCGTTCCACTATCCCTACCTTTAGCGTCTTCGCTTGCAGAAATTGGCCTCCACTTGTTTGATGGTGCTCCTTCAGCTTCAAACATTGGCATTTGAGCGAAAGGATCACATCGGCATCACCCTCTCCCTTTCTCATCCACAATAAGTAACATCGTATATTAGCTTTATTAGGATAATTGGCCGTAAGAGACCAATTCTGAACGGACAGCCAAAACTACAAACATCCATCTTTTTGTTCAGTTTAGATCAAAGCATACAAGGATAAATATTTTTCACTTACATATATATATATATATATATATATATATATATATATATATAGAGAGAGAGAGAGAGAGAGAGAGAGAGAGAGAGAGAGAAAGAGAGTGAGTGAGTTAGAGGTGCTGCTCCTCTTGCCCAATACTCCATGGTTTAGCAACAAGATGCAGTCTTTGTTTTCTTTGGAGCACTACCCCAAAAGCCTCACTCATGTCCAAATCCTCTCCTGTCATTCCACCAGGCAACTCCCAATCAAAGTGATAAACCAGGGTTGCCAGTGCGAGCTCTAAAGAGGCATTTGCAAAGCTCATTCCAGGACAAATTCTCCTTCCTGCTCCGAACGGAATGAACTCGAAATCGTTTCCTTTGAAGTCCATTGCACCGTCCCCCATGAACCTCTCAGGTTTGAATTCGTCAGGTGCTTCCCAATGGCTTGGATCTCTGCTTATGGCCCATGCGTTCACGATCACTCGTGTTTTCTTGGGAATGTTGTATCCTTGTATTTGACAATCCTCCATTAGCTCTCGTGGAAGCAATAGCGGGGCCGGCGGGTACAGACGTAATACTTCCTTGATGATGGCTTTCAGGTAGGCCATCTCGTCCAAATCCTCCTCTTTCACCGTTCCTTTTGTTCTGCTCGCTATCCCTCGCACTTGGTGTTGTAATTTTGCCATCACTCTTGGACTCCGGACGAGCTCCGCCATGGCGCACTCCAAGGTTACGTACGATGTCTCGGTACCACCACTGAATATATCCTGCAAGTCGTCGATAATGTGGAAAAAATGAGATCATTTGATGAAACTCAAAATAAACACTACAAGATTGTAGTATCCACATTTCTCACTGCTGAAATAAGCACCACAATATACTTAAATAGGGGGATGGGAGTAGTTTAGATTGCTCTAGTTTGGATGTAGCAATTTGGAGAGAGGGTTCCCCCTATCTTGTAAAAGAAATTGGTTCACTATACTATAGTAACACGTGAAAATAATAATCACTTGCCTGAGGGCATAACATACGAATATAATTAATACAATATGATAAACACACAGTAAACTCAAGAAAGTTATCAACAGACATACATCACTCGCTTTCGTATGAAACGAATTATAATTTGTTATTAGTTATATGTGCTATCCGTATAAAAGCAAGCAAATATTGGAACAATGAATATATCACTTATAATTTAGGACGAGGAATCATACCATCAGAAGTGCCTTTATGGTTTGTGGAGTCAGGAGAGCACGATTCCCTCCTGGATCCTCCCGAAGAGAGAGCAGAACATCCACGAAGTCCCTCTCGCCATCATCACCTTCAGCTGATCGATCTTCGTGTTCTTGGATCACCCCATCAAGCAAATCATCCCATCTCTTCTTGGTCTTCTTGGCTCTCTCCATAGAGCCAAACAATACATCCAGCCAACCCATCCATGGGAAGTAGTCCCCCACGTAGAACTTGCTCAGTAGCACCGAAAACTCCCGGGTCGGCTCGCGGAACAGCACGTTCCTCCCCTCTTCTCTGTTGAACTTTCCCGAAACAACTCGACATAATATATCGTTGGCGAAGGAGTAAAAGATCTCAGACATGTCGACGCTCGTCGTCAGCGAAGCTTGAGAGGAGATCTTCCGGATCATGAAACCCACTTCCTCCTGCCTAATGAGCCGATAAGACTGCACTCTTATGGAGCTCAAGAGGTGGGAGGCGCAGATCTTCCTAAGCTGCCTCCAGGAGTCACCGTAGGGCGCTAACGCCAAGTCCGTCGTCCCGTCGAAGAGGACTTTGGCCGGCTTTAGAGCAGGCCGGCTGGCAAAGACTTGATCGTGGTTGCGCATGACATCTCGGGCGCCATCCGGCGACGAGACCACGAGGGTTGGCACCTGACCCAAGCGCAGCAGCATGAGGGGGCCATGCTTCTGCGACAGGGCATGGAGGGAGCGGTGAGGGAGCGAGCCGAGTTGATGGAAGTTGCCTACGAAGGGAAGCTTGAGCGGGGAAGGGGGCATGTCATGGGTCCTCGCACGGAGTTTGTTTCTTTTGAGTCCTAGACGGAGCAGCAGTAGTAAAGAGAGAGGTAGGACGAGTATGACGAAGAGCGTAGGCAGTGGCGATGGGGGAAGGAGAAGAGGCATCGAGGAAGACATTGCCATGATTCGTAGTTTGTTGTTGCTCCAAACAAACTCCAGTCGGGACGGGACGTTCCAATGCATTGCTATTCGTAGTGACAGCTAAGAAGTTCCGACTTTGAGTGTCTTTCCCAGTAGGTCCTACACACCAAGTCTTTTGAAATCACAAGTTTTCCGTATTGCGGTAGATCCATCAGTCAAATCACCCCATTCGACATTGTGAAGAGTGACGTCGTAGATGAATAGGATCTAAACGAGCTACACTTGAAACACACAGGAGGAACATACCATCAGCCATGTCCTTGGTGTCGTGTAGGAGAAATGTCCCCAACAAAATCGTGATGAAGCCACAGATATCCTCCGTCACAATCTGCGTGGAAGTTTGCTGATCCCAGTCCTGCAAGGATTAGATGATGCAGAAACAATAATACGCATCAGAGTCCTAAGTGAAACCACAGAAATTTTGACAAAAGAAAGCATTAGGTGGAGTTATATATGGCTGATATTGGAATTTGATCTTCCTATCCCACAAATTATTCATCATGCCATTCATTCATTTCCGATTTACAGTAAGAAATTTTGTCAGCCTAAAACAAAATTGATCGTGATAGATCACAAGGAGGATAATATCATCTTTTTTTTAAAAAAAATAATAAATATTCTAGAAAAATTTTGAAAATATTGATGCTAACTAAAAATTTCAAAATATTTTTTTTCAAAAATTATCCTAAAAAAAATGGATAGACAGAAGAAGATGAAGACTCGACATAACTAACTATTATGTGATAGAATTAGAGTCGTAAGTGAATTTTATCTTATACTTCACTGAAAAAAAATGGTATGAAGCTTCGTTATTATCTCTCATAATTATTCTTTTTTAGGTAAAAATAATAATTTTTTAGAGAAAAATCGTTTTTATGATAATCCACTTTTATACTAAAAAAATAAAATTCTCCAAACAAACACTACATTGTTCAGACATAGTTAAGCGATTGATCTTTCTCGATTGACATGACTGACTCTGTTCAAAATGATTATCTTCAACAATTGAGCCCACATTGTTGCTTGGAGAGATAATTATCAAATCACATGACCCCATTTGTTTGTCCTCTCACGTTTATATCTTGGCTGCCACACAGTAATTCACATCATATGACAGCTTACCAATGAAGCCGAGAAAAATAATTGAGTTGAGCCTCATCCGTAATAGTGAAATGGTATAGGCAAAACCTTGTTTTCAACGATTCAACGAATCGATAATTATAAAAGAAATATGTTTTTCCAAGTAAAAAATGTACTGACATAATTATAAAAAGTATGCACAGACGCAACTTAATTTACAAGTCACTGTAAGAAATTTTGATGAAGCCAACTTGTGTTTCTAAATCATTGTAATAGAAACACAATAAAACAATGCGGAAACGAAATAGCGTACCTCCAGCCATTGTCGCCAAGAATTTCTGCAGAGGTTTCTTCTTGAACTTTGGTTCTTCTCGGCTCAGAACTCTCACTTTAGATGGTGTAGGAAAGCCTTTCGCTTCAAAGAGATGGTTGAGCCAAGGGACCAAAATCCTCATGTATATATAGATGTTCTCCCATCAAGAACATTTATCATCACCAAATCATAACGTTCAAGAATTAATTCAGATTTGTAACGTTTGGACCATAATGAAGAACTTTAATAATATTAAATATTTAATTTAATAATAACGGTTTCATGTTTAAAGAATAAAAAACTGAAATCATTTAAACCATAATTAATGAAGAAATTCATGATAATCAATTATGAATCTTAATGATAACAGTTATATTATTATTAAATTAGATATTTAATAATAACGGTTACATTCTCCCACTTGGTCCATACGTCTATCTTAATAATTTGAATTAATTTTTCTTGAACAACTTTCTTAAGAAATAAATACACGAATCATAGCGATAAGTCCTCTAAAAACGAGTATTATCATCCATGTATCACGATGTATTTAGTTTCTTAATCTTAATATGGTAATATTACTTAATGAATAAACCTTATGTTTATTCTTGGTCCAGCAACAATATATTTTCTCAAAATAATATGCGCATGAATGAGAAAATTTCACAATATATATAAGAGTTTCAATATCATTACAAAGTGGAACCAAGTCCCATTTTCTCTACATGATCCTTGAATTTCAAAGGTGGCATGCCTTTAGTCAAAGGATCAGCAATCATCAATTCAGTACTAATATGTTCAATGATCACTTTCTTTTCCTTTACACGTTCTCTTATGGCTAGATACTTAATGTCGATGTGTTTACTTCGACTTCCACTTTTATTGTTTTTAGCCATAAAGACAGCAGCTGAATTGTCACAGAAAATTCTTAATGGCCTAGAAATAGAATCCATGATTCTAAGCCCAGAAATGAAACTCTTAAGCCATACACCATGTGAAGTAGCCTCAAAGCAGGAGACAAACTCAGCTTCCATGGTAGAAGTAGCAGTCAAGGTCTGCTTAGCGCTTCTCCAAGAAATAGCTCCACCGGCCATCAAAAAAATATATCCTGATGTTGATTTACGAGAATCAACACAACCGGCGAAGTCTGAATCTGAGTAACCAATCACATCCAGATTGTCTGTATGTCTATACATAAGCATGTAATCTTTGGTTCCTTGTAGATACCTCATCACTTTCTTTGCAGCTCTCCAGTGGTCCATACCTGGATTACTCTGATATCGACCTAGCATCCCCACAATAAATGCAATATCAGGTCTAGTACAGACCTGAGCATACATAAGGCTTCCTACGACAGAAGCATATGGGATGTTTTTCATTGATTCCCTTTCAAAATTGTTCTTTGGGCATTGGTTCAAATTGAACCTATCACCTTTCACAATGGGAGCAACACTTGGTGAACAATCCTTCATCCGAAATCTTTCTAAAAGTTTATCAATATAGGTTTCTTGTGATAGACCTAAAATGCCTCGAGGTCTATCTCTATAGATCTTAATGCCAATGACATAAGATGCTTCACCCATATCCTTCATGTCAAAATTTTTAGAAAGAAATTGTTTCACCTCATGCAGCAAATCCTTATCATTGGTTGCAAGCAAAATATCATCTACGTATAAAACAAGGAAACATATTTTACTCCCACTAACCTTCTGGTATATGCATTGATCCATGAGATTTTCAACAAATCCGAATGAAGAAATCACTTCATGAAATTTAAAATACCATTGGCGGGAGGCTTGTTTTAAGCCGTATATAGACTTCCTAAGCTTGCAAACCAAGTGCTCACCAACACTAGAGGAAAAACCTTCAGGTTGTTTCATATAAACCTCTTCCTCTAGATCTCCATTAAGAAATGCTGTTTTCACATCCATTTGTTGCAACTCAAGGTCAAAATGAGCAACTAATGCTAAAATAATACGCAGAGAATCTTTCTTAGATACAGGAGAAAATGTCTCCGTATAATCGATTCCCTCTTTTTGAGTAAATCCCTTTGCAACAAGTCTTGCCTTGTATCTCTCAATGTTGCCTAACGAATCTTTCTTAGTTTTAAAGACCCATTTGCAACCAATGGCCTTTGCTTCATTAGGCAACTCTACAAGATCCCAGACTCCATTGCTCATCATGGAATTCATCTCTTCTTTCATAGCATCATGCCACAAATTTGACTTTTTGCAACTCATGGCTTGTGAAAATGTTTCAGGATCATTTTTGGCTCCAATATTATAGTCAGATTCTTGTAGATATACAACATAATCACCAGGAATTGCTGATCTTTTATTTCTAGTAGATCTTCTTAATGTTGTACCAATGGTTCCTTGAGGAACTTGTGGTTCAACTAGTTGTTCAGGAGCTTGTTGTAGTTCCTGAACTGCTTGATCTATTAGAATACTATCAACAACTTGTGGAATTTCAATGATTGGTTGTTCAGCACTAGTTTGTACTTGAGGAGTGCTATGAACTATAACCAATCTATCATTTGATGTGGAAGGTTGAGATTCTATATGATCATGTGCGGAAACTATGTTCCTGAAATGATCGCTCCCACTAATCACATCATCCTCAAGAAATTTAGCGTTTCTTGATTCCATAATCCTAGTTGTGTGAGATGGACAATAAAACCTGTAACCTTTGGACTTTTCGGCATATCCAATGAAATACCCACTAACAGTCCTCGGGTCCAGTTTCTTCTCTTGTGGATTATATATCCTGACTTCAGACGGACATCCCCAAACGCGCATATGTCGCAAACTCGGTTTCCAACCTTTCCATAATTCAAATGGTGTCTTTTGGACAGCCTTGGTTGGAACTCGGTTTAATATATACACAGCCGTCTTTAGTGCTTCAGTCCACAAATATTTAGGAAGATTGGAGTTGCTAAGCATACTCCGCACCATGTCTAATAATGTTCGGTTTCTTCTTTCTGCAACACTATTCTGGTCTGGAGAACCAGGCATAGTGTATTGGGCAATAATCCCATGTTCTTGAAGAAACTTAGCAAAAGGACCAGGTGCTTGTCCATTTTCAGTATATCTACCATAATATTCTCCACCCCTATCTGATCTCACAATTTTAATTTGCTTACCACATTGGTTCTCAACTTCAGTCTTAAAGACTTTGAAGGCATCCAATGCTTCATTTTTATTATAAAGCAAATATATATACATATATCGTGAGTAATCATCTATAAAGGAGATGAAGTATTTCTGACCATGTATGTCCATGTCTGGACAACATATATCAGTATGAATTATTTCTAATAAGTCTGAACTCCTATTAGCACCCCTTTTGGACTTATTGGTCTGTTTTCCTTTAATACAGTCCACACAAGTCTTAAAATTAGTAAAATCAAGAGTACTAAGTACCCCATCTTTAACTAATCTTTTAATTCTCTCTATTGAGATATGTCCTAATCTCCGATGCCATAATATAGAGGAGTCCTCATTAATATTACACCTCTTAATGCCAGCGTGAACATGCATTGAACCTTGAGTATTATCATTTTGTAATAAAATACGGTAAAGACCGTCAGACAAAATACCATTCCCAACACAATCAGATTTATATAATAAACGAAATGATGTGTCTTTAAAATTAAAGGAATATCCAAATGGTACGAGTCTGGAAACAGAAATTAAGTTTCGTGAGAAACTTGGTACATAAAAGGTTCTTTCCAATTTTAAAACAAAACCACTACTTAAAGTTAAAATGCATGTTCCAATTGCTTCCACATGTGAGCCCATCTTATTTCCTGATAAGATGCTTTGCTCACTTTCCACTGGCTTCATTAGGTTTTGCATACCCTGCAAAGAGTTTGCAATATGGATTGTTGATCCAGAGTCAATCCACCAGGTGTTAATATTAATATTGACTATATTAGATTCATAACATACATATGAGGTTGGTTTACCTTCTTTTCAAGCCATTGTTAGAATTTCGTACATTCCTTCTTCATGTGTCCCTTTCTTTTACAAAAGAAACACCTTGCTTCTTTCTTGATATCAGCTTGGGGTGGTATTTTACCTTTTCCCTGCTGATAAGCTTTTTGATTGGCTTGATGTTTGTCAGTTTTGTTCTTCCCTCGAGTGGTTACCATCAATGCACTTTCACCCAATTCCATTACTAGCCTCTCTTCTTCTTGAACACACATGGTCATTAATTCATTAATTGACCATTTGTCCTTATGTGTATTGTATGAAATTTTAAAAGGGCTATATTGAGGTGGAAGGGTGTTCAGAATATAGTGCACCAGGAAGGATTCTGACATATTAACCTCAAGTTTCTTAAGTTGAGCCGTAATATCTCGCATTTGCATTATGTGCTCACGCACACCCTTTATGTTGGTGAGTCTAAGTGATGAAAATTTCATAATAAGGGTGCTTGCTAGTGCCTTATCCGAAGTGATGAATTGTTCATCGATAGCCTTTAGCAAGTCTCGGACATTTTCATGCTGGTCAACAGAACCACGTATGCCAGCAGTTATCTTAGTTTTGATAAACATCACGCTGAGCCGATTGGATCGCTCCCATCGCTCATATAACGCGATCTCAGTTAGAGTGCTGGTATCAGTGACTATAGGTGGTTCGTCTTTTCTAATAGCATAATCAATATCCATCCACCCTAAATGGAGGAGAACCCTCTCCTTCCATATCTTATAGTTATCACCACTAAGTTCGGGAATATCACATCGAATATCAGAGAAATTAACAGTTTGAGAAACTGCATAAAATCAAACATGCTTATGTCAAAATTTGTAGCTTAATAGACTAAATTACATGTTTTACCAATGTGAAACATGCCAAAAATATGAATCTCATGACATAAAAATTGCCTGTGGGCTAAATTCTTAATTCAAATAGATTCATATGGTCTTCATGATAAAACTATCAAATTATATTCCAATTCATAATCCCTGTGGGTAAATTATGAAAATAATCTGATATTTTATCCTGATTAATTATATTAAATATAATAAAAGATCCTGTGGGATAACAATTATTATACGAAATATAATCAGTCACAATATGATGTCTAATTACTTATGTGATCCTTATTTTAACTTTATATATAATTTTAATTAATTAAGGATGCTGTGGCTAATTCTTAATTAATTAAGATTATATGGATCACTAGACATTTTAAACATAAAAAATTTGCTCATAAACATAATTTAATATAACTAAATATGCATACATAATATGAGCATTTTACCGACTAAAAATGTTGAAAATGATATTTCCTCATGATTTTCAATAAAATATATCAAGAAGTTTCCAAGAAGAAACTAAAATCAAATCATTTTCATGGCATAAAAATGAAAACTTTTTCAAGGCAGAGGTCATTCGGCTCTGATACCAAATGTAAGAAATTTTGATGAAGCCAACTTGTGTTTCTAAATCATTGTAATAGAAACACAATAAAACAATGCGGAAACGAAATAGCGTACCTCCAGCCATTGTCGCCAAGAATTTCTGCAGAGGTTTCTTCTTGAACTTTGGTTCTTCTCGGCTCAGAACTCTCACTTTAGATGGTGTAGGAAAGCCTTTCGCTTCAAAGAGATGGTTGAGCCAAGGGACCAAAATCCTCATGTATATATAGATGTTCTCCCATCAAGAACATTTATCATCACCAAATCATAACGTTCAAGAATTAATTCAGATTTGTAACGTTTGGACCATAATGAAGAACTTTAATAATATTAAATATTTAATTTAATAATAACGGTTTCATGTTTAAAGAATAAAAAACTGAAATCATTTAAACCATAATTAATGAAGAAATTCATGATAATCAATTATGAATCTCAGTGATAACAGTTATATTATTATTAAATTAGATATTTAATAATAACGGTTACAGTCACTTTACAATTCATAACTGGATTCTTTCTTGACAATCCAAATGAGAGTTTTTGTCTTAAACTATTAGATCGATCGACACTAAAATCAATGGATCCAATCAAAAATGTTCATAAATGCAAAATTAAATTCTAAAACAAAAGTAAATGAAAATTTATGAGCGACCGTGTGGTGCATGCTGCCGATGAACGGCAGATTCCATGCGCCGGGCAGAGGTTTTGGATTTCGGCCTTTGGACTCGGTGAATCCTTCCTTTCTTCATCCAGACGAGCAGGAAGAGGAGGCAGCAGATGAAGACGACGATGGATGGGAGCTGAAGCTGCTGTTCCATGGAGTACTCAACTCTGTGTGTCCGCGTGACCACGTTTGGCCATTGCCTTCCATTTTTATGTCGTGTTCTTCCATGCTCTGTCAAACTCGTAGTCTCTCCAGAAACTTCTTGCTCTGCCAGGCTGACGATATCTGTCTGCATACGTGAATAGTTTACTGCTCGCTCGACTCCAAAACTCTTAGCTAAGAATCGTTCGGGAGAATTAATTGATTCGATATCGTCTGTGGATAAACAAAAGAGAAATAGTTTGTTTAAAAAGAAAAAGAAAACCCCTATAGTTCGTTCCTCCGTCGTTGATAAGACCATTTGCCTCTATTTATTTTGCTAAACCTCTGAAGAGTCCAAAATAGTTTGGCACTTAATCTCTGTTGGAATTAAACTTGTTCAAGTATCATAAAAAAAAGGTTCATTGCATCAAGTGGGAGAATCATTACAACAAGAAGAAAAAAATGGATTAAAAGTCTATAGAAGGATAAGTCAAATTGGTTATTGATTCTTGAAAGGGTTTCTTGAAAGAGAATGATTCATCTTGAATACAATTAATATAATGTATCTTTGGGGACTATATAAACCCCATATGTTGGGTCATGAGTAGTATAGAGTTTCTGAAATTGTAAAGAGTTTTTCTTGAGAGAAATATAGAAGATTAAAGCTTGTCCTACTCTTCCTCTGTTTGATATCTCTATCCCATCTTCCTATCAACATCAACATTTGGTATCAGAGCATAGGTTAAGCTATGACTTCTTCCTCAAGTGTCATCCAACTCCAGATCCCCAGATTGACAAAAGAAAATTATGACATATGGTGCATCCAAATGAAGGTTCTTCTAGGCTCCCAAGATGTATGGGAGTTTGTAGAAGATGGATTTGCTGAACCAAGTCCAGCAGAAGAAGGAGCAATGAATGCAGAAGGAAGAAAACAACTCAAAGAAAGAAGGAAGAAGGAGAAAAAGGCTTTGTTCACAATCTACCAAGGCCTTATTATACAATGTTCGAGATCGTCGCTCCAGCAAATACTTCAAAGGAGGCTTGGGAAATGCTTCAAAAAGCATTCGGTGGTGTTGATAAGGTAAAGAAACTTCGTCTACAAGTTTTACGAGCCGAGTTTGAGAAATTACAACAAGGTACTTCTGAAACTATTTCTTATTACTTCTCAAAAATCATTTCTATTGTTCATCAAATGAGACGAAATGGTGAACAAGTAAATGATCAGAGAGTAATAGAAAAAATATTGAGATCTCTAGATCCGAAATTTGATTTTATTGCTGTTGCGATTGAAGAATCTAAAGATTTGGAAAAAATGTCTTTAGAAGAACTTATGGGTTCCCTTCAAGTTCATGAACAAAGGATTACAAAAAGAGGAGAAGACAAAACTATGGAGCAAGCATTACAAACGAAGCTTACTCTTGAAAATAAAAGAGAATCAAATTCTCAAAGAGGAAGAGGACGAGGACAAAGAGGAAGAGGAGGTAGAAATCAGACCAATCAAGAATCTCCAAACAGTGAAGATGTTGGAGAAAATTATAGCCAAAGAGGTCGAGGTTATGGTCGAGGACGTGGCCGAGGCCGTGGACGTGGCAGAAACTCTAAAAGGTCTGAAATACAATGCTATGTTTGCAAAAGGTATGGACATTACTCTTATGAATGTTATTATAATCCTAACGATCAAGGTGATAAGGCAAATTTTGTTGAGGAAGAAAAGAAGGAAAATCAAGTTTTATTAATGAGTTATGATAATTTGAAAGAGGATCAATCTATGACATGGTATCTAGATACAGGAGCTTCAAATCACATGTGTGGCATCAAAGAGCTATTTTCAGAAATAGATACAAGCTATTCCGGGAACATTACATTTGGTGATTTGTCTCAAAGACCAGTAAGAGGCAAAGGTAAAATTCTCCTTGAACTTAATAATGGCAAGGAAGTATGCATTTCAGATATTTATTATGTTCCTGATATGAAAAATCATATTTTAAGCTTGGGACAATTACTTGAAAAAGGTTATGAAATTGAGATGAAAGATATGGCTCTCTCAATTCGTGATAAGAATAAAACACTGATATCACATGTGAAAATGGCATAGAATAGAATGTTTCCTCTACATTTGAGTATTTTTGATCAATCCAATTGTTTTAAAGCTGATATTGAGGATATCTCTACACTTTGGCATCTTAGATATGCTCACTTAAATTTTGAGGCTTTGAAACTTCTAGAGAAGTATAATATGGTGACAGGAATGCCAAAAATTGATCGTCCGGCAAAATTGTGTGAAGTATGTGTTATGGGTAAGCAAGAAAGAAAGCCTTTCAAAGTGAGAAGGACAAAAAGAGCATGGAATCGACTTGATCTGGTACACTCGGATGTTTGTGGCCCTATCAATCCAGTAACACTTGGAGGAAGCAGGTATTTTCTTACATTTACTGATGATCATAGTGGCAAAACTTGGGTTTACATGTTAAAAGAAAAGAAAGAAGTTTTAAGCAAATTCAAAGAATTTAAGGATTTGGTTGAAAGACAAAGTTGTTGTAAGATTAAATGTTTAAGAACAGATAGAGGTGGTGAATATATATCAAATGAATTTGAAAGTTTTTGTAGAAATAATGGAATTCTACATCAATTCACCATGCCATACACACCTCAACAAAATGGTGTCTCGGAAAGAAAAAAATAGGACTATCCTTAATATGGTCCGATGCATGTTAAAGGAAAGAAAAATTTCGAAAGAATTTTGGGGTGATGCTGTTGCTTGTGCAGTTTATTTACTTAACAGGTTTCCGACAAAGCAAATTGGTAATGTTACACCAGAAGAAGCATGGAGCTTACAGAAACCAAGAGTTGATCATTTGAGGATTTTTGGAAGTATTGCATTTGCCAAGATTCCAGAAGAGAAGAGAACAAAATTGGAGGATAAAAGTCAAAAATGCATTTTGCTAGGTTACGCAGAAAATTCCAGTGGTTACAAACTCTACAATCCTATCACAAATAAAGTTGTGATGTCAAGAGATGTTGAGTTTGATGAACAACAGATTTGGAATTGGAAAAGTGATGAGCAGCATAAGAAAGCTGTAGTTTCAGAAGAAGATGATATAATACAAGCAAGCACCGAAGTGGTTGTGCCGGAATCATCACCTATATCAGCTAGGTTACATGATTCGAGAAGTCCAATTATAAGAAGGACAAGACCTATTCAGGATCTGTATGATGTGACTCGAAGGATCGATACTAACAATGATGAACTTTCTTTATTTTGTCTTTTTGCAGGATATGATCCATCAACCTTCGAAGAAGCTTATAGAGATGAAAAATGGCGACAAGCTATGAATGAAGAGATTCATGCCATTAACAAAAATAATACATGGGAGCTTACTACACTTCCAGAAGACCACCAAGCTATCGGTGTTAAGTGGATCTTCAAAACAAAAAGAAATGCAAAAGGAGAGGTGGAAAAATACAAGGCCAGATTGGTTGCAAAGGGATATAAACAACAATATGGGATTGACTATGAAGAAGTATTTGCGCCAGTTGCTCGATTGGAGACAGTAAGATTACTTATCTCTCTAGCAGCTCAAATGAAATGGAAGATTTTACAAATGGATGTCAAATCAGCATTTCTTAATGGAGTTCTTGAAGAAGAGGTATATATTCAACAACCCCCTGGTTTTATTATTCAAGAACAAGAGGACAAAGTATATAAGTTAAAGAGAGCTCTTTATGGGCTTAAACAAGCCCCACATGGAATTCTCGAATAGATACTTATTTTATTCAAAATGGTTTTTCTAAATGTCCACATGAACATGCTCTCTATACGAAATCTAACTCTAATGGAGATATCTTATTTGTATGCCTGTACGTAGATGATTTAATATTTACAGGCAATAGTAGCTCCATGATTATAGATTTTAAGCACTCTATGAAAAAGGAGTTTGAGATGACCGACTTGGGCTTAATGACTTATTTCCTTGGTATCGAAGTTATACAAGATAATGAAGGAATTTTTATCTCACAAGAAAATTATGCAAATGAGGTTTTAAAGAAGTTTTCCATGGAAGATTGTCATCCTACAGATACACCTGTTGAATATGGCACCAAGTTGACCAAGGAAGGTGAAGGTACATACATTAATCCAACTTATTATAAAAGTCTAGTTGGATGTTTAAGATATTTGACATGCACTCGACCAGATATACTATTTGGAGTTGGTTTAATAAGTAGATTTATGGAAGTTCCAAAGACATCTCATTTAAATGTCTTAGCATCAAGCTTACTTCTTTTTTAGTCTGGTATATGAATATAGCATGGAGAATCAAATACTCTGAAATGTCTAACATTTAGTTATCACCAAACATAAGCTCACATGGAGACTTCAAATTGATTGAACTAAGAGGAATTCGATTAATAACATAAGTTATATATGTCATACCTTCTACCTATATGGCTTTAGGTAAATTCTTTGCATGAAGCCAATAGTTACAAGTCTCCATAAGATGTCAAATCTTTCGTTCAGTCATACTATTTTGTTGTAGTGTATTTGTGTATGTAAGTTTCTTTTTTACGTTATATTCTTTGCAAAAAGAATAGAATCTATAGAAGTGAACTTCTCCGTTATTATCGGTGCGTAATCTTTTAATTTTTCTTTCAAGAGTAGTTTCAACTGTTAACTTAAACGGTTGAAATTTTTAAAAAAACTTCTAATTTTTTTCTCACAAAATAGACCCAAGTGAACCTCCTAAAATCATCAATAAAGAGAAGCATATAACGAGAACCTAAATAAGATGATGTTTGAGTAGGGCTCATTAGATTGTTATGAATAAACTTTAAGGGGAATTTACATCTTGAAAGTAATCTATCAAAAGGCTGCCTATATGCTTTGCCATATTGACAACCTTCATAAACATCATTACTACTAGAACTAATAAGTTAGGAATATCATTTACTAAGCTTTTTTGCATCATAATCTTTAATTTAAAAAAAAATTATATGACCAAGTCTAGTATGCTAGATTAGATTGATGCACCATCATTTGTACTCATCTTAACAACATAAGAGTTTGATGCACCATCATTTAAAATGTAAAATATTAATTTATCATCTTTCAAAATATATTTTAATTTTTTAACAGTGTTTTCTTAAGAATATTGTCTCCAGCAATTCTCGTGGAAGTAATAAAGGCAGGGGTGGATATGCAGGCGGAACACTTCCTTGATGATAGCTTTCAAATGGATCATAACGTTAAGCTCCACCTCTCTTACTTGTCCTTCTCCTTGTCTAACTTGGTCTTGTAATTTTCTCATCGCTTTTGGACTCCATTCGAGCTCCATCATGGCGTCCTCCAGGGTAACATACCATGAATGTGTACCAGCACTGAACATATCCTGCGAATTAAATTTGTCGAATAAACGAGAGCCCATTTGATATATCTTTTTTTCAAAAATTTTCATAGAATAATTTTTTATCCAAAAGATGATATTGGTCTCTTAATCTTCGTCTCATCTATCCCATCTCTGCTTGTACTATCGCTCATCACTCTTTATTGTTACCATAGTCATCCTCACTCACAAGCCCCAACCCCCTCTGTCAATGTGACAATGGGGATGGCGAAGCAAGGACGATTGATCCGCATGCCTCGATCGTCTCCTTCGCTCCACTATCCCTACCTTTATCGTCTTCGCTTGCCATTATCAAGATGTTCGATCATTGTCATCCTCGTCACTAAATGCACACTCTCTCATTGTCGATCTGGGCGAAGTTTGTCTCATACTTTACTATAAAAAAAAAAAAAATCTTCTTCATAACGAGCGGGCAGATGAGAACTTTTTTTCTTCTTCGTTTCTGAGAATACAAATGGGTTTTTGTCGTAAACTATTAGATCAATAGTAAAACAGATAATAAATTTAAAAATAAATTAGAAAACAAAAGTTAGCTTATGTTGTCGAGTACAAGTTTATAAATTAAAAAAATTTAAAATTTATGAATGACAGGCATATAAATTCAAAATAAGAATATCCTCTGTCACTACATAGTTTCCAATGATCTTTGGTGATTCAACTCATACTATCGCAAGGACAACGAATATGCACACACATGAACACAAACTTGAGTTCTCTCTTCTATTTTCAAAGCTTATGAAATTTTAATCTCATAATAAAGGATACTCTGACTTTAAAGTGTCAAAGGAGATGGATTGTTTAAAAGTTCTTGAGATTTTGCAGAAACAAGGTGCCACCTTCGCTTCCCGTCCCGAGCTCGCCGCAACGCAGGTGATTCTCTATGGCGCCTCCGACATCGGCTGGTCCCCCTTCACGGAGCTGCTCGGCGCCAAGCGCACCCGTTCCTCTCCTCCGTCAGGATGGAACTGACCCATGAGCTGATGAGAGACATCTCCAGGTGAGAAACAGCACCCGTCAACCTGAGCGACAAGCTGTTCCGTCTCTCCAACGCCATCGTCTGCCGAGCGGCGGCTTCACCGTCGGATGGACAGAGGTCCAACGCGAGATACTCGAGGAGGGGATCCCAATGAGAGGTATAATTCTTTATTTTTTTCTTAATAATTTTGATTTATATTTTAAAAATGTTTAATATTATAATTATAAATTATAAATTCTTAATCCCAATCCCATCCAGAGGATCCCGATAAGGGGTATAATCTTTTATTCCTTTTTTAAACCATAGTTTTGATTCATGTTTTTAAAATCTTTAATATTATAATTATTATAATTTTTATGATGCATGATAATATTTAAAATTTAAAAGTTTATGATTAATAAATAATAATCTTACATTAACTCATCTAATAATAATAATAAATAACTCACGGAATTATACTGTGACTATTGATTGCTCTTCTCCCTCCCAACATTAGTGGAAGAGGGAGAGTTATAAATAATGTATTAATTATATATGTTATAAACTTACCGTTGAAAGCAAAGCATCTCAACCTTCCTTAAGAAAATGTCATATATGTTTAATTCTACCGAAATTCTTTTTTTATTTTATTTTTGGTCTCGTTGCTGCTTTCTGAATTGGATTCGGGCTTCTCAACTTTCTTTTAAAGGTTATCTTCGTGACATATATATATATATATATATATATATATATATATATATATATATATATATATATATATATATATATATATATATATATATTACCATAAAATTGGAAACCTCGTATTCTTAGTCATTTAAAGGCAGGCAAGATGAGAGCGAGTGCTCCTTGAAAGCAAAGCCTATCATTTTTTGTTATAGCGACTCTCCCTAATTTGATAACCACAACTCAATACTCACATTTATTAGTTAATACTTGTATATTCTCAACAATCAATAAATAATATTTTATATTGTAGAAATATTATTCTCTTAACTGTAAGTCTCTGATATGTCACATTTCTTTTCAAATCTTGCTTGAAATCTGAAATTAATTTGAATGAAGAAGTGAGTGAGTTTTATGGAACACTACGTTTTATTTCTTTCGAGCACTTTTGATTTGAGAAAGAAATCCATCATAATTTTACATCTCCAATATTTTTTTTAATATAAGAACATTAATAAACTTGTCTTCTTTTGAATGTGATTAGTCTTTTAAATCTATTGGCATAGCTTTAACTCTCTCTCTCTCTCTCTCTCTCTCTCTCTCATATTCTCCGATGACAGAACCTCCGTTCTTGGAGGGCCAACGCTAAGAGTTTAACGTTTAACTCTGATAAAGAGATAGATATATTCCTTCTTCTACTGAGACTCTTCAGCCAATTTGATCCTCTATCGAGCAAGAGGAGGATGGAGGGCAAAGCCATCCGTCCGTCTTTGGGTCATCCAATCAAGTTTGCTATCATTGCAGCTGTTGTTTGTGGATCCGTTGATCGAGTCCCGACTTGTCGGCCCTCATATTTTTAGCCTATCCGCTGGTTTGGTCACACATCAGAAACCAACCAAACCCTTTTATCATGCATTATTGCACGGCCACGCCAAAGTCCACATGCGACGCACTGGTGATTAGCTGTTCTGTTCTCTCCAGATTAACCTTTTTTATATATTTTGAATTATAGCTTCGAGATGTGATATATAAGTCCAGAGGGTTTCGCCATTGCATTAGAGGTGGAAGCATATGAATCGTGGAGGTATGGGCGCCTTCTTTTTACCCGGCTTCTATGTTGCATCCCTCTCTGTGTCTCCTTAAGAGACCCACACCGATACCGACGTAAATATGGCAAACATAACGACGTTGAAATGGAGATGCCGATATGGGTGCTGGCGCATAGATAGTCGTCGATATTGGAGATCCAACACTATCTGCCTGATCCGTCTTTGATTGACTTACAGTTGATACGGATGGATGCAACCCACCCTGATTGGATCTGATTGATGCCGTCGCCAAAAGATTTGTCAGTTGGACACACCAACCAGTTTCCATGTGTCACCATGAGGTTTACATGCGATTGCCCCAACCATTATAAGATGTCCAAAACTGGCTTTTGACGTAGGTGTCTTCACCTACGCATCCACTTCATGGATCTGCTTCAGCTCCCTTCCGTTCCCATCTTCCTCTGCTCCCTCCTCTTCTTCCTCGTCCTGACGAAGAAATGGATCGCCAAGTACAAAGGCCCAAACACCAGACTTCCCCCCGGCCCGTGGAATCTGCCTCTCATCGGAAGCATGCACCACCTGGTCGGGCAACTACCCTTCCGCGCACTTCGCCACCTCGCTCGCAAGCACGGCCCCCTCATGCTCGTCAGGATCGGCCAGGTGGACGTTGCGGTCGCCTCCTCACGCGAAGCCGCCGAGGAGATCTTACAGAAACATGGTGACAACTTCGCTTCCCGTCCCGCGCTCGCCGCATCGCAGATCGTTCTCTATGGCGCCTCCGACATCGGCTGGTCCCCCTTCGGCCCTTACTGGAAACAGATGCGCCGGATCTGCTTCACGGAGCTGCTCGGCGGCAAGCGCACCCGATTCTTCTCCTCCATCAGGATGGAACTGACCCATGAACTGATGAGAGACATCTCCAAGTCGGAAACAGCTCCCGTCAACCTGAGCGACAAGCTGTTCCGTCTTGCCAACGCCATCATCTGCCGTGCGGCGTTCGGTAAACACCGTGAGCATCGAGAGTGTTTCGTCTCGATCGTCAAGGATACGTACCAAGTCCTCGGAGGTTTCTGCTTGGCCGACACGTTTCCGTCGCTCAAGTTCCTTGACGTCCTCACCGGTGTCATGTCACACATGCACCGGCTTCACCATCAGATCGATGAGGTCCTAGACGAGATACTCAGGGAGCACCAGGATGATGCCGTCACGGGCGACGATGGTGGGCGAGTGGAGGACTTGGTCGACGTGCTGCTGAGGCTTAAGGACGATCCCCGGCTGGAAATTCCCTTGACGATGGACAGTATAAAGGCTGCGATCTTGGTGAGGCCGGATCAACTCCTGTCATCTTAATGCTAATCAAGTATTCTTGTATAACGATCTCCACGTCCTTGCCGCGCGCAGGACATGTTCGCGGCGGGCACCGAGACCTCATCGACCGTCGTTGAATGGGCCATGTCGGAGTTGATCAGGCACCCCTCGATCATGGAGAGAGCGCAAAAGGAAGTGAGGGAAGCTCTGAAAGGAAAAAACAGAGTCGAAGAGAGTGACATGGATAAGCTAAACTACATGAAGCTAATTATCAAAGAGACGCTAAGGCTTCACCCATCAGTCTCGCTGTTACCAAGATTGTGCAGGGAGACCTGCGAAGTGATGGGCTACAAGATAGAAGCCGGCACTCGCGTCTTCGTCAATGCATGGGCGATCTGCAGGGATCCGCAGTACTGGGACGACGCCGAGAGCTTCAAGCCGGAGAGGTTCGAGGGGAGTTCCATAGATTTCAAGGGATTCGACTTCGAGTACTTGCCGTTCGGAGCTGGCAGAAGGATCTGCCCGGCGATCGACTTCGGGCTGACCGTGGTGGAGCTCGCCCTGGCTAATCTCCTCTTCCACTTCGACTGGAAGATGCCCAATGGAATGAAACCCGAGGAGCTCGACATGCGTGAGAAGATGGCACTCGTTGTACCAAGGCAAACCGAGCTAAAGTTGCTTGCTACTTCAAGAATTCCTGTCCCCGCTACTATCTGAAAGTTGGCAGGAATCAGATGATTAGTGCGTGAAAAGGACGTGTGCTGGTATTCATATGTTTCTTTGGGTTTGCTGCTGATCGATCCATTTAATGGAAACTCGGTGATGTATGTATAATATTAACTTGGTAATGGTTTAAGTTTGTGAGTTGTTAAGAACGTATGTATGCATAACATCTTCATATAATTAAAGTTGTCACATACGAGCCC
This sequence comes from Musa acuminata AAA Group, assembly GCF_036884655.1. Lineage (NCBI taxonomy): Eukaryota > Viridiplantae > Streptophyta > Magnoliopsida > Zingiberales > Musaceae > Musa > Musa acuminata. Next base: position 33,528,009 of record NC_088348.1, read on the forward strand.
TTCAAATCCTATGGAACATTATCTGATGTTGTCTCCCGTCGAGGCCTCCACAAACTGACGCGGCCTTCTTCTTCTTCCATTTCTTTGGAAATCGAAGTAGTTAACCTTACTCTTGAATTATTTAATCAATCAAATATCTAACCGTGTGTTTATAATTATCGATTCGTTGAAACGTTGAAAACCAAGTTTTTGCCCATACCATTTCGCTATTACGGATGAGGCTCAACATAGAATTATCTTTTTCTTGGCTTCATTGCTAAGCTGTCATATGATGTGAATCACTGTTTGGCGGCCAAGATATAATAAATGTGAGACGACAAAGTCATGGTAAATTTTCCATGGATCTATACTTGTATGCTGTATTATTATGAAGCTTTCCTGATATATAGGTAAATTCATCAATCTTCTTCATTCAATTAAAATTCTGGTATGCAATTAGGAATAACAAATAGAGATTTTTTGGACAGATTATTATATTTCATATGTGCATTTAGTTGTAATTTTTACTACAGATGTAGCAGAAGGTGTCATGTAGACAACTTCCAACAGAAAAGGGAGATCGATAGGAAATTATCACACTGACTCAAACTCGAATGATACTGAAAATTGCACAACATTGATTCCAGCATTGTGTTGATGTTATCACACATACTGAAAATAGCACAAACACTTGCAGCATTTCATACAGGAAAATGGGGGAAAAAAAGAAATGATTGATAGAAAAGTTGTATCCAAATATGCAAACTTGAAAGGAAATAAACCGAGAACGCCATGGATGACTGCAATCTGATATTTGCAGTCTATTTTTGATCCCAATAGAAACATAGTGCATACTGTAAGATAGTGAAGCTTAAATTGGAAATTACGACTAAGTTTGACATTGGTAGCATAAAAGCTACGATTACAACAAGTCCATTACCGAAGGCTACAATCGACCCATTGATCGTTTAGATTGTTAGATTTCGTGTCCTTTATATTTGATGAAATATATTAGTCAGTAGAAAAAAAAAGTTTACTTAAAGTATGATTCGTTAAGAGATAAATTTGATGGGAAGAACACTTCTAATAACTCATCGGGCCCTCTGCTCTTGTCTATATATAAACAAAACCTCTAACGACTAAATACAAGAAGAGGAATATAAATTATAGTTGAGAGATCAAAGCTTTCTCTCAACTCTTCTCCCTAAATCATCAATCTAGGTGGTCTCGTGAAAAAGATACGAAGAAGGATCTAGTTCCTTTTTGCAGTTTGACATCGATCTTTGATTAAAGACGGTATCTTTACAAATCAAATAAAGATTTCTTTTTAGATGACATCAAAAGGTACGCATCATTAAACTAAATCTAAGTATTTAATATCAATCCTGATATAAAAAATTATTTTTATTATGCTAACAAAAATAGCACAAAACAATCATATGTGCTCCACCCGAACATTCACAACATATAATCATTGCTAGAGGCCCCAAGATGTCATCATCCATGAAAGCTACAACTTTTACATAAAGAAACCGTTAATCCTGCATCAAGTAACCATTCATGTTTGCCCCTAAAAGAACAACTACAGTATAAAAGAGTTCGAGTTATTCTTAATATGCTTTCTGTTCTAAAGAATACAAGCATAGGCATATGCACACCTAAGGCAGAATGAAGAACATAAAAATTTAGATCATACGTAACGCATAAGATACAACACAATTGTGGACCATAATATCAATGCTTCAATGTCATATAAGTTGATGATCCAAATCAATCAAAATATTCTTTAAAAAAATGGTGATAAATGCCGAATTGACATAGTAATTCTTTTCAAATATAGTTTCTCGGATTCTGTCATTTATGCTCATAAGCTGTCAAAACTATACAACTACACAACGATCGGAACAAATAACCAGCATTACAATAGAAAATCTACAAAAGAGGTACATCATGTTATAATATGCTTTTGGTTATAACATATTGCATCGGACAATTTTGGTTTATGAAAGGTAAGTAAAGAATGCATTTGTCGATCGTTAAGCACATGTATACCACTCTGATTCTTGTTTACACACATACAAACACAAACCACAATCCGAGTTACTTTTGATCTAACATTAACTTTCTTCAACAAACAAACAGGATGGCTTGTAGCTAATTTCCAGTTCCCATTAAACAACCTAGCAATCTTCAACCTTGGTTATCTCCATAAAAATCTTGCAAATTCAACTTGGAATTCTCCTTTAACTCGAGCAAGATTTAATTTTCAACTGTAGAGGGCTAAACTTGGGTTTGGCTTCTGTGGGCTCAGAAGGAATTCATCTCGAGGCAGTAAGTCCTGTAGTTCATGAGCATCTTGGCTGCTGTCCTTTTATGGTTCTTCAAAGGCATCTGAAACCTTGCAACCATCAAGTGCACGACAAATCCATGCAACCATCAAGTGCACGACAAATCCATCGGCTGCCCCCGTCGTCCGCTCCTCGCTTAGTTTGATGGCCAATAATGTTACGCCCTTTAACAACATCCCATCCGGCAGCTTGAGTTGCCATGCATACCACAGACGCTTGCTTAGTGCCAGCAAAAGTAAGCTTCCCTAACGACGTTGAGGTCGTCATTAGTCAGGGTGAGGACGATGGGGCAGTAGACAAGCAGATTGGAAAGAGGAATGACAAACGAGCAAGTATGACAAGCGAGCATGTGCGGTAGGTGAGCGGGTGCAATGGGCAAATAGGTGCAGCAAACGAGTCGGATTAATAGCGAGAAGTTATATAAAATTAATCGATCATAGCGATCATAAAGTCATTTGGTGGGCGAGGAGAGGAAGAGGAAATCGATCATAGCAAAAAGTTATATAAAATTAATAATTTAAAAGATAATAAAATTATATTTATTTTTTTATTTTTTTATTCGTATTGTATGTGACAGCATGTGCATTTTTTTCATTGACGAAGTTAATAATGAAAGGAGAATTAATATTAAATATTTTATTTTCGTAAATATATGAACCTCAATACTATTTTTAAAAATATAAGAATCAGGATGTTGATTATAGTTAAATATAAGAAAATAATTTATAATGGGTGATTTAACAAACAAGTCTGCCACGATCACTCTATGTGCTTGCAATTCTTTTGTGATGACTTAGAAATAGAGAGATTAGAAAATTAAAATGCATGAGTTTCAACCTTTTCTATCTGCTAAATTGATTATAATGCCTTTTTTGTTGTCATTTGTAGATATTTTCATCTTTAAAAAAAGGGAAAATTCAATGTTTCGACACTTAAATCAGAATATATTTTATTATGAGATCAAAATTTTATAATATTTAAAAATAAATTTGCATTCACGCAAGTGCATATTCCTTGTTTTTATGATAGCGTCAGTTGAATAACAAAAGATCTTTGGAATCTACATAATGACATAGTTTTATTTTGAATTTATATGTTGGTCGTTCATAAATTTTAATTTATTTTAGTTTTATAATTTATTTTTGAATTTATGATAATTTTTTGATTGGATCCATGATTTTAATGTCGATCTAATAATAGTTTAAGACAAAAACTCTCCTTTGGATTGTCAAGAAAGAATCCAATATTCTTCTGTTTTGAATTGTAAAGTGACTTGTAAATAAAGTTGCGTCAGTGCATACTTTTTATACTTATGTCAGTACATTTTTACTTGGAAAAACAAAATTCTTTTATAATTATCGATTCGTTGAAGCGTTGAAAACAAGGTTTTGCCTATACCATTTCACTATTACGGATGAGGCTCAACTCAATTATTTTTCATGGCTTCATTGGTAAGCAGTCATATGATGTGAATTACTGTGTGGCGGCCAAGATACAAACGTGAGAGTACAAACAAATGGGGTCATGTGATTTGATAATTATCTCTCCAATCAACGATGTGGTCTCAATTATTGAAGATAATCATTTTGAACACAGTCAGTCATGTCAATCGAGAAAGATCAATCGCTTAACTATGTCTGAACAATGTAGTGTTTGTTTGGAGAATTTTATTTTTTTAGTATAAAAGTGGATTATCATAAAAACGATTTTTCTCTAAAAAATTATTATTATTACCTAAAAAAGAATAATTATGAGAGATAATAACGAAGTTTCGTATGATTTTTTTTCAGTGAAGTATAAGATAAAATTCACTTACAACTCTAATTCTATCACATAATAGTTAGTTATGTCGAGTCTTCGTCTTCTTCTGTCTATCCATTTTTTTTAGGATAATTTTTGAAAAAAAATATTTTGAAATTTATAGTTAGCATCAATATTTTCAAAATTTTCCGTAGAATATTTATTATTATTTTTTTTAAAAGATGATATTATCCTCCTTGTGATCTATCACGATCAATTTTGTTTTAGGCTGACAAAATTTCTTACTGTAAATCGGAAATGAATGAATGGCATGATGAATAATTTGTGGGATAGGAAGATCAAATTCCAATATCAGCCATATATAACTCCACCCAATCCCAATGCTTTCTTTTGTCAAAATTTCTGTGGTTTCGTTTAGGACTATTGAAGGCAGGTAATCTGATACGTATTAGTGTTTCTGCATCATCTAATCCTCGAAGGACTGAGATCGGCAAACTTCCACTCAGATTGTGACGAAGGATATCTGTGGCCTCATCACGATTCTCTCGGGGACATATTTCTCCTCCACGACACCAAGGACATGGCTGATGGTATATTCCTCCTGTGGCTCGCTTAGATCCTAGTCATCTACGACGTCACTCTTCACGATGTCGAATGGGGGTGATTCGACTGATGGGTCTACCACAATGCCGAAAACTTGTGATTTCAAAAGACTTGGTGTGTACAACCAACTGGGAAGACACCCAAAGTCGGAACCTCTTAGCTATCACCACGAATAGCAATAAATTGGAACGTCCCGTCCCGTCACAAATCTTTTGGCGACGGCATTAATCAGATCCAATCGGGGTGGGTTGCATCCATCCGTATCAACTGTAAGTCAATCAAAGACGGATCAGGCAGATAGGTTTGGATCTCCAATAGCGACGACTATCTATGCGCCAGCACCCATATCGGCATCTCCATTTCAACGTCGCTATGTTTGCCATATTTACGTCGGTCTCTTAAGGAGACACAGAGAGGGATGCAACATAGAAGCAGGGTAAAAAGAGGGCGCCCATACCTCCACGATTCATATGCTTCCACCTCTAATGCAATGGCGAAACCCTCTGGACTTGGTAATGACACAAAAAGATGTTATTATTACTTTCAATAGTAAAACAGATAATAAATTTAAAAATAAATTAGAAAACAAAAGTTAGCTTATGTTGTCGAGTACAAGTTTATAAATTAAAAAAATTTAAAATTTATGAATGACAGGCATATAAATTCAAAATTAGAATATCCTCTGTCACTACATAGTTTCCAATTATCTTTCGTGATTCAACTCATACCATCGCAAGGACAACGAATATGCACACACATGAACACAAACTTGAGTTCTCTCTTCTATTTTCAAAGCTTATGAAATTTTAATCTCATAATAAAGGATACTCTGACTTTAAAGTGTCAAAGGAGATGGATTGTTTAAAAGTTCTTGAGATTTTGCATGGCTCCCTCGATAGAAAATAACAACAACCTTGCAGAAATTGGCCTCCACTTGTTTGATGGTACTCCTTCAGCTTCAAACATTGGCATTTGAGCGAAAGGATCACATCGGCATCACCCTCTCCCTTTCTCATCCACAATAAGTAACATCGTATATTAGCTTTATTAGGATATTTGGCCGTAAGAGACCAATTCTGAACGGACTGCCAAAACGACAAACATCCATCTTTTTGTTCAGTTTAGATCAAAGCATACAAGGATAAATATTTTTCAATTACATATATATATATATATATATATATATATATATATATATATATATATATATATATAGAGAGAGAGAGAGAGAGAGAGAGAGAGAGAGAGAGAGAGAGAGAGAGAGAAGCTTAGAGCTGCTGCTCCTCTTGCTAAACACTCCATGGTTTAGCAACAAGATGCAGTCGTTGTTTTCTCTGGAGCATTATCCCAAAAGCCTCACTCATGTCCAAATCCTCCGTTGTCAATCCACCAGGCAATTCCCAATCAAAGTGATAAACCAGGGTTGCCAGTGCGAGCTCTAAAGAGGCATTTGCAAAGCCCATTCCAGGACAAATTCTCCTTCCTGCTCCGAACGGAATGAACTCGAAATCGTTTCCCTTGAAGTCCATTGCACCGTCCCCCATGAACCTCTCAGGTTTGAATTCGTCAGGTGCTTCCCAATGGCTTGGATCTCTGCTTATGGCCCATGCGTTCACGATCACTCGTGTTTTCTTGGGAATGTTGTATCCTTGTATTTGACAATCCTCCAGTAGCTCTCGTGGAAGCAATAGCGGGGCCGGCGGGTACAGACGTAATACTTCCTTGATGATGGCTTTCAGGTAGGCCATCTCGTCCAAATCCTCCTCTTTCACCGTTCCTTTTGTTCTGCTCGCTATCCCTCGCACTTGGTGTTGTAATTTTGCCATCATTCTTGGATTCCGGACGAGCTCCGCCATGGCGTACTCCAGGGTAACATATGATGTCTCGGTACCACCACTGAATATATCCTGCAAGTCGATAATGTTGAAAAAATGAGATCATTTGATGAATCTCAAAATAAACACTGCAAGATTGTAGTATCCACATTTCTCACTGATGAAATAAGCACCACAATATACCTAAATAGGGGGATGGGAGTAGTTTAGATTGCTCTAGTTTGGATGTAGCAATCTGGAGAGAGGGTTCCCTATCATGTAAAAGAAATTGGTTCACTATACTCGTCGTAACACGTGAAAAATAATAATACGCCACAATAGCGTACGACAAACACACACTTGCCTGAGGGCATAACATACGAATATAATTAATACAATATGATAAACACACAGTAAACTCAAGAAAGTTATCAACAGACATACATCACTCGCTTTCTTATGAAACGAATTATAATTTGTCATTAGTTATATGTGCTATCCGTATAAAAGCAAGCAAATATTGGAACAATGAATATATCACTTATAATTTAGGACGAGGAATCATACCATCAGAAGTGCCTTTATGGTTTGTGGAGTCAGGAGAGCATGATTCCCTCCTGGATCCTCCCGAAGAGAGAGCAGAACATCCACGAAGTCCCTCTCGCCATCATCACCTTCAGCTGATCGATCTTCGTGTTCTTGGATCACCCCATCAAGCAAATCATCCCATCTCTTCTTGGTCTTCTTGGCTCTCTCCATAGAGCCAAACAATACATCCAGCCAACCCAGCCATGGGAAGTAGTCCCCCACGTAGAACTTGCCCAGTAGCACCGAAAACTCCCGGATAAGCTCGCCTAACAGCACGTTCCTCCCCTCTTCTCTGTTGAACTTCCCCGAAACAACTCGACATAACATATCGTTGGCGAAGGAGTAAAAGATCTCAGACATGTCGACGCTCGTCGTCGGCGAAGCTTGAGAGGAGATCTTCCGGATCATGAAACCCACTTCCTCCTGCCTAATGAGCCGATAAGACTGCACTCTTGTGGAGCTCAAGAGGTGGAAGGCGCAGATCTTCCTGAGCTGCCTCCAGTGCTCACCGTGGGGCGAGAAGCCCAAGTCCTTGCACCCGTCGAAGAGGACTTTGGCCGGCTTTAGAACAGGCCGGCTGGCAAAGACTTGATCGTGGTTGCGCATGACATCTCGGGCGCCATCCGGCGACGAGACCACGAGGGTTGGCACCTGACCCAAGTGCAGCAGCATGAGGGGGCCATGCTTCTGCGACAGGGCGTGGAGGGAGCGGTGAGGGTGCGAGCCGAGTTGATGGAAGTTGCCTATGAAGGGAAGCTTGGGCGGGGAAGGGGGCATGCCATGGGTCCTTGCACGGAGGTTGTTTCTTTTGAGTCCTAGACGGAGCAGCAGTAGTAAAGAGAGAGGTAGGACGAGTATGACGAAGAGTGTAGGCAGTGGCGATGGGGGAAGGAGAAGAGGCATCGAGGAAGACATTGCCATGATTCGTAGTTTGTTGTTGCTCCAAACAAACTCCAGTCGGGACGGGACGTTCTAATGCATTGCTATTTGTGGTGATAGCTAAGAAGTTCCGACTTTGAGTGTCTTTCCCAGTAGGTCCTACACACCAAGTCTTTTGAAATCACAAGTTTTCCGTATTGCGGTAGACCCATCAGTCAAATCACCCCCATTCGACATTGTGAAGAGTGACGTCGTCGATGACTAGGATCTAAACGAGCCACAGGAGGAATATACCATCAGCAATGTCCTTGGTCACGTCGAGGAGAAATGTTCCCGAGAGAATCGTGATGAGGCCACAGATATCCGTCACAATCTGCGTGGAAGTTTGTCGATCCCAGTCCTGCAAGGATTAGATGATGCAGAAACACTAATACGTATCAGAGTCCTGAATGAAACCACAGAAATTTTGACAAAAGAAAGCATTAGGTGGAGTTACATATGGCTGATATTGGAATTTGATCTTCCTATCCCACAAATTATTCATCATGCCATTCATTCATTTCCGATTTACAGTAAGAAATTTTGTCAGCCTAAAACAAAATTGATCGTGATAGATCACAAGGAGGATAATGTCATCTTTTTTTAAAATAAATAAATAAATATTCTACGAAAATTTTTGAAAATATTGATGCTAAGAAATTTCAAAATATTTTTTTTCAAAAATTATCTAAAAAAAATGGATAGACGGAAGAAGATGAAGACTCGACATAACTAACAATTATTTGATAGAATTAGAGTTGTAAGTGATTTATATCTTGTACTTCACTGAAAAAAAATGGCATGAAGCTCCATTATTATCTCTCATAATTATTCTTTTTTTAGGTAAAAAATAATTTTTTAGAGAAAATTCGTTTTTATGATAATCCACTTTTATACTATAAAAAAAAATCTCCAAACAAAAACTACATTGTTCAGACATAGCTAAGCGATTGATCTTTCTCGATTGACATGACTGTGTTCACATTGTTGATTGGAGAGATAGTTATCCACATGACCCCATTTGTTTGTACTCTCACGTTTAGTAGTTCACATCATATGACAGCTTACCGATGAAGCCAAGAAAAAGATAATTATGTTGAGCCTCATCCGTAATAGTGAAATGGTATAGGCAAAACCTTGTTTTCTACGCTTCAACAAATCGATAATTATAAAAGAAATATGTTTTTCCAAGTAAAAAATGGACTGACATAATTATAAAATGTATGCACAGACGAAACTTTATTTACAAGTCACTTTACAATTCAAAACTGGATTCTTTCGTGACAATCCAAATGAGAGTTTTTGTCTTAAACTATTATTAGATCGACATTAAAATCATGGATCCAATCAAAAAATTATCAGTGTGATATTGATGCTGGAATCGATGTTGTGCTATTTTCAGTATCATTGGAGTTTGAGTCAGTGTGATAATTTCCTATCAATCTCCCTTTTCTGTTGTAAGCCGTCTACATGACACCTACTGCTACATCTGTAGTAAAAATTACGACTAAATACACATATGAAATATAATAATCTGTCCAAAAAATCTCTATTTGTTATTCCTAATTGCACACCAGAATTTTAATTGAATGAAGAAGATTGATGAATTTACCTATATATCAGGAAAGCTTCATAATAATACAGCATACAAGTATAGATCCATGGAAAATTTACCATCTTCATAATAATTATTCTTTCCTAGATTTTTTTAGGTAAAAAATTAATTTTTTAGAGAAAATTTGTCCAACTTTTTATGATAGTTCACTTTTATACTCCAAAAAATTCTCCAAACAAAAAACTACATTGTTCAGCCATTAACCATGGAGGGTCACCAAAAAAAGAAAAAAAAGTTCCTATCACTGACATAGGAAAGCGATCCATCTTTCTCGATTGACATGAGTGTGTTCAAAATGATTATCTTCAATAATTGAGATCACATTATTGATTGGGGAGATTATTATCACATCACACGACCCCATTTGGTACCATGACTTTGTCGTCTCACATTTATTATATCTTGGCCGCCAAACAGTGATTCACATCATATGACAGCTTACCAATGAAGCCAAGAAAAAGATAATTCTATGTTGAGCCTCATCCGTAATAGCGAAATGGTTTTCAACGTTTCAACGAATCGATAATTATAAACACACGGTTAGATATTTGATTGATCAAATAATTCAAGAGTAAGGTTAACTACTTCGATTTCCAAAGAAATGGCAGAAGAAGAAGGCCGCGTCAGTTTGTGGAGGCCTCCACGGGAGACAACATCAGATAATGTTCCATAGGATTTGAAGGGCTCGTATGTGACAACTTTAATTATATGAAGATGTTATGCATACATACGTTCTTAACAACTCACAAACTTAAACCATTACCAAGTAAATATTATACATACATCACCGAGTTTCCATTAAATGGATCGATCAGCAGCAAACCCAAAGAAACATATGAATACCAGCACACGTCCTTTTCACGCACTAATCATCTGATTCCTGCCAACTTTCAGATAGTAGCGGGGACAGGAATTCTTGAAGTAGCAAGCAACTTTAGCTCGGTTTGCCTTGGTACAACGAGTGCCATCTTCTCACGCATGTCGAGCTCCTCGGGTTTCATTCCATTGGGCATCTTCCAGTCGAAGTGGAAGAGGAGATTAGCCAGGGCGAGCTCCACCACGGTCAGCCCGAAGTCGATCGCCGGGCAGATCCTTCTGCCAGCTCCGAACGGCAAGTACTCGAAGTCGAATCCCTTGAAATCTATGGAACTCCCCTCGAACCTCTCCGGCTTGAAGCTCTCGGCGTCGTCCCAGTACTGCGGATCCCTGCAGATCGCCCATGCATTGACGAAGACGCGAGTGCCGGCTTCTATCTTGTAGCCCATCACTTCGCAGGTCTCCCTGCACAATCTTGGTAACAGCGAGACTGATGGGTGAAGCCTTAGCGTCTCTTTGATAATTAGCTTCATGTAGTTTAGCTTATCCATGTCACTCTCTTCGACTCTGTTTTTTCCTTTCAGAGCTTCCCTCACTTCCTTTTGCGCTCTCTCCATGATCGAGGGGTGCCTGATCAACTCCGACATGGCCCATTCAACGACGGTCGATGAGGTCTCGGTGCCCGCCGCGAACATGTCCTGCGCGCGGCAAGGACGTGGAGATCGTTATACAAGAATACTTGATTAGCATTAAGATGACAGGAGTTGATCCGGCCTCACCAAGATCGCAGCCTTTATACTGTCCATCGTCAAGGGAATTTCCAGCCGGGGATCGTCCTTAAGCCTCAGCAGCACGTCGACCAAGTCCTCCACTCGCCCACCATCGTCGCCCGTGACGGCATCATCCTGGTGCTCCCTGAGTATCTCGTCTAGGACCTCATCGATCTGATGGTGAAGCCGGTGCATGTGTGACATGACACCGGTGAGGACGTCAAGGAACTTGAGCGACGGAAACGTGTCGGCCAAGCAGAAACCTCCGAGGACTTGGTACGTATCCTTGACGATCGAGACGAAACACTCTCGATGCTCACGGTGTTTACCGAACGCCGCACGGCAGATGATGGCGTTGGCAAGACGGAACAGCTTGTCGCTCAGGTTGACGGGAGCTGTTTCCGACTTGGAGATGTCTCTCATCAGTTCATGGGTCAGTTCCATCCTGATGGAGGAGAAGAATCGGGTGCGCTTGCCGCCGAGCAGCTCCGTGAAGCAGATCCGGCGCATCTGTTTCCAGTAAGGGCCGAAGGGGGACCAGCCGATGTCGGAGGCGCCATAGAGAACGATCTGCGATGCGGCGAGCGCGGGACGGGAAGCGAAGTTGTCACCATGTTTCTGTAAGATCTCCTCGGCGGCTTCGCGTGAGGAGGCGACCGCAACGTCCACCTGGCCGATCCTGACGAGCATGAGGGGGCCGTGCTTGCGAGCGAGGTGGCGAAGTGCGCGGAAGGGTAGTTGCCCGACCAGGTGGTGCATGCTTCCGATGAGAGGCAGATTCCACGGGCCGGGGGGAAGTCTGGTGTTTGGGCCTTTGTACTTGGCGATCCATTTCTTCGTCAGGACGAGGAAGAAGAGGAGGGAGCAGAGGAAGATGGGAACGGAAGGGAGCTGAAGCAGATCCATGAAGTGGATGCGTAGGTGAAGACACCTACGTCAAAAGCCAGTTTTGGACATCTTATAATGGTTGGGGCAATCGCATGTAAACCTCATGGTGACACATGGAAACTGGTTGGTGTGTCCAACTGACAAATCTTTTGGCGACGGCATCAATCAGATCCAATCAGGGTGGGTTGCATCCATCCGTATCAACTGTAAGTCAATCAAAGACGGATCAGGCAGATAGTGTTGGATCTCCAATATCGACGACTATCTATGCGCCAGCACCCATATCGGCATCTCCATTTCAACGTCGTTATGTTTGCCATATTTACGTCGGTATCGGTGTGGGTCTCTTAAGGAGACACAGAGAGGGATGCAACATAGAAGCCGGGTAAAAAGAAGGCGCCCATACCTCCACGATTCATATGCTTCCACCTCTAATGCAATGGCGAAACCCTCTGGACTTATATATCACATCTCGAAGCTATAATTCAAAATATATAAAAAAGGTTAATCTGGAGAGAACAGAACAGCTAATCACCAGTGCGTCGCATGTGGACTTTGGCGTGGCCGTGCAATAATGCATGATAAAAGGGTTTGGTTGGTTTCTGATGTGTGACCAAACCAGCGGATAGGCTAAAAATATGAGGGCCGACAAGTCGGGACTCGATCAACGGATCCACAAACAACAGCTGCAATGATAGCAAACTTGATTGGATGACCCAAAGACGGACGGATGGCTTTGCCCTCCATCCTCCTCTTGCTCGATAGAGGATCAAATTGGCTGAAGAGTCTCAGTAGAAGAAGGAATATATCTATCTCTTTATCAGAGTTAAACGTTAAACTCTTAGCGTTGGCCCTCCAAGAACGGAGGTTCTGTCATCGGAGAATATGAGAGAGAGAGAGAGAGAGAGAGAGAGAGAGAGAGAGAGAGAGTTAAAGCTATGCCAATAGATTTAAAAGACTAATCACATTCAAAAGAAGACAAGTTTATTAATGTTCTTATATTAAAAAAAAATATTGGAGATGTAAAATTATGATGGATTTCTTTCTCAAATCAAAAGTGCTCGAAAGAAATAAAACGTAGTGTTCCATAAAACTCACTCACTTCTTCATTCAAATTAATTTCAGATTTCAAGCAAGATTTGAAAAGAAATGTGACATATCAGAGACTTGCAGTTAAGAGAATAATATTTCTACAATATAAAATATTATTTATTGATTGTTGAGAATATACAAGTATTAACTAATAAATGTGAGTATTGAGTTGTGGTTATCAAATTAGGGAGAGTCGCTATAACAAAAAATGATAGGCTTTGCTTTCAAGGAGCACTCGCCCTCATCTTGCTTGCCTTTAAATGACTAAGAATATGAGGTTTCCAATTTTATGGTAATATATATATATATATGTCACGAGGATAACCTTTAAAACAAAGTTGAGAAGCCCGAATCCAATTCAGAAAGCAGCAACGAGACCAAAAATAAAAATAAAAAGAATTTCGGTAGAATTAAACATATGTGACGTTTTCTTAAGGAAGGTTGAGATTCTTTGCTTTCAACAATAAGTTTATAACATATATAATTAACACACTAATGTTGGGAGGGAGAAGAGCAATCAATAGTCACAGTATAATTCCGTGAGTTATTTATTATTATTATTAGATGAGTTAATGTAAGATTATTATTTATTAATCATAAAATTTTAAAATTAAAATATTATCATGCTTCATAAAAATTATTATTTATTAATCATAAATTTTTGAAATAAAAATATTATCATGCATCATAAAAATTATACTAATTATAATATTAAAGATTTTAAAAACATGAATCAAAACTATTGTTTAAAAAAGGAATAAAAAAGATTATACCCCTTATCGGGATCCTCTGGATGGGATTGGGATTAAGAATTTATAATTTATAATTATAATATTAAACATTTTTAAAATATAAATTAAAATTATTAAGAAAAAAATAAAGAATTATACCTCTCATTGGGATCCCCTCCTCGAGCATCTCGCCTTGGACCTCTGTCCATCCGACGGTGAAGCCGCCGCTCGGCAGACGATGGCGTTGGAGAGACGGAACAGCTTGTCGCTCAGGTTGACGGGTGCTGTTTCTGACCTGGAGATGTCTCTCATCAGCTCATGGGTCAGTTCCATCATGACGGAGGAGAGGAACGGGTGCGCTTGGCGCTGAGTAGCTCCGTGAAGAATAGCCGGCGCAGCTGCTTACAGTAAGGGCCGAAGGGGGACCAGCCGATGTCGGAGGCGCCATAGAGAATCACCTGCGTTGCGGCGAGCTCGGGACGGGAAGCGAAGGTGGCACCTTGTTTCTGTAAGATCTCGTAGGCGGCTTCACGTGAGGAGGCGACCGCAAGGTCCACCTGGCCGATCCTGACGAGCATGAGGGGGCCGTGCTTGCGAGCGAGGTGGCGGAGTGCGCGGAAGTGCAGCTGCGGGACCAGGTGGTGCATGCTTCCGATGAGAGGCAGATTCCCTGGGCCGTGGGGGGGGGGGGGGGGGGTGGTCTTGCCTTGGGGCTTTTGAACTTGGCGAACACACTCTCTTGGTGAAGATGAGGAAGAAGAGGAAGATGGGCACGGAAGGGAGCTGAAGCTGCCTCGTGGCCACGGGTCCGTTCGAAGCTGGCTGGACGTAGACGAACGGTAACTCACGTCTGTGGAAATTTGTTCCTTTGTCCAGCTCACAACATCTAATGGTCGTGCTGCGGTCCAAATATTTGGGGAACCAATTGTTGAATTAAAGATAGAAAGACAAAATAAATGCATCTCACTCGAAGCTATTGCTGCCGTTGGAGCTCTCGTTTCCAACACTCTTTCTCCCTACGTTTCTGCAAGTGGGAATGATATCGAGTCATTACACGAGCCAAACCCTTTGGTTTTCTTTCGAGCATCGACTAATTGGTGTGCCGACAGATCGAGTCAAAGGCCTTCCGGGTTGAAAGATGGTAGAAGAACTACGACGCACCACCAAACTTACCAGACCGAGGGATGGCTTTCGGTGGGGTGGGGTGGGGTCCTCCCTTTTTCCTGTTGCCCCTCTTTCTATCCAATCAAGTAAGGCCAAAATCCAAACGGACGCAGCCTCTGATGGCCCATGCTGATCTATCTATCTCCTCTAATATTCGCATGCTAAAATACCTCGATGGTCAGCCAGCCCTTCTGCTTGGGAAAAATTTCTGGAGATCAATTGTTACTATCGCATCACCAGTCGATCCATAAATCACATCATAGGCCGGCCATGTCGACGACATTAAATCCATGATCTATTTACTCTAATATTCGTATGCTAAATCACATCATAGACCATGTTGACGTTAAATATTGGGTTCAATTATAAATCACATCATAAGCCAAGGTCGACGTTAAATCCATGATCTATTTACTCTAATATTCGTATGTTAAAAATATGTCGACGTGTCATGTACTCGATCAAAATTAGATATTCACGGATGACATCCCCATGATCTCGGTACCAATCGTCACTATTGCATCACCAGTCGAGCTGTAACTGCTGCAGCCGCCATAAACTATTGGAATTCCCATTCGTGTCGCCAAATATGTCACTCGAATTAGGGCCCAAATGAGAGAGAGAGAGAGAGAGAGAGAGGATGGAATGGGCAGAAGCTATGCGAGGCCTGTGCTGGCCAATAATAAATTCGATTTAGGAATTAATCGAAGATTTGACGTATTATTATTTTCTTTAAATTCTGATTTTAATCGGAGAACAGAGATCAATGCGATGGTTTACCGATTTTCAAATCTCCATGTTTTTGGGGAAGGAAACATCGCTGCGAGTCACTAATTTCGCTACGTATATATATATATATATATATATATAGGTCTGTGGGACTAAGATTACGTGGTTCAAAACTCGGATACTAGTGTGTGACTCCTTCCACCTCGTACTACAAAGCTGTGCAGCATTGCGTAGACAGTGTCAATTATAATCCCAACAAGCATCGTCAGACCTGACGTCGTCAAGTTTACATGCTGACTGCTTACATTTACCTTGATTGATCATTCACCGTACCAATTAATTTGATGCAAATTAATCTGGTGTCGGTTTGTGCCTCCTTGCGAAGGAAATAGGTTCTTATCTCTTTGGTGGGATTCATGCATGAAGGTAGCAAAATGATATCCCTATCGACGGTGGTGTTCACGTACAGTACCAGCTCTCCTGGCCGGAAGAGAGCAACAGGAGAAGCCAACGAAACTTAAATGCAAGAGCATTCTTCCGGATCACGACAATGGCTGTCCCTACTCTTCACTGTTTATTTCGTATCATTTCTTTGTAAGTCAACAGTTACACCATCTATATACAATTTAACTAACATGGGATAATATATATATATATATATATATATATATATATATATATATATATATATATATATATAGTATTAGAAACAATAAGCAAGATTAGTCTCGTGTTTATTCAATGGGTAAGATTAATCGCTTGTTTGATGGTGGGTTCCCAGAAAAAGAATGTTCTGCCGGCATGCCGATGGAATGCAATATGTAAACTGTGCATGGCGAATATGTTGGCAGCACACATAATTCCATATCGATGAAACGATCTGTCACTTTGTGTGCATGTCTTGTACAATTGATTGCCGCAGAAGCGAAGGGCAGTTGTCGACATGCGTCCCAGACACAGTTGTTTCCGCCACGCCGCCGTCTTCCAATAATGTTGCCACCTCCAAGAACAGTCCTGATGATGCTTCACCCCATGAAAGGCCTCTGCTTACTATATGGATGTTGTATGGAATCTAACAAGAAGAAATATCAAACTCATCCATAGAGAAGATAGAAGAAGAAGAAGAAGATAAGAACGATAGATTGCTACCTCGAGGAACAGTACTGATGATGCTTAATTGGTCCTAACAAAGGAAGCTGTGGCTATCGTGTAGAAGTTTATGGAAACCAACAAGAGATGATCTAGCTTTCTATCGGGACAAGTTCATGGTCGATGTCGTTGAGTTGCTAGTAAAAGTGGTTAGGAATAGTGGTAAAAAACAAAGAGTCTCATAAGAATTTTAGGGATGAAATGACCTATGGTATTGTTTTTGTTTGTGTTAACAGAATATTATTGTTCTTATTTTTCAAAAATAAAGTAACCAGAAATTTCCTTAAAGCAAACATAATAATAAATGCAATAAAAAAAGGAGAGAAAGAGAGAGAGAGAGATAGAGAGAGAAGAAGAATAAGAAGAAGCACAGTTATTAGACATGACTCTTGTCATATAATAATGGATAGAGAGGAGGCCAAAAACCAGAGGAGTGGTTCGCGTTTAATCCCATGTTTCTTCGGGGAAGGAGGGGGAGGAGTAGGAGGGTGGGCGAAGCATGGAGACAGGGAAGGGCCAAAACAGAGGGACGTGCTGCCATGATGCTGATGGTACGTAGACACATCCTCTTATTTGGACGCATATCTCGCATCCGCGACAAGTAATTACTCCTCCCCGCCCCCACTTCTCCTTGCTTCCGTTTTGTCCCCCCCTTGCTCGTACCCCCCAGGTTGGCCCCCCCACACAACCCCCCTCCTCTTCCCTCTTCTTCTTCCTCCTCTACCCATCCGTGCCATCCTTTTCTTCTTATCCTCCCGTTTTAACCAAAGTCAATATCTTGCAACGGCATGTCTTTTGTTATTCTTATCAGTACGAGAACTTACGGCATATCTATTGAGATCGAGGCACACAGGATTGCTTCATATGCCTCGGCTTTGCTCGGAACTCGGAAGTGGTAGCTAAAGCTCCTATTCATCAAAATGACAACCAGCGATTGAGTGCATGCATCCAGCAAAAACCTCAGGTCTCGTCGATCCCAAGCACATAAAAGAGGGGAAGATGCGTTAAACAAATTACGCACGCTTCCCCAAGAGCTCAACTCTGTGACGTTGACATGTCTTCCCGTTCGCCGATGAAGTCAAAACACTGACCCCGGACGGGTGGCCTGCGACTCCGTCAGCTGAAGGATCGGCCACCTTTCCTCTCCTCCACTTGTTATTCCTTTCAAAGGAGGAGGCGGAGGTGATGATGATGATGATAGTAACGATTAAGTCTTTGCACCCTTTTCCGTCTCTCTCTCTCTCTCTCTCTCTCTCTCTTTGTGTGTGTGGCGTCGGGAGAAGTACGCAATCCTCTCGAGGTCTCTACTCTTCAGCAGTTCATCCACCACCATGAAAAGGTAAAAGAAATGGTGGGAAGAGGAATTAGAAAGAGATGAAAGGGCAGAGGATGGCGTTCGTATATGACAAGTTTGGGGGAGCGTAGGACAAGGGCTCATTAATGGTGCAAGTGTTGGTACCAGTCAGCAGATGGGGATGGGTTTTCTTGGTGCATATCCCATCCGACTTGTCCAATCCATGGTGTCCAACCCGCAGTACATCCCTAATAGTTCTTCTCCTGTTAGAATCCGACCTCTAATTATCTGCTTGCTTTTCTTGTTTTTTTTCGATGATGAGTCGCATTATTTAGTCTAATCCAATCCCCCCATCAAATAAAATAGTAGTAGGCTTTCTTGAGGTAACTCACCTTCCATCGAACATCTGATTTATGATTTGAAATGGTCATCTGCAGCGTTCGAATACTTGGTTTTATCAACTCTGTAGTATGCCACCAAGAGAAATCCCAATAATCGTGTCTAAGGAGTCCACATGTGAGATGAGAAAGGGTTCAAAGCACCCTTTTCGGAGACAGCAATATACGACAACCATTTATGCACTCCTCTCATAACATCGCTCTTTTTAGCTGTCGTCAGTAAATTTTTTGAAATTGTGCATAATTCGAAAGCTTAAAGATACTTTATCACTTCAGTTAAATCTTCTAATTACTAATATATATATATATATATATATATATTATATAAAACAAAAAAAAAGGTGTTAACCACTTTCTCCTAAAGAGTGACGTATATATTAGAAAGATCATATGAATATTTATATTAAAAAAAAGTATAAAGTCCTTATATTATGAAAATAATGAAGTGTTGCATCATTTGCGTGAAACATTACCATCAAGCGACCCAAGTTTATAAGGTGAACCATTGGAATGAATCGATTGCAAGTAGCCAATGCAGAATTTACTTTCTCACATATGTGGGTGTTGCTAAAAACATTGCTAAGCTTGCAGGAGGTTGAATCCTCAACAAACCAGGATTTTGAGGTGTCAACTATCGGGTGCTTTAGTCATCCTATAAACAGGGATATAATCTCCTCTAATAGGCGCAACAAGGCTACCTTTTTTTCTTTAATTAATATTATATTATATTATATTATATTATATTATAGGCATTTGGGTTTCTTGTTTTCCAACATTATATTGATGTTTAATTTGATATTTACGAGCTTTCAAACTCTTTGCCTTTAACTATTAGGCTAAGATATCCATATGAGTGAGTTGTCGTAGATGGTGGTACTTGATTTTTCCTTTTTTTCTTTTGCAAAGAATAAATAGTGAAACTTAGAACCTTACGATAAAGTAACAGCGTAGGGGAGAATCCAAGCACAGAAATCCACGCTGCTTAGGGCAGGTTCTGAATCGATCTCAGTTGGATATGTCAACATGCACGCCTGCACGCCCTTTTGCCGCCTGAAGCCTTACATTAGACAATGAATTCGCCTCGAACGGAAGAGTGGTGTCATCAGTTGTATTTAATTCTTGTGTTCAATGAATGCTGCTTTTTTTTTTTTTTTTTTTTATCCTCTCTCTCTCTCTCTCTCTCTCTCTCTCTCTCTCTCTCTCTCTCTCTCTCTCTGCCTTTTTAAAGAGAGCAGCAGACTAAATACGTGCAACTTTGGTACTATCAAGTGAGACCTGTTTGGAAGTTGATTTTTGCCGTGCTTGCTGCTGCAATATGATGACTGCATACATAAAAAGGGCATATCGGAAGGGTTTCCCCGTCGAGTGGTAGCTCGAACTTGTCTCCTATTCGAAACATCGGTGCTTTCATGACCAACAGATCGACATCCGGATCCGTACATGCCACCCCGGCCATGCATGTTCCGATACGGCGACGGACGGACTGTGGGCAGGTATTGCCGGCTTCACATGAACCACCGCCGTGGCTGCTGCAGCACGCGCGTATGCACCATTCGGATTGGCGTCGAGTCAATCGATCGCCCAATTAAACGCTGCTTCGTCGTGGAGACGTCGCTGTTCACTCTACGTGCCTTCCCTCACCTAACTCTCGGAGCCCTTGGCCGCTGGACGCAGACCCTCAGCGCGCGAGGCTTCCAACCACACCGCCCACATTGCATTTCGCATATCCATATCTCTCTTTCTTCGATTCAGTGTGACATGATCGTCCTTGGTATTATCGCCATTGTCTTCCCACATAATGTTGATGGCGAGTAGTGGGATGAATTGTGGCCATCATGGCATTCATTGTGTACGCATATGGCGGGGAACTGCTGAGAGGCAAAACGGATCCATATCACGCACTGTTTGCTGACGCATTAAATGGCATATATGTGTTTAAACATTTCATTTATGTCCCAGAGAGAGACACAGAAACCAACAAAGATAGACGAGGGAGAGAGAGAGAGAGAGAGGGAGACGGGTCAAGGAATCAGCGGAAGAGTCAAATCAAGACATGCTCATTCTTTTCTTCTTACCACCCTTCCATCTCTCGATCCCATCAATTCTCTTCTTTCCTTAATAACAGTCATCGAACAGCACCCCTCTCTCCTATCCCACATCACCCACACCGACTCTATATAAATTCGCTGCCTCTCATTCTCTCTCATATATATTTTTTTGGCCGCCTCATCTCCCCCACCATCTTTTCTTTTGGTGCTAGCTCTACAACTTCCTCCCTCTCTCTCTCTCTCTCTCTATTCATCCGACTCCTTTCGGCACACCCTTCCCCTCCGTTGCCGTTGGCTTCTAGTCTGACGTCGACAGGGAGGCAAGAAGGAGGCGCAGCAGCGAGCGGAGGGTACCAAACATCACGGTACATATATAGCCTATATGGTTTCGACTGTGCCATCGCCGCCGCCGTCATCGGATCCTATAAACTACATCCCATCACTTCTTCCCCTCCTCTCTGTTACTTTAAAGTTTGTTGTAGGAGATATTGTTGCTAAATTATTCTAAATCATATCGGAATCCAAGTCCACAAGTGAAATAGTTTGACTTGTTAATTTCTATATTTGATCACACAGAGATCTCTATTATATGTTGATCAGAAAAGTTACATGTCCTTTTTAGCCAAGGGAAGAATAGGAGTGAGCCAAACGGTGTTTGGGCTTCTTGGATGGCGTTGATCACATATACATCTCTGTTTATTTTTGGGTGGTTCATAAAAAGCTGTGCACTTTTTGTTGGTCGGGAATCCCTTGGTCGCCTCCTCCTTCTTCTTCGTCTTCTTCGTCTGTCTGAGCAAATTAAAATTAACAAGCGTTCATTAGGTTTGCCGTTTTCTATGCAAGTGTGTTGTTTCCGCAAAAACAAAATCTTTCCACTCGTCTTATAAATCCCATCGACAACTGATGGCAATCATCTCTTCTTTTTCTTTTACTGCTCCTCTGTCGCTCTCTCTCACATCTTCTCAAATCGGCAGCTTTCCTTCCTCAGAATCCCATAAGAAGGAGAGGGAAAACTCTGCACGATGGCGTCGTCATCGCCCCAGGTCCCGGTCTCCTCGGCCACGGCGTCCGCTTCGCCATCCTCCACCAGCTCCCCGTGCGCCGCCTGCAAATTCCTCCGCCGCAAGTGCCAGCCCGACTGCGTCTTCGCCCCTTACTTCCCGCCGGACCAGCCGCAGAAGTTCGTGCACGTCCACCGCGTCTTCGGTGCCAGCAACGTCACCAAGCTTCTCAACGAGCTGCACCCCTACCAGCGGGAGGACGCCGTCAACTCGCTCGCCTACGAGGCCGACATGCGTCTCCGTGACCCCGTCTACGGTTGCGTCGGCGTCATCTCCATCCTCCAGCACCAGCTGCGGCAGCTCCAGATGGACCTTTCCTGCGCCAAGTCGGAGCTCTCCAAGTACCAGTCAGCCGCCGCCGTCGCCGCTGCCGCCGCTGCCGGAACTCCCGGCACCAGCTTCGGTGCCACCTCCCCTGTCACCGCCGCCACCGGGCATGGGTTCATCAACGTCAACCATCCAATTGGAATGACGGGGTTCGTGTACGGGCGGGATCAGTTCTTCCCGGCTGCGGCAAGGGATCCTACCCACAACCTCCACATGATGCTGAGGAATTACGACGCAGATCTGGCAACGAGGTTGGCTTCCAACGGTGCTTATGATGCAGATCTGGCGGCAGCGATGAATGCGACATCAGCCGCAGCTTTCGGACTGTTTGGCGGGCAGTTCTCGAAGCCGAGTGCGGCCGGCGGGGATGAGCGCCCAGGCATCGGTCCTTTGTAGAGATGTTAGCAGGTCTCTTCTCTGACTCTTTTTCTCTATTTGCATCTATTCTCTTCTATTCATACTTACTGTGGTAAGAGTCTATTTTGGAGCTTTGTGCAGTGTTTGCCGTGAAGTCCAAAAAGATGGAGCACAAAACGATCTGTCTTTTTGTGTAAGAACTTGGAACTCTACTGTCAACCAAAGCTATAAGTAACATCTAGAGGAACCATGGAATTGATTTGGGCAGGATGTAAGAGGTGTCATGAATATAATGCATGGTTTTAGTCTTCTCAACATTTTTGTGCATGGAACCTTCCGAGTAAAGTCGGTAGTATATTTTGACATCAGATAGTTTCTTTTAGTCTCCTCTTCTTTCCCTCCTCCATTTAGAATAATCTAGTGGGAATGTTCCATTCATCGGATCGAATGACACATTGATCAGGTCATTTTGTCATCGAATCCAAAGGTACCTGCAAAGCTTAAATTAACTCAAAACTGGATAAAATTGAGCATGCCATCATCCATGATTCTCTTTATGGTTCTACCGGATTTTGAGTTGAGATTCCAGTTTTTCTTGAGTTATTGTCTGGCTAAAGTATAATAAATTGTATCATATAAATCTTGACACAAATGATAGCTGCAGACTTTACGGTGCCTAATTTATATCTTAATTGTGCTAATGAGTGATAAGAGAACGATTGTGCTACACTGCAGTGCCTACAACTCTTGGAAATAGATCGCTACATGTGGATCTATTTTTGCCTTTATCTGTATACTCTACTAAATTACGGTTTATCAGGTAGCATTGTGGATCTGATTACATTAAAGGATTCGTTACGGTCAAATTGTCGTAATTAAGAACTCCTTGTTGTTCACTGGGAAGAGGAAGAGCAGGTCGAACATTTGGATACACGATTAATTGCATGGGAGAAACTGTGACTGAAACATATGCCGACAGTCGTGGCATTTCACACAGTCAAAACACAAACAAAATGGATGTCTTCATCTTCTGCTGGTGGCTTTATGATAGAAGCGAAGCGTTTTGTTTCATGACCTCCCTTTTACCCCAAGTCGGAGCATATGTTGTCATGCAAGTTTCTTTACCTCCTATTGTTGTTGTTGTTGTTGATTTATCATCGTCTGCATATTAGCTCATATATTTCTATTCTCTTTTTTATGTTTTTGAAGTAGAACCTAAGCATTTCATGCTTGCACAAAGCTTTCTTTGACTGTTGGCAAGCGATGCAGGTTTTAAGAGGTTTTGACTTGTAGGGTTCGCACAAATATGACCTCTGAGAAGAGAGCTATCCTCCTGTGTTCAGGAGTTGGCAACACAACTGCACAGGAGGGTGATCTTCTCTGTTCCTGCGGTAGTTGACATGGGAACTATAAACAAACATATTTCGACGAGACTGAAAGTTTCAACATGACAAGTTTTGGTAGAATCACTTGGTGTTTTTTTCATCTTGTATCAGTCACTGTATGTTTGGCATTTTCCCAGTCAGGTATGGAAAGGTACCTCGGAGTAGACTCCTCACGACATAGTCAAACAAAAGGCTGTGGTAAACACCCATTACGCACGGCCTGGAAAACTGTAGATTGCATCTCTCTCCTTCATAAACTAAACATCATTTTCATGTGGATCCCAAACTTTTTGTTACTGGAAACCCTGAAAAGGTCAAGATAATAATCAAGGGAGTCTGAGAGATTTAGACGGACTTCTTTGATCATAGTTCTGCTCGGTGACCAAGACGACTACAGTATGACTGTCCATCCCCGACGCGCCCTCAGAGAGAGAGAGAGAGAGAGAGAGAGAGAGAGAGAGAGAGGAAGAGTTGTTAGGCAGAAAGCACTCGGCAGAGTACAGCAGGGGACATGTCAGAGAAGACAAAAAAAAACTCTCAGACAGAAATGTTTGAGCCTATAATGAAAGGTGTCATTGAATCCTCCCCAAAAAGCCGTTCTGCAGACAGAGAGAGAGAGGGGAGAGAGGGGGGGGCGGGGGGGGGGGGGGTGCGGGGAAGCGGCTTTAAATGCCTTACACCATTTGTACCATCATCTATCCCTACCTCTCAGCAAAACCCTTATCAAGCAGACAAAACGGATGGAGGGAACCATAGATTTTAATACGGGAAACCGCCGTATCTCTCTCTCTCTCTCTCTCTCGGTTCTGTGAATTCTGAGGGGACGTGATCAAAAAACACACAGGCTGTGCAAACTATGGCGAGCGTCTGCAACGATGACCATCCTTGAATGCGATCCGCCTCGTTTCACGTCCCCTTCTCCAGACCTGCTGCTCCTGCGAGGGATGGGTCCCGATGCAGCAGACCTCATGGATGCGAACGATGCATTTCTCCGTCGTCTGCTTACTTATATCTCCTTTGATCCAGATGGACCATGTCCTCCGAGGCCACATATTTCTTCTTGGACTTGGTTTGATCCCACCTTGGACTACATCCGCTGGGTTTACTGGCGTTCTCTTCCGTCCCCCGATGCGTTCTTCTTCGTCATATCACAAAGCGTCCCCCACCGAGAGAAAGATTTAGCTCATATAATTTCTTCGTGACATTAACAAAAGAAAAAAATAATAATAACATGACATAGTAATCGACGATAGTATCTCAACACAGACCTGATCGATCTTTTTAGAGCAAAGCATAAAGCGCATCAATAACTGAACAATTGCTGGCTAATTTGTAGTATTTTATTATGTAGATTCGGCGTAATTAATAATGTGAACTTTCGAACTACTTGATAAATACAACCAACAATATTAACTCACTGTCTGCTATGCACACCTTCCTCTTCTGAGTGAGTTCTTGGGCTATCCTACTTTGGTGGTCCAAAAATGATAAGAACGAAGAGGATCGATGAAGTCAGTTAAACTCCATTCGAGTTAATCAATCCGTGTACTCTGTATCTTCGAGAACAGAAGCGAAGACGAGTCAGTGATGTACTCTTTAAGCGCCTATCTATATGATGAATCCCTGGGACTGCTTACCTTTGACCGATCTTAAGCATCTATATATATGATCAATCCCTGGGGCTGCTTACCTTCGACTGATCTCCTCGCTCGACCAGATGAACTTACAAGGCGGTGTGCAAGCAAGTCAAGTCAAGGGAAGGGAAGGGAAGGGAAGGTCATCCTCGCGTTGCGTCCAATCAAAGAGCAGTGTTGCACGGGCACGAATGACAACCGACCACGTACCTGGAGAAAGGTGGCCCCGGTACGTAGGATCAACTGTGCGGGAGGATTCCCGATGCTCGCTAAAAAGTCCTTCAGCTTTTCTGCCAATGGTTTCCATCGATGCGGAAGAAAGAGAGAGGATGGGACGACGTAGCTGTCACAGGGAGCAGAAAAAAGTCTCTCCGAAAAGAAATAAAAGCCTCACGGAGGGAGTAGGAACCAGAGGAGGACTGAACTCTGATCATCGCAAAGGGAATAAGGCCGACAGATGAGCAAACAAACACAGGTACGCAGTCACTTGGATCTATGCGAGTAAAATATATGATGCATACCATATCCTTTTCTGTTTCTCAGAGTAAAAGGGTGGTGGAGTTCAAGGGGGAGGGGGCGGAGGCGGGGTGAGAAATGAAAGATGAGGACAGAGGCATTAATGGGACAGCGCCAAGACCGTGAGCGATCACTTATTTTGACCACTCGTGTTCCTTGGAGATCGGTGAATCGCACGCTTTCCTATACCAGTAGAGGAGGGAACAGAAAACGGATTGATCAAAGAAGACTGACTGCCCGATGTCATCCTCCTTAAATAAATACATGCTTTGTGTCCCCTGCGCCAGCAGATGACATTGAAGGCATACGGACAAAAGGGGAGAAGGGGACAGATGCATGTCCTCCTCCACCATAACCAGGCTATGAAAATGAACTCTGATGCAGCGATGTAATATCGTAGGAGTTCAGCGATGTAATAATGAACTCTGGCTGCGCCAGTTACTAAGAAGAAGCACGTAGGAGTTCAGCGACGTAATATGGTACGCGTATCGGTGCCCCGCGTGCATGCTACTTGGTTTCGGTGGGTGATGCGGTGCACTAGTGGTTTTCTAAGATGTCGTTCAACGCCAACGGGACCGGGTGGAATTGAGAAGAAAACATCTTATATCTCTTTTGATTTTGGATCAGCCAATGCGTCAATTATCGATCATTCATCTGTCATCCTTCGGCAGATCGGCAAACGTCTGGTATATAGAGAGGGTGGGGGGGGTGGAGGAGCGAAGTAGGAAAAGAAGGTGGAGAAAGAGAAGAAAAGACAATGGGAACGAGAACGAGTGACACGATTAAAGTTGGGTTTTATGCATCGTAGAAAGTAGCATGGTGTTAGCCAAGCCTCCGTTCTTCCTGACTAGCTCAAACCAAACGCCAGTTCTACTCCACAGTGCGGTCAAAAAGATGAAGGATGGGATGCTGGATTTCTGGAGCTTTTAACGCAGAAAACAAAGGCGTGGGTTAATCGAATCCCACGATCGATGAAGGCGTGCATCCCTTTCCCGATTGATTAATCACAGGTGCGGGAAAGCAAGATTAATTAGCAGAGCTGCAAGCAAGCTTTTTGCCCAGTCGAAGTGACTGACCGACGGCAGTGAAGAAGGGGGTCGAAGCGGTGATGTGATTGGATCAAACAAATGGTCACTGCAAAAGCTAGGATTGGAATGGAGGAAGATCGCCACGGCAGGACAAACCATAGTTTTCTTCCTCCCATTACATCCCTCCCGGTGCAAACAGCGGCATTAGATTTTGTTTGATGTAAGAGGGGTTTAAATGGTGATGTGATGTGATGATGGTATGCTGCTCAACTCAAATCTCGATCGAGATGTTTTCGAGTGTGTCGTGAACCATTCCATCAATGATTTAGCTTTCGACTGATGTCGATGTCCCATCTCATACATACTAACCACTCTCTCTCGGCAGCCAATTCTACTCGAGACTTGATTATTGTCGAAAAAATAAAATAAAATAATATCGATAATAAATATGCTGAACTAAACTTTGGAAGATCAAATTCCTCCCAAAAAATACTATGATAATGATTTTTAATTTGAATCAACAATTCTTTTTCTAAAAACAATATGTTATCAGGAGGCAATCATCGCTCTGATCATGCCAATGTCGAGCGTGAAGACATGAGGGAACGATATGTCGGGCTTGAAGAAATCTGCGTCAAAGACGTGAGAGGAATTGACGGACCCAAACACCAATCTATGCGTCGGGAGCAGACACAAAACGCGTTGGATGGAAGCATGATGTCGACCTCAAGTTTACATGGCCCTAACTAAGATGACTAAACATATTATTATTAGCATGTATGGTCTTTAATAAACACAAAGAAAAAAACCATAAATGTAGACATTATGAACTTCTTCTATTTCTGCTTACGAGATTGATCTATGCAAAGAAAGAAACAACCACGAATAGAAATCATTCCCAACTTGTATTTCTATCTGCAATACTTTGTCCTCGACTCAAAGAGTGCAAAGTTGACCCGAATGGTCTTATTTTAAAGAATCGGTATCCCATTTAGAGTTGGGAAAAAGGTTCGCTTTGAGATAAAAGCAAAATGGAGTCCCGATTAGTAAATTCGAGTTATCAAATGACTTTGGTTACTACACACATAGACACTTGGGTTTTCTGTATTCGGTCGATGGTCTTAATATTCGATGATGTATCATATGTTTCGGATATATTTTATCTTGAATAGATATGTTAAGCGTAACAAAAATACATTGCTTGATTTATACGCATAGAGTAGTAACATTAGTAGCACAGCAGGGGGATGCCTTGTCCAATTATGGCATGCTTATCTTTTGGGCAAATGCATAAAAAATAAGGGGATGTCTTGCCTAGTTAGATTAAATTATGTGTTTTGAATGCTAATCTCTCAAGCGAATGCATCTAACCTTGGAAGATACTTTTGTCTAATTACGAAACATTGGATGTTGTAAAATACTTCTTCGTATGTTGTTCTTATATCAAACACTTTGAATGCTGTTGTTAAAAGGCAATTATATTAGACATAGAGATGGATTGTCAGGATGTGCTTTGATGCGTTAGATTTATTATTATTATTATTATTATTATTATTCTTTTACGCTAGACAAATACTTCATATATAAAAAAAAAGATATCTTGTCTTATATAGTTAGTGTACATCAAACACCTTTTATTTAAGTGTATAGTATATGACAAATACAATGTCTTACGTAAGGGTGGTTTTGTTTCGAGACATATTGATTAGAGGGCATGAATTCCTTTAATACCTACCGGTTAAATCTGATATTGGAAGTCTATCCACATGTATGTATGTCATTAAGCAATTTAAGTTTGGTTAAAGATTAATTAATTAATTAATTAATTAATTAATTTATAGAATATAAAAGAATGTAGCTAATTGAGTGGGGAAGTCTGACCCTTCCTAACCACATGTTTTGGTTCGCTGCCGTGCCAACCGACGTATTCTTTTCGGTTATTTTGGCTCGCTTTTTCTTTTTCTTTCTTTTTGGGAGAAAAACATTATGGCATTTCCGAAATTTGTGACATTGAGTAGGGGGCATTCACGGGACTTCGCCTCGTATTCTACATCTTTATTTATTTATTAATATTAATATTTTGTTCCGCCAACTCGTCGATAAATTAACGCCGGTTTCGCCGTCTCCCTGCTTTCAACTCGTCCGTCTCCCCCCCCCAGGAAGGAACAAGAGTGCGCAACGTATGCCCCGCGCCCCCTCCTCGTCTCCCCTAGCACCTGTCGTCGCCCGCTCTCGCACCTCGTAACCCTAGAATCCCCAGCTCCGGAGCAATCGATCCTCACGGCGGCTCCTGTCCAACGACCTGGGTGGCGGCCATGTATGTCCATCTCTCATTCGGCTTCCTCTTCCCCTCGTTGTGGGAGATCGTGGTCACCGTCTCCGCGGCGCTACTCGTGATCGTGTTCTACTCCCTCTGGGGAAATTTCCCCTCCGGCGGCAACGGAGGCGAGGACGAGATGCCACTTGGCGGGGACGACCCCCCGTTGGCCGCCAGAGAGCTTCTGCTACGTCAATCGGTTGTTAAGGAGAAGGTTAGTCGAATCGAGCCGGTCTCTTTGTGCGTGTCTTTTTAAACCCCGATGATGATCATAAGATGCACACTTTTGTCCTTTTTTTGTGATGGAAAATTTTTGTTTCGATGATCAATTAACTTATTTTGTTTGAATGGATTCATAAGTTGGTTGGTTTGAAGTTATAGAGACAGTAAATATGAAGAGGTTGTGATGATTCCACATAATGAGTTGCAGAGCCACGACCTCACAGAAAGCCGGCGAGTCTCACGTCGACGAGGTGTCTTTTTGGGCCCATCTCAAAAAGACAAACCACGATGCCCTTCATCAGACTCGGTCGAGATGTGGGGTACAAATACCCTATGGCTCTTCGACTGGGCCCGCCCCCGAGAGCTTTTCTTTTCAATTCCAAATTTTACCGTGTCTTCGCGGACTAAGAAAAACCCCAATTCTGAGTCATTATGCGTGGTCATTAAATAATGGAATTGGTTGATCTAGGTATGACACCGATTTAGGACCGGCGAATTCTTTTTTAACCAAGGATGGTGTATCTTC
Organism: Musa acuminata AAA Group; assembly: GCF_036884655.1. Classification (NCBI taxonomy): domain Eukaryota; kingdom Viridiplantae; phylum Streptophyta; class Magnoliopsida; order Zingiberales; family Musaceae; genus Musa; species Musa acuminata. The sequence continues at coordinate 33,558,087 of NC_088348.1, forward strand.
ATGCTAGCCTTATGACTTTGGGAACCTTCCGAAAACATGATTTCTTTTGTTTTCTCAATTGGTAACTGAACCTTTTGAGTGCCATAAGCTGTAAGACCAGCTTGAGGGCCTCTGTTGCTCTTATCTGAAGAATGCAATAGGGAAAAATAAAATAATATTACCCGTACTTGCTTCATTAATTAATGATGAGAACAGCAACAATATTGAGGACTAACGTCTGGAAGTCGGGGAGAAATGTGAAGTTGCATGGGTGTGTTTATATATAGGTAAGGGTTACATTGTTCCCAGTTGAGCAATTTATAAGTGCCCTTGGTCTTTTAAAGTTGAAATGAGACAAGGAAAGAATGATAGGTCATCTGGTAGGTTATTGCAGTAAATGATGTAATGGGCATATGGCCAACCTACTCTTGATTTGGTCTAATTCAACTTTTAAAGGTCTAAGGGCAACATAGTCCTTTCCCAGTAACAGCAACTTATAGGTTGCTTCACTCGGAGCAATATTACTCTCCCCGTGTATTCACTTTTTTATTTTCCTTCCTTTTTCAGCAGTCAACTTGCTTGTATAAGCATGATGGTGAAGTACTATGCTAATAACATGTGTTGATCCTCGTAGTCCTTGTCAGCTGATATAACACCGGAAGCCAAAGAACATTTAGGTAACGAACACCGAGAAAAGATGCTGTGTCTTCAAGAACATTAGAGAATGCTTTTTGTATTTTTAAGTGGAATGGTCCATGTATCCCTCCCTATATGTGGGACTAGAGCTTTTTTCTTCCAATTATTTGTTTGAAACATAGATTGATGATTAACATGTCCTTTTCTGTCTTATATATTTAAGTGGTCAGACAAGTTTTGGTTCATAGCATTTTGTTAATTTGCGTCTTCTTTCTGGCTTAAGTTTGTCATTCACTTGCTTGAAATTAAATGGGCTTTAGATGGAGCTTCTTTGATGTTCCTTTTTCTTGTATTCTCCTGATTTGTTCTCGTTAGAATGTTGTTTGTAAATTTTTTCTTTATGATTTTCACTATATAAGATGTCTTAAAGGGATAATTCAAGTTTTGTTGGGCTTTATCAGCTGCTTTGCATATAAAGGTTTGATAAAATATTTTTTCATTTGCTTGACATGCAGTTGTCCACTTATTTTGTAGATGAGCCATATTAAAGTTGATACTCAAGGTACTCCTGCGTATGTAGTCAAGGTACTGTTTTTTGGATATTATAAACCTCCTGAATGGGATTGAATCAGTATGTTCTTTGGCAAGTCAAGGAGACCAACTATTTGGCATGTGAAAATCTTGGAGTTTATTCTGGATCATTTAGTATCATGCTGTTTAATATTATTTTCTTTCATTTTGATATGAAAATATGGAACCTTTGTAATTCAGCTAGAGCTATTGGCTGCAAAAAACTTAGTTGGTGCTAACTTGAACGGGACATCTGATCCTTATGCAATAATTACATGTGGTGAACAAAAGCGATTTAGGTGCGTATGTATTTTATATTTATTTACCTGTAGTGTTTGTTTGACATTGCTTGAAACTAAAGTGTATTGAGATTAGTTTGTGATGTATATTTGTTAAGCTTTTGGCTTTTAGTTTGTTGAGATAGCACTTTCATGGTTATTTTTCTGTCATAGTGGAGACAAATGGTTACTTACGAGTCATGTGAATAAAGAATATGTTGCTGAAAAAAAGGATCCATTAAATTGAAAAATAACTTAAATGTACTAACCAAACAGACTGTATTTGGACTTTTGCTGACTGATCTGATCTAAATTGGGTTCCATGTTCTAGACAGATTACACCCTGTAGCTGCATTGTTTGTGAGTAGTCAAACTTATGCTAGAACGAGATTCATAGTTTCAGTCACTTATTTTCTCTTCATCCCAAAATCATACTTGAGAATTCTTATATGCGTACCTGTCGCAATATATAAACTTCCCCCAAGAGTCAACTCTATCTCTTTTTTAGTTTCTTCAACAGTTCTTATCCTTATTAAATTTAACGCAGAGTTCTCAGTTATTTTTCTTTTTAATGTCTTTTTTGTATAGTTAAGTGTAATTTTGATTTTAGGACTCTGGGGCTTAGAGATACATGGAGAGGAAGCCTTAGCGTCATGATAAAGTTACTCTCATGACCTAGGTGACCATGGTTTTAGTCATAGAAATAGTATCTTTGATTGCAGTGACAAGACTGCATACATTGGTTTCTCTCCGGACACCTTATTGACATGAGCTTTGTGTAGTGTGCCAGCCTTTTCCAACTTATTGAGATACATAGGATTATTGTTAAAATACATATGAAAGTCAAAAGTTAAGAGCCTTTTCTTGAGTTATAAATATTTATTCTCTAATGCTCTTGTATTATTGTCTTTGAGTTGTGACTTATATATATTTTCCATTCAAGTTCAACAACTTTTATGTTATGCAGCTCCATGGTTCCTGGCTCAAGAAATCCAATATGGGGGGAGGAATTTAATTTTTTTGCTGATATACTTCCTGTTCAGGTTGTTTTAGGTTCCCGTATCTTCAAGTTCTTGTCCAATCATGTTAATTGAAAATAAATTAATGAACAGTAGTTGGCATCTCTGGACCCTTTCTACAAATACCTTCTGGCCTTTTGTGCTGATTTATATTGCTGCAATTTACAATTAAGTAACTTTTTAGTATATGCATTTTGTTGCAGTTAACACTTAAAACGACATTTCAGAAGTTTTAATCTTTTGTAGTATGTTTGTACAATTTACAGGATGAAGTTTATAGTAACTATTTATATGTTATATGCTAAAACGCTACATGTTGGATTATAGCCTCTTGGTTTAATCATATTCGTGAAGTTTCGAAGATACTCCACTCAAATGATAAAAAACTCGATCAGACCAGTCCATACTGACTGGTATCTACCGGTCTGGCTAGAAAATGGGACATGGACTGAGCGATTTTGCCCTTTTTGGTTCATACAGTGCTAGCTGGTAACTATATATATGTTATATGCTAATACGTTACATGTTGGATTATAGCATCTTGGTTTAATCATATTCGTGAAGTTTCAAAGATCCTCCACTCAAATGATAAAAAAAAACAATCAGACCAGTCCATACTGACTGGTATCTACCAGTCTAGCTAGAAAATGGGCCATGTGCTGTCCGCATTTTCCTCCATCGTCGCTATCGTCGTTCGAAAGTTTCTCCGTCATCGCCGCCCTCTCCTTCTCCACTTTCCACCGTCGGTGACTCTTTTCTCCCCTCTAACTACTGTTAATGGTGGATTAAATATTATTTATTAATTATATTATATATTTTTTATATTTTAATATTTCAGAACATCTCGTTTCGTTGGGTGGGCGGGTGCCTAAGCAAGCGCCTAGCACTTCTTAAATCACTGATGTGCATCCTTTCCGGCCATTAAGTTTTTTATTTTTACTATTCTTTATAGAGGGGCTGTGGAATCTAGGTATGTTCATGATCAAAGCGATTTCCTTCCCAATTTCCAATTCTTTTCTCACCATGTCTCGATAACCTCTTATTTGTCCTATACATAATTACCCAAAACCTTTTTCCTTTTCTAATGCTCTCATGTGGTGAGAAGGCGTGAGGGTTTAGTAAATTGTAAAATGCAATTGTAATGTCTAATGGAGGGTCATCAGACCCTTTCTTTATAGTTAAATAACCAAGCATATTCTGGAGTTCGGTTCATGTTTTAAGGTTTTTCCTCGACTGGTACATGCTGTTATTTTTTGTCTGGGCATGAAACGGGATGCAGATTACGGGCGGTTTGGTCTATTTTTTTTTAATTTATTTAAAACATGGACTTAGGGTTTTGGCGCATGCAAGTAATGAACATCATGGCTTGCATCGCTGCCTACCCGCCGCAGCTGTCGATGAACATCCACTACTTCTACGACCGACCCTCCTCCTCCTCCTCTTCTTCTTCTCGTTCTCTCCGCATCGTACTCCTACTCCTCCCCTCTTCTACATACCATGGTACATACCAGCACACTGTGTCAGTATGGACCAGAACCATATCAGTCCAATACTGGATTCTAACAATAAAAAGAATATACCTCACTTTCATCTCAGTATGCCCTGTTAACTTTGGCTATTTAGTTTCTTCGGATAAATTATTTTTTAACAATATTTTAATCTTAATCAGTTTTTTTGGCTCTTGGATTGTTTTTCATGTTGTTCCATATCAGTATTTGATTTTTCAACCTCTTGACGATGTTGAAACTGTCACTGATTTAATTAGCTGAACAGAATTTTTATTAGATTGGTTAATCCTTCAGAATTGACTCTCCAAAATTTAAACAACATAGGCAGATTTAGTTAGAATATAAGAAAGGAATTTGATGCCTGTTATTGCCCTTTGATATGAAATCATTTTGATTTATTTTTGTAAGTTTAGGGTATTTTTTTTGCAAATGCCCTATGTTGCTACATGGAAACATCTATTACAATCGTTCATAAGTTACTAAAATTTCCCAATGAGTAGAAAAAGGAAGCCAAATAAAAGAAGGAACGGGACAAATCTTAGGTATGATTGAAGATTCTCAAGGAAAAGGAAGGAGATAAGAACTGTATTTGATTGATGATTTCATCTCTATGAGAAGGTTTTTCATGTTATTAAAATGAAAGTGTATAAATTAGATATATCATAAAAAAGAAGTAAATTCTCCAATCAAATTCAGAAATCTATTTTTTTCGAAGGAGAAAAGAGTAGATGATCTATTTGCATTGATGTAATTATAACCTTTTCTTATTTTTGTATTTTTTTTTCTTGTGCATGGGTCTATAAGAGGAAAATGAATTATAATTGAACATTAAAGAATGATAGACCGTATGAAAAGTTCTTTTCCAAATTATGTGTGTGTGGTATAAGGGCACATGTATTTTTCAAATACTATGATTCTATTGTTCGTGTATGAGGCATGTGGAGATGTGAGGTTTTCGTCCTTGGGAGTTATTTCTTGAGCGAGAGTGAGTCTGATGGATATCTCTTCTTTTACCTAATATCTTTCACTATTATTTTCTCCCACCCCTCCCCCTGTGCTCTCTCTCTCTCTTAATCTCTGCGCTGCATCACCTTTAATGGAGCTTTTTGGTGAGGAATAACCATCGCAGCTGGCCCCGAGTCATTCTGAATAATGGTTCCGCTCATTGTCTGCATGATTGTGTTACTTGCAAGTTTGGCTCACATTTCTTGTGGCAACTAGTAAATCTCTTTAAGCATTGAATTGTGATCTTAGGTGCAAACTTCGTTCAGAATTGAGGTCAAATTTTGCAGATTGCATAAAATGGATTGTTATTCTTGATTCCTCAATTATCAATTGGTACTTGTGGCTACTAGGAACTTTGTATTCACAAATTTTTTTTAAATGGCGGTCATTTATGTATTGTTCATGCTATCTTGGAAAAACTTGTTCTTGTTTGAAATCCCAGCACATGTTATAGTATGTTAAATAATCTTAAAATCAATTGTTTAATCGAGTTGATTGATTGGTCTGTTAGCATGTGTTGGTCACTCTGCTTTTCTTGGTATTCCAACGTTGATTTATAGATATGTAATCTGAGTTTTGATTTTTTGTGTTAGCATTACTTTGCAGTTCTGGTTCTGTTAATAGGACTAATTATTTAATAGGTTCTTTGGTTGCAATTTCATGCTTTTATTCCCTTTTGTTCACTGTATGCCACCTTGTTATATAATGTTAAAATCTTTAAGGAGTTACTTAAATGATTCCAATCTTCATATATCTGTCAAGTAAGTTATGGACAGATTTTTCTTTTTTTTGCTTAAAATGGGTTAGGTGGTCTTCCATCCTAGCTGAAATTGCTAAAAACAAATTAGTCAAAAGAATAATTCAGCTAATTTTTTTGGTCACTTTTTTAGTTATTCTCTTTTTTCACTTGGCTTTTGCTAGTTTCTGGTGTCACACTTTGTATTATCTTCATCTCCATTGTAGAGCTCCAGATTTTTGGAAATGGATGCAAATGTTCGACTACATTGATTCAACACATTGAACTTTGTGCTAATTGAAAAAAAGTTATACACTATGTTGAGATGATGAAATTTATTACTGAAGGATACTGTTTTCCTTCAAACTTACTAAAAAGGCCTTAAGCTTGGATTCTTTATTACAAATACGATATGGTAGAATAATTGCCTACTTACTGTCTTTATTTGCTTTGACATTTGTAATAATCTGCAGATTATTGTAACAATATATGACTGGGATATAATATGGAAAAGCACTGTTCTTGGATCTGTTACTGTTCCAGTTGAAAGTGAAGGTCAAACTGGAGCGCTTTGGTACACTTTAGATAGTACATCAGGACAGGTAACATTGTAAATTTATAAATACTGAATAATATGTCAAGATATTAACAACTTCAACTAAAATATTTTCTTCCCCAGGTCTGTCTTCATATTAAAACAACAAAGCTACAAGCGAGTTTTGCCAGGTTATTTATTGCTTTTTGCTCATAAGCCTCATGGTTCAGATTTTTGTTTTTGTCACAATAATTTTGGAACATGGAGGTAAGGTTTCAAATACTGGTTGGCCCAGTACGTACTGAACGATATATATTGGTTTGATTGTAGACCGATATTTCACAATATAGGTCAGTACTGGTTTAATTCTTTTTATCCTTATTGATACTGGGCATTAGAAGTTGATATATCGGTGCCCTTGTATGAAATATCATTCTTGTGCTACTTTTTTTCTTTGTTAGTGTAAAACATGGTTCTTGTGTTACTCTTTTTTAGTTTTTTTTAAAAGAAGATTGCTGGTCTTGAAATTGGTCAATCGCTAGGCATTTTAGCTGATTCTGAACTCTGAAGCTCTGTCCTAGCTAGATATGAAAGATATATTGTCTTATCTGCCAAAAATATGTGGTTCAGAGCTTTGAATGGCTATGCTGGAGCTGATGCTCGAAGAAGATTGTCTTTGGATCAACAAGTCCCTACCTTAGTCCATCAAAAACCAGGGCCTCTGCAGACCATATTTGAACTTCCTCCTGATGAGGTGAACTTTTCCATTAATGTAATTGGCTAAATACTTACATTTGACTGAAAGCTATTAACATGAGTCACCTGATGGAGTCTTATTTCTTTTACTCAGGTTGCTGACCATAGTTATTCATGTGCTCTTGAAAGATCTTTTCTGTACCATGGACGTATGTATGTGTCTGCATGGCACATCTGCTTCCACTCCAATGTATTTTCTAAGCAAATAAAGGTTAGCTTATCCACCTTATACATTTGCTTCCAGTTTTTGTGCCGCTAAGCAATTTGTTTTTTCGTACTTCTCTTCATGGTTCTTTGCCTGTTTGATAATTTTGGAATTTATCATCCTTGTGTAAAATGTCTAATCGAACTTACATGGACTAGTTGATTAGTTGGTTTTGGAAATAATAATCCTTGTTTCATTGTTGGTTATAATATTCTTTAAACTCCACAATTTTTTTGCTGGAGGTTTAATCAATTGAAGGCTATATCACTATGCTTCTTAGTTATGTGGATATTTTTGTTTGTCCACAAATGAGCTTATTTCTTACACATTGAATTGGTATTTTGTCATTTGTCTTTAAAATTGAACTTGTTCTATTTGTGTGTAAATGTATCAGTTATTTGTTTGTTATTAGCTTTTCTCTTTGCTACTTGTGAGTAATAATGGCTTTGTAAATGCTATCATAATTGGATGTTTTTGATAATGAATCGGTTGAAAGGCTTCACCACTGAATTATTCCTTTTTAGCTCTTCATGGAAAAATTAAGGTCATATGGTTTTGTCAGATTATGATGCTGAATTGAAGACAATATTGAGAGTGTGTGATAAATCACCTTAATTTACTTATCTCGAAATTAATTGTGAAATTTTACCATGATATTAATTATTAAATATCTATCAAATATTTCCAGCTTGATGTAATAGATATGTGGCTTTGGAGTTTGGAGTATTATTGGCAACATTGCAAGGCAACAAGATGCAAATTTTAAATGAAATTGTATGGTCTTTATCAATGCTTAAGCATCTTGGTTTTTGTACAATTTGCAAATGAGGATGAAGAATATGTGGGAAAAATAATAGGACATTCATACTAAAACACTAGCTAAAATTTGATGCATTTCGGAAAATTGTGTAAGTTCGATAAATATAGAGGTCTGGCTTAAACTGAAAATTTTCTCAACTTAGAAGACTAATCTGTTATGTTGGGGTTTCAAGGATTGTAGTTTGAACTTAGAAGTTTGAACCATGTCATGACATCAAATATTAGCTATTGGAGACACATAATTGTTGTTCAGCAGATATTTTAACATAGTGGCTTTTGCCTATCATTACTGAGCCTTTCATGGTGTAATGTATCACTGGGAAAAAGAAAAATCTAACATCTTTAACAAAGTTAGAAAAGGAGAAAAAACATGATGTAACAGAATGCTAGAAAATTTTCTGGTGTAGATTCCCGAATTCCCCTTTGGCTTCATCTGTTGGTGGTGCTGGTCATGTTTTCCTTTGATTCAGATGAGCAGCAAGGTGGCCGTTGGTGATGAGATTTCATTTGAGACACTTACCCTTTGCATTCGCTCCTTGGCTTTCCTAAGTCTCAAATATATAGGTTATAAAAGGAAAATGAAAAGGACAACCAGTACTTTGTAGCTCAAAATGAACATTTCACACCTTTGATGTGTTGCATTGTTGTTGAGGCTATTACAAACCAATACCATATGAAACCACTGGGTCAAAACACCTGATATGAACTTGAAACGACCTGATCTCACAGAATGTTGATCGAGGAAATGGGGTTGTTGGATGGTGGAAAGCACCAGGTTCTGTTTTGGCTAAACTACTTTGTTTGGTTGCTTTTTTAGAGAATGTATAAAAATCTTTATGCATGCCTCCAATGAAGATGCAATTTTTTGTAAGAACTTTATTTACCACCAATGGAATACAAGCAGGAAACATATACATCAAAGCGTCATCTGTTAGCTTGCACCCTCTTTAATAGCTCAGTTACCAATTAACAAAACTGCATAGGAATGAAAACATAAGCACAAGATGTCAAAACCAAGGTTTTGAATAGGAACACAAAAAAATCAAAATTTTTAGCCCAATGGCCAAAATATATTCCATATTATCTCAATAATGAGGTAAACATTTACTAAAAAATTATGAAGCAACCAGCTGCTTGGTTTTCAGCATAAGACCACCAAATCAGGGCAACACAGGTTATGAGCCACAAGACAGCAGCAGGTATCTTCAAGGCAAACCATCTATGATATTTTAAAATTAATCAAAGCAGCAATAGAACAAAGATCCATAACTTTTATCTCCAAGGAACTAATAGATGAGTAACTTAACAAACCTTTATAACTCAGCTGCAGATCCATTTCCCACAATTATCGCTATTTTTAGTTAAAAGTGAACCAATGCCAATCTGTTCAATCAGCATGATGCATAATTATACATTTATAATCCCCACAACATTCTGCATTATCAGGTGCCATTGGCATTAGGCCACAAGTTGAGTTGTGTTCAACCCACAATACCATTTAGCTAACCTGATCATCTGGTTGGGTTGTTTAAGATTTTGGTTAGTTTAAGATTTCTGGTATCTCGGTTGTGTTGGCTTTAGTAGATTCTATCCATTTCATCTTGGATTGGGTAGTAATGAATGTCATTCCGTGGCAACAGGGTGTACCATACTATCCTTGGCACATTATGTGACACGTTATGCCAATCATCACATCCTTGTGCCACTTGGCAAATTCCTGTGCTAGTTGGCACTGATAAAAAACTGGCTTTTAGCCATAACATGCCTGACACAAGTTGGCATGATGCATGCTGATAGTTTTTTGCATGGACATCTCTACCCTTGCCAGTTACCACCTGCGCTTATTTAAATTGATTGGTTTGTTGCATATGTAGGACAGTTGTATCATCTTTATAAGGTTTCAAGATATGTCGAATATTGGCAATATTCATATGATTTGTACATGTCCTTTGCTCCTCGAATCTATTTGAACTTAGAAGTGCTTTATGAATTTCTTCTAATCATCTGACTGGTTTTTATGTTTCTTATTAATTTCCATATATGATGATAATAAATCATATATGCTGATGAAGCATACAAATATACATGTATCAGTTGTCATGTCCGTACTGTGTTGAGTGCTACTCTTACAAGATGTCATGTTGGTGTCTTTTGTAACATTTTGCTTTTTATCTATATTTCATAGGTTGGTTTATACTTTATAATAACTCCTAGTCAATTTGATTTCAACCAGAACATAATTTAACTGGGCGCACATGATTTAACAATATAAAGTGTATGATATATGTAATATGATTTGGGATCATTTTTATAATTTTGATCTCTTGTTTTTTAGCTACACAACTCGAGTAACCCAACCGAATCTAGTTCTGCTTGATCCAGTTGCTCTTCAACCTGGCCTCACCCAAATTTGATTAAGTTTAAGAATTGAGAATATGCAACACAGTGTCAGTCCGTGTTGGGTTAGGATTTACCTTTACCCTGACCCAACATACTTGAGCTACATCTTCTACATTTTATATGATGCATTATTATGCTATTATTTTATTTGTGGAAAATAGATTTTTTAATTAAGATTTACTAGCATTTTGAATCTCATGTCCAGTGAAATTTATTGTGTTGTGGACCCAATATTCTTATTTTCTTGAGGATATACTAGTGTTTTGATTCTCATATCCAGTGAAATTTATTGTGTTCTGGATCCTATTCTTATTTTCTTTAGTATCCCAAAACACATTTATGTCTGATAAATTTGTAAAATTTTTACTAACTCTTATGGCAATAGTATCACTGATATTAATTGTAGACTCATACCCTTATGTTATTTTGCTACAATTTCCATTACACACTAATTAACTATAAATAGTTAATTTCTATTCCTAGGTGGTTATTTCTTTTGGAGACATTGCTGAGGTACGTTGGTTATTTTTTGCAACTATGTTTTATATTGTATGTAACTATGTATGCATTCAATTGTCTTTGCTATTAGTATGCAGATACGAAGAAGCCAGCATGCAGTTATCAACCCTGCAATTACAATAATTCTTCGAATGGGAGCTGGTGGACATGGTGTGCCTCCTTTAGGAAGTCCAGATGGTTGGTGATACTCTATATGGCCTTAATTATTTTTTCATATGCTCTAAAGGTTTCATGTCTTAGGCTTTTGATGTGTACCATCTATGAAATATTTGGAGAACCATCACCTCTTACTTATTTCTTTGGGTACTCATCAGTTATATATATTATCATTCTAGAATGATATGACTGTGACTGCGTAAAGATTATTCTATTTTATACGTCTGAGTTGTCCTATATGAAGTTAAGTTGTATTCAATGATTTTAGAAAATAGGCTGTTGGAGTATGTAGTGAATGCAATGATTTGTAGGCATGACTAGCAAAAATCTGAAACAAGTGACATTTTGTTTGTCCCATTCCATGCCTTATCTTTTTCCCTATTTTCTCATTTGGTTTTGGGAGAAATTAATGGTAGTTCTATTGCTCTTTGATACCCACAATGTTGGTAAAAGCCCCTTTAGTTAATTAACAACTGAGAATTCTCCTTTACATGCCAAGCCAATGCATCATGGTCGGTTGCTCTTTAGGTAGAGAACATTCAGATTTCCTCGAGGTACTTTTATAATAATGGTTGACTCCTGGAGGAATTCGGCCACTTGAACTAGTTACCACTTGATTGTTAGATAAAGAAACACCATCACAATTATGCTCCAATTCATCTTGGTGTTTCCTGTAAGATTACAATTCTTTATCATATTTTCCCATTTGGTTTCAAAATTTTACACTGATTGATGGATAATTCATCTTGGTGTAAGAGGGTTATCCATTTGAACATTTTTATTTACTGAAAGTTGGTTTGTTTAAATTGTTTTAGATTGGTAACATGGACATGCGCTCATAAAAGGCAATAATTTTAAATTCTTTTAATTTTCATCATAATGCACATTCAGACTTGGATTGTAGCATATATTATGCATATACATAGTACCAGAAGTATTCAGTTTTTACAACTAGTATTCTGTTAATGTGGGAGGCTCATGTCTCAGAATGAATAATAAATTTGAATCTATGTGGTATGCTATGAGTCTGTTCTTCATTTCTATGTCAAAATTAGTTATATTCCAAAAGTCAATGCGTGAGCCTGCATGTACTGCAACGATGCATGAATGACCATGTTTGTAGTATGCATTGCACACAGAACTTTCCTTTTTGTTTGATGTGTCAAGTACATGAGTTCTAACTTCTAAGGACCATTTTGGATAATCAAAGTTTCCTCTTTACAAAGTAGCAGTCTAATCATTGAAGTAATATTCTACATGGATTCATCTACTTGAATATAGCTATACTTACCAATGCAAAAATCTTGTTGTATTTCAAATCTGTTAGTTGATTTTCCAATTGTTTATCAAATGAAAGAAAGAATATTATGTGATGATAGAGATTATGGCTACCAAAATACTTATCCAAGTTTTTCCTTTGCTATACCTGTTTGTTTTCTTTCTCTTATATGCTGTTAGTTGTTCACAATCTTAAATGATAAGTACCTTCTTGAACATCTTATTGCAACTTTTATTTGATTAGTTTTATTTTTTAAGATCCAGGTAGAAATCTAAACTGTTCTGCCATTGTCCATTATGCAGGGAGAGTCAGATACAAGTTCGCATCATTTTGGAACAGAAATCATACTTTAAGAGCTTTGCAACGGACAGATAAGAACTTTCATGCATCAATAGAAGCTGAGAAGAAGGTACTGACCCTTCAACTTAGCCTTCTGGTTCCGCTGGCTTTTTACTTTTATGTTGTATTTTTTCTTAACCCTAAGCAGGAGGTTGTCATTGACTTACTTTGTGTGATTCTTGTGGATAACATAAATTGTGTACTTTTGTGGATCATATGAGTTTTTAATCTAAATATTAATGTAGCTTATAATCGATATTAAAGCGAGTCATGTGAATCTTTAGTCGAGAGTGGTTACATTACTTAGCTTTCTTTTTTCTTTTCATAGCTACCCTCATATTTTTTCCCTTTCAAATCCTAACATCAAGAAGTGGTAACAAGTGGGGTATTTGATAACTACTCCGATACTAGTAACTATTTGATAAATATTAAGTAGTGGTACTTATTCAGATATTCAGAGATTAGGCATGTCAGATAGGCATGGAGAGATGAAAACCCTCAACCACATTGTTATCTCTACTTGGATGGAAGTCTGTCTAATTGATGTTAAAGATTGGCAAATGTAATTTATTCACCAAAATGTACCTACAGCTATTTGCAAAAAAAACTATAGACATAATTATTCTTATTCAATTCACTCTTTCCATTGCAAAGTTCTAAAGTCTTACAAAAGTACTTTTAAGCTGTCAACTCTGGTTTGGTTTTTTTTCTATAACATGTATATTTGTGAAAATATAAACGTTAGGAATTACAATTTTCAGGCGGTGAACAGGAGCTTGTAGTTGACTATCTGAAAATCTATTTGTCAATCCTGATATGACTGTTTCTGTGAACAAGTTGCAGCTGCTGTATGATTTTAAATTTTCTTTTTATGCCTTTTAATATGTATCTGCTCAATTGTGACAGTGGAAAGCATAAGAGAAGACTTAAAAAGGATGGGATATCAGTTTATGTCAAATTAAGGACTTGTCCAATATAAAACAGCAAATTTGATTGTTGTTTAAGGGAGAAATTACTGGCTTAGAGGTTTACACCAGCGCTAACTTTCTAAAGCAATTTGAACTTTGAAGATCAAGTTGCTTAGTCACTGTGAGAACAGAATGGAAAATATATAGTGAGGTACTGCCAAACATGAAATGTTGTATGTAGTATGTACTAATACCTTTTGGGCATTGTACAATCTCTTCCTGTGCCTGATGACATGCCTTCATGCTTTGGTTGCCACGTCACAAAACTTGGCCTACTCATATGTCAATACATACTGCATGGATTAGCATGGCACATGCTGAGATGACCAATACAAATGCATGCCGAAAATCACGACAATTCATGCAAATAAGAGAGCAAAAGGAAATCAAGTTAGTCGAAAACTATAGAGTTAGTAGCATAGATTATAAAAGAGAGAGAGTGTGTAGGTTAGGGAAGAAAGAGCAATTGAAGTTAGGAAGAAAGATGCCTTGCCATTAGCAAAACCTAAACTTCTTCATTGGCATAGACTCCTTTTTTTGTAGATTCAGTGATCGTGCAAGACCTTAATCATGAATCTTACAGTAAGAAAAAAAAGCTGTGGGCAAGTTTTCCCCCTTTCTAATATATAATCCCATTAGAACTCCGGAAACTTGCGTCTTATTTGCAACACGACTTTTCTAATTGTAACTATCACAAGTTTGATTAAAAAACAATTGGTTTTGTCAAACATCATGTTTTATTTTTAATTTCAACTGTACCAGTCGATACAGATTAGTATTTCAATTGCTTCTAATCCAGTTTGAGATGCTGTTTCTGCCTGGTAAGCTCACTGTGTTGGGCTTACCAGGTGGTAATCCAATTGCCTGATCCTGATACTGCAGTCACTTTTTTATTTTTTTGCAATCCCAATTCTCGATAGCTATATGAGTTGTTCTCTCTCTCTCTCTCTCTCTCTCTCTCCTCTCTACCTTTTCCTTATCCCCCCAGGATAATCAGTCCTGCTGCCTCCTCCCAACATGGCCATCTCCTTTTCCTCCTTTAGTAATCATTGCCACCACCACCTCCTTGTGTTGCTTCCTTGTCCTCCCCTGCCTCTTCCTCTCTCTCTTCTCTGGTCCAGATGATACCAACCAGTTTCCGACCCATACCGACACTCAATGTGCCGTTTGGTACTGTTGGTCCAGTTATTGATCGATATTAAACTTCATTGAGATTTGAAATCTTGCTAGACATCATAATGATGGTTTATAAACTTCTTTCGTATGATAGACATGTTTACGTTTTGATTTATGGCAGAAAACTTCTCTTATATTTATGGAGTTGATGATGTCTTCTAGTATTCTTTCTTCATAAATTATGATTTGCTTTGAAGTTTGAACGCTATGTCTTAATATCTTAGGATTTCCCATTGTTTATCTATGTCTTTGTTATTTGTGATCCTGCACTTGTTAGTCGTTGGAAGCCAAAACTGTTACAGCTGGCTCTTTGACTTGGAAACACAGGAACGTGCACACAGCAGCTCTGTGAGAGATAGTGGGAGACAAATAGAAGTTCCAAATGAGAGTGTTGTTGAGACTGGAAAGTTCCAAGCTTTTATAAACGAAGAAGTTCTAGTTGGCATAGTCAATGTACGCTGGACTCATCCTCCTCTATTATATTCTTTTATTCCAAAGATTTAATAGATTCTGTTAATTGGTTCATTCCAGGAAAATTTCCCCTGCACAGCAGCGGAGTTCTTTTCTGAATTGTTGAATGATGACTCAAAGTTTATTGCTGAATATCGTTCAGCAAGAAAAGATACCAATCTGAATGTAAGTGAAATATCATTATGTAGTTGTCAATCGCTTTGTGGTTCTTTTGAAATTTGAACTATTAGTATTCAATTTACATTTATACTGGGCATAAAAGGGAGCGCCCTAGTGCACAAGTCTCTTGTTAAGTGCAATATGGGGATTGTCAGCACATGCAGCCTTGTCCCTGCAAGCTGTGGGGTTATTTGCATTCTGGTCACCCAGGTTGTGGAAGGAGCAACCTTAATGAGGTGGCAGCTCACTCTATATGCTGGATCTAGTTGTAATTTAATTTTAGTTCCAACTGCATCAATTTTATTGGAAATCATATGAGCTTGCTCTATCAAATGACCATTGGGTAGAACAATAGTTATATGAGAATAATGCATTTTTTATTTTAAGTAACAACGACTGATGTTTCACCCCCCTGCCAGCTGTCCTTTATTGGCTGCCCAGTTTTTTACCATGTTTTCTTGTTATTGATGATTTTCATGAAATGCCTACTTGGATAACTCAGGAAACTTTTGGTGTTAATAGTGTCTTTTTCTTTATTGTTACTTCAGTTATAACTTCATCAGAGGCTTAAGCCTTGACCTTTTTCGGTTGAAATCAATTTTTATAACGTCCATAAAAGATTTACTTATTGTCCAGTCTAGTGGCCTTGGATTAGTTTTAGCAAGCTTGGAGCAATATAGATCATGGTTGAAGTTACCACCTGCAATGTCGATATCAATGATTTTTTTGTTAATATAAATGAACACAGTAAATTCAGTGGGTCATTTCTAAATGGCAACTCCATATGCCTTGGTGATGATTTTTCTTACTTGAAATAATCAGACATTTTGCTTTTATGTCTTTTGCAGTTGGGCAAGTGGCATGTTGCTGATGAATATGATGGTCTAGTCAGAGAAATAACCTTCAGATCATTGTGCCATAGCCCCATGTGTCCTCCAGACACCGCCATGACAGAGTTACAGCATGTTGTTCTGTCCCCTGATAAGAGAACACTGGTATGTTTGGTTCACTCAATCTCATGTAGTTTCTTTTTATTTTTTAGCATTAGCTTCAAATGATTTACCCCAGTTTTATCATTTTTTTCATGCAAGTATGCAAACTCCTTTTATAATTTCAGTTCCTTTTTTGCTTAGGTCTTTGAGACTGTGCAACAGGTGCATGACATTCTATTTGGTTCGAACTTTGAGGTGCGTACTGAATCTCACCTGTTTTCTTCTTAATGCACTGTGAACAGAAGAGAACTGAGTTCCTTTTTCAGTAAATTATTAGTTTTCTTATCTCTGATGGGAAACCTATATGCGCAAAGTGGAAATGTTTTTTATGTATGACTTCTGAAAGTCAATTCTCATTAATTATATGGTATTTTCTGAGACCAATTTAATTGGAGGTAGTTATCTTCAGACAACTAAACACATATAGGTATCCTGTTGGGTTCTCTATGATAGAAGGTCAAGTCAGTCAACATATCCAACAAGGTCTTTTTACAAAGATGGAACAATGCCTACTTTATTTGGTCAGAATGTCTGAGGTTTGTCATGGAAGACCTTCATGAGCATTTGGTCTCATATATTAATTGGTATTAAACGTTTAAAATGGAGTCAACTATGTGGCTTTTATGGATAATATTGTTTTCAAGATTTTAAATTTTGTTTTGTGACCCATATTAGTCCCTGGCAAGATCAGTATTGGTCTGATATGCACTGTTCCGTTGTATGGTCGGCCCAATGATAAACGAGGGATAGAAGAGAAGAGGAGAAGATGAGGGCTATTGATAGTCAACAGCCATGCTTGTGACAGCTATCTAAATTAAGGAAAACATGTCTCAAACCGGATTGGGGGAAATTGCCTGGTACAGGTGCTGGTTCCCTCTTGGCCAGATTATATCTTGTCTGTGCAATATGACCAGTTTTTCGAACTTTGTTGTCCCTTTGTTTTGACAAAATATTGACCTAAGTTAAATTTGTGTTTATTAGCTTTCAGCTGAGGCTATAGAAATTAATGCCTCTATGAGAGCAATTATTCCAAGTTCATTGTACATTACAATTAGTGCAGGAGTTGAAGCCCATGATTGCTGATGTGCCACATGATTCTGTTCTCTACCTAAGATTTACTCCAGTTATAAACTTATAATAATGGACCACAATATAATGCAACGAGTTGCAATATTTGTATCCGGATGAGTGTAAAGATCAATAACCTATCTGATTAGTGCAGTACTAGTATATAAAATGACACAACTACCCATGTCTTCTGATACCATTTCATAAAACAATAAAAAACATGTACTAATATTGTTCCATATGTTTTTGATACTTGGTCAAACCAGTAAGTACCGGTTGATATGTAATAGTCAGACTGAATTATTATGATCCTGATTTCAATTATATTGTTGTTACAAGCATTTATCAGACATTTGAGAATGGGAAGATGGGTAGTCTTTTGTGATAGAAAGAAACTTCACATTCTTATATTTTTTCATGTACTAGTTTCAAGATTTTTGCTGTAGATTTGGACATGATGTTTATCAAACACAATAGATTACATCAATATTTAGGCTGCACAAATGGTGGTCCTTTAAAAACATCTTGAATGTCATGAGATCTAATTGATTAAGCAAGTATGGAAGCTGGAAAGGGCAGCTAGAATCTATCAGGTAAAAAGATTTATGAAGTTGCACACATGGGTCCTTTGGCAATTTAGAATTCATCTACCAGCATGCTTTTCGCTCACTTGGATTATTTGCACAAAGTTGTTGCCAGAAATATTTAGACTGTACTTTTATGGTGGCAAAATATTCATCTTCATGGATTATGAAACTTGTCTCCACTGGTGCTCCCAAGTTCTACTTCTTTGAACTGGCGTATATGACACCATAGTGGAATTATTCTAAGTTCTTAAGATCAATTCTCATCACAGGTATTGGTTTAGATGACATTGGACAGGCTGGGGTTGACTGTACTCGAATCATCCTCTCCATACCACTAAATCCCATCTGGTCCCCAAACCTGAATCCAATAAAAATACAATACCATTCTCAACCTATGTAAAGATTGATTACATCTATTTTTGGCCACCCCACCTGTGTCAAATTTTGGGGTTATATGTAACTATAATGGTATATGTCTTAGTTACATTTGCAATATAATAGAGAAAATTATTTATATGCAATTGTCTGTGCTGGCGTTTCCACAAAGCAGGATGGCTAAGGATGGGATTGGTTTGTTTTAGGATGGCATAACTGATACTATTCCAGCCCTAGCTGATCCTATTTTTGAAAGTCATGCTCCAACCCTGCCTCATGCCCCCAGTCAAAATTGGTCAAACTTAACCTGTTTACTGGATCAGTCTGGGGCAACATCTCCACCATGACTGGTTAGCCTCAAAATTGCCAAAATATACACTGAGAAAACAGCCATTATATGTTATCTTGACATATTATAGTAATAAATAAACGTCATTGCCTAAGTGTTCTTTTTCATTCAAATTATTTTATTTAAATTTCATTGATGGATGAGACATTTCTGTTCGACGGGCAATTGAAAAACTCCAAATCACATGGCTGGCTTAATGTTAGCACAAATAAGAATCTGTGAATAGACATAGATGGTGCTCATAATTGCTCTGTATTATAATTTAAGTAATTTGGAAGTTATGAGAAGTAAAATACATGAGTTTAATATTAAAAAGGCTCCATGTGCATTCAAGCCAAGTTAATTAAAAAGAGGTTTGGAGTTAGGAAGTTTTAGCGTGACAGGACCAATTTGAGCAGATGGTCGACCACCTTCTTGTTGTCTTGTAGCAGTAAGCATTTTTGCACAGGCATGCATGTGTGATGATGACATATGCAGAAATTTATAGTTGTAAGTGACCCTGATAGTAGCATGCAACTTGGAACCTTTTGACACCCAAAATATGGTACCTTTGAGTTCATCAGAACACTTTTCGTCAGAAAAGTTCATTTCTTAAGCAGCATATATTGGAAAGGATGCTCTTTTTTACTGAGTTAATTTGCTTCACTGGTTTGGTCCATGTGAGGAATCTTTCAGCTTATCGTGCTTAATAAAATTGCATCTTACTGTTGATCTTATTAGGTTTTATCACTACGTGGACTCTCAACTAGATCTGCAGAATTGTATCTTTGAGATGTAATTTATAATGTATTTCAGGTACATTGTAGGTGGTCAATGAAGACAATCTCCGACTCTTCCTGTACTATTGATATCCGAGTTGGTAAGTTGCTAGTCGGTGTCTCTATCATTTTCTCTGATTTTCTGCCTTCTTTTGTTGCTGTTTTGCTTCATGCAAAGCCAAAAAAGTTTCAAAAAAAAAAACATAAATGTCTTTTTCAGGTGCACATTTCAAGAAGTGGTGCATCATGCAGTCTAAGATAAAAGCAGGAGCTGTTGAAGAGGCATGTCATCATATTGTGATTTATACTTCCTACTTTCTTGGTTGTGATTCTAGAATAATTTACATTCAATGTTTTTAACTAGAACATTCTGTCTGTGTCCAATGCCCCATCTTGGATTATGATAAGAAGGGTGCAGTGGAATGATTAAACAGAAAAACAGCAAGACAAGGGAAAGAAAGGGTATATCAGGCCCCACAGACCATAATTCAAATCATAATTCAATTCGCAATATTCATGATAAAACTGAAATCCTAAATCAAGGCCAATGTGAAAAAAATAACAAATTAATCAAAAGTCAAATCAACTCAAAATTTATGACATCCTAAATCCCTAATATCTCCTAATCAAATTATCATCTCGAAGTCTTCATAAAAAAATACTACATAAATCCCCATAAACTTGAAAAAGTCCCTTCGATTTCGTCAAGTAGACTAAATTTGAAAATTGACTATATGTTTTCTGAAGCTAACTTAATAAATATGGGTGAGCTAAGACTCAACTGTGTGTTTGACCTGCATGAGATTATAGGTAGCCCGACACACTGTGTAGCATATATACTTCAATTTAAATGGTCTGCATTAAATATGAAACTTCTTAAAATGTTCACATAAATGGTTATCATGTCTATTTTACTTTTGGCAACTCTGGTGGCAGGTTTTTTTTTTTTTGTCGCATTTTGATCTCCAATATTTTATGTAGCCTTGTCTTGACCAATCTTTTGCTGTTTGCCAACCATTCTATTGGAAGTTTGTGCTACTTGTTTATTTTCAACATATATTTGAAGATACATATATTTGTGGCGCAGATTCTTAAGAATAGAAACTTCCACTGTCAGATTTAATTTCTTCCCTGCTAATTTTTTCAATTACTATTAACCTTGCTTAGGAAATAACAGTGGACTTCTTTGTGTAGTTACGATGCAAAGTATTTTGCTACATGAAAGAGTTTCTTGTTTTCCTCCATGGTTTCTCTTCGCTGAATGAATTAAATATGATATGCACATGTTGAAATCAGCACATTGTTCCATTTTGATGTAATCTTTCGTTGCACAGTACAAGAAAGAGGTGGCACAAATGTTAGAGATTGCACGCTCATATCTTGGCAAGGCAGGTTCCAGCCAGGAAAAGGTCGAGGCATCAGAAACTCCGTTAGCTCTCAGTTAGTCGAAAGTAATGGGTCAGATAACAGGTCTGCCTACTTACAGAAAATTACGCCTCTCAGCGGGTTCCATTCTTTGTCATTGTAACTGTAACATGCACAGGAATCTATGCTTTTTTTTCATGCCACCCTTCATGCAAGTGAAATAGTGGTGTCTTCTTTTATACAGATATGAGCAAACTTTTGTATAATGTTGATTTATTATCAAATACAGAGGACTCTTTTTCTTTTCATTTTTTCCCTTACAAAGTGTGACTTCCATCACCTTTTGTCACCCGCGATGCTCAGAAGTTTCTTCAACTGCTGCAGCATGTCATTTGCGGGCATTTTTTGTTGTGAATTGTCTGCTGAGTTGAACCTGTCTGTACAAACAAAACAATTTGAGAAGAATGAGGCTATTGTTGCTGCACTTGCTGATCTATCTAACATGATTGTGGCCGTTTATATGATCAGTACAGTCTAAAGCTATCATCATCGCTTTTCTTCTTGACGGATTAATTGTACCTGCAGGAAAATTCAACGAGATGTCTTCCCTTTCCTGCTTTCCGGTAAAGCTCTCATTCTGTGATCGATGGAATATTTGCTGTCTTTTGGGTCACACGGGGCAGCTATACTTACTCTTCTTGGAGGTGAAGTCCATTTAATTACAATTACGCTGGTAATTACGTCCGACGGCAAACGGTGGTAATCACTTCGAGGGAGACTTTTATTCGCTGGTCAATGTTTCATGTCGCATATTATCTAAAAAACAAAAATAAATATAGTTATAAAATATTTTCGGATCACTTTTCAGATTTTTTTAAAAATAAAATAAAATAATAGTTTAATGGTGTGATCGTCGATGCCGAGCTCAAGTCAATCTCTCTAAGCTTAAGTTAGGATGAAGATGAAAAATGGAGCGTTGGGCCAATAGTAATTAATCTTGGTAATAGTAAATTGTTGGGTTTTATAGTAGGTTGTGCCAAAATAAATATTATACAGCCTGGGTAGAATATTTTCTCTTAAATTTTTCATTGTTGTTATACTTGTTGATGAACTGATACGTCGTGATCGATAAGTTAGCACGGTCTGGTCGACAGGTCGATGTCGGGAGTCTTCGACCGACTGAGCTGGTTGCTGAGGTCGGTCACGCCCTCAGGATGAGGCGCTGGTTGGCGGCTTTCCGTCGGGATGCTAGTTGACGACTTTCCGTCGGGATGGTCGTAGCTCAGGGGTGGTCGTTTTCTTGCACAGAAGACCTTCGTCGGGTGATTGTCGACTTTGGCCTCTCAACGAGTAAGTCAGTGCTTGGTTGGTTTATTTTTTGCCTTTTCTTCGGCCAGATGTCGACATGAGATTTTTATATTACTATACGAGGGTTGACCGTACGCATTGCGTTGATGGCTAGGCTAGGCATGGTGGTGGCGGTGGCGTTGACTGTTGATCGTACGAGAGCCCCTCAATGAGTAAGTCAATGCTCCTTTTGCTGACTTGGCGATGTCTAGATGTGGCGTTGATTGTGACGTGGTTCGAACTCAAAATATACCTTATCAATACTCATGAGACTGTTAATGCTGTCCGAGCCTCGTCTTTGTTATTGACTAAGCAATCCCATCTCTTCAACGTTCACGAAGATTAACGGCTATTATCTTGTGGCTTGGATTATCTTTGGTGGAGTGCCCAATCCCATCTCTTCAACGTTCTAAGGTGCAAAGCTGAATCGCAGTTGACAGCGTGATTGACTAAGTGAATATTCTGTAGCAACCCAACCCGATCCGTCCACGAGGGTTTGTATCGCTGCGTTAAAGGGACCACAATTCGTAAGGGCATGGATGTCAATAGGTCGACATCAGGAATTAGGGTTTTGTCGTCGCCATATATAAGCCAAGCCAACACTCTTCTCCTCTGGTTCTAGGGTTTCCAGTAACCGGGGTGCCAGCGGCGGCCAGCCTTTTCCTTCGGAAACCCATCAAGATGGTAACTTTCTTACCCGCTTGGCATCTAATGTTGGTGTGCTGATTCTCACGACGTATGGAATTAATGTTTCTGTGTGTGTGTGTGTGTTCTGTTGATTCATCCGGTGATTCGATGCCTGGGGCGGTTCTTTTTATCTAAGGTGGTAGTCTCTCGTTCGATTGTTCTTTATGCAGTTGGCTTTAGAGTTCCCTTTTCGAATCCGTCATTTGATGCTAAGATCTACGCGTTTTTGCTTCCCTTTTTTCGTTCCGTTGTATACAAGGATATCCTCTTTTCTTTTTTGCTTGCAAGTTGTTCTTTTTGCCGATATCCATTGCGTTTGTGTTAGCTACTTCAAGCAAAAAATGTGATTTTTTTTTAAATAATTTGTGGATGTTCTCAGCCGAAGCAGATTCATGAGATTAAGGATTTTCTCCTCACTGCGAGGAGGAAAGATGCGCGTTCGGTGAAAATAAAGAGGAGCAAGGATGTCGTCAAGTTCAAGGTCCGCTGTTCCAAGTACCTGTACACGCTGTGCGTTTTTGACTCGGAGAAGGCAGACAAGTTGAAGCAATCTCTTCCTCCAGGTACGTGGTGGTGTCTTCAATGTCTCTCGCATGTTTCACAGCAGCAGATGATGCTCGGAGAGTGTATGAAATTTCTCCTTTTTCGAACTGGTGGATGTGGAAAGATGCTTCTGTGCTCGTACGCATTAGAATCCATTTCTCTGTGTGCTACTATTCTCGCTTTATCGCCGGGCCTTCTTGGACACCTGCAAACTATAATTACTCGATTTTCCCTCGTTCTGCATTAATCCTATGCATAATTTTTTACCAAGACAATCATGCATGTCTAGTAACACTAGACATGCATCTCGGCCTTTCCTTGCTCTACTATTTTCTTGAGCTGCCGGTAACAACTGTATCGATGATATGGTTGAGAACACTGAAGCCTTCTTAGAGCCATCACACATTCATTCAGATACATGTTACTGAATGACGTTGTCGCTGGTGCAGCTCATCAGCATCCTTCCGGAGAACTCCAGGGCAATGTTCTATTCTTTATCAAGCATACTTTGACTCTAGATACTTGTAAAACTTTATCAAGCTATGCCATCACACATTCATTCAGATTCTGAATCAGAATATTCTTAATGTTGGAAGCACTAGTCAGTCGTTGGGTAGGACTACCAGTATGGATAATTTCACCTCTTACAGAGACTTTATAAATGTTTTAGCAAACAGATTATAGATCAGCTAACATCAGGGTGCTATTCTTCCATCCTTGCTGAAGTCACATGGGATAGTTCACCAAAAACTAGAAAGATTTTGTGTGAATATGTCTGGGTTCATGTCTAATTTTTTATTGAAGGGTTGGATCTCTGGTTGTGTGCCTCAGGCAAGTATTGTTCTCAACCAAATATATATACACACACACCTGTGCCATGATCAAGGAGAAAGAGCAATAACTACAGGTGTAATTGAAACTTCATTACATTTATGGTTTCTGCTAAGCAGCAGAGGAAAAAAAAAAAGCAAAGTAAAACAGGGGAGATTTGTTTACTAGCTGATTGTTTATGAATCACGAAAACCATTTATATGTCGTCCAGCCTTTGCTTTCTGAAAAAAGTTTTTGTTGCGATGGTGTGCTATGTCTTGTTTAATTAATTACAGGTCCTTTACCTTGTGATCCATTCACCAATGATCTCTTGGAGAATGCTTCGAAATTAATAAGTTGGGTGTAATGTTGCAGGTCTGAGCGTCCAAGAAGTATGAAGTCGAAGATACCATCTTGCCGTGCCGAGGAGGTTTCTTATCAGTTTCTGATTTTATTACTCATGTTTCCCCAAGTTAAGACTTGAATTTGTAATCTTGAAATCAACTAATTATGTACTCTGAATGTTCCATCGGCCATTTTATTTAATTTAATCTGAAATTTTGGTATTTGGTTTACTTTCATGTGTTGCTTATATTTCGGTGTGGGTGTGTTTGTGTGATGCATGCTATAAGCAGTCACAGAAGGTGTATGTTTTCGTTGTTATATCGAAACCATGGCTGTGATTTGACAATCAAATTCTGGGAACAATCGAGACTGGATAAGCTGTCGGTTCAGCTATTCTCATGTTTCCTCATTTTAAGGTTGGCTTCTTCGCCGGATTGGTACCATCTTGTTAATGCTGGCCGCCCGCCGTGTTCCAAGTATTCCAGCCGTAAACACAGGGCACCAAGCTCTTCCTTTTTCCTGGTCAGAGTTTTCCATCTCACCGCCGGTTTGCTAGAGAGATCGCAATGGTCATGCAACGAGATGTGACATTATTAGGATACAATAAATCTTCCCTACTAATCATATGCGATCGAAGCTTCTATCAAATATAACTAACTCAATCATCTTGACTACGCCGCCGAGCGAGCTTCTGTCGAATATAACTAACCAACAGTTAAAGATGTTGATGATTACTGGTAAGGAAACATTATACACAGATGATATCATGTCGGCCGGCTTTCTTAATGGGTTGGGAACGATCATCGAAGAAAAGTGTGATACGAGCGTGCAAATGTTTTGGCCTCTCGTGTGGTACCTCTCTCTGCTGCACCTGTGGGGAGTCCGGCACTTTGTGCAAGGTTGGAGATACTTGAGGTCTGCAATTTCACGACTGTGAGTTAAATTTGGACAGATATAGAGAACAAGGAAGGATGGAGTATGAGTGCACGCTCAGACACCCAGCCGGATCTGCCTGTGCACTTCCTTCCTTCCTTCCAAAGAGTGTGTGTGTGTGTGTGTCTCTCTCTCTCTGTGTTGTTTGTCTGTCTGTTGGAAATCATCGACCGGAATCGCCCTTTTCGGTGTGTATGTGTGTCCTCCTTTGTCTTGTCTACAGCTACTAAACACCCTTTTGCATGCATGCATGCATGCATGTTTCGGTCTACCACTGGCTGGGAAAGATGCCGAGGCACGAAACTTAATCGGTGAGGGAGTTGAGGTATGTGCATTGACTCGGTTAAAACAAAAAATCCAACATCCATATATAATTAACTAATAAAGGTATTATTTATGGAGGATTAAGTATCAAAGTCAACTCCGATACAATTCCTCCCATGCATGCTTAAGAGCGGCGAATCACAACTTGGCACCAAAGGCAAAGGTACCCACAACCTGAACATAAAGCAGGAATCGTGAAGTTACTATCTATCGATGGACACGAGTAAAAGAAATCACAACCATTTTATCTCGATAAACTTATGAGCTTTTGATTCGTCTATTTCTCAACGAATGTGAAACTAAATCCTTATCGATTGAGATGTAATTAGTTGATAAAATAAGTATTGGGTGAGCTATAAATACTTGACAAAACAAAGGTGTCTGATTAAGTTAGTTGATAAAGGGTGATCTGTACTCCTCCATCGTCGTCAAATTATATTTATCTTTACGAGTACTATAATAAAGTTGGTAACCAATTAGGTATGAGATTAATTAGTAATTATTGGTTTTGTTAAGAGGTATATCAAACTCAATCATCGACTCAATTAAAATACTATTCATGGCATATGGTACCGTGTGATTGGGTCCAATGTAGCCACCCCTATCTATCATAAAAGAATACAGTGTAACCATACAAAATAAGAGAGAGAGAGAGAGAGAGAGAGAGAGAGAGAGATGCGTCCACTGGGAAAGTGCAGTCCAATGCTTGCGTATACATTCCAACGAAGCACAATATTTTTTTTATGAGGTTTCACATATGTATCCTTTCGAAAGTTTAGAAGAAAGAGTATATTTGACCCCTTCAAATTTTAATATGTATATATATATATATATCTCTTCAAATATTTTTCGTATATATTTGACCCTAACACTTTTCGATGATCAATTTGGCTTCTCATTTCTAGGACTTCAATTCAGGATGATGAATCTAAATTTGAGGATCATCTAAAATATATAGAATATTTTTAAGAATTATTTATAATGATTTGAGGATCAAAATCATTACGACGAGGACCAATCGATAGAGATTTATTTCCTATATTACATCCTTTTGAGTTTATATAAAAATAGTTAAATGTGAAGGGGTGTATGTGCAAATTTTCTTTAGAAAAGATCCCATCACTCTCTGGTGAGCTGACCGCTGACGGTAACCCCAACGCCACCGCATCCATCGGAGGCATCGACCATCGCTGAGACGCCACGCAATCGATTCCACATGACGTAATCAAAACCCCTAATTATTCCCACCTAATGCCAATCGCCCTCAAAATTACTACGAGTCACAAACTCTTCTTCTTCTTCTTCTTCTTCTTCTTCTTCTGCCTCCCTTTTAATGATGATGATGTAGAAGAAATAAATTGTTAGTCCGACGAGAAAACGAAGCACAAGCGAAGAACAAATTGCAGTACATCAAATCAGAGCAAATGAGCTTAATAATCATACGATCGAAGCCTTCGAAACTGATATCTCAACAGACATAGTTTGGTACTTTTCTCTATCTCATCCTCCTCTTTTTTCTCTTCCTCGGGTTGTAATCGATATAAAAAACAGGTTTTAATTGGAAGCTCACATCTCATCAAGTTATATTCCTCGAATATGATTTAGAAAATCGAATTTTCTTATGCTTTCTCCTCTTTAGATTGTTATTAGCGAATGTGAGATTAAAAAAACAGAAACAGGTTCAGAAAAACCTTTGAGTCGCGTCAGTCTTCGGCCGCAGACATCCCCACCAATCACACTGCTCCTCAAAGACAGTTGAGAGAGAGAGAGAGAGAGAGAGAGAGAGAGAGAGAGACTTTACCTCTGTCGAACGCTGGTCGCGTCGTGTGTCCGGGGCGCACTGCTTTACCCCTGTTCCCGGTTGCTTATTCGGGGATGTGATCGATCATAGACCGGCTTCTTTGCGGTACGAGAGAGCGGACTACTTCCACTAAAAAGGTCGTCCCTTTGGTCGTATCAGCGGGGGATCGGAGCTCCCTTGTCACCCCATTTTCCTCTTTGAAAGACTGTGCGCCAAGGATTCGTATCTACGCCCTTCTTGAACCGGAAACGGGGAGATTGATCGGTTCCTCAGCAAGAAGATTGGGAAAGGAGGCGCTTTTGTTGGTCCATCACCGGCCCCTGGGCTCCCGGCGTGCGAGCTTTCCGCCAGAGTTTGTACAAAGGTTGGCTTTGTTGGGGCCGCGGCCATTTTTTCCCTTTTCGGATCAGTGAAATGACGAAAAGGAAGGTTTTCTTTTCCTTTGTTGATTGACTTGAATGAGGGTTTCGTCCTTGAGATCTATAAAGATCCATCTTTTTTGTCGTTGGATTTGGGATAAAGATGTTGAACTTGTTGAAAGATCGCATCTTTTTCATCCGGTCACCTTACAATACAGAGTTGTTGATCCGTTTGAGACGGATTTTGATTGTCCTTTTGGATCTCAAGAGCCAGCTTGCGCAATTTTTTACCTCTTTGATCGGTTTCATTGTGGAAAACTGTCTTCCTTTGCCCCTCACCATCTCGTGGTTGGCAGTTTTAGTCTGTATCTGCCTCGATTTGAAGTTTTCTTCTATGCTTCTTGTTGTATTAGGGCTACTCTCGCATAGTTGTTATATGGGAAATTAACTTCATCTCTCCGTTGCGTGATTCATTGATCCGTGGATGCTCATCGTGTGGTCTATCCTAAATGATTTTGCTTTCCGGGCACTTCACTTTGTTGTTGAAGTCTGTGGTGGTCAATGTCTTAACTCACTGCACAAAATTCATTTTCTGGTCTGGCCTCTTTTGGCAACTCTGCTTACGGCCTGCCTATTTCATTTCATTTGAAGTCTGCACATCTAGTTCATTGACTATTTCTATTAATTCCAAGCCTGCACATCTTGTTCCTTGATTGAAATGTCTGGATTTACTTCCTATTTAAAACTTCAAAGTTCTGACCTCTGAAGTTTTATGTCCGAAATCTTTTGTTCCAAGTCACAATGCAAGCATTTGGTAGAATTTGCTGACAAATCACTTTTCATTACTATGGAAACCGTGCCACCGATAACCTTGTTCTCATATTGTAGTTGTAAGATATGATCTTCTCACGGTATGAAATCCCAGTTTCAGCATTCCAACATCTCAAATTCGTTGTTTATTGGTTGTATATTGGTGTTTGTTGTGATTAATACCTGATTTTCTTTGTCGGAAAAACATATCGGGAATGTATTATTGAGAAGTTTTTTGTTTGCAAATAATTCTCCAACAAAATATGCAAGAACTGAACTTGATTGATTTTTGTAGGTTCTGGTTTGTGTTATGTGTTTGTGCAGCCATTACATAACCAATACTCATGCGGCTGCTTTAGAATATCAGCACCTTGTGCAGCATAAAATGGTTTTCTGTGGTGGTAATTCAATAGCAAAGAGAATATATAAGTTGAATCTGCATTGTTCTCCAAGCTTGATCAACTTTTCTATACATGCATAAGAATAACCGACAAGCCAGCAATAATCTCTATTCGTAATCACATGACTATTTTTGTGTATTAAAATTTTCTCTCCTTTCTTGCAGACTAATGTGCTTGAGAGTTGCAGCAAATGGCTTCATTGGTCCCAGGTATCCTCATCAAGCTCCTCCAGCACATGAACACTGATGTTAAGGTTGCTGGAGAGCATCGGTCATCCCTCCTCCAGGTTGTGAGCATTGTTCCTGCTCTTGCTGGGAGTGATATCTTCACCAACCAAGGATTTTATCTTAAGGTGTCTGATTCTTCCCATGCAACATATGTTTCCCTGCCTGATGAGCACAATGACCTCATCTTAAGTGATAAGATCCAACTAGGTCAGTTCATTCATGTCGACCGCCTTGAGGCAGGCTCCCCTGTGCCCATCCTTAAAGGTGTGAGGCCACTTCCTGGTCGTCACCCATGTGTTGGGAACCCCGAGGATCTCGTTGCCACCAATTCTCTTGGTTTCCTTGATGCAGAGAAACCAAAGCCATCCAGTGACTCGAAGCATAACCACAGCACATCTTCAGAAAATGAAAAGAGCAAGTTGGGGACCTCTAAGCTAACTATTAAAACACAGGATGTGGACAAGAAAAAGTCTTCGCTTAGTAAGTCAAGCTCTTTTCTCTCAAGGCAAGCACAGGATGTGGACAAGAAAAAGTCTTCACTTAGTAGGTCAAGCTCTTTACTCTCAAAGCAAGCATGCAATGGCAAATTGGAGGAGGACACTGTCAAATCAAGATCAATGAATTCACGGTCGATACCTTCATCACCAACCAGTGTCTATTCTTTGCCTGCATCATTTGAGAAGTTCTCCAATGAAATAAAGAAGCAAGCACGAGCCAAGGGCCTAAAGAAGCCGGCGTCACCAAGAGTTGGTCTGTTAGAGAAGGCAGCCTCTGTCTTGAAAGTAACCACCGCCCGTAGGAAGTCTTCTGCTGGGAACTTGTTAGGAGATTTGGTACCAAGCATCGAGTTAGGACCCAAGGCTTTGAGAAAAAGCTGGGAGGGGAATCTGGAGTTCAAGGGTAGAGATTGTTCTACCTTGAAAGCAACCAAACTTGACACAAAATCTGAATCTAGGAGCACCACCGTGAGTTTATTTCTGAATTGATCCTAATTTATCTCTCTCTATATATTTGTGTTTATATATCTCGGTTGCTATTATTCTATAGAACATTGTGGATTTATTAAAGCTAGTTGCTATTATTCTATAGAACATTGTGGATTTTCCTTGTTTCTTTTTCGTGGAAATAAGTACATTAATGGTTAGTTTAATAGAAAAAGATTCTAATATTTTGATTGTGAAAAGCTCTCTTGTTATGTTGTTCTC
Source organism: Musa acuminata AAA Group (assembly GCF_036884655.1). Lineage (NCBI taxonomy): Eukaryota > Viridiplantae > Streptophyta > Magnoliopsida > Zingiberales > Musaceae > Musa > Musa acuminata. Next base: position 33,588,886 of record NC_088348.1, read on the forward strand.
ATGATTGTAGAAACTTTATATACTATTAATAAGTATCTGATTCATTCTCTACGGGAAACAGGTGGACTTTTGAAGTGGAACTTTTGTTGAGTTACAAAGTCAAATAATCAAGGCAATCTTGCAGATTTTTTTTCGTTGTACAATGAAAGCAAACTTGCAGATACTTTTTTTAGAAAAAAACGTGCAATTAGATACATACAGTTCCAAGATATGAATATCAATCTGTGCACCACTATATCACCCAAACATAAGAACAGTGAAGTTAGACTTATTTATTTTCAGCACATTTATAATGGATCTTTAGAAGCCAAGTATGAACTGTATTTCACTCGGGTGTCATAGCATTTACTTTTTCTAACTTGCAGGCTCCTCGACGGAAGCCATTGACAAATGACAAACTGTTACCTAAGGAGGATAGCAAGATTCAGTCTCCCATGAAGAAAAACACTGCAAGTGCTGCTGCAGATGATTCTGATAAATCCGCTAAACAGCGACCTGCTGCTGTAAAGAAGTCTTCAGAGATCACTCACAGTCTAAATTTTGCTAACTTAGTCAAAGTTGCTCCTAACAGAAAATGGACAGATGGTAGTGTCTCATGGCAACCAGTTCCATCATCTCTTGCAAAACTAGGAAAGGTATGAATGATGTTATTATGTGATCTGACAAAACTAGATTCATTATTTAAGTTGTTAAGATTGTTCTGTGGTTTGTCTAAGTTTATAAAAAATCATCCTTTTTCTGTCTTCATTGTTGTATGTAACTAGTGTGTCTTAGACCGTTTGAATCTGAATATGTTCCTTGTAGCTTCACTATATTCTAAAGGAGCTAAGCTAGCCATACACAAAAAATATTGCTGGTACATATTTGTGTTGGCATCTACGTGGAGATGCAGACTGTTGTATTGTGAAACTGCAATCCATGGTTCACATAGGTTTCATATGACACCCGTAAGTGCCACTTGGCACAATGTATGTACCAGCCGTAGGCTGACACATCAAGCATTCCTTCTGTGTAACCATGTCTCTATGATTGTAAGAGTAAAAGGATCTTGGTAATGCTATGTGGTGGTGACCTGGACTAACAGATCATTTGTAAATTTTTAGGGGCTTTTGAAGTACAGGGATGCAGCACAACTGGCTGCTGTTGAGGCTATGCAAGAGGCTTCTGCAGCAGAGACCTTGATTCGGTGCTTGAGGTAATTACCATTAGAAGTTATTTGTCATAACTTTTATCGTGCAGCCATCTATGTATTGGTTGTCAAGATCTCTGCATATCATAGGATCTTTCATGGCGTGCTACTTGAATTTCTACTTATAGATTCTTTTATTCACCTTGATCTAATTTTGTATCCTTGATAGACAGAGGCTGTCCACGATATTCTTGTCTTAATTTGAGGCATCTGACTCTTTTAACATAACCTTCTTGTGATAGAATGCCTCCCATTTTACACGTTCGAGTTTCTACATGATAATTATCTTTTGATGATCTGCTTTGTCCAGTACAAGTTATATCCCTTGACAATTACCTGATCTAAAACTATAACTGCTTCATCAGCTTTGCTGTGAAAATTTCTCAAGCAAAAGTTCATCTTAAAAATATTCTTTGTCATGTACATTTTTGTTTTACATTTAGCTATCAGATTTTTGTGAACTAACATCCATGCAATAGTAAATTTGCTTGGCACCTTCCAATCTATGAGGATATTTGAGTTCTTGCACTGCTAGTGACTGTAAGGCTCTGCCCTGTGACTAAATTCAAATAAATATTTCAACTATTTCTCTTTTTTTTTTTTTGGTCACAAAAAAACTGGTGCAAGATTGCTTTATTGTGTTAACACAAAAGGCTATTGAATGCTTAGTAGGCTGAAGTTTTCCTGCTATTATCATCTATGTTATTCTCGATAGTAGGATAACCTTTAAGTGAAAATTGTCACTCTAACTGGCTTCTACATACATCCTTTAGAATTCTCAGGAGAGTTTTAGAATCCCTTGGACCATAATTAATCCCTGTCATAATTAGATACTGCAGAATTAGGGGAGCTTAGTGTGATTTCGGGAGAGTGAATGAATCCAGATTAGATGCGGCAGGAGTGACAGAAAACTGAGTGAGGATCAATTAGAATAATGAGTGGAAATATAGTCACCTTGAAAGCTCAATTGTCGAAAATGGTTCATCTCACGGAAACTTTTGGAAAAAGAACTGATCTTTTTGTTTTTGTAATCTGAATCTTTGCATCATTAACATCCAATATCTTCTTCTGTGTCCTGCAAGTTTCTAGATTTTCCACAGATTTTGAGTTCTGGATATCTCCAGACTGATACTTTTGTTTTTTTTTGTTTTTCCCCTGCGAAGTGGGACAGATGAATTTTGCGTTGAACTGACGTTGATTACTTGTTTGTTCTGTCACAGTATGTATGCTGAGCTAAGCACCACGTCCAAGGAGGACAACCCGCAGCCGGCCGTGGAGCACTTCCTCGCCCTCCACTCCTCCCTCTCTCGTGCCGTCACGGTCACCGACTCCCTCTCCAAGACCAAATCCCGGAGCCTGGCAGTAACCTCACCGGAGACGCTCCCGGGCGTCGACCCAATCCCGGAAGAAGTCCTGAGAGCCTCAGCTGACAGCCGACGCCGCGCCACCTCCTGGGTCAGCGCCGCCCTCGCCACCGACCTCTCCCCCTTCTCTCTCTACGACCACAAGCCCTCACCTGCCTCCGCTGCGTCATCGGTGGTGGTGGTCCTCGAGGGTTCATCCAAGACTGCGGTCGCTTCCTCGAAAGTCTCCCATCAGTCGAAATCCAGGTCGTCCCCGGCGTTGGCGTCGGCGACCAGGGGGAAGGCTCGGGGAGCGGCGCCTCCGTCGCCGCCTCCGGAGTGGCAGCGCGGCGGAGGGCTGGAGGAGGGGGCGGCGCTGGCACGGGCGTTGGAGGGGGAGGCCCAGGTATGGTTCCTGGGGTTCGTGGAGAGGTTCCTCGACGCCGACGCGTCCGCGCCGGGGCCGTCCGACCGGGAGCAGGTGGCCGCGATGCTGTCGCAGCTGAAGAGGGTGAACGACTGGCTGGAGGCGATCGGCCGCCGGCGAAGCGAAGGGGAGGCCGATTCGGAGCCGGAGGACGGCGAGGGTCCTGGCGAAGGCGTGCCGACGGAGACGGTCGAGCGGCTTAGGAAAAAGATCTACGAGTACCTGCTTACCCACGTCGAGTCCGCTGCCGTCGCGCTTGGCGGCGGGGTCCAGCTCTCGGCGCCACAGCCGCCGGCGCCGGCGCCGCCCGCGAGCGCAGGCCGGCCGGGTCGAAGGGGATGACAGATATGGGACTGCACGAATCACGAAGCAGGCGATGGCCGGGGACTTGTTGAGTTACCGGACTCCGTTTCAGGATCCTATTGCCTGGAAATGCTGTTGCGTGATCTAACCAATACCATGACCCAGCATCTGATCCCTGGAGTGGAGCATCCTAAGGGTGTGTGATAGAGTCGATTCTTTGCTAGTCTATCGTTTAATTTTCTCGTGGAAGACCCCAAGCATATGGTGGTGTTGAACTCTCTGGTTGCCTGTGCTGCTGAACTAATTGTACTTACCGGTGACGAACGATTTGGAGGTAGTCAGCCTATTAGCATGACACGTACAGATCGATATTGCAATCGAATTAATGAAGTTTTGTTCTAGCTGAGCATGCTTTAGATTTCAGCAAAAAAAGAATTGATATCTGGAGACGTTCTTCTGATGGATGGAAAAGGGTGTGGTTTCTTCAAACAAGTAGTAGTTCTGTGCGTGCAAAACACGTACAATAAATTAATTAATACGAAGACGAAGATAATAGGCATAAGACTTTTAAGTTTTCCCCTCGAGCACGTGACCGGAACAGACGGGCCGGTTATTGGTTCTTACGGCCCAAATTGTTATGGGCTCCAAAATTCCAGATGTTGAACCTCAAAACGGGTCACCGTGAAAGCGCTCGAAACCCGTCACGCACCTATAAATCCCTAAAACCCTATCGGTTTGTTTTTGTCTTCTACTCCTCGCTGCAGAAACCCCAATCCTCGCCAGGGGCTTCGCCATCCATGGCGGCGCCGACTCCACTGGCCCTTAAGCGGAGCTACCGCTGCGTGTCGTCGCTGCAGCAATTCTACAGCGGCGGCCCTTTCGCCGTGTCCTCCGACGGCGCCTCCCTCGCTTGCGCTTGCGGCGACGAGATAAAGATCGTGAACTCCTCCGATGCCTGCGTACTGGCGAGCCTTGGCTGTGATTCAGAGTCTGTTACCGCCTTCACCTTCAGCCCCGATGGCTGCTTTCTCTTCTCCGCAGGCCACAGCCGACTGATCCGGGTTTGGGATCTTTCCTCCCGCAAGTGCGTTCGTTCTTGGAAGGTACGTAGGAACAATAGGATGCACCGATGAAAGCTAATAAAGCTCGACTCTTCATCCTTCTAGGTTTTTAATACAAGAAACAAAATGTTCACAAATTTAAGTTTGAAAATTTGAAAGCATCTTTGATCCGTATCGTAGAGAAACTAAAATTTGGAAATTTGTGGTTTTGGTCAGATATGACTCCCTTGTTTTTCATTTTTTAAACTAACTTAGGGATGCATATCACATCGTGCTCTTTTTCATTTACTCTGAAAGGTCTGATCTTTTTTTCTGCAGATTTCTCATTTCAACGACTTGTACTCTGTCTCTCTTTGATTTTTTTTTTTTTTTTTTTGTGGAGTCGTGTACTCTTAAGAAGGATGATTCTGGGAATAACTGTTTAAACTTTTTTTTTCCAAAACTGTTTAATCTTTTATATGTGGTTCCCTACAGCTCTGATAGACAAATCATGAGTAGTCTATTGGATGATTAATGGAGAAAGTGAAAAAAAAGCATCATTCAACCTCTACTATCAAAATTTGCCTATTTAGTAATCTAATTGATAATTATGTTGGACCATGTCCTTATCATTTATTAAATTTTTTGAGTTCAAATTTATCACATGGAAAAAAATAAGTGGTCAATTTTTTGTGAGCAGGGCCATGATGGTCCAGCTATGACCATGTCATGCCATTCTTCTGGTGGTTTGCTAGCAACAGGAGGAGCAGATAGAAAGGTTTGTGTTTGGGATGTAGATGGTGGTTTTTGCACGCATTTCTTCAAAGGTCACCAGGGAGTTGTGACATGCATCAAGTTCCACACCGACCCAAACCGGTTACTTGTAAGATTTACAATACATTCTTTTTCTATGTTCTTGCCTTAAAATCTATCAGTTGCTGCTAATAGTAAACCATGGTTTCCTAAATCTTTTCTCTTAACAAATTCATCAAGTTAGCTAGCGAAACCATAATTTTTCATCAGTTGTTTCTTTGAATAGAAATGCTTAAAAGCTCTCAACTGCTCTTAAATTACATGGTCTACGTAGATTGCTTTATAGGAAACCTTGAAATTGTGAGGGTTATTCTCCAATCTTCGTAACATTTTTCATAATAAGTGAAGAGTTTATTCTTTGTTTGAGAGCAACAAGTGACAGTCATCGGTCTCTCCATGGAGTATGATGAGAGGCGGTTATGTTCAAGGAGTATAAGTGTAGTTGTATCTAACGTTTGTTTATACTATCTTGTTATTTATCTGTCCTGGGTGGAGCAACAGTTTCTACTTTGTACAAGTTGAGAAACATCAGCCTTTTGATATACCAATGTGAAGAAGTTAAGGGACTTAGTGGAAGCATGTTGTTGTTAGTGTTGTTAAAGCCACTAGATGCTATGCAAGGTGCTTGCCAAGTTTCCAAAATGCTTGAGGTGTTAGGTGCTCGTGCGAGCTAAGCAAGGTGCCTACCTTAAAAAAACAATGAGAAAATATAGTTAAGGATAAAGGTAATAATTAGAAAATGAATTCAATCAAACAACTAAAGAGCCATGTTAGATAAGATTGAGAGTATGGTTATATACAATACAAAACTGTAAGTATGATTGCAATGGAAGGAGCAAGATTTTGATTGTCACTACAACCACTTCTTCTAACTAGGTGCAAAAAATTATGCAAAGTTTAAGTGGACTATACTGAACCATGCCCCATTTGGGTGTGATTCATGCTTGAGTCGTGCATAATCCTGCTCGGGCGGCATGTGGATTCAGGCTTATGTTGTGTGTGATTCATGGCTTGGGTGAGCCGAGTCGACACTACACTTAAGACACCCGTGCCTGGTCTGGAGAGGCTTGAGGTGCTCGAGCCTTGCCCTACCTTGCTCGAGCTCTTAGGCAGGTGCCCAATCACCTTTTGGCAACATTGGTCTTAACGTGTTCTTTCCATTCTTGAATTCTGTTAATGCATGTTATGGAATAATCTTTTTTGGAAGAAAGTTGATGTAGTTATCTTGTTAAGAAATAACTTGCAATTGATCGGAAAAATGAAGTGGTCTATAGCAAGGAAAAATGAAGCATGACTCTTTTTTAACACCCATCCATTTTTTTTATTGTCGGTAGAAGTTTGAATGATGATCATATTCAACTTATAGCTTGATGCTATGCAGAATATTCTATGGGTCCCAGTATACTCTCGATGTGGATGATAGCCTCCATACAATGTTTATCTGTTAATTCACATTCTCCTTAACAAGAGGCTTACTATTTATCAACTGAACATTGCAATATGATGATCTTGATTCTATTTTTACCTCCTTAAAATGTGTTTGAATCTTTCATGTGTTGATCATTGTGTGCTGGATATACCAGCTATTCTCAGGTAGTGATGATGCCAGTGTTCGAGTTTGGAATCTTGAATCTAAAAAGTGTGTTGCAGTGCTGGAAAAACATTTCTCACCAGTGACTTCATTGGCATTATCTGAAGATGGCCAAATTTTACTGAGTGCTGGAAGAGATAAGGTATGATCTAAACTTCAAAATTATTGTCCTTGATTTTAATTGTATTAAAATCTTAATATTGATTTTGCTGCTTTGATTACCGCAGGTCTATCTTAGGCAATTCATTTGCAAAGATAATTTTCACTTTAAAAAAATCAACATGATTCATGTTGGAGAATTATACCTTGTTTATAATTTTTTGGTGTGAGGAACTCATTTATTCTTTTGTGATTAATGGTGTTCTTCCTTTCCCTATCTAAATTAATTAAGCTATCTTATTTGGACTGAAAGATTGCTGCCAAAATTGATCCCAAGCAAGGACAAATTGTAGGGATATGAAATTTGATTAATATCAAATTTAAGGAAAGAGAAGGCCAAGCAAACACCAAAGTTGGTGCCTAAGCTCTCAAGCAAGATTAGCTGGGACAACTAAATTTGTGTTCGGCAGCTGTGGGATCCTAAACCACCATGATGGCAATGAAGACCTCCGCTTGGACAAGGGCCTTTCAATTTGATTTTCTGTTTGTCTTGTGTTTTTGTATGAATGTTTGCTCACACTTTTAGATATTATAGTAGATTGTATTTTAATTTTGGTTAACAATACAAACCCATGAACAAGGCTAAAGCCTTGTTTAATTTATTCAATCTATGTCAATAATTCTGCTTTTAAATTTGATTTTGTTGATGTATCAGTTTTTGTATCTAGCTTGAGGAAACAAGTCAACTATTCTTTAATTTTTTTTTTTGTTGCTAGATGGGTCTATTAAACTGTCATTTTCTTGCTCTTTTGCCTATCATAATGTAAATTTGCTAGTGGTGACTTTATCTGTAATTTGATACATTTGTAGTTACAAATTCAACCATATATTTTCTGTGCACTATGTCGTTGTATTCAATATTGTTTCCGTGTTGACCAACAATAAATTAATTTGAAAACCATACAGGTTGTGAACAAATGGGACCTGCGTAACTATAGCTTTAATATGACAATACCAACATATGAGATGGTGGAAACCGTTTGCATCATTCAACCTGGTAATTGTTTGTCTGCCCTTTTGGAAACCAGTGGGCATAGAAAACCTGGTGCTTCAGCTCCAGTTTACTTTCTGACTGTTGGTGAACGTGGGATTGTACGTATATGGAGCTCGGAAGGGTATGATTATCAAACAAAACTTGTAGCACTTTCTTGTCCTTTTTCTATGCTTAGGAGATTGTTTTATGAACTAATTCTGTAGGTCTCTTTTGCAACAGTGCAGTTTGCTTATATGAGCAGCAATCTTCAGATGTAACCCTTGGCTCTGATGAGGATGACTTGAGAAGGGGATTCCTATCAGCTGTTGTATTACCTTCAGATTTAGGATTGCTCTGTGTAACCGCTGACCAGCAGTTTCTGTTTTATTGCCCTATGAAATCTGCTGGAGGAATGCTTCAGTTGAACTTGTACAAGAGACTTGTAGGATATAATGAAGAGATTCTTGATATGAAGTTTCTAGGTGATGATGAACAATATCTTGCTGTTGCTACAAATCTGGAACAGGTAAACTTTTGAATTGGTTCTTTTAAATTTGATGATCCAATAAATACTTGTATTCAACATGCTGATCAGTCGGCATCCATATTGGTATTCTTCTCCTTAATTATTATACTAGCTTGATTGTAGGAGTCTTATTTTGTGATGTTTATTTACTTTGTGATGCATAATGGTGGTCTAAGAATATTGCATTTTGATTTTCTAAAATTGTGTATCTGAGCAAGAGAATTATGTATTCATCCATTGTTGGATAAAAGCAAGTCGGTTTTTCATATTTGATCTTGACCATGTGCAGGTGCGAGTATATGATGTTGCATCCATGTCATGTGCCTATGTTCTAGTGCGGCATACAGACATTGTTGTCTGCATTGACACTTGCATTTCAACTTATGGGAGAACGATGTTGGTAACAGGAAGCAAGGATAATAGTGTGAGTGACATTCCTGCTTGCTTACAGTGCTGTTCAACCGTTATTTCAATTTTTTCTCTTTTGAAACACAGAATGATTAGGGCTTAGATTACCATGTCAAATGATCTCTATGTTGAATCTTGGACCCGTAAGGCTACAAACTTGTGCTTATGATGGCATAGCTTGAAAATTCTGCAAACCTTGTCTCATAATCTAATATTTTTGTTGTTGAATTTTATACCAGAAAACATTTAAGTACCTTGTTGTTTTTCAAGTCTTCAATCGACTTAATGTTGGAATAGCAAAACACGTACTAACATTATTAATTTTACCATTTCGTTGGACTCAATCCCAATGAAATGTTAGTTTCTAGTGTTTTATTAGACCAAGCCCATCAATCTTTCTTTTATTTTGTTTCATTTTATTTAAAGCAGTAATGTTTATCTCTTCGTGGCTATAGGTCCGGTTATGGGATGTCAAAAGCAGACATTGTATCGGAATTGGTAGAGGTCATATGGGCGCTGTTGGAGCTGTAGCTTTTTCTAAGAAATGGAAGAATTTTTTGGTTAGTGGTAGCAGGTGAGTCTGTAAAGTGAACAGGAAGGTCCATCCTCGACTCTCGTGCTATACTTTGTCTGTTCATTTGTGGTACAGATTTGGTTACTTGATGTTATTATTATCATTTTGTGTTTTAGTTTTTGATGTTTTAGCTATTGCTAAGTTATATGCTGTTTTAATATGTGAAGTGTATTTTAATCTTGGAGAATATCTTGAACAGTTATTCTGTACTGCCTCAGAGATCTCAGAAAATTTTAAATTAGACTATTAAAAAAAGAGAATAAGAATCTCTGATGTAGGAGAAATAAAGGTTTTCCATTCAAATCAATGTGTATGAATTGTTACTCTTTGATTTTATTCATTCCTTTGGAAAAATGATGATTCTTAAAGCCTTTATTTTTGGTCATCCATTTTCCACTTATGCATGCAGGATTCGTGATGCTTTTGAAGTAAAAAGTAAACATCATCCTGCTTGGTTGTATTGCTTATGTTGAACAAACATCTTTTGAATTTTCTTTTTCATAGCGGGCTTTTCTTCTGTGACAAGTATTTAGCTGCATGTAGGCATGATTGCTAGTGCTTCTGCTTCAAATACAAATTTTAAACCAACATTTTATTGTTTCTTTCTTGGTTTCATATTAGTTTTAGTGAGTCCTCATCTTTTTCTTTCTTTTCTTGTTGTTGGAGATGCTTGTTCAAGACTATGCTGATCGTGTTTTTATTTACTGGTGCATTAGCTGGTTACTTTGACCATCTCAAGATTATAAGTTTTCATATTCGTTTGGTTAGTTCTTTTGCACATCTGACTACACTCTTCTCCATTGTCTACATTATGATTTTTGTGTCCTGCTTACTCATGAAGCAGACTCTCTTTTGAATTTTGTTACCGCTTTTATGGTTCTTGTCGTGATCTGGTCAAATAAGAGCATTGAACCATTCTCATGATGAACTTAAAGCATGTCTTCATTTATACATTAAATAATATGGCACATTTTAACTCAATTGCAACTCCGAGGACATGAGTCATCTCTATATCTGCTATTCATTTAAATGGGAGGACACTTGGCACTTTACCATTATCCATAACCCTCTCTAATATATGTTCTATATATTCAATCCATTGTTACCTGCTAAGGTGACCCTTTCACAATTGATTTGGACTTAGGGCCAGTATCAGATACCTCACTGTTCATTAACTACAGTAATAAAAATATACAATTTTCAATGACAGCATGAGATGACCTTTTCTAAAAAAGATTATAATAGATTTAGAACATTGTGCTTGTTGGTTCACATCATAAACTGTTATAGTAGTCCCCTAAAAGGCTAAAACAATGGTTATTTTAATCATTATTCATTTAATTCTGTATGGAGGGTTTCCACTGACAATATATATGTATGTTCTGTTTTCTTTTCTTGCCCTTTTCCATTGAACTTGCTGCCACAAGCCTTGATAATACTAGTATACGGATAGTTGTCTTGACTCTTGAGTATTTTTTTTGTCTATTTCTTTGATATTCTTACCAATATCATCTTATATTAGTGATCGGACCATTAAAGTCTGGAGCTTTGAAGGTGTCTCTGAAGATGGGGATCAGGAGATTTCCCTTAAAGCAAAGGCAGTTGTGGCTGCACATGATAAAGACATCAATTCTCTTGCCGTCTCACCCAATGATAGTCTTGTTTGTAGTGGTTCTGAGGTTAACAACTGGTTCAAATTTTAGTTATTATCTGATTCACCAGTAAACCTAATTTTTGGTTGATTCTCTAATATATACTTCTTTCACCTTTTTATTACTTAGGATCACACTGCTTGTATTTGGAGACTTCCTGATCTAGTATCTGTAGCTGTGCTTAAAGGGCACAAAAGGGGAATCTGGTCTGTGGAGTTCTCTCCTGTAGATCAATGTGTAATAACATCATCTGGTGATAGAACTATAAAGATATGGGCTGTTTCTGATGGCTCATGCTTAAAAACATTTGAAGGCCATACTTCAAGTGTATTACGAGCTTCATTTCTTTCACGTGGGACCCAATTTGTTTCATGTGGTAAAGAAAGACAAATTGTGATCAATCTTCATATGTTTTTAATTTTCTAGAAGTATCTTCTGAAGCAGAATATTTCCACTTTCAGGTGGTGATGGCTTAATTAAACTCTGGACAATCAAGACAAGTGAGTGCATTGCAACCTATGACCAGCATGAAGGCAAGGTACTAATTTCTGTTTGTCTGCTGTTATACTCTCTGAGATAGGTGATGTTGTACTGTAAGCTTTTTGTATTCATATAATTTCTTGCCTGTGTTTTTAGTTATTTTAGTAATTGCAATTTTTTTATAAGTCACCATGCATTGTAAATCGGCAGTCATTACATGATTTGCTTCTCATGCTGTGAAGGAAAGACTGAAAGAGCCCAACCGAAGATTATGTGAACCCAACCATCCTCCAAAATTCATGTCAAAATTTTGTTATATTCAGCTTACCTTTCTTCTCGAAGTTGCTTATACTGTCTTCTAGTTTTTTTTATGCACAGCTTTTCTTAGTTCAAAAATGAGAAAATCTTATTATAAAAAATATGCCATGCATCTTAAAGAAAAATAGAGGAATTCTGAAATACTATCCCAAGGGAAGTTCATTACTTGTTATGTGACTTGTTTATTTGATAATCTAATCTGTCTTTTACTAGCCCATTGTATGAGTTCTCAAATTTGAAGTGCGAGTACCTCATGCCTAACTGAATGTTTCTTACGTTAGTTTCATTGAAGTGCAAGTTGCTTTTCTAAGGGACGGGTGCATGGTACATTATTTTTTAATAACTTAGGGCTCAAAGTAAAGGATCATTAGGTTCAAGTGTTCCAAACCTTGGTTGATTGTCTTTTTAAGACCGTACTCTATGATTTGACTAAAAGGGCTGGCATTTAAGTCAATATACTTGCAATATTGAAGCTTTTGGATATTCCTGTGTTTATGGCCTGATATCGTTTTTATCGCTATGGGAGCTTATGCATAATTCCCAATCACCAACTGCTGCCTCACCAATCCTGCTAGTCATCCATCATTTCCAAGCTTTTGGAAATATATGAGCTTAAAATTCGATAACTGAAATATTGAAGGGATCTTAACCTTTGATTGATGATAGTAAGCAGAAGAAAGCTAAACCCATTAACCAACTGGAACTAAAAATCAGATTGGTGATTACTGTGATGAGTGTCCATGAACTATTAGAACTTGCTTGAGCCTACAACACTTCATTTGGTGGTCTAATTGGTGTCTGACATCGAAGTTACACTTTCATGCTAAGTTTGATATAATTTTGGAGTTAAATTTAATCAATCTTGTATTAGTTGACAATTGAAGCTTATATTTATAACAATCTTTCTAGATAACATCAGCAACCTAGAAATTTACAAATCTTGAATTAGCCTTCTGGTTTGGTCTGTGTGATAGGATGTCAATATGCCAAAATTAATAAACCAACCAGGTTCCCACACCCAAAAATAGGGTCTTGGACTGGCTTGTCAAGTTCAAATCAGCCAGCTTTCTTAAGGTTTTCAACCCAGAACTGGGCTATTAAGAATATTTTACTTATCCAGGTATTCAGCAGATGAAATAATAGGATTGGACCCGTTCAACATTATTTGTTTTGTTGAGAATTATAAGGGATAATCCCTAGCTCAGTGATTGTCATCTTACTGCCTGGTGCTAGCTAGGTTCCCAAGGCTGGATAAGGGTTGAGAAGTGACCTATATCTAAGCCCAGTTGTATATTTTTTTTTTCTTTTTCTTTATTTAGTGCCAAGATTGGTTGGAGTAGTTTGAAAGCATCCCAATCAATCATGTTGTGCCAATATCACATTTTTGGTGCTTAAAATTTTAGTGCTTTCTGCCCATTAGATGAATTGATGTCTTGAAAATTAATGCTTTGGTTCTTGCTGGCCATTGCATGCCCTAATTTACTTTTTCTCCTCTATCCCAAATATGTACGATATTTATTGGCAATGATTGCTGTATATCAAGAGTTCTGTTGCTGCCTATTTTCCAACATAATTAATTAGCTTCAAACGTGCAAAGAGTAGTTTGGCTTTTACATATTTTCACTTTTGTTATATTTTGCAGATTTGGTCATTGGCTGTTGGGAAGAAGACAGAGATGCTAGTGACTGGTGGTACAGATGCCTTAATTAATTTTTGGCATGATTCAACTGCTGCAGATAAGCAGGAAGCCTTTCTTAGAGAGGTGAGTCAAATTTGTCTAGTACTTCACGATTCAAACATTTTTTTTTGTCCTTGCACCCTATTAGTCAATGCATATTGCTTTTTACAAATGCGATTCGTCAGCATAGTATTAAATATTTCTATATATGCTTTTGTAAAATCTTTTCAGTGCTAAAGCACTCTTTAATAGAGATGTTAATCTTTTCCAGGAACTTCTGTCATGCTAAACATTATGGTCAACACTCCGTTATATGCTTGATATTGTAGAATTTTGTTGACATGTAAATTTGTAAGTGTTTTGAGAACTGTATGTGAGAATGTTCTTGGATCAAACCACCATCATGACATGATTGTACTGAGGCACATGAAAGATGCATTTGCTAAAGAAACTTATAGTTTGGCGCCCTTTAGATGATTTTAGCATCTCAGCCATATTAAATGTGCAGTGCCGTTACATCATCTTGTTCATTTGTTTTAATCAGGTTACGTTTCTTGTGGTTGAATAGCCAAAGATTAAGCAGAGTATGAATAGGCTAAAATTTATTACAAAATGATGTTTGCCAATCTTAAACAATTCCAAGACATACTGGAATTAGTATTTGATGCACTTGGTATATTATCTTATGAGAGACTTTGCTGCTTTGCTTTCATGTGTCATAAATATCCTTGCATTGTGTATAGACATATACTGTATCAACTTACATTGTAACTGGATGACATGATATACTGCATCATCAACTATTCATAGGTATTCAATGTGTGCAATATTCTTGTTATCCTATGACCTAACCCTAGTGGTAGCTGTCAAACTCTGTGAACAGTCTAATGATATGCTGCTTTTTCTGCAGCAACTTGGTGTTCTACATTATATAAATTTCCTTTTTAATAGAAAAGGGCCCAGTGGATAAGGCACTGTCATGTTTAGACTACAGAACAATCTTGTTTTACTAAGAAGTTTGCCACCACCCTTATTCTGGTGGGTATGTTCGTGGTCTACCCTATGATTGTTAGGCAAAGCCAATAGGGATGCATGGCACCATAATTGAACTTGTGTGCCTTAGTACGACCAGGGTGGGAAACTACTATGATTCTTTATGTTTATTGTTTTGTACAATGACTATGGAATTAGCACTTGAAGTAGAAGTCTGACTCAGTAACACATGATGTATCTGGACATTATTGAAATAGCAATTGTATTTGGAATTTTGTTAGACTAATCTTTGTTCGGAAAATTGTGGTCTGTGTTCCCGTACCAGACGGTTATTTCTGTGGTTCTGGTATATATAAGATAACACAATGAAATGATATTGCTGATTACCCTGTCAAGTAGATGATCTTTTGGGCTGTTAGGCTTATTTTTATTTTAAAGCAGTGACAATCCATTTGAAAACTGAGAGGTTATTAGTTTAGTAAAAAAATGTTTCTTGGTTTCTAAGATCACATGGAGTTTCTTGCTTTCGTTGACACTTAGTTGATAAGACAGATTATTATGGCTTTACTGCTTTCAAAATTTTCTTCAAGGTTCCCCTAGCTGTAAAAAAACCACATTTATAGTATGATCTTGTTGCTGGAGCCAATGGTATAGACCTACTAAGTTAATTACTTAGTTACCCATTTGGCTAGGTTTTGTGCAACTGCTTCAGCAGCCATGGTAACTTCAGACAAATTTATGTTGGTACTTATTGCTTTGGTAAGCAAAATCAATTTAGCCTTTTGATTTGCTGCTACTTAACATCAAAAGCTCTTCTTTGCATTAATAACAGTATGCTGTTCATTGATTCTTTTTTCCCTTCCATTAGTAAAATTTACGGATTGGTTTTGAGTGCACATATATTTATCTCAAGTTTAGGTGGTTACCCTCCCTTGAGACCCTTACCCAATTAGTACTGTTCATTTTCATGTAACAGCATGCTGTCGCCGATTCTGTTTTCCCTCCATCAGTAAGATTTATGGCTTGGTTTTGAGTGCACATATACCTATCTGAAGTTTCGGTGGTTGCCTTTTCTTGGGAAGACCCTTACCCAATTCACGAAGGAACATCTAGTGGCACTGTGTAGAATACGTACTGTAAGGGTCCCAGATCGTAAAAATCTCACCTTGAGTTTCCAGATACCTCTTTAAGATCCCATATCATGTGATTTACGTATTTCTGCAAAATCATGCACGGATCAGTTGATTTGAAGCAAACATCCCTTGTTCAACATATGAGTGAAGGGAACTTATGGTTGCTTTTCGCTTTTCTCATATATTTTGTGCACTGAGTTTTTCTCTTGGTACAGGAAGAAGCAATTTTGAGGGCGCAAGAACTGGAAAATGCTGTGTCAGATGCTGATTATGCAAAGGCGATTCAACTTGCATTTGAACTTCGGAGACCACACAAACTCTTTGATCTATTTTCACGTCTTTGCAGGTTAGCAACAATCAATGTACCTCTTTTTTGCTTATTGTCCATCCCTACAAACATTTGTGGTGTTGTGCAGGAGAAGAGATGTTGAAGACCCAATAGAGAAGGCTCTTGGTGGTCTTGGAAAGGAAGAAATCCATGTGCTTCTTGAATATGTACGGGAATGGAACACAAAGCCCAAACTGTGTCATGTTGCACAGGCGGTGCTTTTTCGAATGTTCAGAATCTTTCCTCCGACTGACATTGTGGAGGTATCTTCCTGCTCTCAGAAATGTTTGCGAGATCCAAAGCCACAACCATGGTCTTCACTTTGTGATGAATTAATGATAAACTTTTGTTCAATTTATTCTAGACATTTTTCTGGTTCACCCAAATTTAGGTTTCTCTGCCTCCATTATCTATATGCTGCTTGCTCATTTATTGATAACCAATTAAATATCACACACGGACATGTACTATCCCCTTTTTAGAGAAAGGTTTAGGTAATTAGTACAAAGTGAATTCATTAATCTTGAAGGACTAGTATCAGTTGTTTGACCTTTTTAGCTATTTCTTTTTCAGGTTAAGGGTGTTAGTGAACTCCTTGAGGGTCTTATACCTTATTCGCAGAGGCATTTTAGCAGGATTGACAGGTTCGTGAGAAGCACCTTTTTGTTGGACTATGTTCTGACCAGGATGTCCGTTGTCGACCCAGAGGAGACGAACCTTCCAAATAATGGAGAACATCCTATGGCTTCAGAGAATGGTGTGGCTGACGAACAAGATGCACCTCAAAGTAATAGCCAAGTAGATGAGATATCGTGCAAAGGTGACACAGGCAAATCATCGACCTCTAACGAGATGGACAGTATGACATCTTTGAAGAAAAGAAAATCAAGAAAATCGAAGAAAGGCTCAACCAAGAAAGTCAAGTTGACAAAGCACAAGAACAGTTCAACCATTTCAGTGGAGGCCTGAATTTTTGTTCCTCGTTCTCCATGCCACCTTCCTCGTCTCACAAAAAGAGAATTTTGGTAGCTAGCGTTACAAGTTCGGTCGGCCGTTTCTTTTGGTGTATTATGTAAGAGTATTTTGTTTTCTTGTAGATCATACAGTAGAGATTCCTCCGCTGATGGCAGTGCTGCTCTGTTTTTTCTTTTTTGGGACTTGTAACATATGTTGATTACATTCGATGCAGTGTATTATTATTACCATACAAGAAAATGAACTTGTTTCACGTTTATGGTGTAGTTGGTGTATTCATAGATAACTGGGAAGTCCTTGATGAGATGGCTATTTTGTCTGTCCCAACCTACAAACTATGGCCATCTTCCCAAACTCATAGCATGCCGTAGCTAATTAATTCTTGTGATTGGTTTGGTCCATACATGGTAGATGCGACCACTCCACTCTCACCAACCTTTTTTTTTTTTTTTTATCGTAAATGCAACTCTGAAAAGGATCTTTTAATCTGTTTGATCTCCCCGACTTTTTTTTTTTTTTTTATCATAAGTACGACTCTAAAAAGTCTCTCTCCGTCTCTGTCCACCTTCTTCAAGTAAGAACATCGGGACGACAATGTTCGCAACCTCTCGTGCTCATCATGTTGTGCTTGGCATTTTCCCAAGCAAGTTAGACTGAATCTAAGCATGTGAATCAACCATTCTACCAAGTTGTTACTCTGATGGTGACCGTGACCGTGACCGCAACATTTGCTCCAACTCCGTGACCTGCACGCACCCCGACGGCCCACCAAACTGCCGTGAGCTTGAATCTTGCATGGAGTTCTCCGGTGGCGGGTTTGAACAGCTCGTGGAGGACTTGGAATTTAGAATCAGGCGGAGACTTTTGAACTCACTGTGGTTACCCCTAAAGTCTGCCACTCTATGCCATCTCATTGGCCAATACTTGGAATCAAGAGCTAATAGATGGCGGCAGTCTGCAAACTGAGTCTGCTCGCAAACGGCGTCACGCCTCAAACACTCGCGGAGTCCATACCTCCTTCCACAGTTTTACTACGTATGATGTCTATTCTTTCTTTCCTCCCTTTTCAACCGCCTGTGCGTGTCAATGAAGCCATCCACCACGCCACCCCTATATAATAATAAACACTAATCCTCCCTCGTTCATGCACCACTACGACTCCCACCTACACCCATCATCGACGTGTAGTTCTCCAACGTTTCATAGTAATCCGAGCGATCTTCTCGTGGTTATTCCTCTCTTCCTACCGAAACCTTGGACCGGTTTCCTCCGACGGCAAGGTCGATGAGGCCTCGCGCGGCTGGTGCACTCCTGCTCACTATCGTCGTCGCCTCGACCGTCATCGAGCCGAGCCTGCAAAGGGTTGCAGCAGCGAGGCTGGTGCCGGATGACACTGGCGGGAGCTACGTGGCCTCCGAGAGCACCGGCCGGGAGGGAGGAGCCACCCTTGCGGTGTGGCTGGAGGC
Organism: Musa acuminata AAA Group; assembly: GCF_036884655.1. Taxonomy (NCBI): domain Eukaryota; kingdom Viridiplantae; phylum Streptophyta; class Magnoliopsida; order Zingiberales; family Musaceae; genus Musa; species Musa acuminata. The sequence goes on from NC_088348.1 coordinate 33,607,255, forward strand.
GTTGTCACACGGCCCCAGTGCCAAGGGTCCGGGCAACGGATGAAACCAAGCCATACCCAAAGCTCCGTCATACGATCAATAATCACCATGATGTGATCCCCAAGTTATATATATTCCTTCACAGAAAACTTTCTTGTATACATATATGTTCTTCGCAATTATCAACTGAAAAAAATACTCTGTTGACCTTTGTATTCTCATCTCTCTCTTGTCGACGAGGTCAAAGTGGACGAGCATCAGATCAAATGGAATTCTTTCTTCTTCCTACACCATATTTATTTGCAGATGTTACTATGCTTTCTTGATGCTCAAAGGCCTTTAGTATCTCATTTCAGCGTGCATCGATTTAGATATCTTTAGCATGTCGATATTGACACGCATTGCGCACGGTTGTGCACTGTTGTAATGTTAATAGACTTCAAGTCGGAGTATCAGTTTGTATGCAATTTAATGGTAATGAAAATAAATTATTTTTTTTTAAAAAAAAAAATTTCAGCAATTCGATTTCCTTAGCTCTCCGAGTTCAACATGCTCTCGATCTAATATCGAGATTAACTGGTGATGACGACGACGACTATGATAATAACATTAATAAAAAAATTAATAAAAAATTATATGCAAGCAAAACATTAATAATAAATTATATGTGATGACGACGACGACGATGATGATGATAATAACAAAACTATAAATCTTAACTACTAAAAATCGATATTTTAGTACCATTGGATTATGTAAAAAAAGCTATATATATTTAGCTAAGTTAAAAGTAAATCTTTATTTATAGATCTTTTAAATATGTCAATATCATCTTAAATAATTCTCTTAATTCTATCAAAATAATACTTAATTATTTATAAAAAAATATTTTTTTTCTTATCTTTCCTAATAAGTTTCACATATCCACAATTATAATATGTTAAAAACTAAATAAAAATTTATTTCTTAAAGTGTCTCTTCTTGTTCAAAATGGTGATGTAATATATCCCCTTTTGTTGTGGTTATAAAATAGATGAAATAAATCAAAAAATAAATTTTTATTCAAGAATGAAATCTTATTGAAACTGTCCACATCACTTGATCTCATAGGATTCCCAAGAAATTTTATAAATAGATGAAAATGTTCATCCTTCGAAACCACATTACTTGTCGAATTTGATGAAATAGGATGAATTGAGATGATATTTTATAAATATGTAATTATCTTGAATATATCAATCATGTTTTTCTTTTTTGATCGTTTGGAAGGAATAAAGGGAACATCTTATTTTTTTCTTCAAAAATTTTTGATCTCTTGTGGACCTCTAAATATAATTCAAACTCAGATAAAGTTCCGATCATCTGTTAGAGAAAAAAGAATGAATTGATCTCGTAGGATTCCCAAGAAATTTTTCGATTTCTTTCAGAAGTAGTTATTATTCATCTACTTCTCAAATTCGATGAATAGTTGGGACATTGAGAAAGATCCACAAAGGTGTTTTGGGAATCGATCGGAGTCTATCTCTATTTGTTCCATTTGAAGAAAGGAAGGTTCCTAAAGAGTTGATCTTTCTTTTAGTTGCTGAATCTTTGTTTGATCGTTCAACATGGGATATTCCAAATCATTATTTCTAATAGAATCGATATGTATCGATTAGAAGATCTTTTTAATTGACTTAAATCCCTTAAACAAAAGTAAATCTTATATAATTGTATTGAATATTTGATAATACATTCCGTATATTACTTAAAAATCGATCCTTGGTTACTGACTATATATTGTCTAACCAAATCATATTTTATCTCAATATATTCCTTAAAAAATTTAATTTATGCTAATTCTTCCCCCAACTAACAAAAAGATTTTATCAGAATTATCACATATGAAATTAATTGAGCACAATTTTACAAAGAATTACTGCATTTGTTTATCGAGAAGTGATGGGAAACATACTCAATATCATTTGATTGAATAGTTGCCTCAGCTTCTTATTGTTTAAAAAAATCCTCTTTGTTCGAGATAACAAATCAAGTCATTCTTAAGATTTTGAATATCTGCCCCGAATTTAAGTTGATTATATTTTACTTTTTCCTCATAAGAAGATGATCAAACAATTCCCAATCATGGTCTTTGCCGATCGAATCATCCATATACGATAAAAAAAAACCCTAGATATTTGATATCGGTCTCTTTGAATGAGATATTAATTCTAGCTATGATTTCATTAGATATCTTACAATTAGAATCTCTCATTTTTTCGATCTATTCCTCCACTACTACCATTAGATTTAGGCATGATACACTTTTTATTTATTGGGAGAACCTAAGTACTCTCTTGTGGATCCATCAAATAACTCTCAAATTTTGTTCCCTTTTGGAAGATACAAGAGCAAAACAATTATTTTTCCAATATCTCATTTGTTAATCTAATGGAATTCATGGCTATAGAAAAAGCCCAGATTTTTCTTTTGACCATGTTTCGATTGTTAGTACGATATATAAAGATCGCTACTGTAAGTAGCACTACATCTTTGATCATGAAGTATCAATGGCTTGTCGAAACCTATGAATAATGTAAAAGTAGGATACTCTAAATTTCAAGGTTCACAGAGTTTAAGAAAATGTTTTTAAAGAAAATAATAGTGAGTGAAAGATGCCATTGGATTGAATATGATCTATGAATATAAGAAATAGTGAGAATTTTTTATGATCTAGAGTTTGAGTTGGTATTGTTTCATTGATCCCTCCTAAAGATTTTATTTCGATTAAAATTTGGTTATTCACAATGTATGATGATCTCTATTAAGTATCCATGGCCTGAATGGTTAAAGTATCAAACTTATAATCTGCAGATTTATAAGTTCAATTCGTATTGGATGCATGCCAATGGGAACATTCAATAAGTTTATTGGATTGACTCTATAAATAGAATCTCATTATCCATACATAACGAATTGATACGTTATATTCATATCATAATATATGAATAGTAAGAACTAATATTCTTATCAATATCGTAACTCATAGAAAAAAAGATAAATTTATGGATGGAATCAAATATACAATATTTATAGAACAAAGTATTTGATTATTGGGGAACAATTAATATACTTTTAATATCGAATTAGGATCAACTAGGACATAAATAAAATATTAGGTCAAACTCTTCTTTGGTGTCAACATAATAGCTATAAATAATCAAGGACTCCCAGGAAATGGTAGAAGAACGTGACGTATTATGAGATATATAATACATCAAGATGTATGATCATTATATTATTCTATTTCACCTCTTATAGAGAAAGAAACTTAAAGTAAAATACTTAATAATATGATGATATATTTATACAAAGCTTCTACCTTGAGCAAGAGCTATAACAATCAAGTAAAACCTGCTCAATGAAATAATTTGATCCGTGGACAACGTCGTTATAATAAAATGTCATAATACCGGAGGAATCATTATTGTACGACATAGAGGAAGAGATCATAAGCGTTTATACCATAAAATCAATTATTGACAGAATAAAAAAACATCTATATGAGACTATTTATTGCTCTGATCGAATAAATGTAAGCAAAATATAAATTAATATAATATTTTATGATAATAATAATAAAATCATAAGTCTTAATTATTAGAGATTGCATAGATATTTTAGCATCATCGGGTTACGTTAAAAATTATATATTTAATTAAGTTAGACGTATTTAAATCTTTATTTATAGGTCTTTTGAGGACGTTAACCTCATCTTAAATGGGTTTCTCATTATATTCTCTATCAAAACGATACCTAATTGATTACAAATAAAAGTATTCCTTTTTATCTTTCCTAAGTGACTTCGTACATTCACAATATATTAAAATTTTATAATATATATATATATATATATATATATAAATAAATCAAAATTATTTGACTATTGTGTTGGTTGAATATGCTAAATACTTCTATTCCTAAAAACATATTAAATAAGTAAATAACAACAATGATAATGACAACGAAATTTGTGTAGATTTCAATTATTTATGATTTAGTAAGGATCGTAAGGGAAAGAAAATGAAATGTCATCAGGGGAGAGCATGAGAGTGATTTGTGATATTACGATCTACACATTGCATTTAGTAACGATTGTGCGTGAGAGAGAAAATAGCATTAAGGGAGAGAGAGCGATTTCTGAGACATGACATTTAGTAAAGATTGTGAAGGAGACAAATGAAATGTCATCAAGAGAGAATGAGAGAGCGATTAATAACATTACGACGATATATACAGACAGGGGTGGTGGCATCTTCTTCTTCTTCATCCCCAACTTGTCGTCATGATGGAGAAGAAGACTCAAACCACAAAATGGAATTGTGAAAAAGACTGTGAGGGAGAAATGGAAATATATCATGAAGGGAGAGAGTAAGAGAGCAATTTACGATCTACATGTGAGATGATGGAAAAGCTCGTCACTTAGTTGGGAACACACAAGTAAACTACCTATCTTTGCTGCTCCGATCCAGTAAAAGACCTATGTAGAATATTATAAATTGAGTTAGCTATTATGTATGAGCAAAGACATGATCAAACTATTAACGTCGCTCCTTAAGCTCAAGCATTGAGATCATGTAAGCTAAACAGGAACAAAGGTTGCTTCTTCCCCGGGAGGACTTGGCTATTCGAGAGTGAGGCTCTACGAAAACTCTGGCTGGCTCTTGAGCTCCGTTTGATGGAGATGATATCCCCATCGGCATTTAGGATTCATTAGTGGAGCTGCTATTAAAGATATCATCATCAACCAAGGATTCAAACCTCCATCCCAAGTATACTTTGATTGTGACAGGAGGTGTGCCTGCCGTCCGTTCATTGGCCATCGGACAAGAGAGATGCTGCTGATAAGGCTGCTGCGACGGACCAATCGACAAATCATATTATTTTGTTTACTTCTCGAGGAATGAATGAATGAATGAATGAATGAATCCTGAAGCATCTGCGTTACGAAGCCACTTCGAGACGATGCAGCAGCTTTGCTCGTGGCACGAAGCGACCTGGAAAGCACTCCGGAGGCAGGCCGGCCTTTCCACATTCCTCGTCGCCGGTACCACCCCGGGGGCAACGCGACATGCAAGAAATGTGAATTCCTCCGACTGCAAGACGAACGCATCTCCACCTTTTCCTTTCGAAAAGAGAACGTAGGGAAGGGGCTCAATAGCTGCGTAGAATCAATTCTCAATGATTGGGTGACTGCAAAGCATCCCATAAAGGCGAAAGTGACCACCTAAAATAGCTATCTCAACAGCCTTTGCAAAGGAAGAAGAAGATAAAAAAAAAAGAGTCGCTGCAAACAAAAAAATTTAGCATCTTTTGTATCATTAGAGAGAGGAGTTCCGAACGAACAACATCACTCGCACGGCTGACTGACTGCTTCCGCCGAAACACAAAACAATGACCAACACTTCATTCACATGGATCTTGTTCTCCGTAGACCAGTTCATGCTACCAGCAGATACATCGAGAGGATTTAACTGTTGTGGCATAGTTATGCAAACTTAAAAGAAGACGGTCATGCAAACTTCCATACGATGTTTGTTCTCTATTAAACGAACGAATTTTGTGGATCCGGTTTAAGCATATTCATAAGATTAGAAAAGAAGATGAACCAGCAGAACAACACCAAGAACAGCAGCATAACTCATCTATTACTTGGTGTTGTTGCATTATCTGAATTCCAGCAAACCAGCATTTTTTTTTCAAGGGCAACCAGAGAGATTGTTGGTCTAGAAAGAAAACAAAATTCCCATCAGACCAAACAGATGACAATAAAGGGAAGCATGAACAACAAATTAAACCCGACGGCAGCAAGCTTGAAATCCAATCACCAAGCCAACTTCAATCAAAAGCAATTCACATTGCAGCCATATCTCCTGCTGAATGTTTACAACATCAAACTTTTCTAATCCAACACACTCGGAGACGAGCAAGCCCAGTCAAAAAGAAAACCTCAGATTTTAATGACCTTAGCAGCTCTTATGAGAGGGTTGGCCTTGGCAATCTGCTCTCTTCCGGCGGCTTTGTAATCGAATGAGCAGTCGTGGGTGTCGGAGTATCGGTGGCTGGCGCAGAAGAGATCCCCGCACCGGCACCGGAAGCCGGTGAGCCCCACCCTTTTCCGGCAGCTCGAGCACCGGCTGACGAGACGAACAGGCGGCAGGGCCTCTTTGCTAGAGTGCGACTCGCAGGAGAGAGTGGCGCCGGAATCGGCCACCGCCCCGTTTCCAAAACTCCCAGGCGTCTTCGGAACCGGAAGCTCCGGTGGAGGGTTCACGCAAACAGAGGGTGGGGAGGGTGGTGGAGGCGGAGGAGAGGGAGAGGGAGATGGAGATGGAGATGGAGATGGAGAAGGGGATGAAGAGGAGGAGGGTTTGAGGATCTCGGCTTCGTCTTTGTCAAGGTTGCAGCTTTCCCTTGCCATCTTACAAAATTCAAGAATAATCCAACAGGTAATGGGCAGAAATCCTAATAAAAGCCAACAATTCCGAGCGGAAATCAAGAGAAAAGAGATGGATGCAAGTTTTAGACGAAGATTCCACGAAACGAACAAGGAAGACACCGTTCCAACGAGATCAGAGACAGAAGCAGCAAAGATGACAATAAAGCTGACACCTTTCTCCACGGATTTCGGGAGAAAAACCAGAGCTGGAAAAAGATATTCGGCGGAGAATCGAGATCAGAGGTCGAATCGAGATGGATTGGGGCGAAACCCCAGAGGAGAAAAACGGATGGAGCTCACCCAAAGGGAACTTTGACGAAGCTTTCAGGCGAAATCAAGGACTGGGGAGGGAGCTGATCCCGGAAATCCCCTGGAAATGGACCACCCTCGATCGGAAGATGGAGGCCGAGGGCGTCGGGTTGGAGGAGCCGGTGGTGGCTTCCTAATATATCGACGCCATTAGTCTCCATAATAAATAATAAACCGGGAGATATGGAAGGATTTCATTTCAGTTCCGTGTATGCCATGAAATTTCAAGTTTACTCCTCCGAGTGTTCATTTTCCAAATGACTCCAAATTTAGATTCCCAAGTGTCGAAGTCAGTCAAACTAAAGTCTGACCATCCAACTATACCCATGCGCTTTAATCATAAATATCCGATAATTTCTAAGATCGGTCTTTTCGTTTGATAATATTCGATAAGAATAATATGCTATTTTGAATATTTTCTACGGCAATCGATATGATCGATTTGATAAAACAGGTTTTAACATCTCGTGTCATGCTAGTGTTCTTCACATCTTTCACGAGCCGAGCACGAGGTATATAAAATATTCGAAACTAACGTCAAATCAATATAATATATTATCTTCTTATTAGTGTTTTAATACTTGCTAAAATAAGGGAGACAAAGAAACAAAACCATGCAAGATCTTGATAACACGGATTAACCACTATTTTCTGATATGATTTTGTTGTCGTTCGAGTTCAATGTCATCGCAGTAGACTCGACAATATTCCTCTTTTTACCTGTTCGAATAATAAAATAAAAAGGGATAATGTAATTAATATTACACAAAAAAAGTGACGTCGATTTTTTATTTTTTTTTTCTTTTTTTTTTTTATTGGTGGTTATGTATCTGAATAATAAACTCGGTGACGCGGAGAGTAGGCAGCCTCCGTGGCATCTGATGCACGCTCCCCTTGGGCCGCCGCAAGAGAAGAGAGCGGGTGGCCCCCATTTCTCTTGGTCATCATCGCGTTCCCACGGCTCCTCTTGACTCTGAGGAGCCCTAGCTCGATCTCTCCCTCCCTTTCTCCATCTGAGCCCTAACCCTAGCCATCCCATCCCCGGAGGAATGTCAAAGGCATGGGGCGGCGTCGGCGCCGGCGCCTGGGCTCTCGACGCCGAGCGCGCCGAAGCCGAGGAGCGCGAGCGAGAGGCTGCGGAGCCGCCTCCGTTGAGCTCCCTCCTCGCCGGGGAGCCAGTCCAGAGCTTCCCGAGCCTCAAGGAGGCGACCTCATCGAGGCAGCAGAAGAAGAAGAAGCCCGTCGCCCTCTCCCTCGCACAGTTCAACGCGGGAAACTTTGGCGGCGCCGGCGGCGGACGCCGAGACCTCTCCTTCGAGTCGAAGGGTCTCACCCCCGATGAGATGCTCCGCCTCCCCACCGGCCCTAGGGAGCGGTCCCAGGAGGAGATCGAACATGGCCGCCTTGGTGGGGGATTTCGATCGTATGGCGGCGGTGGGGGTGGTCCTCGCGGAGGATTTGCTAGCAATAGGGCCGAAGAGGGCGATGGTTCGTGGGGCGGCGGTGCCGGTGGTGGAAGGAGGGGCTACGGTGGTTTCAATGACGAGCAGCGGAGGGGTCCGCCTGCTAGAGCGCTGGATTTTGACCAGCCATCTAGAGCCGATGAGGTCGATAATTGGGGTTCCGGTAAGAAGTCATTTGTTCCTCCGCTGAGTGAGGGTGGGCGGCGTGATTCCTATGGCTCGCTGGGTCCATCTAGGGCTGACGGCATAGATAACTGGTCAACTGCGAAGAAGCCACTACCATCCAAGTACCCAAGCTTTGGATCAGGGTTTGGGGATTCTCGTGCTTTATCCAATTCTGATCGATGGGGAAGGAGTAGAGAAGGATTTATACAGAATGATCAAGAGAGACCAAAACTCGTTTTAGATCCACTAAAGAAGAATGCTGATGCGCCCATTGAGCCTGCAAGGACTCGGCCAAGCCCATTTGGGACAGCACGACCAAGAGAGGAGGTCTTGGCCGAGAAAGGTTTAGACTGGAGAAGGATGGAATCTGAGATTGAGATCAGGAAGACCAGCAGGCCCACTAGCTCACATTCTAGCAGACCTTCTAGTGCACAGTCAAGTAGGCCTGTGAGCCCAGGAGTGCAATCAGCAGCTCCGGCAGCAGAAATAACAGTTAAACCTGGACCGAAGGTGAACCCCTTCGGTAATGCAAAGCCCCGGGAGATTCTGTTGCAGGAAAAGGGAATAGATTGGAGGAAAATTGACATGGAGCTGGAGCATCGCAGTGTGGCAAGGTTTAGATTCTCTATTTCCTCAATTTATACTGTTTCCTACTTAGCTAGCTATAATTTGTAGATATCATACCTTAGTGTCTGCAACTTCAAATGATTTTTGGTTGTTATGCATATATGCTTCTCTGCTATTTAATTGAATTAATTTAATGCAAATCGCCTCTAGTTCTGTTGACATAAATGCATGTTGAGATGGACCGTTCATGTGAAGTAATACTGCTCTTTGGCCTTAAAACTGCAATGTTATCCTTGAATATCTCATGTGAGCTCATTAGTTTTGCCAGGGTTCTCAATGACTTCACAATGAAAGCTGTAACTATTTACACTTCATGATTTGGTAGGAGATACTGACTGTACTGTTAGATTCAATAACTGTTGAAATTCATATATTAGCTATTTAAAATGATTAAAATTGTTGAAAACTTGAAATTCATATATTAGCTATTTCAACTGTTAAAATTCATATATTAGCTATTTCAAATGTTGAAATTGCACCAATGCTTGATCCAATAGCAATATATTAGTGTTTGTTAGTGGCTATACTTATTGCACGTTTGACTTTTGTGCTTTTGGATGAAAATTGTTCTTCCATGATTCTAATCATCTTTGAAAATTAGTTCATAACTATGAAGTTCTAAATTTGGTAGTTTCACTCAGAGTCTCGTTGTCACTATTTTAAACTATGACAAGGAAGAAAATGGGGGAAAAGGTTAATACAACTTGAAAGACCAAAAGTATATTGAGGGTGGGCCTTGGTACAACGCTAAGGTTGCTCCTTTGCGATTTTGGAGACTAGGGCCCAAGTCACGGAAGTAACCTTTTTAAATATTTAAAGGTAAAGCTGCGTATATTGACCCTCCTCAAATTCCGCATTGGTGGGAGCCTCATGCACTGGGTATACCATTTTGAAAGACAAAAAGTATATCTACTGCATATTTTAATGATATCATTGTAAATATAGTCACATGGTTTTAGGGTTTTAGAATGCTGTTTTCTGATGACATGCCATTTATAATCAATAGAATGACGTAAACCATGAAAAATGAACATTTTAACCATGGACTAATTAGGAGCTAAGTTTCAGATGTATTAAACTCCAGACAGATTGCTCAAATATCAGGGCTTCTTCTCCTTTTTCATATTCTTCACTTTACCTCATATATCATGGCTAAGTTTAATACTCTTCACTGTGTTAAACTATAGACAGATTGCTCAAATAGAGTCACTTTGTGTGTGTGTTTTGTTTTGTATCATAGCCGGCTAACTTTCAGTGGTTTGTATCTTTCGGTTCAACCTGTAAAGTAGATTACTTCGTTTTCTTAACACCTATGATGCAAGGGCTTCTCTTGTAGTTAACGATAAAGTAGTTTGTATCTTGCCTATGTTGATTGATAGTTACTATGGTTCTGCTACATTATATAAGCATAAAACAAGATTCTAGTTATTTTATGCCTACAAACAATGCTAACTAGATAGATTGTCTTGGCTGTTCACTTTTCAACTCAAATAGGGCAATCATATCCTAGCTGTATATAGTGCGTTATCTCTCAATAAGCTATTGACATGTTGTATACCATTTTAAGGTTGCGTTTGGGAATACATTTGCATTTTTAATGTACATTTGGAAAAAAAAAAGCCTTAGTGAATATGTAGTTGTGGAATTGCTTTGAGTGGTTGGTGAACAATATATGAAAAATGAATTTTAAATGTACATTGACTTAAGTATTGTTTGGTAAAATGATATTTCAAAAGTCCATTGAATATTATGTGACAAAATTACCCTTCCAATATTTTTAATATTTATTCAAAATTGAATACATATTCTTTATTCAAATTAATAAGTATAAAATAAAATAAATAAATGAATGTATGTAATCTGACAAAAATAAATTTGTATGGTTTAGATATATAATAAAGAAAAAAATATGATCATACAAATGAATGTTAAATAACCTTTGAAAATAAATAAATAAAAATTTAGCTTATAGAAGATATAAATCTTGTTGGTTTCCCACTAAATTGCATTGGTAATCTTGTGATTTTAGAAAACGTCATAGGGTATTTTGTAAATTTGAAAAATTACATTAGCATTCTGCAAATGCACAAATGTTGATGCTAAGGTAGCATTAGTGTTTGAGCATTTGCAATATAGCATCCAGGCCAAATGCGATCGGAAAAAAAATTATCAAACATCAATTCATAGTTGAAATGTGCATGGGGTCTTCAATGTGCATTTCAAATGCACCCAAAGTTGGTGGCGAATTTTTTTTATAGACGGGAAGAAAGGTCTTAAATAAAAGATTGTTGTCGCAGCTGAGCATGTCATTGCATAGTGCATATGCATTATGCAGGTGCATATGTGGATTCCATTTTAATATATAAAAATAAAATTAAGCTTTAAAAAAATGTAAAAATATAAAGAAATATATTTTAAGCAATATATTCCCTGTCCATTTTAGATGACAGCATATCTAACCATGATCAAGCATGCTAAGGCAAGTTACACCCAAATATTCAAAACTGTGATGAAGAACTACAAACTGTCTAAAAAATTTATTGCTTGTTAACCATGAGGTAAAGCTATATATACAAGCTTTTTGGAAGTTTCAAATATTATATTAAAAACTCAAACTTTCAAAGAGATTTAAGTGGGAATTTAAATATCCAACTGTAGTCCAAATTTTTAGCCACTGTGTACCTATGCAGCCTTATGTGGTGTTATATGGTCAATTATGTTATATGTGGTCTGAGTATGAAAATGACCGCATATTTCTGCTACATTTGGCATATGCAGTGTGGCTTACTAACTGAATCATATAGTCTGCTGAATAGACCACTGTATAAAACTATGGGGAAGATTCAAGATTGTGATCAAATTTTATCTCATAATTGATTGATGTCACAGTGTTATCAAGTCAATGCTAATGGGGTAAGATGCAAGAAAGCTGGTAAGTTGGAGGATGCAGGAAGTTTGTACTATCAGATCATGCTAATGAATTATGAGATCACTATCATGCTCACATGGAACTAAGAGTTTTTTTATGAGGCCTGACTTTAGAAAAGGTAAGTAACATAGAGCTGTTTAGCGAGTTGGGCTTCTCATTCCTTGGTTCTAAAGAGTTGGGCAATTGTCTTGCCTGATTGCTGTGCTGCCCCTGGAATCCTCCTGATAAGTGAGCCCGTCATCGTCCCTTCTGACTGTGCAGATTGAGTGATGAGGTTTGGGAAGCTTGGATATAGTATGATGGTTTTAGTTTTCTTTTGGCCTTCTCCCGGTAGCCAATTCTGGTTGCAAAAAAAAGAATGATAGGAGTTATTTTAATTTATTAGCAAAATATGTACTAGTTCTACAATACAAACAGACGTAGGATGATTATATAAAAAACAAATAAGTTGGAAGATGAGTGAAGAGAAATAATATAGAATACGTCTTTTATCCAAAAAAATTGAATTCTTCTGAGGTACTTCTGGAGCACCAAAAACAGAATGCCAAGTGAAAGCCTTCTTGCAAAAGTCTAGCACTGTATATCCTGCAAAATTGTTTGTAGTAAAATTTGAAATCCAGAACCCTTCTAAAGCTTTGTTGGAGAGTAATCAGAGATTTGTCTGTCAACTTTTGTCAATTTTATCTGCTTGATACATGGAAGGAGATCTTGATGAGGATAATTATACTGGTTCAATGTTGTCATTATAAGTGATTAGATTGATGAACATACATGTAGTACATTTGCATGGGTGCTAGTTCATGTATTGCAAAATAGTCAGTTGATATGAATTGGATGTGGATATCAAACAGATACTAAATTTGTGACAATATTTGACTATAATGAACATTGATAGATAACATCAGTATAGATACACACTGGATTTTAGACATATAGATGTAAACAATATATGAATCTAGGATAAGATAAAATAAATAACTAAGAAACTAATCAAATCTGTAGTTATATTTGTGTTTAAAATTTTGAAACAAATCCAAAAAACAAAAGCATGGAAAAAATATTATAGCCAAAAAAATCAACCAAATATGGATATTTGATGGATATAGATAAATGTCATCATATCCAGCTCCACTCAGATACAAAGATGGATTGAAATAGATATTATCACCCAAAAGTCACATGTTGATTGGATGTTTTTTTTATATAAAATAACCCATTTTAACTGCTTGTTTGGTCTCAGAGCATTGAATAACGACTAACTTGCATAATACAATCGTTAGGATAAAATATATTTACGTTAAATATATTGCATTTATGACAAATATGTTTTATTTCTTTTATAGGCAGTGATGATATAATACTCTATTTGGTTAAATTTGGTCAGTATTCTTATAAACCGAAATACAACTGATAGTTATTCAGTTTTTAATCCTCCAAACTGAGCCAAACTTGTTAAAAGAATAACCTGAATCAAACCGAGCCAAATATTTGCACCCCTCTTGTCTAGGATTCAGAAGCCTCGACTGTGATGTTTTACATTAATTTTGGTATGAGCATTCTTTGTATTTTCAGTATTAGATGGAGAGTTTTTCTGGATTGATGTGATCCACACATCCAAATCTGTATATATTAAGGTTTTAGAGACACAAAAATTGTTGTTTTGGACTCTTGAAATGGAGTATTGTCCTTCCTCTTATGTTTTTTTCTATTAAGATGGAATTTATTAATTTGTGAATTGTTTTGCAGATCTGAGACTAATGAAGAAAAGCTGCTAAGAGAAGAGATTGATTATCTGAAGTTATTGACTAAAGAAACTGAGGGGGATCTAAATGGCGAACTCACAAAATTATCTTCTGAAGAACTTTCTAGGCTTTATGAGGAGATATCTAGGAAGGAAAAAGACCTAGAGCTTCTGGCACATCAGTTAGATGACAAGGTTCGGTTTGGTCAAAAAACCACAGCCAGCATTAGACCAGGATCTGGGGCTGGCAGGAGTGATACATCATCCACGAGACCACCATCTCGGTCTGGCATGTCTGAGGGGTCTAGGAGCATTGAGTCTGTTGATAGACCACAATCACGTGGTGGGACTGGAGATGCATGGATAAAGCCCATGGATGACAGGCGAGCTTTTCAAGGTGGTAGGGATAGGGGCTTCTTTGATGGCAGAAATGGGGACAGGTACGCTCTATATTCCATCTATTGACATATATCTGCCATTTTTTAGTTTTCTTGTTTGCTTATAGAGACGTTTAATTATTGGTGACATCTGAAAGCTGCTTGCATTACAACATTGTTGATTTTTGTTTTCAATGTATATGAAAGTATTAAATTAACAAAAAAATAGTTTTTTACATTTAATCTAAAATTTCTCACTATTTTCTGTCCATTTTATAGCTTGCTTTGAGTAGACAATCAGTCATGTGATCCCTTACCAGTTACATAGGCCATGGTTATAGGTATGAGAATAATTTGGTCAGAACTGAACTATAAACTAAAACATCCCTATTTTGGTCATGTTGTTTCAGTTATTTAAATAGTGGTTGGGTTCAATTTAATTTTACAATATTTTGATTTTTCATTAGTCGGTTTTGTGTTTTGGAATGAGAACAGTATAAACCAAACTATGATTTGAGCCAGTCTAGTTCAAAAGTTTGGTCCAGTGTCTACACTAAATGGAATGGTTTGGTATTGTCTAAAGTGAAGCTGATGGCTTTGCTACTCATGATAAGTTGTTTCGTTTATTCTGTAGAAATCGCTTTCTGCACTTTACTGCTAGTAGCAACTCTCTGACCTTGATGCAATTCAAAGTGGTATTATTGCTTGTCCATGCCAAATTGGTAACTTCTATATCAAGTTGCAAGTGCTTTAGTTGCAGCCTAGCTGTGAAATCCAAATGTCCCTGGAAACTCCGGTACATGATAAAATTTAGTTTGTTGTATTTGCAAATGCAATTTTACTAGAGACTGAAGCGACCAAATTGCAAATTGGGTATGGTTGGTTCGGGTTATAGTGTAATATGTGATATGGTCAGTATGGATTATGATGTAACTTTGTTCAGTTTGGACGAAAGTGACCAAATGCTCACCCCTGCCTGGTCATCATGTTTATCTTATTTGTATCCATTATAAGATAATGCATGAATTATTTTGACCATCCATTTTAACAATTCTGTTGCTTTGTTGGACTGGTGTTATTTTTTATTCAGAACCAGTCAGTCCCATTCAAGATATTAATGGGTCTTGAGACCTGGACAAGTAGGACTGTTCATTCAGTGGCTAGTTGTTTATATTGTAGTCAGATGGTGGTGTTCATTTCACAAGAAGTATCCAATCGCGATTGAAAAGTAAGTTGCAAAGGCACTTCAATTATTAAAATTTCTGATTATCGTTGTTGTTTCTCTATTTTTTTTCAGGTCAAGTTCTAGGGAGCGGTGGTAAATGTTGGCTTGTATTGATTGGGTTTCTTGACAACAAAGTCAAAATGTGACTTGTTCATTTATCCCTTGTCTTGTTTGTTTTTTGTTTTTTTTTTATGAGGAAAAAATTGGTGATAAAACATGAATAGTGAGTGATGAGAACTAATTTCATCACATAATTTATTGCTGCACTGATGCGGTGTAAGGTTTACATTTTTCTCATGTTGGGGCAATCTACCTCCTACTTTACTACTGCCTGTTGAATCTATCTATGTTTCTAACAAATTGCAGCAATTTCTTTTATGCTGTTCTACTTTTCTGGTCTTGTTCTCCTTTTTTTGGTGGATTTGTAATTATTCTAACAGACGGACGAATAGAAGAGGCAAGTAGTTAAAAAGGATATTGTTTATGAGAAGGCATGTGCGCCCCCAAAACCACCCTGGGTGGTGCAGGGATGGATCATTGCATGATCTTTCGATCCGATGACCTTTGACACACTGGATCATTAATTTAATCATATTATTATTTTGGCCTAATGTTTGTTCATAAGCAGCTGGGAATGGTTGAAAGTCTCGAATGAAATCCTTTCCCATTTAAAATCTTTGTGGTGCATTTTGAGAAAGGAGAAGAAGAGATGGGTTTAGATTTATTTTAAAGGTCTTTGTGGAGAGAGATAGAGAGATGGAGGAACGAATGAATCATCATGTGTCGAGGCAGTTGGACATAAAAAAGCGTGTCCATGTAGAGATCCATCCGCTTCTACTTGCAAATTTTCGGCGAGAATCGTCGACTGTTTGATCCGAGTGGAAGAAGAATATTGTCGTGGTCACGAAGATTCATAGGTATTTATTTTAATTGATATTGATATAGATTTTATTTTTAGGACACCTAAATGGAATGGAATGGAATGGGTGATTTTTTACTTTGGAAAAACTAAAAAAAATTATCAAGAATATATTTGGAAGAATTGTTTCCTAAAATGTTATTTAACTCCAAAGAGGTATCTATTGGGATTATCATATCCATGGTCTGCAGTACCGAACTGTACCGTCCGGTACGTCGTCCGGTACGGGGCGGTACGTACCGGTCCGACAGGTTGTCGGTACGTGGACCGCCTGTTACTGGTTCGAGTGCACTGTAACACTACAGCAGTGTAATGTAGCATTGTAGCAGAGCTACAATACTCGACACATCTGAGTATATCGCTCGGTACACTTGGGTGTACCGCTCGATATACCGTACCGTACAGTATTGCGAACATTGGTCATATCTAATATCATCATCCATTTCTCTTTACCTTTATTTCTCCATTGATGATCTTCCTTGCGGTTACCCCTTTCCCCTTATTCTCTTCCCTTATCGATGATCTTTGAATTAAATTTATAAAAGACAAAAAAAAAAAAGAGAGGAGTATTACTATTTATATGTTGTTATCATTATTATTATGTTATATTCGATCTATCATACTAATAATATGGGTGTTTGACATCGTCCATTCCATTCCGCCACGTCGTGCCAAAATCAAGAGGGCGTTGCCCGATATATATTAGAAAGAAATTATATAGGATAATACAAAGCCCAATTCCAGGCCCAAGCCTTCCATCGGGGGGTGCGTAAACCTCGTGGCGGTGATGCTGCCTCCCCTATAAAAGCCGTCCCTAGGTAGGCGTCTTCCACCCTCTCCCCCACACACTTTCCCCCTTTCTTGACTCTATTTGGCAGATTAGGGTTCCCTCTGTTGGAATTCGATCCTCTCTTCCTCAGTCTTCTTCTCGGCTCCAGATTCTTGTTCGACGGCCATGGAGATGGAGCGATTCGCGGAGTTTCCCTATGCTCACATGGATCGACGCCCCAGGAAACGGCCAAGGGTAGGCTGGGAGGCCGCGCAGCATCCCAAGGTACAACTTTTTTCTCCCGAATCTCTGGAAGCTTTGTCCTTTTTTTGTCCCAGTCTTGTAGATCCGTTGGGGTTTTATTGGATTTAGGGATCATTTAGGTCAGGTATGATTAGATCCATTACTCGGTTGACTTGACTGTTACCGTGGGGCAACTGCTGGATCTGGTAAGGATCTACATGCATCTCATCGAAATCGTCTTGTTGATTCTTGTTGTTTTTTCTTGTTTTGGTACGAGCACGTCTTGGATCTTAGATGAAAATGATCTGTTGTACAAATTTGGTCTTCTTTTTGTTATACGCTGTGATTGAGTTTATTTTTTGATCTGATAATTTGGTTCTGCTAGTGGGTTGAATTTGTTGCAAGTTTTTTGTTGCATCGGATTTTCGTTCTTCTCAGCTCGGCTATTTTTATGTTGGTCAGCCATCGATTTAAAGTATATACTTTTATTCCTTCTTTCTGGAAATTTAGGTGAAGTAAGATCTCGTGCAATTAGTATTCTGCCTCTTATCATTATCGCTGTCCGGATGCACCGATCAATAGTTTTGTTGCTTGTTTGTTGCTGTTGACATGAGAACGGTAGCTTTTAAGGAACAATTTTTTCGTGGACATTTAACGTTGATTTGGATATTTAATTTTTGGTGTAAATTACTGTAATTTCTTTATTAGGTATCTTAGAGGTCACTTTAACTCTGGATGCATATCTTCGAGCTGCTATCTCTGTTTGATTCATTGTGGGATTAATATATTTGCTGAATTAACTATTTGAAAGGATATTTTGAGGGAATAAGTGAAATCATAATCACGTTTTGTTTTTCAAGTGAAAAAAATGAATGAATGGCTGTGTGTAGGCTCAAATAGGAATGTTATGTGGGCAAGAAGTTGGAGATGTGACCAGCTTGATTTCATCGACGGCACCTTCAGACCATACTTGTTCTTCTCTGTATTCGAAGGGAGTGGCTCGAAATGCTTCCCCCCCTTGGAGAGAGGATGATAAAGATGGGCATTATATGTTTGCTGTCGGAGAGAATTTGACTTCTCGCTGTAATTACTTATTTACCAATATTTTATCGTTTAAGCTTTTTCAATATTCTTTGTTCTTCATTTTTGTGATTGGGCATTCTAAAGGTTTTAGATGAGGATGATGCATGTGTGTGTGTGTAGATTTTAAATTTTGAATTCCTGTAAATATTTTCTTCATTCTATTCAGTCGCATTGGCTTATTTTTGTTTGTTTATTGGTGCTATAATATTCGATGTGTAAAGATTTTGAAGTATGTTTTCTTTAACGATCCTAGTATGGTATTCTAGGAGGCATATTCTGCTTTCTCCGGGATTGTTTTGCCAGTATTGGCTGTTGGCTGATTATTGATCTTGATATGTTCTATGTGCTGGCATAAAAGTTTTCCAAAATTCTTTATAACACATTTGACGTGGAAGTGCTTTAGTGCCTGACTGTAGTATTTTTTTATTTCTCCCTGATGTTTCCAAATGTTTTCAATGAAACCTTCTTGTAAAACTATTTTTACAAATGGTTGCATGGGTCTCCTGCTCTCGACTTGGAACGTGTTTTAGAACTTTGAATTAGTTTTTGAGAATGACACTTTTTATAATTTATTTTTTAATTTTATATATCTATTTTGCTTTCTAAAGTTGAAAGAGTTCTTTTTTTGAGTAGTTGATGTACTTCTCTTGAATGTTATTCTTTAATCTGCAACACATGCAAACATCTTATTCTTTTTTTTTTTCTCTTGATCTTTGGTTGCAGATAAGATCTACAGTAAAATTGGTGAAGGTTGGTTTCTTTTCTTTCAATATCAATAGAGTTGTGCCGTTTAGTTCTGGAAAACCTTAAAACAAATTTCTGAACATCGATGCTTCTTGGGCGTTGCACAGGTACCTTTGGTCAGGTTTTGGAATGTTGGGATCGAGAAAAGAAAGAGATGGTAGCAATTAAAATTGTTCGTTCCATAAAGAAATATCGGGAGGCTGCCATGATAGAGGTTGATGTGCTTCAGCATCTTGGGAAACATGATAAGACTGGCAATCGGTGAGTTTCTGTTTCACCTGGTTTCCTAGGTTAACTTTTTGTCCTTATATCTGGTTTGCATTTTAATAGAGTTAAGGTTACATGTGAAAATGGGTCTATTTTGCAGTTGTGTGCAAATACGGAACTGGTTTGACTATCGTAACCATATCTGTATCGTAAGTATATGATTGCTTTGTAGCAGTTTCCCCAATTTACACGATCCTCTTGGGGAGTTAAATTATCCAAGAATCTAAATGATTTTAACAGGTATTTGAGAAGCTTGGACCAAGCTTATACGATTTCCTACGGAAAAATGCTTATCGCCCATTTCCCATTGACCTAGTTCGCGAGATTGGGAGACAACTGTTGGAATCTGTTGCATGTGTGTAGAAAGCACTTCAAACCTTTTCTTTTCCATTGGGCTTACTTCTGTCAGTGATTTCCTTTTTCTTTCTTGTTGCTGTATTTCTTCCTGCCCTGTGGGTTTTAACTAGTTGTTTTCTGATCGTTTATCATTCCTTCCTTTGGGTTGGTTAACTTCTTGTTTGTCTGCTTCCTTTTCAGTCAACTGAAATGTTGAAGTGGTCTCTTGTGCTCTTGTGCCATTTGTTTTGTTGAAGTGGTTTATGCTTTTCTTAGTTGTTTCTTGGTGTTGTTACAGTTATGCATGACTTGCACCTCATTCACACGGATTTAAAACCTGAGAACATCCTTTTTGTCTCCCCTGAGTACATCAAAGTATCTGAGTATAAGGTATTTGCTTGTACTCTTCATTTGTGGAAAACTAGCTTTATGTTGGTTGTCATTTTCTGTTGCGGTTATTTGATCTAGTCAAACTAAAATTATCTTTTCCCTGTATTAAAAGGATGGTTCATTCTCCAAGCGATTGCCAAAATCTAGTGCTATCAAGTTAATTGATCTTGGCAGTGCAACCTATGACCGCAAGGACCATACTTACATAGTTTCCACAAGGCATTATCGTGCTCCGGAGGTTATCTTGGGTATGCATCTGATTTTTGACCAGTCATTCATTGCTTAATCTGTAAAATGTATTAACAGGCTGTGCTTTGTGAACTTTGTCGTCAGGACTTGGATGGAGCTATCCATGTGACATGTGGAGTGTTGGCTGCATCCTTGTAGAACTGTGCTCGGTATTATTGTCTTCAAAATTTCTCTTTTTGTTTGAAAGCTTATAAGCCTGATGGTTGTCCCGCTTTGTTTCAAGGGGGAGGCACTGTTTCAGACCCATGAAAACTTAGAGCACATGGCCATGATGGAAAGGGTATTAGGTCCTCTGCCACAGAATATGCTGAAGAGAGCCGAGTAAGAATTGTGAACAGCAAGAATGCTTTATGTTTCCTCTCTTGGGAGTCATATCGATCCATAATTGATTACTTCCGTTTGTGGTATAAATAAAACAGCCGACATGCTGAGAAGTACGTCAGAAGAGGTCGGTTGAACTGGCCAGAGGGTGCTGCATCCAGGGAGAGTATCAAAGCCGTTCAGAAACTACCTCGTCTTCAGGTGAGCAGGGCAGGGCATTTATCGTAGGTGGTGAACACAAACTAACCCTAAGTAGGCATATTCATGAACATTGCACTTTAGATTTCTTTGCTGGTAGATTTTACTGAAGCATGATGATCTGATGGATTCCAACTCTTTTAACATGCAGAACATTGTTATGCAGCATGTGGATCACTCGGCAGGCGATGCTATAGATCTTTTGCAAGGCCTCCTTAGGTACGAGCCCTCAGAACGAATGACGGCTCTAGAAGCCCTCGGGCATCCGTTCTTCACCAAGAATCGCCATAGATATTAGACAGCTCATCGTCACCTGGTGTGGTCATGAGAGCTACGAGAACCCACCTGTATGGCTAGCCCAATTAGTCTTGTTTATTGTTTTGTTTTCCCATATTTAATTCCTCGAAGTAGTATGGAATGAAAATGAAAATGAATCGACATTCTCGTTGGAACGTGAATTACTCACTGGTGGGAGATTGTGATGATGTTGTGGGCTCACCAATGGTTCCGGTAAATCTGGTATGTATTGTTCTTTAGGTGATAATGTGGGAAGTGTGATCGATCGAGCAAACGAAAGATAAAAGAGTATTGAACTGATAATGCAAATAAACGAGAATTACACACTGGTGAGAGATTTGCGACGATGTGTTTTGGGCTCACCAATGGTTCCGGTAAATCTGATATGTATTGTTGTTCTCTCGGTAGGTGATAATGTGGGTAGTGATCGATCGAGCAAACGAATGATATGTATTGTTGTTCTCTCGGTAGGTGATACTGTGGGAAGTGATCGATCGAGCAAACGAAAGAAAAAGGAGTATTGAATTGATAATGCAAGTAAACGAGCGTCCGAGGGAGTAGTAATGTGTAAAAGAAAACACGTTTCAGAAATAAGGAAGATTAGTAGAAGAAATAAAAGGCGGCGGTGGCGGGAGTAATAACGAGACGGCGGTGCTCTCCGTATCAGTGCTTGGTGGTGCACCTACTGGACTGCAGCGCTCCGTTTGGCGGGCCCCCGACGAAGATGTCGCAGCGACCATGCAGCCAGTACGTGTAGTGCAACCAGCTCCCCAGATCCAATCTGGTGCGGAACGAGCCGACCAACTCCAGGGACAACCCTTCCCCCATCTTTCCGCCCCGCAACGCGTCGGCCACCTTCCCCGGCAGCGGCACCTGGCTCGATATCATGTGCACGGTCCGCAGCACCGACTCCCCCCTCCCCTCCTCGAACGGCTCCACGGCCTGCGTCGCGATCATGGTGCCTTGGTAATACAGGTCCAGCTGCATGTAGCTGAAGCTCACGTACACCTTCTCGTTGGGGTTGGAGAAGTTGGCGAGGATGGTCAGGTCGGCGTTGAGGGTGCCGACGTCGATGTAGGCACCGTTGAGGGTGACGCTGGAGATCTCGAGCCGGGGATTCCTCGGCCGGAAGACGAGGTAGATGATGAGGACGGCGAGCCCGCCGAGGATGATGGCGACCCAGAGCAAAGTGCAGAACGCCGCCGCGAACCATGCGACAGGGTGAGTCGGGGGCGACGCTTGCGGCCGGATGATGAGCTTGGCAGTCTGCGGCGGCTGGGGCTGCCCCTGCGCCGGCTGGTGGTGAGACGAGTGGCCTGCTCGGTTCTCACCGTGCATGGTGAGGCGGAGCAAGGAACTGGAGGATGGATCATGGAGGAGGCGAGACAAAAGAGTGGTGGTGCTTCTATAGAGGGCTAGAAAGCCAAAAGAAGAAGAAAATAAAAAGAAAGGAAGGGGGATGTGAGGAGGCAAGGCATCAAACGGTTCGCAAACAGGGCCATGTCTTCTGGTTCTACAAGCAACCCGTGGATGCCATTCAGCTGAGATGGTTGACGCCTTACTTTAAATCATTATAATGCGACCGGGAACTTGCTGTGTGTGTATATATATATGCTACTGTTTTGTCCTTTTTAATCTGGGAGATCCTATTGGATGGATAAACACACCTCAGTATGATGCACGTATACATGTGTGTGTGTGTGTGTGTGCAAGTTCTTATAATTTACAGGACTCTTATGTACACATGCTAAACATAAATTTGTCACTTGGAAATGAACTTAAGTTTAGAGAATCCTTAATCAGTAAATGTGTCATCAAAGAAGATTGATCAAAGGAACGTGAATTGATATAAGAAGAAGAAGAAAAAAAAGAGGATAAAGATCTCACTCATACGTATATAAAAATCCATACAATAAATCGAAATATCAATGATATAAGAAAAAGAAGAATAAGGTAGGTAGGTTTATGGTATCTCCAGCGGCCCAAGATAATCCTTCACAGATACACAGATACAGATAATAAAACAAAAGACATTTTCCAATCCTGAGCAATGCTATCATCAACTGAAAGAGGCACATCTCCTTTTGGCAGAGAAAACATGGTCCAACTCTTCTGAAAACACTGGATCGAAGAAAGCAAAAATCAGCCAGCCATGAAAGTAAAACAAATACCCTTTCAAGTGATGACGAAAACCTAAACAGTAAATCCTCAAGGCACAATGCCTCCGGACTTATTTAAGCAGCAGAGATTGAAGATCCCTGGTTCCAGCATTACTTCAAACTCAGATGTCATGAAAAAAAAATGGTGTTGGTAGAAAGTGATCAATACTTGTAGTCCTTGACATGGAGGCTCTCTGAGACACTCTCACCCCCAGCAGCATCACCCTTGTATGACCCAAGTGTTGCCTCTGAGTTTGCCTTGCACCTGGCGAGGAAGGCAGTCCTTGCCTTCTCAACATTCTCCTCCTTACCTGCCCATGCCTTGAGTGTGCTTTGCTGCAGAGCCCGACCGAACGACAAGGACAGCGACCATGGCTTCTTCCCCTGCAGCTTGTTCATAGCATTCAGGTTCAGTGTAGCCTCCTCTTCGCTTTGTCCTCCTGAAAGGAAGACGATCGCAGGGACAGCAGCAGGAACGGTCCTCTGGAGAGCTAGCACAGTATGCTCAGCAACCACCTCAGGAGCTAACTTTGCTGATTCTGACCCTGGTGTCACCATGTTTCGTTTCAGCAGAGATCCCTCCAGAGGAACATGGTGATCATTTAGTGCTTTGTATGTAGCATGCAGCGAGCACCCGCTCTGTAATCTTAGCACATTTTGCAATAACATGTGGCCCATCAACCAAGGATCTCTGGTTCTATGATTGGGACGAGACCATTCTCCTGACGGATGATAGCATAGCGTGCCAATCCATTAGCATTTGCGTCGATTGCCAGTTGCGATGGTTCATTTGAGCCGATCTTGAGAACAGCACGCCACTTGGCAAAGCGAGCCCCTGCCTCGTAGTACTTCTTGCAGCGTTTGCCCAGGTCATCATGACCCTGGGTAGTGGTCTCACCATTGGTACCTGCAAGTTCAATGGTACCCTTGTCTACCTTGATACCAGGAAGGACTCCCCCCTCCTTGAGGACTTTGACGAAAGGCTTCCCACTGGCTGTCTTCTGGTAGAGGGTCTCCTAGAAGAGGATGACACCACTGAGGTACCGGAGGGCTCCAGGGGTGCAAAAGAGAAGTTCGCGGAGAGCTCGGCGATTCTCCTCGACATTCTCCACATTGATGCTGGAAAGGCGCTTGCCAATTGTACCAGTGGACTCATCAGCAGCAAGGATACCCTTGCCAGGGGTGCCAATGTATGCAGCATTGGCAATAAGCTCATCTGCAAAATGAAGGAATGCAAACTGGTATTCATTTGTGCATAAATTTACATATAACGGGAAAGAACACATAAACAATCAGATAAAACATTATGATAAAAAATATATAAATAAAAATATCATTTATGTTGAAAAACTTGAGTTTAACCATTTTTGAGTTAGTAGTTAGTTAATGGATCAATGATCCTATCAAACCGGATGATAACATATGTTCTGGAAGGAATAGGAAATAGAAGCACAAATGTGAAAAATGTAAAGAAGAAAAAGGTTATAAGAGGCAATACAGAATAAATGGACAATATCTAACTAAAACTTGTGTCAGCCTGATTCTAAACAACATAATTTACCTTCTTTCTTGCAGTAATTGCAAGAGTGAACCATGAAACCACTGGATGAACCAATTGAAACCAATTTTACAATTAGCTACTGTAAAGCTTTGCTCATTTTTAAAAATATTTCAGTGTCATCTCAAAAAACCCAACCACATGTTGATAGTTCATTATTACTAAGCATTCTTCAGAAGGTTCAAGCATATTAGTACTGCCAGGAACTCCAGGCTGGTTACAGAAGAAACAAAAAAGTTATCAGCAACAACTCCGAGTCTCGCTAAGATTTCTAGCAGTAGTTAAAATGTATTGACACACAGCAGCAAACATAACTTCTCCTTAAATTAAATGCTGATGGACATATTGGAGTTGATTAGTCTTCACTGAGTACTTTTTTCTCTTGGACCTAAGTACAAGAGTGATTAAAATCAAAAACAGCTTCCAACAATGTCGTAAGGAAACTACATGTTGATGCTTGTGCAGGTTTAGACATCTGACCAACATAATTATGATGAAAGGGCAATAACAGATGCAGATTCCCAAGCACTCATATACAATCAGCATAGTTGGAATCAGTAGCCAACCATGAAGATATTGCGAGTGCATAAGCTGCTTCATAATCATTCATCACCATCCCAATGCAACTTTTTTCTTCACAAATAACTACTGTCGTTAATATGCTGGAACATGGACCATGTTGACATGTGATAGTATGCCATGGTTTTTTAGACATTTACCTATTGCCTATACATGTCACTATACCAGCTTTGTAAATGAGTAGGATTTCCAAGAACATTTGCTCCTCAGATTCAATAAGATCACATTTCATCATGAAAAGATCAAATTCTATTGCATACTCTTAAAAGGAAGGCTCCTTCTATCTAAGGTTGTGAAACTTGAGAAAAGCATGTTGCCTATAATTGTCAAGAAGATATATCTTCTTAAGTTAGTCTTTATTTTCTCCCATGTCAAGAAGATATAACTGTCAAGAAGATCTCTTTATGAGCATGATGCTCTTTGACATTATGATCATGTTGGTGATGCCCAATCATGACAACCAAAGCCCTAAAACAAATTTTGATGATGAAATGGAGAGGAAAGGAATAGAAAGGGTTAGAGGGAAAGTAAGCAAACTAACAATCTAAATAAAATACCCAAGAGATACAAACTAGGGATACAAGACATAGGAAGTACTCACCCTTAAGGAATCCATTGTATGAGAAGGAGACAACCTCTAAAAAAAGCTAGACTTGTCTTCAAATTATTTTATGCTTGCAAGACATGATATACATAATGGTTAGATTGGAAAAAATCCTTCAAGTATATGCGATTCTCGAGGCACTAATTTTTCATCATTTTTAAGAAAAATATAATTGTAAAACTAATTAAAGGCTTATAGAATAATTAAAAAACTGTTTAGGAGCTTCAAATAGCGATAAAATATTCTTTAATTCTTGGTTAGATTAACAACCATGACCTTTATAGAGAAAAATGAACATGACTTCTTTTAGAAAACTTCAAAATAGAGTTTGTGAAATGCTTCAGATTCATGACTTATTGAGCTTTCTAACTGTGTATAATATGCCTCATAAATATATGAGGCATTAGTCTTAGAATTAACATGAAATGAGTCCTAAAGTGTTGGTTATTAGAAACCAAGAGATTAACGTGAATATTTTAAATTATCTTGATTAAAGGCCTAGAAACACTCGGAGTCTTCCAAGTATATACTTAATTTTGCATAATATCTTTTCTGTTGCTTACTCTTTTTCCAAAACAAATAAAAAGTTTCTTCCATTACAATAAACTATTTAAAAAGTTACATTTTTTCTATTACAATAAACTGCATACAAGATGTTTACATGGATTCAAAAATGAAACCTCTCATTTGTGCAACAGTGCGTCTCAACATAGACTTACATTACCTACTTGTTACTGGAAAAGCATGAGGAATGAAAGATTGGATAGGATTATTTATACAAGACCAGAAGTATAGAACCTTTTATATCACTGTGACAAAGCTAAGGGTAGTCAAATTGCTAGATCAGAATAATGAGTTTACGGTAAAAAAAAAAGAAAAAGAAAAAGAGAATATCATATTATATTAAGAAAATTACCAATATCAGATAGTTGCTTGGCAAATAATTAACAGCTCACGTGGACAACACTAATTTAAGAACGAGTTTTAGCAGTTAAATATATTGGAAGAACGGCAAGAATTAGACTCCTCAACTGAATCTTTTGACTGTTTGATTTGGTGGTCTGAAGAGTATTAAGATACAATTGTGACCATAAACGAATCATACAGAGAAAATATAATATAGTAGATAACAGACAAAAAAGTGCAGCAAGAATACAGATAATTGGGTTGGAAGAACTACGATAGAAGGAAGAAACAAAAGTGAGACGGCAAAATTCAGGATATGTAGGTGTCAATGTAATGCAGATGGTTAGAACATTTTTCGTCATAAAAGCTTGAACCCTAAAGACCAAGGTGGTTTCCGGATAAACAGCAGCAAAATAGGATCATGGGCCATACATATAATTAACAAAGTAATCATACGAAGTAGAGCTATAAATAATACTTATAAAGCGAAAAAGGAGCAAGTTGTGTAACCAATACGAACATTACGGCCCGACCATCAAAGATAGACGCTTTTAAGCTAAATATGAAGCCACGAAACCTGGATTCCCCATACTCTGATCGATCCATAATAGTAAAAGAAACTATCATATGTGTGCAAAGGTTTAAAAAGAACTCAATCGATAGATGCAACCCAGTTCAAATCTACGAAAAACACAAATCCAACGAACAAACCAACCAAAGTTTCCTGCTTTATGAAATCCAGCCGGTGAAGATCCAGAAAACCACGAGGTAGGATTAAAAAAACATCAAATGTCCCCCAAAGAAAGAAGAAGCAAAGAAAAAAAGAATTCGTGAAAACCTACGCTGTCGGAGAGGAGAAGGAGGAGATGTGTCAGGGGTAATACCGTGATACTGGCCGCAGTAGGCAGACATCTCGGATCGACAGGATGATCAAAAGAGGGTGGGTCAAGATTGGGCGCGGTGCACAGAGAAAGGGCTTGAAGGGGTCGATTTTAGGTGTTAAATGGAGGCGGAGATCGGCGAGGAAGCGATGGGTGCGGTCAGCAGATTCGTCGCCATAGGTGAGGGTGCTGCTTTTGGGTAACACAAGTGGGTGGCAGCTCTGATACTCCTTGAGCCACCGACAATTACCGGCATCACGTACCAGAGGGCTCCTGCGTGGGTCCCGCTAACCCTCGTGACCAACCACCGCGTGTGTGGACCAATTGGTAGAGGAAGGTCAAGTAGACGGACGCGGAGGACGCTGCGTGGCATACACGAGCGAGTCAGCCCCGACAATTGTCAGGGTGACACGGTCATTGGGCCCCCGTATGCCGAGGGATCTATCTCATCACCGCTCTCCCTTCTCAGTATCATTTTTACTTACCCACACTGTAGACGTATGTACACAATCACGAGATAAAAGGAGTAGTAGAAAAAGGATATCTTTACGCCATGTTTTAGATATAAAAGCTGTCGTTAATTAGTAGAAAAGAAGAAGAAGAAGAAGAAGAAGAAGAAGAAGAAGAAGAAAATAATATGTTGATCATTCGAGTGGATGATTACACAAATAATGCGTCAAGGAGGTGCAAATGAGGATGGAAGGAAGATTCCAAACCAAGAACCAAGCAAGCTTGAGAATAAAGTTGAGCATTCGTGCATATATTATAGAAGCAACATAGGCCGGGAATGTCGTGAAAGCGTCGGCATCTTTAAAGATTAGCTGAAGAGAACAAGATGAATACTAATTTTAGTTCTGCAACTTTCGACATTTGGTGGCATGTCTCTTCTATTTTTCGATATTCTGATCAAATATTAGCACATCGAATTAGTATAAGGAGTTTATCCAAGTCAACAGATTGATCAGAGGTCTTTCCATCTCAACCATTCCTATAGCACATCGAACACATATTATTTCTGATCCTACTCAAGCCTCAATATTAACCATAAGCTTCCGATGGTATACAGGTAATCCTCGATGACACCGACCCACCTGGCCATGCAGAACAATTGTTGCCTGCTGCTGCTCATAAGCTCTCGTTATGTTGTTAGAATTATAAGCTCAAGTAAATCTGTATTATTAGTTACGTAGAGTTAATATTTTGTCAGTAGAGATATTTTTGATCCTCGCCGATGGGAGCATAAAGCTTTCTTGTAAGGTGTATTACAATCACTGGTTATCTATCTTTTGAGTCTTATATTTTTGAGATCACATCTTTTACTGTGCCTGCGTTGCAGTGATCACCCACATGCGTGTCGTCGTTAGCATATTTAGTGAGCCCTTACAAGATGAGCTGCCACACCACTCCTGTCGATGCAATCAAAGACTGGACGATCATTAATATGCACGCACTGTTTCATGAACTTGCACCGGACGCCGCCCACATGCCCGGCAAGACAGGTAATCCGGAGGAGGGATGTGAGCGTTCATTGCAGGAGTCCGTCTTAGGATGGTTGGTCGGAGCTCCCCTGCCACATGATAAATTCACCGAAAGAATTGATCGCCACCCCAACCACCTCCTCTTCCTCCTCCTCTCAGAACATTAAAAACAACCTTCAAGCACCATCAATCTCCCAACCACACCAGCTTATCACCAAGCAACATTTTCTGCAAGGATTTACCGCACCGACGATCGCATTTCTAGCTCTCGAGTGCAGTATGGAATCACACTAACATGCACTTCATGTCTCCGTGCATAAATGGTGCTCACCAACTCCCCATTTCTAATTTTTTTCACCTCGACCGAAGCATCGAATAAGGTTAGGTTAACAAGTTACTATGAGCAAATGATTGTGACACCACCAGACGACTTGAGCTGCTCCGCATCCATCCGACTATATAAACAACCCTTTGCTAGTTCATACATACACCAACCGCAGAGAGAGGCTCCCGACTCAACCGACACGATGGTTGGCTCTCATCCCTCCGTCACCGTCACCATCTCTTTCCTCCTCCTCGTTCTACCACCGACTCCTTTCTGTTTCGTTACTGGTTCCGCAACTGGTGCGACGCAGCGGCGACGCCATTTCTCAAAGATCTATGCCTTTGGAGACTCCTTCACCGACACCGGCAACACCCACTCGACCACGGGTCCATACTCCTTTGGATACGTCTCCTCGCCTCCCTATGGTACCACCTTCTTTCGCCACTCCACCAACAGGTATTCCGATGGCCGCCTGGTGGTCGACTTCCTCGCCTCCATGCTCTCGCTTCCGTTCCTGCCACCATACCTCGACAGGGCTGCTGATTTCTCCCACGGCGTCAACTTTGCGGTTGCTGGATCCACAGCGATCGAACATGACTTCTTTGTGAAGAACAACGTCACGATCGATATCACCCCCCAGTCTCTAATGACACAGCTCATGTGGTTTGACAAATACCTGGAGGAGAAAGGCTGCAAAACGAGGGGATCACGTCGGTGTCGAGCAGCGACAGCAGACGCGCTCTTCTGGGTGGGTGAGATCGGAGCCAACGACTACGCTTATGGTTTTACATCGACCCTGTCCCCCACCGTCATTCAGCAACTTGCCGTCAAGAAGGTCTTCGACTTTGTAGAGGTTTGTACATTCCAACCCTTTTGTCTCGTGACCGGTAAATAGCCTTTTAAATCTTTTTCTTACACAACACCATCTATAAAACAAGAACAAATGAGAACAACAACTATAGTACACAGCATACGACCACTCGTTTAATACTAGCACATTCATATGTACGTATCCTAATCAACAAATATTGGTTTGAGTTTTTCTCTCTTAGAAGCCTACAGAAAGGATATTTCATCTGTTTCTCCATCTACCTACCGGTACTTGCAGAAACTCTCTCCGCCCACCAACACAAGCTACTCTTTTTGCTAATGAGCAACTTCCGATATTAATATGAGATAGAAACAACTGACCACTGACCATTGAATTCTTCACCGGTCTATAAAATGCTGCCTCTGACGGTCAACAAAATCAAACTATGGAACTGTCTCATCAAAAGAAAAGAAAATCTTATTAAGATCGTTACAGCAAAGAACATTCAGATGACTTATTTGGCTAAAGAAGATGAATGTGGGTTTTGTTTCCCAACTCGATGAAGATCATGAACTCTTCTTCTTCTTCGGAAAATGAACATATATTCTCATATTTTTATTTTGCATTGGTCGACAGGCTCTGCTAATCAGAGGCGCCAAGTACATTGTGGTTCAAGGTTTGCCATTGACAGGGTGTCTACCACTAACCTTGACGCTGGCACCGTCCGACGACAGAGATGACATTGGCTGTGTTGCAAGCGTGAACCGCCAAAGCTACAACCATAATGCCATTGTTCAGAACGAGTTACAAGAACTAAGGGACCGATTTCCTGAAGCTATCATCTCATATGCTGACTTCCTGGGTGCACACCATAACGTGATGAAACACCCAGCAGCCTATGGTTTTACGGAGAAGTTAAAGGTTTGCTGCGGTAGCGGGGGTGATCCTTATAATTTTGACCTATTTGCCACATGTGGCTCCCCAAATGTTACCACAGCCTGCCCTGAACCTAACAAGTTCATAAACTGGGATGGAGTCCACCTGACCGAAGCAATGTACAAAGTTGTGGCCGACGTGTTCTTCCACCATGGTTACTGTAAACCATCCTTTGATGTGCTACTTACCGCCAAGAGTCTGGAGAGTCGAGTGGAACATCTGTAATGCTTGATATGGAGGCCCTTAATATTGGTTGATGCATAAGTTGCGACCGGATAAATCTTAGAGCTAGGTATGTTCTCTGATGGTGTATCGACTCTCCCGGTTAATGCTTGGAACAATGCGGAACAGAAAAGCTCAGAACCAACGTCACCCTAACACACCATACTATATCCCGACTTTCATAGCATTAACACCTCCTGATATGCCATGTATACCATTGGCCGGTGAGTCAGCCCGATTATTTTATTATCGAATGTGCAAGTGTATCCCAATGTCTCCTCCTCGCTTATGTGGGGGGGTTGACGTGATAAGCCAACATAGGAGGTCTGCTAGGGAGACGGTTTGCTGAGGACGATATCACATTAGAACGAAGAGGTCGAGCAGAGGAACAAGGGTCTTTCTTGCTGTGGGGTCATCTTTTAACTATCAGTCATCTCTTGGCAGCATAGTCGTCTCCTAGCATTGGGGCTATTTCCTGGCCGCCAATGGTCCTGCACAATAGGTCTACGTCGGGGGCTTTTTAACTCGTCCCCTTTGATGCTTAAGTCAACGCAAGGTAGAGGGGGAGAAAGACTATAGCATGAGCTGTATAAATGAGAGAGTAGAGAGATTATTACCTGCTTCCCCCTCCTAGCGCTTAGCCATGAGCATGTTTTTTATACCTAGGCCCGAGCGATCTGGACATACTTTTAATTAAGGCCCATCGCATTTTAAATGGCAGAGGCATTAATGACATGTCAGCCAAGAGGTGGCTAGGGAGGCTAGGGCATGCTATCATTAATGATCATTGATTTTCATATCTTTATTATCTTTTAGTTCACGTGACAAAGGGAGCTAGAGGGTACCAATATTATCCCTATCACCTCGTCATGAAGACCCAAATGATCGGGTCGAGAAATCAGCCCCTAGCGTTGACCTTTTATGCAAGGCCCACGAGGAGACAAGGCTCATCTCGGCTTAACCCTAGAATCTTGAGGAGGTTAGAGCATATCTCAGTTTGACTTATGAGCTACCTCGGATACTCACCTACCACCTTGAGACCACTCTTGCTGAACTCTCCCTAACTCTAACCCTTTCGCTCAACTTGTCAATCGAAGACAATAGGTACTTTTTAGTCAACAGACTTATCAGGTCAACAAATCATCCAAAGATATAGATGACCTACTGTCAGAGGAAACAAGACCACGTTTAATAAAATTTTAAGGGTAAACTTTACTCAGCAAACTTGCCTTATAATGATCTATTTCAATTATAATCGTTGCAAACTTATTGTGATTTCACTATATTGTCAATATCCTTTTAGCACAATATCATTATAGTTAGTATTATTCTAAAACTTAGTGGAACTTAGCATGCATTTATCAAAAGTAAAGAAAATAGACCTATTAAGTCGTAGGTCTAATTCATGTTGTCTCGATTGGTATGACCTGATCTCGATG
Organism: Musa acuminata AAA Group; assembly: GCF_036884655.1. NCBI lineage: Eukaryota > Viridiplantae > Streptophyta > Magnoliopsida > Zingiberales > Musaceae > Musa > Musa acuminata. The sequence continues at coordinate 33,640,262 of NC_088348.1, forward strand.
GGAGATTAAATAGTTGGTTCTAGAATATGTTGGTCGCAAGTGCCTAACAAGTTAATCACACGTGAAGGCACTTGTGACACGTTGTATAATTTTTTTAGTTATTATTCTTATTATGATATTTTCTTACTTTACATTATATATATATATATATATATATATATAATTATGATATCCTTGTATTTATACAATGAGAATTGGATCATGATAATAAGACTAATTAGCCTTTAAACATAAATCTTAGATATTCTCGGTTATAGGTTACTCGAGAGGGATATCAAAATAATTAGACAAACTAGTGTGCTATATACCCATCTATATGATAGAGATAGTTGGTCTCATAGCTGCTTATGTGGGAACACTAGGGATATAATGTAGGTACTTATTGGAGAATGAGTTCACTTAATATTCCGCTTACGAAACGTTGGACGGTTGATGATATATCATTGTCAAACAACGATTTTATGGTCCTAATTATGTATCTGGTCATTAGACTTGAGACACCAAGAATGTTTTATTTTAGTACTTCATTCTTTAATACTGGACTCATATATCCAAAAGTTTCACATCTAACACAGTCGATCATTGAGAGTAGTAGTTAACCTTACGAATGCTATTGAGTGTCAATAGAGGAACATCCACTATCGGTATAATGAGAGGAATACCCTAAGTACTCAAATAAATCCCTAGCTATGGTCGATCAAATCATGATGAATCCAATAAGCGTGAGACTCGGATTGAAAGAAAAGTTCTCTAGGAGAATCTGATGAGAGTAAGACTTGAATAAATTCCATATGGGCTTGATAGTACCAGACTCGATATATGGTCTCTAGAATAATAAATGAATGATGAACTTTATATACATGGTAATTGAAAGCAGATAGGTCTAATGGATTATATCACTCTGTACAATTTGAGGACTATAGCATAGTGGTCTAGTACATCCATAGTCGATATGTTTAGTGAATTATTATGAGGATAATAATTTACTGAGTCATAAGGAGTTTTGATAGGTGCAACTCAGGCTAGCTTGATATTGAGCCTAGAGGGTCACACACATATAATAGACAATACAACCTGTAGATGATTGGATATGAGATATCCAATAAGTCATTGTTTTATTGGATCAATTGGGCGAGACTCGATAGGGCTTAAAGTGGTTATTAGATAAGAATCTAGCATCTATTAAGCAAGATAATTTGATGAGGATCTTACTAGTAACAGGTGCCCTATAGGTTAATCACGTGAGTGATGACACATGTGATACGATGCATAGTCTTTTTAGTTATTATTATTATTATATTTTTTATTTTATATTGCCTAACTAATATATGTATATGGATTTGTACAATGGGAATTGGATCATGATAAAATCATGATAATGAGACTAATTCACCTATAAACAATGACCATAATTATTCTCGATCATAGGTTACTTGAAAGGAACATCGAGATAACCAGAGAGACTGATGTATTATATACTTATCCATATGATGAATGTAGCTGATCTCATAACTGCTTGTGTGAGGACACCGTGGATATGGTGCAAGTGTTCATTGGAGAATAAGTTCACTAAATGATTTAATTACGGAATGTTGAATAGTTAATAATACATCATCATCAAACAACGGTTCCGTAGTCCTAGTTGTGTATCTGATCCTTAGACTTAAGATATCAAGGATACCCCATATGAGTACTCCACTCTTTGATACCATACTAGTTTGGAAGTTTCAAATCTAGCACAATTGGTCATCAAAAGTGATAGCCAATCTTATGAGGGCAATTATGTATTAACAGAGGATCATCCACTCTTAGTGTCATCAAAGGAATGTCACATGTGTTCTCGCTTAGGAAAATCCCTAGATAGGGTCGTTCGGATTGAGAGAGAATGAGTTCTCAGGGAGAATTCGATTAGAGGGAGACTCGAATAGATTTCGGATGGGCTTGATAGCACCATGCCCAATATGTGGTATTTGGGATATTAGATGGATGAATGACTATAGATACATAATAATTGAGGGCAGATAAGTCCAATGTATGAGATCCCCCTATACCGTTTAAGGACTATGGCGTATCGGCCTAGTGCATCTATAATCATGAGTTGAGTGAATTATCACTTATAGTGATTAAGCAAGAGCTATATTTTTAATGAGTGCTTCAGTTAATATTTTTAACTTCGGATTAAGAGCTATATCTTAGGAAGCAATAATTGTGTTATCAAAATCGGAAGCATAATATGTAGCTACAACATCAATAACTTATCAAGCAATATGGCTTAAAAGACTTTTTTGAAAACTTCATTTGGAACAAAAATAAATAATTAAAATATTTTGTGATAACAAAGCCACACTTATAAAGATGAAGAATCTAACATTTCATAAAAGAACGAAGCATATAAAGATATATGATCATTTCATCTTAGAATATTATAATAAGTGGAGCACTAACAACGAAGGATTGTAGAACATATAAATAAGTTTTAGATATTCTCATCAAGTCACTTTCATTTCGGAATCATGTTTATTTTATAAATAATATCTCAAATTGGTATATGTGACTATAAATCAATAAAGAGAGTATTGAGAATTAATTCATAGGTAGTTATTGTTTTTTATAGTTCTAATCATATTCTACATGGTTTTACTTAAATGATACATGATCTAAAAAGTTATAATCTTGAGATAGTTCCTTTACCTATCTTAATCATAGATAATATGTTAGGATGGGATAATTAACATTTGATCCTATAAAATAATATCATAATTTATGAAGTGAAAGTGTGTACTTAAAATTTTATAAGTGTTCTTAATCTTACCCTTTGTTTAATATTATTTTAATACTCTATTTTTATCATTTTCTTATCCTCCATCCCCAAATCTTCTTCGTTAGATAAGCCAGCTGGCATGGCTTCGACTTCGAGATGCACCACCACCCACGGTCACCAAGTCTGAAAGCTTAATGCTAGTTTGCTCATGATAACATTCCCACGATAGGAATTCGGTAGATGCAACTTTCAAAGTGAGAACGAGAGCTGGGACCTTGGTCTCTTTCGCCAACTCCGACGAGCAACAAGGTAGTGTGGTGGGAAAGTGTGTGGCCTCAGAGCGAGGGACAGCCCACCAAGCAACACTGTGTGTACTGCCGAAGGGAAATCATGTCGACACCATGTGTTCATCTCCCATTAATTGAAGTGGACTGCTTATATCTTCATTCCAGTACAAAATATGTCATGCATTGACCTCGTCGAAATAAAAGAATGAAATAATGGTTGGTCACTTGGTCTAATTCTCGAACATGGTTTTTGATATACGTGCCACCATCTTTTTCATGGATGCATGGATGTACGTATTGCCTGAGTTAGCAGACACCGAGAAAAATGACGTCTTAAGCATCACACGCCATGCTCCGAGTTGGATCAGCTGATGAACTAATCATCTTTTCTTTCGACTTTCCAAGTGATCAGCCTTACTTTTTTGGTCCTTTCTTTCTTTTTGGTTTCCCAAGGACTACGACTGAAAAAACACACTGCTCAAATACACACATTATGATGGCTCACCATGATGCATACTATTGCAAACTCTTTCATTTGTACAAACACCCAAATAGATTATGTGAATCGCAGACTTCCTTAGGTCACTAACTTTCCGGTGTATCTGCATTCCTCGAAGGATATTATCTTAGAAAAACTCAAATCTGAGAGGAATATATATAAATATATATATATATATATATATATATATAGTATTTTTAATCTTCCAACATATATAAACCATAGCCTGTTTGTCCTCAGGATAAAAAGCCATTGATGCGATGACAAACTTAGATGAATATAACAATAAGCTGCGCTGCAATCACGTCTGACAAGCTGGATTTCGTTGCTCGAAGCGCTTACACAGCTGGTGGTCACCAAAGTGTGGCAGATGCTGCTCGTGCATGCGCCTCTCCTGACGTGCGCTGGGCCATGCAGGATGTGCAGCGCTGCGGGCGGGCAGGCTGTATGCGTGCAGGGTGGGCAGGTGGACGTTCGAGCCCGCCAGCGCAGGCAGCCAGGCATACCCACGCCGACGGAGAGCGTCAGGCCGGCGTGTGTACGTCCGAGGCATGCACGTGCCTTCCTCCCTCCACTTGCACTGCAGTGATTGGGCTGCTCCAACACTGTTCCCACTGCCAAGTACGTAATCTTTTCTCTCCCCCTCATCGTTTTTCTTACAGCCAATATTATATATCTGAGTTGCTCGCAGGCAGACATTGGACCATTTCGTGAGGGAATAGTGGTCATAATCTATCTCGTATGCTAAGGCCAATTAGCTGGCTCTGTAGACCAACCTGTTAGTGGGTGTTCGAAATGCACATAAAAAACGAGGTTGAGTTCGATGGAGATATAGGCGTAAGTAGGTAGTGCAGTCTAATCAACGATGAGGTGAAGCCAAAGCACGTCAAACCATGTGAATTATTGTCCTGTGGCGTCCTCTCGCATATGCATGCACAGTTCTTCCAGCAACAACCTGCGAATGTGCAATTAGGGTGCTGGTCTGATATCACCAGCAGCAGACCCTGCACTTATCCGCCTTTAGTCTTTGATCCTTAACGAGCTGATAAGATTAATCGACTCGATGAAGATTAAAGGAGTTAAAAGTGTGTGTCGCGTTAATGATCTCAGCAGTGCATTTAGTGCGGCATGTACATCTCCAGCAGAATTGTCTCCGTCAAATAGTGTCCACCTTGCGGGAGGATTCACGGATATACGTACGTACACAACCTCGGAAGGTTTAATGGCCGAAGCGGTAAACGACTTCAAACAAAGTGAGGTAGTAGATTTAGTTTAATATGCTCGTTTCAAACAAAGTAAGTACGAGTTCGTGTACGCTTATCCACACAACCTCGCAAAATAATTTCTGACACCATCGCCTGCTGTCTTGTCCTGTACCGAGCTCAAGAATCTTGTTCTCAAACCAAACCCACTGACGGGTGCAATTTGTCCGTTTCCTCTCGGAAAAAGAAAGCATTCAGTGTGTCATCGTTCATCACTCACTTTCTGCTCATTAGTTGATCTGGGCGAAGAGAAACAAACCATGGGTGGCTCAGAATTTCTAATACAACTACAACTCAAATCGGGTTCAGCGTGCTGAGTTGAAAACAGATCATCCAGTAACTCGAGATACAAGAGATACGCTGCTGTGACTCGATTAATGTAACTTTGTGGAATCTTATGCACAAGTGCCGAGGCATCTCGGTTTATGGTTTCATCCATACCCAAAAGTTGAACCAGGAGATCGTCCCAAAGCGGCACGTCCAAGTACTAGGATCGGTAATTCATCTCAAAAGCATGCAATCAATCCATGATGGTGAACTCGTCGACTCCGGACACTCACTTTCACCTGTTCCATACGACCAAGATTTGATTTCCATTTATAATCCCATCACACAGGAATTTGGAACTTCCTTCATAGTTCATATGGGACCTGTCAAAAACTCCTCTATTCTGACCGCTACCAGGAGGAGTTCCAGCAGCGGGCACATCCACCACAAGTTTTGTGTGCGAGGCCTGCTCTTGTTCTTTTTACCTTCTCTTCTCCGTTGTCTTTCAGGAAATTGGAATTTGAATGTTTCCAGCCTCCTCTTTGCTTGCTTTTCTTTTCTTTGGATTAAGACTTGCATGTCCGACCCATGAACACATAGATGATGACATCTTACACAACATTGTTGGCAGCTTTTACTCCCCAAAGATGCCTGGACCTTGTGCCCCGGGGGGTGCATTATGAATGCGATCCGGTGATTCGTCTCTAGGCGGTGGATGGTGTGGACAGAGAGGCCGTGACTCGGCAGTATAAATAAACCAACCCGCTCAGGTAGAGAGCAAGAGCAGCCCCCAACTGTTGTCCGCAGAGCCACGTGCTCTCCTTCTGATAGAACTACTAGAATAGAGCTACTCAAAAGATTCAAACCACCTAATCACCTTGGTGGTTCCTCAACACTTCTCCTCTTTTCATCTTCTTCAATCTACTTGTGTCAGCTTCGCCAATAAACAATTTCTGCTACTGCCCGATATTGATTTCCTTGTTGAACGATGAAGCTTTGAAGTTTGTCTTCTTACTCCTTTGTTACTTCTCTGTCACTGTCAATTCTTCAAGGAGATGATGCTCATAGAATACCTTCACATAGTCACTTTCTCACTGCTGTTTTGTTGGATTCTCCTAGACTCTGTAGAATTAAGGAGGTCCTCCATGGTAGCTGGAGAGATTGGGCAAGTGTTGGTGCACAAAAAGACAAAGATCATGGCTGAGATTACAGTTGCCTGTAACATCTAAATCTCCATTCTTTACCTGGGTTTTTGCATCCATGGAGTTTGGAAACTGGAGAGGATTTCTTTGGGATATGTTCTCTTAACAATGTCATGGCTTCTGGTAACTCTCTATGCAACTTACTGCAAGCGAAAAAGAGCAGGAGCAAGCTGCGGTTGGCCTCTAGTGCTCGTTTCCTGGTGGGTCTTCTCTAGCTTACTCGATCTCATCTCCATCTCGGTCTACCTCATCAGCCTTTGGAACAAAACATCATTGCGTAATACTATTCCAGCTGCAAGCATTGTGGAGTTCACTTCCTTCCCCATATCTGTTTTCCTCTGCTTCACTGCTCTTTTCATGTGTTCCTCAAAGACAAATCTGGACCTGAAACAGTATCTACTATTGAATGACGAAGATTGTGCCGGTAGAGATAACTTCTCCAGAGCTGGCTTCTGGAGCCGCCTCACATTTCGATGGATGAATCCAGTCTTTGAGAAGGGTCGAGCTGAAAGGCTCGAGCTTTCACATATACCCGGAGTTCCTCCATCTGAGACTGCAGAAAGTTCCTTTTCCTTTTTGCAGGACTCACTTCGTGACCAGAAAACCGAATCAGCTTCACTTTTGAAAGCAATCATTCATGCTGTTTGGAGGCCTTTGGCTGTGAATGCAGTCTTTGCTGGTACAATAACTTTACATGCTTTGCACTAACATTCTATTTGTGCCAATTCAGAGTAAATGATCTGACTGTGTTTAGACAATCATACAGGCCTCAACACATTTTCTTCCTACATCGGTCCTTTCCTGATCACCAACTTTGTGGAATTTATCTCTGGGGAAGATTCCAGACATGGACACTACTATGGGTACATACTGGCTTGTCTATTCTTTTTTGCAAAGACAGTGGAATCACTAACTCAACGGCACTGGTACTTCGGTACACGCCAAATCGGCGTACGGGTTCGAGCAGCCCTTATGGTAGCCATTTATAACAAGTCTCTTCTGATGAAGCACTCCGGCAGGAGCATGGGAAAGATAATAAATTTCCTCGATGTAGATGTAGAAAGGATCGGTGACTTCTTTTGGTATATACACGGTATTTGGTTGCTCCCCGTCCAGGTCTCTTTGGCTCTACTTATTCTTTACAGAAATCTTGGTGCAGCAGCCTCATTCTCGGCACTAGCTGTGACAATCCTAGTGATGGTGAGTAACACACCACTGGCAAATCTACAGGAGAGGCTCCACTCTAAGATCATGGAAGCAAAAGACTCGAGGATCAAAGCGACAGCAGAGACATTAAAATGCATGAGGATATTGAAACTGCATTCCTGGGAAACCGCTTACTTGAACAAGCTCCTCCAACTTAGAGATGTGGAGAGGAGTTGGCTCAGGAGATATCTCTACACATGCTCTGCTATTGCCTTCCTGTTCTGGGCGTCTCCAACTTTGGTTTTGGTCATTGCCTTCGGTGTCTGCATTTTGGTGAATACACCCCTGACTGCTGGCACAGTCCTCTCAGCTCTAGCGACGTTCAGAATCCTACAAGAGCCAATTTATAATCTTCCTGAGCTTGTCACCATGATCACACAAACAAAAGTATCGATTGACAGAATCCAGGACTTCATAAAAGAAGAGGAACAGAAGCAGTTGAGGCCAAGCTACAAAATGAAAACCTCAGGCATTGCTGTAGAGATTGAGCCTGGCAAATACAACTGGGATGCTGATTCTAAATCGAAGAAACCCACACTCAAGATTAATAAGAGGATTCAGATCATGAGAGGAGAAAAGATAGCAGTGTGTGGGACTGTCGGATCAGGTAAATCAAGTTTCTTGTGTAGTATCATGGGAGAAATTTCGAGAACTAAAGGCAGAAGAATTAGTGTCTTTGGGTCAAGAGCATATGTTCCACAAAGTGCTTGGATCCAGACTGGAACAATTCAAGATAATGTGTTATTTGGGAAGGAGATGGATAGGAGATGGTACCAGCAAGTGTTGGAAGCTTGTGCTTTGGATAGAGATATTGGAAACTGGGCTGATGGGGACTCAACTGTGGTGGGAGAGAGGGGTATTAATTTGAGTGGAGGGCAGAAGCAGAGGATTCAACTGGCAAGAGCAATCTATAGCAATGCAGATATCTATTTGTTGGATGATCCCTTCAGTGCTGTCGATGCACACACTGGCACGCACCTCTTTAAGGTATGAGTATCTCCATATTTGTTTGGACATCTTCTGACTGCACCATGGTAGATAATTTGGTTAACTGGTCATATAATTTAGTCCTGCATACTCACATGATAGTGATTACACAATCTGAATCAATGCCCACAGTTCAAATGTAACAGAGATAACAAGATATCAGAATATATTTATTATTGTCACCATTTGGTCCATACATTGCAAGGATTTTGCAAGAACTAAAATTCTTGTTTATGTAGTTTATGTTGGTCTAATGTCCAATTTCAAGCTTTCAATTTTTATTTATGATGTGAATCTCTATGTTAATAATTAATCTACAGCACTATCTAGGTTTCTAGATCTGAGCTAAACTGACTAACCATTTTGCTGTTAGGTTACAAGCTAAGTAGAAGATTTCCATGATAGATATCCCTGCATTTTGATATAACTCATATATACAATTGCTTCTTTTCCCATGACTTCTTCTGAGAGTTACTTAGTACTTAAATACATTGTGCAATAATTCTTAACCCCAAGTATATTCATTTCTTCACACCTACTAATACCAAAATATTGCCCAAAATTTTGATGATCACCTACATATCAAACTAAAGAACAGGAGCAGTATATTTGAGGAACTCAACTATGATTTTGCTCGTCTTAATTTTTGTATTTTGGAGCAAAAGGAGTAGAGGTTCCCCATTGATTTATGCATGATAACCGTTTGTTATTGACAATTTTATCTGACAGCCTAAATTACAACATGTCATAATTTTATAATAAATTCCCTAAAAAATATTTGATATGAACAATTTAGCAGATACAAGAAAATTTCTGGTTGATATACTTAACCCTTCCACTTTTATCCATTCTGATATTGAATATATGTCTTTTACTTCCAGTTATTGCATTTATATTTCTGCAGCAAGGTCTGCATAATGAAAGGACCTGTAGAAGGGAAAGCTAAGGAAAAGATGATTCAGTGATGATCCTTGTAAGATAGAATTTCAAAGAATATCCAGTTTCTTCAAATCATAAAGCAAAAATTACTTTTGCCTCTTGCTTTTTTTGTTTTCTTGATATGTTAGTTTATATTTAATGGAAGAACTATCCAAGTTCATTCAGAACTTTCCAAAGATGGTGCATCTGATGAAGGCCAGGATTTGTGTGCAGGAATGTTTAATGGGGCTATTGTCCAGTAAGACCGTCATTTATGTCACGCATCAACTGGAATTCATAGATGCAGCAGATCTAATTCTGGTAAACTTCAATTTTTTCATAACATCGAGCAAACTATTTGGTTGGCTAATCACAAGCCAGTGTATGACTTTTGCATCTGGGGTAAATAATAGTGTGAATGTGGTTGTAGTAGCACTAATATAGTATTCCATTTTCATGATTAAGTAGAGCTCACTTGAATAACTAATTATGATCCATGAGGATCTTATTTTTAACGAAAATGTGTAGAGTAAAATCTGCAGCAGGACAAAAGAGTTCGAACAATGTCCTACCTGAAAATACTGACTAGATTTTCCTCAAACACTAAGTCCTTTACAAACATTTTTCAGGTATTGAGAGATGGAAAGGTGGTCCAGTCTGGTAAGTATGAAGATCTGCTGAAGGACACTAATGGGGACCTTGTACAACAAATAGCTGCACATAATCAGTCATTAAGTCAAGTCAGTCCATCAAAAGAACATGGTCTATTGACGAGCACCAGATATAGGATGAAGCAAAAGGATCTTAGAGAAGCAAAATATTTTGAGAATAGTGGAATCTCCGAGCTTGCAGAGAGATCATGTGAAGAAGAAAGGGAATTTGGAAGAGTGAAATGGCATGTTTATCACACCTTTATGACTTCAGCATATAAAGGAGCTTTTGTGCCGGTACTACTATTATGTCAAATTCTCTTCCAGGGTTTCCAGATGGGCAGCAACTACTGGGTTGCTTGGGCAACCCAAAAGGAGGCTCAAGTTAGTAGAGAACAACTAATTGGAATTTTTGTTCTACTGTCTGCCGGCAGCTCAATGTTTATCTTAGGAAGGGCAGTTCTGCTTGCAACCATTGCAATTGAAACAGCTCAGCAGCTATTTCTTGAAATGATAACAAGCATTTTAAGAGCACCCATGTCATTTTTTGACTCAACACCTTCCAGTCGCATTCTTAACAGGGTCAGTTCCTTTCTGATAATTACTAACTTACTATACTAAGTTTCATCTAAACAAACAGTTACATTAACTTGCAGAAATTTCAAACTGTAAATTTAACAATTTACCTTTTTCAGTCCTCAACAGACCAAAGCACTGTTGACACAGATATTCCATACAGACTGGCTGGGTTGATATTTGCACTTGTTCAGCTTCTTTGCATCATCATGCTCATGACTCAAGTGGCCTGGCCAGTACTCATTCTCTTCATTATCGTATTTGCAATCTCCATCTGGTATCAGGTAAGCTAAATTAGGCTCTTGCAGAATGTGTAGCAATAACATATACAAGGAACTATCTGTTACCATCTTTTGGAGGACTTAGCAGAAACTGTAGGAAAAAAGTAGTGAAGGGAACATTTTGGATGATGTTTTTTTCACAATTTGGTCAATGGCTGCTAAACCTAGACATCAAAATTTCATCAATCATGTATTCTGTGACTGTAAAGCATAGAGCAATCACTAAATGTAATAGCTTTTAATAGTCCAATGCCTAATGGAGTGATTATCTTTCTGCAGAATTACTACATCAGTGCTGCTAGAGAATTAGCTAGAATGGTTGGAATTCGAAAAGCTCCTATCCTCCACCATTTTTCTGAATCACTTGCTGGAGCTGCTACCATTCGATGTTTCAATCAGGAAGAGCGCTTTTCTAAAAGGAACCTCACATTGATTGATGATTATTCTCGAATTACCTTTCACAACTATGCAACTATGGAATGGCTATCAGTTCGAATCAACTTTCTATTCAACCTTGTATTCTTTGCAATGTTAACCATCTTGGTCTCCATGCCCAGAAATGATATTGATCCAAGTAAGTCCTGTTTCAACCTTGACAACACTAGATATATTGGGGTATGACCACAGACGAAATAATTAACTTGATTTCATTTCAGGCCTTGCAGGACTTGCTGCAACATATGGTTTGAACCTAAATGTACTACAAGCTTGGGTTATATGGAACCTCTGCAATGTAGAGAACAAGATGATCTCTGTCGAGAGAATTCTGCAATTCTCAGTCATACCTAGTGAGGCTCCTTTGGTAATTGAGCACTTCAGAGCACAACAAGGCTGGCCCACATCTGGAACCATTGAACTTGATGATCTCAAGGTTCGTTACAGCCCTAATCTTCCTATGGTCCTAAAAGGTATCAATTGCACTTTCCCTGGGGGAAAGAAAATTGGAGTTGTAGGCAGGACAGGAAGTGGAAAGTCGACGCTCATCCAAGCTCTTTTCAGAGTAGTAGAACCATCATCAGGAAGGATTGTGATTGATGGCATAGATATTAGCCGAATTGGTCTCCATGATTTGAGATCTAGGTTGAGCATAATTCCACAAGAACCAACACTTTTTCAGGGAACTGTGAGGACAAACTTGGATCCTCTGCAGCAGCATCCAGACTCCGAAATCTGGGAGGTAAAGAACAAAGTATGGCTCATATTTATTTGGTACTTTATGAAGCTATAAGTCATCTAACTCATATCATATCAGGCACTCTATAAATGTCGACTTCGAGAGATAGTAAAACAAGATCAGAGACTGCTTGATGCACCAGGTAATCTAATGTCTTGACAAGCAATTGCATACAAGTTTCACACAACTAGCACATAAAATGTGTCACTTTTTCCCTCAAAGGGGAATAAGTTAACAATATGGGGAGTTACAAAAACATTGTAAGAAGAAATCATTACTGGGATACTTCATACAATGTTATCACAGTGTGTTAGGATTACATCTATGGTAAACTTAAATAAACGCAACTGTTAAACTTTGTGGCATTCTGCTAACACAGTTTTTTTAGTATCTTCTAGCAACCATGCATGTACTACAAACCTACTGCTGCACAGCATACATTCACACTCCATTGAGAAAACTAGCTTATAGTTTAGTTCCCTCTGTTTTTGATGTTTGTCTTTAATATGAGATCAAGGATTATCATGCAGTTGCAGAAGATGGAGAGAATTGGAGTGTTGGGCAGAGGCAGCTGGTTTGCCTGGCAAGAGTACTGCTGAAAAGGAGGAGGATTCTAGTTTTGGATGAGGCCACAGCTTCAGTAGACACCGCAACCGATAATTTTATTCAGAAGACCATAAGAGAAGAAACCAGTAACTGCACTACCATTACAGTGGCACATCGAATACCCACTGTCATTGACAGTGATCTGGTTCTGGTGCTCGATGAAGGTATACAATAGAACTCGAGTAATACTGAAAAAAGGGAATTCACTCCCCTCAAAATAATTTTTAAATTTGGATTTCTAAGAAGTATAAAACATCTGAGATTCCCATTAGATATATTTGTTGTGTAGCTCTACCTACATAGGATTTTTTAATTCTATGGCATGAAACAAAAGAACTTATCATCTCTTTTCTCTTTTGCTGTGGTTGGTGCAGGGAAAATTTTGGAGTTTAGTTCTCCTCAAGATCTTCTAAAAGATGAATCATCAGCATTCTCAAGATTGGTGATGGATTTCCTGGGGAGGTCCAAGAACCATCATGCAGAACTTGAATTAGAGTAACCACAAAGGTGGATCATGGATTAGTTCATGAACATGAAATTTTTCTCTATTCATTCGGGAAATGCAATCATCTAATCCACATGAGGGTTTGTGTGGCCAGAGAAGAGTCAGCAACAGCGATACTGCCACAAGATACATGAACCAACATGTATAGAAAGAGAGGAGAAAAGGAAGAAAGAAAGAAACAACGAAAGGGCTATGAAGTGTACAGGATTATACTCTGAGAAATCATAAATCTAGAATTAATGCTATCAAGTATGTTTCTGCTACTGATTGTACCTCGATCCTAACAAAAAGGCAGTTCAGTGCATGAAGTTTCTGCTAATTTTGAGGTCTGAGGGAGGTCAATCAACCTGGTCTCACCCCTGCAAGAAAGGTAATTATATCCATGACAAAAATTTTGCTTACCCAGGTCGCAGAAAAGCAATTTTACCATGGCACCGAGGGTCATTTTCACACTTATACTACAATGAAAAAGATCACATTTATTCTTTCAATTGCTGAGATGATCATCAGGGTTTCTTTTCATAAAATAGTCAATTTAATAGCTGAAATCATGTTTAAGCATTTGGATATTCAAGTCCTGGAAAGAATATTGAAGTGGTAATGAACAAATCCATGATATAGAACAAATTTTGTAATTGCAAGCTCATGTCAAATTGATTAATGGGAGGTTTTCTTAAGTTCATATGGTTAGTTGCTTCTTTGTTTGTTGTTTCTTAGATATGTCCTACAATTGAGAAGGCATGGAGGATTTGAACCTTTTGATCTAATTCTAGTCATTATGGTTAGTTGTAGTTATCCCGATGCCATTATTTTAAAATTAAATGTTTCTCATTCATCAATCTTTTCTATGATGGAATTACTTCCAGAAATGAGTTGACAAGTACAGATAAGCAAAAAAGAGAAATTTGGTCTTGATGCTAATATTTTGTAAACATGTATGATGTGATGTTTGCATGTGAGTTAGTTGTTAAGTGATATTGACACAGGAATAATGAAATCCATGGAGTATTATAACTATTTTGGTCAATGTAAGTTAACCACACAAATGATTGAATAGATGCAACTTCAATAACTATCCAAGCTATGCATGATGGGTTTACCTAATGAAAACTTTGTAAAGCAATGAATGATGGCCACTTTGTCACACAGGCCAACTAGGAGAATCATGAATATATTATTCCTTTCGGCAACGATTAAATAAATGAATAATTGATTAGTAAAAACCCACCAGGCATATATCTTAAATGAGAATAAACTAAATCTACCAACCCAAACATTTTACGTTATCCACAGAGAAATTGAGATACTAAGTGAAAGCTAAAGATACTACAAGAATAGAACTTCATCAAATAGATGTAGGGACAAAAGATAACTCCATTTGTCGGTATATTTACCATAACAACATAAACAATTCTTGGAAACAACATAGAGTGATACAGAGTTGTACAAAAAATGGAGATCAATCCGGCATAACCCTTCATTTTGGATCTGAAAAGAACTTGTTCACAGCAGGCATGATTTCAGGGGCTTTGTTCCTGACAAATTTTCGCAGGCTATGTTCTGCATACTTCTCCCCCTCACCAAAATTCTCGAGCACACCTGCAGCTCTGTTTTGTTTGTTAACCCTGTTGACAGAGGCACCATGGTTAACAATGCTATTCTTTTATTTTTTTTACTATTAAGCCTGGTAATGACTTGGAAAGTGCAACCAAAAAGCTCCGTTACTGCATATGATTTATTCTCCCACCATTCGTAAAACAAAAGGCAAATGTTCATCCAGAATCTGAAAAGCTGAGAACCAACTAAAGAATGAAGCACGGATTGGAAAAGAGAAGAACACCCAAGCATGGAATAAAGTGAAACCGCTGATATAATAAACAGTGTCAATTAGCTGAAAATGTATAAAATTATGATTAGGTCTTCAAAAGAGATATTGTGACACAGATAACAAAAGATACCTAATTATATAGATTTACCCTTGTACCTAAAGAGCAAAGCATTCCCCACTTCAAGAAGCTCAAAAAGATCAATGGAAACGGATGCGTACCTAACTTGGGGGTTGGTGGAGATGTTTCGCACCAGTTGCACGCCACAGATACCAACAGCAACACCAACTGCCGCAAAGAGTGGGTACACCTGCACAGCCCAATGCAACAAACGGCATGACATCTTATCTTACCGAAAGTTAATCTCATGCATCCAACGGTAAGAAGTTGTCAATTATACAACATGGGCAAAACCACAAACAGGTCTTCGGCAACACTTGGTTGCCGGAGAAGGGCTCGGCAGCGTTATTACCTCTGGCCTCAACCATCTGCTGAACGTGGAAGAAGCCATCGGAGCTACAGCACGCTGCGGAGAAGGTCAGAGAGGCAGCGCAAATGCAGACAAGCCAAGGCTTTTGCCCCTGCCATCTGACTCCACCGACAACCCCATTATATACTAGTATGATGAATCCAGCCCAAATTTGGTGCACCCTAAAAATGGTGAAAGGCGACATAGAGAAAGCAAAGCAAAGCAAAGGGAAGGGAAGGAAGCTGGGCTGCACACCAAGAATTCTTCCGAGACTCTTGGAAGATGCACCATTGTGGGGAAATGGATGGCAGAAAGGAGGAGAAAAGCTCTG
The DNA here is from genome assembly GCF_036884655.1 of Musa acuminata AAA Group. Lineage (NCBI taxonomy): Eukaryota > Viridiplantae > Streptophyta > Magnoliopsida > Zingiberales > Musaceae > Musa > Musa acuminata. The sequence goes on from NC_088348.1 coordinate 33,656,069, forward strand.
CCACGATCGACGCAAAGAGGAAAAAATAATGAATAGCAGCAATAGGAAAAGTTCGATACATGTTTCTTTGTGTCAAACGAAAAAAAAAAATTGATGATATGATACCACCAAGCCAGTAGTGCGTGATCATGAAAGACTCGGTGAGATCACTAGTGCTGTTCGAGTACGGAGGGCCTTCCTTTCACTCCAATGACAGCACTATGGTGTTGCAGCTTCCTTTGAACAAGTACGGAGGGCCCCCTTCGCCTCATCCCAGGAGTGGGGTCATCCGCAGTCCACCACATCAACACGTGGGAGGACTATTGTCAAGCTGGCTATCGCTAAGAGTCGCCTCTCCTCCTGATGACCAATTTTAAGTGCTGATGACACACACCATTGGTTGCTGCCATCGTTGTTTCCCCCCTTGCTACCCCCTATTGTTAGCTTTCGTACTTATTTATTCTGTTTATATTATCAACGATGCCTGAGAGCCTTCCAACGAAATCTATCTATGTAAAAAAAATAAATTAAAAATATATAAAAAAAATCAGAGTTCAAAAATAAATATGATCCTCGATAAGATTGACCTTTACTATACATGGGATTAAGATTGACCTTTACGCGGTATTGGCAATCAGAATTCAAAATTCGAACTTGTTTATTATTTTTATATTATCAATCATATAGGAGGTTTTAGCAAACCAAGTAGAATAGGTAAAACTTGAAGGCCACCCTCTTATCCTAAAAACATAGGACAAAGTAAGAATAGGTATAACCATTTTGATTCAAGCTAAATGAAATAAGGTGAGCGTTAGGTAGTGTCATTTGAGCAATACAAGATAACACTATAAATTTGATGCCATCTAAGCAAGTAAGATTTTCTATACCTAGAAGACTTTAACAAAGAAAGAGTAGAGTGGAAACCGAAGCTCGCTTCTTTTAGTATATTCATATAAGTATAGTAGTTATGATTCAATATTACGATCAATCACCGAGCTATAAAAACCCTTGAAGTATACATTATAGCATGCATGCAATAAGGTGAGCGTTAGGTAATGTCATTTGAGCAATACAAGATAACACTATAAATTTAGTGTCATCTAAGTAAACAAGATTTTCTATACCTAGAAGACTTTAACAAAGAAAGGGTAGAGTGAAAATCGAAACTTGCCTCCGGTGCATTCATATAAGTATAGTAGTTATAATTCAATATTACAACTAATCACTAAGCTATAAGAACCCTTGAAGTATATGTTATAACATGCACGTAATGTCATTTGAGCAATATAAGATAATACTATAAATTTAGTGCCATCTAAGCAAGTAAGATTTTCTATACCTAGAAGACTTCAACAAAGGGTAGGGTGGAAACGGAAGCTCACCTACAATACATTCATACAAGTATAGTAGTTATGATTCAATATTACGATCAATTACCAAGCTATAAAAACCCTTGAAGTATATATTATAGCATGCATGCAATAAGGTGAGCGTTAGGTAATGTCATTTGAGCAATATAAGATAGTACTATAAATTTGGTGCCATCTAAGCAAGCAGGATTTTAGAAGACTTTAACAAAGAAATGGTAGAATGGAAACTGAAACTCACATTTGGTACATTTATATAAGTATAGTAGTTATGATTCAATATTATGACCAATCACCGAGCTATAAGAACCCTTGAAGTATACATTATAACATATATATGTATAATAAGGTGAGCGTCGGATAATGTCATTTGAGTAATACAATATAACACTATAAATTTGGTGTCATCTAAGCAAGCAAGATTTTCTATACTTAGAATACTTTAACAAAGAAAGGGTAGAGTGAAATCGAAGCTCGCCTCCGATGCATTCATATAAGTATAGTAGTTATGATTCAATATTATGGTCAATCATCAAGCTATAAGTTCAAACTAGAGTAGAATAAAATACTCAAGCCAAACATGGTTTTTGTCTTCAGCATTGATACGAGTGAGACTAAAAGAGTCAAGTGTAGATTATTGGGCTCCACTATCCGAAGAAATCATTTCAAAGAGGATAGCATCCCTCATCATAATAACTATGATCTCTTTAGTGGAGAAAGTGAGGCCGGCAAGAACTAAGAGAAGGGTGGAAAATCGATGATTGACCCAAACTCAAGAAGATAACAACTTAGACCTTTCGAGGGAGAGGGGGGCGGGAAATGCTCACTTATATAGGGGTTAAGTGACCCTGAGTTGAGTTCCGATGCTAGTCCTTTTTTTTTGTCTCATGATTCAACTAAGGTAATGATGTGTCAATTATATATTGGTTATTGAAGATCGATCAATAAGATCACTATTGAATATCAATGTGGAGCTCTCTGATTAGTCTATAAAAAAAATCAACTATTAAGTAACGATCATAAATCGTTAGAAACTAAATCAAATCAGATCAAACACCATAACCAAGGAAACCTATGGTGGTTACACCTAAAAAGGATGAAAATAGTTATATCAGGTCACACAAATAAATTTGAACCATCACAACGCTCATTATGCAAGCTAGATAGAACCCAAAGTGATAAAGACCAACAACACATATGGCTCGCATACTAACGAGATATATACTACCCCACTAACATGCAATCGAACTTATTCATGAAGCATCGTTAAAGATGATGTGATAGAACCTAACCATGAAGCATCGTTCGACGATAATATGATTGAATTCATCCATGAAGTGTCTCTTGACCATGATGTAGTCAAACTCAATGCATAAAGTATTGTTTGATGATTATGTACTCGAATTTTATCATAATATATTATTCGACATGACAACACGATCAAATCTAAGCATGAAACATTCCTCAACCATAATGAGATCGAATATAAACCATAAAATGTCATTATATAGTTGAATTTAACTATAGAATATCCTTCGACTACGTTCGATCAAACCCGACCATCAAGATCGCATGATGATAATGTGATCTTGATCATGAAATATCTTTTGACGATAACATGATCAAATCATGTTTCTCGATCATAATACGATTAAATTAAATCATAAAATGTTATTGGACGATAACACAATCGAATATGTATGTACCTATATAGTGATCTGCACCCACATACTTAGTTATTAATATATATATATATATATAGGTCCTTTTTTTCATTCAAAAATATAAGTAAATCATTTAAGGGATTGTGATAACCAGAGAGTCTTAGACCTCAGATTGAATAGAAGTGGAGTTGGAAGTAGCTTTTTATCTGATAAGGTCTGACAATGTTATAATCTTTTTAAGTTGGAGAAAGAAAAAGATGACAGGGCCAGCCACCTGCTTATCGCCGGAGCCGAGTGCTGTCACGGCCCGGTTTGACTGTAGTGGAGGTCAAAAAAGCTTCTTAAGATAATTTGTGTTGGCGGGCTGCCGGTAGAAAAGTCAAACCAAGCAAATAGTGCGCGCATGCTTCGGTGTCCATCTTTGACTAATTCTCCGTTAGCCGCACTTTCCACGGTCTGCCCTTCCTATGGTGAAACCCTCCATGGAAATAGGAATGAATAGCGTCTCTTTCAAGTTTTATCTGAATTTAATTATATATCTAAATCCCCAAATCAGTTTGAAACCCGACTCCAATACTTACTATCTTTTTTGATCGGTGTGTATGCTCGTATCTTATCAACAAATATCTTAGATCTGACACTAATTGATTGAACTGATGTTGGATTCTATATTTTCTAAAAAGTTCAAAAAATTAAATTCTACCGATCTGATTTCAAAATATGTACGAATATTCTAGTCAAACTTATGTTATGATGGGATTCATACATCACCCATCATCATCGATTCGATGGATGTTTCAGTTGCCATTACAATGCACCATCTTTATGACTTCCCTTCAAGTAAATGATCCAAACTACGACGTGTGTCCACCATACCAGCCAATGTTATCATCCGGTCTACATCTATCTACCTATTTTATCACTATCTGTCCACATTGTTTCCGCCACTCCTCTCTTCCCCTCTCATCTTTCACATCTTTATCCAATAGCTTCGATGTGAAACTGCATACAGCTGATGCATTAAGTAGCAATATCGGTCTAATTTTTCAGAAGAAGAGAGAGCTTGTCATTGGCTGGTGTTATGATATATGGCAAGAGAATTTGACGGTCTTCTCTGGCAAGTCAACGGAACCTCTCTCTCCCGCTCCTCTTCTCTTTTTATATAGCGTAAGTAGTCTCCGCCTCTACTCTCAGGCATCCCATTCCCACACTCTCTGCAATCTTTTGTCTTCCTCTGCGGTGCTAGTCTAGTTCACCAAGGTGACCATGGGAACACAAGCTCCTTCACCCCCCGAGGCCTACCACAGCAGCAGCAACAAGGCATGTACAATCGATCCCACTCTCCTCTCTTTCTTTTGATCGAAAGATTCTTTCTCCCTGATTCTTTATTTTCTGTCTTCTTCTTCTTCTTCTTCTTCCTCGAGCATGAATCCTTGCTCCCTGCTTCTTCATCTTTCAGTATGACGGAACATAAATTATGAACTGCCACAAGCCTATGTTTATGGTCTTACCTCTTTTTTTTTTTCCTTCTCTGTTTTCCCGTTAATTCTTATTATCTTTCCATTTTTCCAACTCTTCACTATGCACGTACGCATGAGTGGTTACATGTTTTCAGGACTCGAACAGCAGTCTTTTCCTTGCAAACTTTGAATCGCTTAAAACCAAAGTAGTAAATGAGTTCGACCAATCTTACTCTTGTGATATAAAAAGGTAAATAAAAGTCGCTGTTATCATCACATCTAAAGCTTAAAAGTCATTAGATGAGACATGATCTGTTCGTTTGTCTATTCGATAAGAAAGATGCCTTGATGATTCTTCAAGCAGTAGAGAAGTTGCAGGGTTTTAATATAGGAAAAAAAGAAAAGTTTGAACACAACGGTAACTGACATAGAGAACTAAGGTTAAGTGTCTCTCGGGTGATGGTCTCTCTGATCCATCGATGGCGAGTTTCTTGAGGACTGCACACATAAAATTATCCAGTGGAAACTTGCATCACAAATATTAATTTCTATTTTTTTGGTGCAACTCATGTGATCCTTGAATCCGGACAAATCCAGAGTCGTATGTCGCCTAGAAAGCAGTGAATTATTTTATCAGTTGTTCAACAGTTCCAATCATGCCAGGTTATTGTATCCCAAATGACCCTGCAAATCATATTCCGGCCACGAGTACCAATTAGTTCTGAAACGTGTGGAGGCCGAGAAATTCGAGTCGTTCTTCTCCTCATCCTTAAGTTTTAGATATAGCTTGTTGTTCGTAGTGTAGCCAGAGTCCAGGACATCGTTGCTCTGATTACAGTCACCGGAAAAGGTAGACTTGCAAGCACATCATGTAGGAAGCCTCATTTGTGCAGAAGCATTAACTGTTCATTAAGATATCATGTGGTAGGCATCAAAAGAAGGGTTTCCTTTTATTTCTTTCTCGAGATGATTGTGTGGAATTGCGACTCTCAAGACATATCACCTAACAAAGAACGTGTCTTCGTTCCTCTGCATGGCCAGAGAGCCAATCTTTGCCGGAATCACTTTTGAGACTCTGCTCCGACGTACTGTCTCTTGGTTGTTAGTCGAAATGTTTCTTGTGATCCGTCTCCGCAGTTGGTTTCTCTACTTGGGCCTAATCGGTGACGGATTGTGCAGACTGAGAAGGAGAAATCGATCGATGACTGGCTCCCCATCACGTCGTCTAGGAATGCCAAGTGGTGGTACTCAGCCTTCCACAATGTCACGGCCATGGTTGGAGCTGGCGTCCTTAGCTTACCCTACGCCATGTCTGAACTTGGATGGTAAGAAACAGCAAAGATGTGACCGATTTAACTTTGCTCTCGAGACGTATTGCAACCGTGCAAACGAAAGAAACGCTTTGCTCCTGTTTGCTTCGATCAGTATATATAAGGAAGGAGAAGTAAGATGACGCAACTTGTTGCCTTGCTACCGTAACAGGGGTCCCGGCATCGCGGTGCTGATCCTGTCGTGGATCATCACTCTGTACACCCTCTGGCAAATGGTGGAGATGCACGAAATGGTTCCCGGCAAGCGCTTCGATCGGTACCACGAGCTCGGGCAGCACGCCTTCGGCGACAAGCTCGGCCTCTGGATCGTGGTGCCCCAGCAGCTGGTCGTCGAGGTCGGGGTCAACATCGTCTACATGGTGACCGGCGGCAAGTCCCTCAAGAAGTTCCACGACGTCGTCTGCCCCGACTGCAAATCCATCAAGCTCACCTACTTCATCATGATCTTCGCCTCCGTCCACTTGGTCCTCTCTCAGCTCCCCAACTTCAATTCCATCTCAGGAGTCTCCCTGGCCGCAGCCGTCATGTCCCTCAGGTGCTTGCTCCGTCGGCATGCTTGGATCTCCCAATATAATCACGCTTGCTGTTTCGGCTGACCCTTTCTCCTCCTTCCCAGCTACTCCACCATTGCCTGGGGAGCCTCGGTGGACAAGGGGAAGCAGGCGAAAGTGGAGTACGGCTACAAAGCTCGGAGCACGGCGGGAACCGTCCTCAACTTCTTCAGCGCGTTGGGGGACGTGGCCTTCGCGTATGCCGGGCACAACGTGGTGCTGGAGATCCAAGCGACCATCCCGTCCACCCCCGAGAAGCCGTCCAAGAAGCCCATGTGGAAGGGCGTCATCGTCGCGTACATCGTCGTGGCGCTCTGCTACATCCCGGTTGCCCTGGTCGGCTACTGGGCCTTCGGCAATGGCGTCGACGACAACATCCTCATCACCCTGGAGAAGCCGCGGTGGCTGATCGCAGTGGCCAACATGATGGTCGTGGTTCACGTCATCGGGAGCTACCAGGTAAGGAACTTACGATCCATATGTGGAATCGCTTCCGCTTTCTCAAACACGTTTGTATCGACGTCGTTCCGATCATCCGCGAGCAGATCTACGCCATGCCGGTCTTCGACATGATAGAAACGGTGCTCGTCAAGAAACTTCATTTCCCACCGGGTCTAACTCTTCGTCTGATTGCACGCACGGTTTACGTCGGTAACGTGGTGTCTCGAACCATTATTCTATCTATCTTCACCTCCTCGTCGTACCAAAGAAACATATATATATATATATATATATATATATATATATACATATATAATTCCATCCTGCATGCAGCATTCACCATGTTCGTCGCCATAACATTCCCCTTCTTCGGAGGACTACTCGGATTCTTCGGAGGTTTCGCTTTCGCACCAACCACGTACTTCGTGAGCATCGACTTCCCTTTGGCATTTGCAGCGTTACGTCTTCCGGCAATCATTGTTCGTAGCTGACAATAAATACATGTGCTCTGAATTATTTTCACAGCTTCCTTGCATCATGTGGCTGGCTATCTACAAGCCCAGAAGGTTCAGCTTATCTTGGACGACTAACTGGGTAAAATATTCCCATAAGGTTCTTTATTTTTGTTTTTTGTTTTTTTTTTTCCCTTCCTTTAGACAAAAAAAAAAAAAAAGTCATAATCTCTTTGTTTCTGCAGATCTGCATCCTACTCGGGGTCATGTTGATGATTTTGTCGTCCATTGGTGGACTAAGGCAGATCGTTCTTCAAGCAAAGACCTACCGGTTCTACTCGTAGGATGTATGTTTTAAAAATTGATGCACGACTATAATGAGTTTAAATGTGTAATGACATTAAAAATAGTTTATATAAAATTGAGCTAAATTATATATATATATATATATATATATATATAATTAATCGCTTATGGTGTCAAACATTATGATCGTCCCTTCTGTTGATTTGTCGAGATTATTGTCTTTACAAATAATCTATTGGTTGAGTTTCATTGCCTTTGTTCGATCATCGATACATGCTTAAGCTTACATTAGTTTGGGGTTATCTTCCATCTAACTTTATCTAAGATCCATTCTCCTGTGCTTTAGGCTTGCTCCGCAACTACCATTGATCTTTGAATTACTAGTATTTGTCTTATAGTCATTGCTAAAATTTAAAATATTATTGTGTCGCAACCATCATTCCATAATAGGATTGATGGCTTCTGGTGTTGAACGTTTCGATGTATAACAATAATGAGTGTAAAAACATAATGATATAAAAAATTAATATATAATTCAATCAAATTATAAAATTTTAATCACTTCTAATGTCGAATGTTCTGATCGTCCCTTCGGATGATATGTAAAATAGGAGATCATTGTTTTTAAAGACTATCTCTTAGTTCTATTTTATTGTCTTTGTTCAATCGTTGATGTATATGCTTGAGCTTCCGTTGATATGGGGGTTATGTTCGATTTAGTTTCATCCATCTCTCGTATGTTAGGCTTACTCCATAGCTATCATTGACACTTGAGTTACTAGTATTTATCTTACGATCTGCACTAAAATAAAAAATATTGTTATGTTGTGGCCATCATTCTATAATAGGAAACTCTATAGGTATACCAAGTTCAAAAAATACATTTGAAGCTTGAATTTGGAGCCTAATGATCCCCTTGATCTTTTTTCTTTGTAATAATATTTTTTATCCCTTCAAAATTTTATTACACCCACTTCATTCATATACAAGTTTCGGAGATACTATGTTCTCTACTATAGTTAGTACTACTATAATGGTTATATAAGTTAATGATCAATTTTTAATTTCCCTAATTTTATCACCAATATCAATATTTACTCCTAAACTTTTATAATAATTAGTTAGATAATCACTTAAGTCATCTAATTTAGTACGAGGATAAAAAATACAAGCAACTAAACAAACCAATAAAAAAAAAAAAAATTTGTCTATTAGATTTCATAGCCATTATAGTCGTATTTAAATCATTATCATATTGAGATTGATCTAAGGCACCAATAATATTAATACAAATAACTTTTAAAAAAAAGGGTATTGGGATAATAAACACTCGAGAAACCAACTTGCTTAACATTAGTTGTAATAAAATGTATAATAATTTTTAATATTCAAAATAATCTTTAAGCAATTCGTAGAAGATTTCTATGAGATAGAAACATGAAAATCTTTTAGGTCTCTTATCATTTAATTCATAAAATCTTGCCTGTTCTTTTATTAATCGTGGATGACCTAACAAGAATGAAATAGCTTACTTAATGGGAGAAAAAAATTTCAAAAGATCTAAGACCTTTTTTATACATAAATTCAAAACATGACAAGCACATCTAATATGAAAAAGGACACCACTAAAAGCATGTTGGCATATTACTTATAATTATGAGATAAAAGCAATATTTATTGTTGCATTATCAAAACCAATAGAAAAAATTTTAAAAACCAAATAATTTTCTTCTAAAATTTATTTTTGTCATTATATATATATATATATGTCATTCACTAAAAATCTAAAATTAATAATTCATTTTTGCATGGTGCAATCACTGTCAATTCAACGACGAGTGATTCTTATGTCAAATTATATTTGCTAGTGATCACTCCAAATATCAACACAAATAAGAAATATGATCATCTAAATTTTTTTTATTTTTATTTTTATTTTTTTATAAAGATCATGTAAAGTGTGAGTAATAGTAGTTTGAGGAACTCATGATTTAAAGCATCTTGATAATAATCAATAAACTAACTTTTTCATTGAAAATAAAAGATAAATATTTAACAGAAATTAATCTAGCTAATGTTTCATGATTTCTTTCAACAAAAAATAAAAATAAAAAATAGAATTAGTAGAGTACTCAAAAATTTAAATTTAACTTTTATCAAATTCTTAAACCTAAAAATCGGAATCCAGTAGTTGATGGGTTTAATTCATGATTTTATATCTCGAGTTGGCTTATAGCTTTTCAGGATGGTATCTCAAGTGTGTCCATCAAGAATTTCTCTCTTCAAGTTTGTTTCTTAGTGAAGTGAACATAACTTCTCTTGCACTTATTAATAAGAATAATATACATATATGTATGTATAATTGTTTTCTTAATCTTTTACCACTGTGTATTTGCAAAGTCTTACATTTGAAAGAAAATTTCAATAATAATCTTATAGATTCCGATCAATGGGGCTTTCCTAAAGGATGGATTGATTCATAAAAGCATTGTTCTCTTTCGTGAAATAATGCACCAAAAGCTTTCACCTCGGACCTCACTTTTACCATCAACCGGAATGGAACGCTTATCTAAAGGAACAAGAGGAGGACTACGACAAGACCGCCTTGTGGATTCGTACCTATTTTGCATTAGCATGCAGGCATGCAACATGCTTCCTCTCAACAAGGAGGAGAACTCATGCCGCAGTATCATTATCATCCTTCTTCCTCGCTTGATTCCTCAGACTCTCTCTCTCTCTCTTTAGTATGTCGACAGCTGAATTTTCTTCTGTTGGTGGAATCCAACAAATCCTACTACAGCGGTGACTCGGAAGTAAGTGGTGATTCATCCGAGTCACAGTAATTGGATTCACCACGGAATTGACGTCGAGGCACACCCATGGACCCCAAACCTAAACTCGGGTGACCAACTCCAAGTGGTGGACCGGTGGTTGCCCCGTGACATCCATTCAAATCTACAAAATTTGGATCATTGGGGCGATGTCAAAGATCAAGATGCGTAGGGAATCCTCGGCGTTTGACCTGCCAACCGAGGATGGGTTGGAATGTTGTGAGCCTCCCTGTGAATTCAATCCATGGGCGAGGAGGATATCTAGATGCCATCTCGAACTACTAGATTTGATGTTGACCTTTTCCAGACTCGGGTGGTGGTGGTGAGCAGTAATAATCTATGTGTGTTGGAGATGTTTGATAGATCGTTTTCTTTTCTTTTCTTTTCTTTTATTCTTGGAAATTAAAATGTTGACTTAGGGTGAGGACTCGAATCAGATCCCTGATGAGATGTGGTGCGTGACATCGGGGGGGGGGGGGGTTTCTACATCAACTATTGTTGCACAGTCTGGAAGAAGGGTACTTTTTTGCTGCCTTTTTTTTTTATTTTGCCCTCCATATATTATTTTGATATCCATAATAATTATACATGACCGATTTAATTAATATATTATTGTAAACCATAGAGGTTGGTTTTACCCACAGGTGACTTAAAATTGATAGTAATCATGGTCACCGAGAGCTTAGTTAACCTCCTGCCTGACTCGATCATAATTGCCGGTAATTCCAAGGAGAGATGGATCGATCGAGATAAGCTCCGCCAAACATTCTTGGTTTTATCGCTACACTAGGCTTTATCCGAATAGCATGTAACGATTGTCGGATGTAACATTAATGAAAATGATTAATTGCATCCATCCGAAGCGGAATTAAATCTCCCCTATCAGCAGAATTCATGGAATTTCTAATCATTGCTTGTTGGCCTTATGATTTCCAGGGGCCGATAACTCTCTCTCTCTCTCTCTCTCTCTCTCTCTCTCTCTCTCTCTCTCTCTCTCTCTCTCTCTCATTCATGGACCTATTATATCCATCCATCCATCTCAGATTTGATTATGGTGGTTCATATAGATATGGGTATCCCAAAAAATGTGCGCTCTATCCTCTTAATTTCTCTGGTTATCTATTCATGTCTCTGTGTGTTTCTGATCGATCCATTTAAGATGGACACGCACATCTGTTGATGGAACAGTTTGGTAATGTGTCACGTACACGTGCATTTGTCTACGATGAGTGACCGAATGACAACTGTTGGAGCCAATCAATGTAGCTTTTGCGCTGATCTCCAATCCAATCACCCCGCCAGACTTCTTCGTTAGGTCACACGTCCATTCTAAGAGGTATGTGAAATGATAACCACCTTGGACCACACTCCACTGCACTTCCTCTCTCTCCACTAATCACATCAAACTTCTCACCGATTACTTGGCCATCTTCTTCTCGCTAATTACACCCTCTCCTCTCTCTCTCTCTCTCTCTCTTTTTCATCAGAATTCCCATTAGTCACTTCTCAATCTTGTCTGTTTAACGTACGAGAGTCAAATTTCTCTCGTCGATCGATGGATGTTGTTGTATATCTACCTTAGTTTTGTACCACTTCCGTCATAGGAATAGTGTATGGAACAAGCGGGGGGTCATCTAAATTGCAAAACCTAAATTCAGGCCACACTCGATGAGGATTCTTCATTGCTCAAGTTAAATACATGAAATTATAGCTTGTTTGGAGGGTTTTCTTAACGTAGGAGCTCTTTTTTTTTCTATATATATAATCATGAGATATATAACTCCTCACATTTAGTTACTAGTTTTTTCATATTATTTGTAGAGTTTCGCCAAAACTTTGGATATTATTTGAAGAGTTGCAGGGAGTTATTGTCGACCCAGACGTCCGATTTTGGAATTGGATTAGTAGTGCGGATGACAATCATACGTCCATTATTTCCTCCATATTCTTTTATCTTTTTAATTCTATCATTGACGGGAATAATCTAATACATGGATGGAGAAGACGACTAGTCCCAAGACTTAATTAAGCAACCTTTAACTCCTTAATGCGAGGCGTATGTTTCCTCCATCGCCTCTCCCCATCAGATTTAAGATGCTGATCGATTCGTGATTCGACGAGGATGTAGGGTGTACCACCTAAGATGTAGATCATGGTTTAGTTGTCGACTAAGCCATGTGATTTGCGCTCTTCCTGTCCATGGCACCTACGTAGATCTTTAGACAAGATTCGTGATCATCAAATCCACGCTCGGATGGGCAAGTAAAAGAGATCACATTCTCATGCTAATACATATGTATGTTGTAGGTGATCATTAGGAAGCGACACACGGGTGCATGGTTGCAAGAGCTTCCGTAAGTGACGGGGAATTGCTTATGTGCTTTCGTCGATACTTGGCGTTCTATTCCTTCTCGACGACTACAATGACACGTGTCAACGTTGTTCCTTCTTCCTCTGGGCCCTTGATTCACCATGTCGAAGGGTGTTCATTCTCACGTTAACCGTCTCCGGCAAACTGGCGTCTTGTAAGGTCTGTTCCACTAACGCGTAGATTATGTATCATTTTTGTATTCCATGTTGCCGTGCATGGCTGACCTTTGCAACTCAGGTAGAGGCCAAGTCGGGAGAGTGTAAAACAGACGAGCGAGCCAACTCGTGCAACGCAGGTTTCCACTGATGAGGACCATCGAAGAGACGTTAATCGTAAACGATAAAACTCTGCACCAAGTTTAAGACATCATTTTTGGACCAGACGTGTAGTGCCTTTCCGAGACAGCTTCGTTCAGCTCTTATTCACATCAGTCGCATTTTTCCGAGGCAGCAGATCTCAATGAGGAACTAACTAGAAACAAATCGAAGTCGACTCTTCATGTGTACTGCTCTCGGGTTCTCTCTTACCGACAGTTCACACACCCAACGAGTCCTATCCATGGCAAATGGCATCTAAATGCCACGTCGGTGGCATACAAACCATGCGAACCTAAGAGAAAAAACTTGTAGCATATTATCGATACGATTTATTTATAAGGCACTTAATCTCACATGTACTTTTGAATTAAATTGATCCGAATAAGGTTTGTTTGTCTTTTAATGTTGGTCAATGAATTATCCTTGTTATGCGAAGGAAGAGCCTATTCAGGCGGCAGATACGGTTTACTTGTGTTATATACGTCACCTGATACGCGTAGAAAAGTATATGCACCACAGTCAGTCCCTTCTTATTCTGACATGCAGGTTTGTGTGCATACTTCTACGACGGAGGCAAGAAATCTACTGATCAAACGAGCCTTCTCCTTTTACAATGGAGGAATCGTAACACTTGGGAATTTTGGAGTATCGATAAACAGAATGATATTTTGTCACGCTCCTTTTCCTTTTCACTCGAGCAATAATATCGTACGAAGAACTGAATAATATGGCAAGGTGTGTTTGGATTTTATGTATTAGAACCATGGTGGTGCTCAAAAGGAGAAATATTTCTGGTGCTTTTGTTACATAAGCTCAAGCATACAACCATACAAAATGCCTTTCGTGCAGAGTACTAGCATACGTATCAATCAATCCAAGACGGGGGGCGAATGGGATTCTTGCTTATCCTCGTGAAGTGAAGAGGGTCGACATTCATGAGAAAGAGCGGTTGGCCCGCCGCGGCCTCCTCCTCCTTTTTCCTCCTGCTTGTATAATACATAACAAAGACGAGAGAAGGGTAGAAACGAAGGAACTGCAGCAGTGTCATGGAGGTGAGAACATGCTAAAAGCCAAGAAGAGAACAAGCGCCAGGAAGATAAAGGCAGGAAGCAAAGAGGGAAAAGGTTCCCATCACCATCACCTCCGCCAAGTGGGTCGTCTGATCCATGTGCAGTCATGTGGTGGTTTGCCCTCCCATGTCCCCACCGCATCATTCCAGCCTCCTCCTCCTCCTCCTCCTCCCTCTCCTCCTCCTCCACCTCCACCTCCCTCTCCACCTCCACCTCTACCTCCACCTCCCTCCTTCCCATCCACCGCAAATCCCTTCCCTTGGCTTACTAGCTATATTGGCTGACAGATTTGTAGTGTCTCTCGTATTTATGAACTCTGTGCGATCTTTTTGTCAATCTTGCATCCATGTTTTAGGGAAACATTGCAGTGGATCTTTGCATGTTGACGCGCGTGCAGCGTTGCGTTTGCCCTCCCCTTTTTTTTGTTTCGGAGATCACAAGCAGGCCCCTCTTCTTGTGTGTCGGAAGAGCAGAAATCCCATAGAAACCGTACCTTAAAATGACCCCTTACTTCGTTATATAACCCACCACCCTATCCTGTACTCTCATCCGTTTATAACCACCACTTAACACCCTGCCATATCCCATCTTTCTCTCTCTCTCTCTCTCTCTCTCTCTCTCTCTCTCGCTCATGGAATCAAAGAGCTCCGATGAAAACTGTAACAACCCTAATTCGGAGTTACACCCATCCAAGCTCATCATGGCTTCCCACTTCCTTCGAGCCCTCTTTCGTATACAGCATACGACGACCGACTCCTCCTTCGCCGGCCGAAGCCGCAAGATAAGGCGTGCTGCTTATGCGTCGATGGCTTACTCCGTCGGGACAAAGCGAGCGTGGAGCTCTGCTTTGCTCCGTAAGCTCCGCAGCCGCTCTCGGCTCCGGTTTCCCAATCCTCGGAGAGCGAAATATGCGGCACTTCCGGGAAGGCCAAGGGTCGCGAGACCCCAGCAAAGGGAGATGGACCAAGCAGAAGCTCTTCGCGAGTTGGTGCCAGGAGGGACAAGCATGGACGACTGCAGGCTGCTCGAGGAGACAGCGGACTACATACGGTGCCTTAGCACGCAGGTAAGGCTCATGCAGGCGATCATGGAATCGGTCTCTTTTTAGGCTCAGACGATAACTCGAGCCAGAGAGATACAAGACATATGAAAAGGGAAGTATATAGTCTGGTGGGTAAGTATAGCTCTATCCACATCTACTTGCTTTTGTAAATTAGACCGACTTATGGTTGTCTGATATATATAGCATCTGATCACGAAGCTTAAAACTCGTACGTAAATGTTTCCTTTCCAATTAAATGAAACTTGATGAGATAAATTGCATATCGCGTCGTACGTAGAGAGATCAAATAGCTACCTCTCTTTGTCCCGGACCGGGGTGCTCGCTTACTTGTTATGATGGATCAGCTGCTATATCTACGTCTTTCTGACGGATATTAGCGAGTGTTGCAGGTCGATCGGAAGATGAGCGGAAGAAGGGGAAATGTTTCGCCTTGGTGGGTCCCCGGATGCAAATTGTCTTGAGAGAAGGTAGCTGATGGGTCCACCATCGCGGCCAGAAATTAATGGTTGCTTCACGTTCTCAAAGGAATGGTTTCCCTGCTTACGTTCTCGCGATCTTTAAACCCACGATCGGAATTCCTTGCTTCTTTTTTTAGTGGTTTTAAGTGTGATGTCAATCCTATTAATACTAGGCGTTGATTCTCCGGTGGGTGGTGTCATTTAAGCTCGTCTTTACTGCTACCTTCTTTTCTAGCCATGCATAGGGTGAGTGTCACGCATACCCAGGACACCTATTTCTTATATGTTTTGAACATCCTTTTTGAAGTTGTTGTCTTCATCACCGAGAATCCGGCATGGAGTCCCATCAAGCTATCCTATCTTGTCGTGCCCTCCGAATCTAAGCCATATGAGAGGCCGCCTCTTTGAGGCTACCATAATCTAATCATGAAACTGAAAGCCGAAGTTGAGCGAGATAGGGAATCTTAATTGGTTCGGTGGGTTGGAAATTAGCCGCCGAGTTGAGTTATTCTGCACGGATTAAGTTTGTTCCAAGTCAAATTGAATAAAAATATATGTATAGTCATAAGTTATTTGAAAGATAATGCTATTGAGTTTCTCCTTGAAATGATAATGGATGCCATGCAGTAATAATTTAGCTTGCGTACCGTACCGTACCTTTGGCTGTTGTCCAGATTCTAATTTTCCTTATTAAGCATGCATTTTAGGCTCTAGAAATTCTAGTTATTAATTTTCACGGGGTTAAGTAATGATGGATAGTTTCTTCATCATCATCATCATCATCATTTAAGTTGCTATATTAGTGATGATCTCTCAGCTTAATTCACTCTTATGTTGTTATCAGATCCACTTATGTATTATCTTTCATCTTGTTAAAAGAACATGTATATGCTCCTTGACTTGGATGAAAATGATCAAGACAACTCATACTATTTTCATCTCCTACTCCTATCCTCAATATGGTGGTATTACAATATTTATAGACATGTTTGGATTCAGTGTCTTAAGTACATCATAATTTATTTTCCTAATACTTTGGATTCTGAAAAGAAGAAGATCATCCTACATAACTCGGTGCATGAAGTCAAATCGTGATACGCTCATTTAAACCTGAGTGACAACGGAAGTTCTTTTTCGGAAAAGAAAAAGAAAAAGAAAAAAACCATTTTGTTTAAAGTAGATGTTGAGATGTATATATTCTTTTGGCTTCACAAAAGAAAAGAAACAATTTTGTGCCGCTTAATTACATAGCAAATACATCGATAAAGATTGTGAATGGAGAAAGTTACCACTTGATAAACCATCCATTATATGCATCTTAAAACTGTTGATTCTTTGCATCGCCTTTGATGTACTCTCCTGTACCCTTTTGCTGCCAACTGATTGGGTAGACGCGTCGAAATTGCTTCCCACCTTGGATGTTGCTTATATCAATGAATTATTCGTAGTCTGAGAGACGGAGAATATATATATGTATATATATACACTCAAATCTTGTCTCTTTGTCTTCAACTTGCTCTTTGCACCTGAATTAAGAATAAAAACTGGGAAGATTTATAGCTTCTGATTCTACAAGCTCTTTTTACCTTAATTTATGGTCCTCGAACTTGATCAAAATTACCTTCTGTTTTCTTTTTTTTAACGAGCTCAAATATATTACTTGGTGTTTACACTTCTCTATGTGTTTTGCAAGTACAAGGGTTTATGTGAAGCTTTCCTTCTGAGCAATCAACTTTTTCTTTCCATGTACGTAAGTGATCTTGCTTGCTCAGGGAACAGACGGTGCTTGACATCATTCTAGTGACAGTTCGTCTCGAGATCACTCGAGCAGAATGATAATGTGAAGGTATATATGATATTTTGCCGTAATGTATGTACTATTATTACTTCTTAATTGTCATACTCGTCACTATCAGCTACTACTCATACACATGATGACATGATGATAAAGCCAATTCTTTTCCGTGACAGCATATGCTGAGGAACAACCTCTATATCTTCTCTGAAACGATCTCTTATATTTATGTCTCCGATATAAATCATATGAGCGACGAGACTTAACATGGCGTTCTTGACGGGGAATGCACATTCCATTGACAAGTAAGTACCAATATATAAAATTTGGATCAGAGTAGAAACATTGTGGAAAAGGAGAGGAAAAAAAAAGTTTAAACGGGTAAATTTTTTATCGATAATATTAATATGTAGATTTGAAATGTGCTTAAAATATGCTAAATCATACATGTCAAAATATGTTTTATATTAATGAAAAAGAATAATAATAACATGATTTAATACCATTTGTGAGGATTAGAGTATACGATGTTAATATTTATACAATTTATAACATTAAATAGTACTCGGAGGATATGGAGGATTTCGGAGCAGATGGAATCATCTCTAAATCAAAGTCAAGACTCAAATATACGTCGAGTCTTCGAGTGACCATCTCAAAATCTCAGTCGTAGTATTAGTGTGGTTCATAAGAGACTAATAAGTTTCTTTTGCTCGGTTCGTGATGTTTATCATGGTATCAGAATAAACTTTGTTGGTCATTATGACGATGACATTTGGTGGCATTCTAAGTTTAGATGATACTATCTATTATGGTAAAACTTTGGCATTCTAAATTGTTGCAATCGATATTGGCGGACATGAGAATCGCGAGGATAAGGTTAAATCGAAATAATAATAATAATAATAATAATAATAATAATAATAATAATAATAATAATAATAATAATAATAATAATAATATGTTTACCCAGAGGCCGCACAATAATACTAATAAATCTCTTATATATATATATATATTTTTTGGAATGTACTTTATTATTATTATTATTATTTATTTCTTTCTCATAATGTATCCATAAATAATAAAATTGAACAAAGTTTGTATATGATACATAAACATATAACACATATTGTTATATATGCTATCCCGAAAGTTGCATCTCGCACCACTGTGAATTATTGAGGATTCGTTCTCACTTACACTCTTTAAATAATATTATACCATGAAGTCGATAGATGTACTACTATGAAGTAATTAACTTAATCTCACTTTATAAGAAATCGAATGTGTTCTTAAATACAAGTTTTCCACTTTATCCCGATGTAGCATCTGAATTATATATAAAAGATTGAAATATGATCTTAAATATGTATGTAGTGTCATAAGAATGTGATAATATCCTATCCGGTGCCACATCGGATGAGAAGCTGATGACAGATGAGTCATCATCAGATGAACACGACTATTACAACAACAACAACAACAACAATAATAATAATAAGTTCAACGTGGCCACGAAGAGCGAACGGAAGGCCGCAATGTCGCCTGCTGCCCGTAATCGCCCGCGCGCATGTCGCCTTCACCTCCGCCGCCATCCTCTCTCTGCTTCGTGGCTCCCCGTTTCCCTTCTCTTTCTTTTGTTTTGACCCATTCTTTCCCCCTCTTCCAAAACGGAAACCCAAAGAAGAAGAAGAAGAAGAAGAAGAGATTGAGAGCGCGCGCGCGTCATGTGCCATCTCGATACGTAGTGTCGAATGACAATTACAACAATCGATGATGATCCAACGAGAGATGTTTGAAATATGGATTATATAGATTGGAGTAATAGTACTGAAAATATTGTCTTCTTCTTCTTCTTCTTCTTCTTCTTCTTCTTCTTCTTCTATGTGCTTGATTAATGGACGAGAGGAGGAGGAAGCAGGAGGAGGAGGAGGACGCCGAAGCCGCGGGGCGGACCAGCGCCGCCCAGCGCAAGGGCAAATCCTATAGCCAGCCCCTCAGCCGCGACGCCATCCTAAGCAGCGCCGCCCGCCGCCACGCCATCCGCAAACACAGCCTCGACGAGGACGCCCTCTCCTCTTCCTCTCCCTCCGACGCCTCCGTCTTTGCCCACTGCCACTCCTCCCCTCCCCCTTCCTACCATGACCGCCATAAGCACTCCTCCTCCGTCGAGGACATCGGTTCGCCCCACCTTCGGTCCTTCCCCACTTCCGGTCCCTCCCAATCCCACCACCACGCCACCGCCGCTACCGCTGGTTCCTTCGGCAACGCCTTCTCCCTCGACCTCCGCCGGGGCGGCTCCTCCCTCTCCGACAGCGACGGTTCCCTCACCCTCGAGCGTGCCATGTCCGAGTACGGCGGCGCACCCGGGACGATCCCCGAGTTCATGGGCAGCGGCGGGGGCGTCGGCATCTTCCGCGTGCCCCACCGCGCTGCCATGCACCCCGGCCGGCCCCCGGCACTCGAGGTGCGCCCGCACCCGCTTCGCGAGACTCAGGCCGGCTCCTTCCTCCGCACTATCGCCTGCACTGGCTTACAGCTCTGGGCTGGCCAGGAGTCCGGCCTGCGATTGTGGAACCTCAAGGACGTGTTTGAGGAGTGGGGGGCCGGTGCCATGGTGAAGAGGGGTGATGAGAAAAGTGCCCCATTCTGCGAGTCATGCCGCACTTCTCCCACACTTTGTTTGGTGGTGGACGCTGCCAATGGCTTGATTTGGAGTGGGCACAAGGACGGGAAGATCAGGTCATGGAAGATTGACCAGGCGACCACCGCAAATTCGGCTCCCGATGATGGTAATTGTGCTTCTGCTGTAGGTGGTGCTCCTCCATTTAGAGAAGGCCTTTCGTGGTTGGCACATCACCGGTCTCCTGTACTCTCCATGGTTATCACATCTTATGGTAAATACCACCCAACAACGTTAGCTTTACAATTAGCCCTGTCTTTTTTTGTGAGATTTGATAAAGAAAATGCTTGCATTTTGTGCTGCATTCCTTGGTTAGATTCAATAAAAGAAAAAGTACTTGCATCTAGTCCTGCTTGCCTTGATGAAATTTGCTGCCATATAACTAGTTATCTCAATGATTTTGGCAAGACAAAATTTTTTTCTGTACAACAAAACTCTAGTAGGATTTTCCAAAAGAAAAATGCTATGCTTGTGGGACAAGGGCATGGGAATAGCTTATGGGTTGAGGTGGCAGCATCAGCAGCCATTGGCTGAAGTACCAAAGAATTTCCTTTTTCTTGCAATAGGACTTTTAGTTTTGCCGGTAACTGAAGTCCATAATTTTCATCCATATGTGCAACATGCTTTACAAAAATGTACCACACACTTGTATCGTGAAAGCTCTTTCTAGCTAATAGGGATAATACAACATGTACTGTTAGTTATATATTATGAACTCATAGTCGTGCCAGTGCCATTGTGCTGCATGTGCCAATGTTCTTAAGAAACTAGGTGGAGTTCTAGTACTTGTTATGCAGTGACGGACCACCATTTATGGTACCTATATTTTTACAGGACACACCATATGACAATCATGTGGTATGAAATGTTACTTAGATCCATGTTTTTTAAACTTTGTAGGTGAATCAAGTTTCAATGGTGAAGCAAGTTTCAAGTTGATTTCTGAGACTATGTTGATCCTGAGAGAAAAATGCTTCTCTACTAAAAAAATAGGTAGTTGCTTTATTCCAACAATGCTGAAAGAAAAGTGGTTCTTGCTAAAACACAAAATGTTCTTGCCTTCGCTTTAATAGAGTGCTCGGCTTACAGCAGAAAAATGGAACAATAGACAAAATGAAGGTACCTACTATAAGTTTAAACCTAACATTTTATTAGCTAGAATATGTAGTAAAAAAAACAAGTAGTTGCTTAAAAAGGATGACACCTAATATTCTAATATTTATCTTTGAAGAGTAGTCTTAAGGATATTTACAAAACAGGTCACTGTTACTGCCAAAATCATGCTGTAACCTTACAAAAAATACTGCCATGGTGCATGACCTATCCTTAATTTTAGCTCCATTACCGAGTCTAGAATTTTTGGAACATGTTTTCATCATCCTGGTCTGGTTGACTTATCATTGGGATTAGTGATCGCCTTTACCGGAATTATTCTCCATTTTCTGGATATCCTTTGCTTATCTCAGAATTTGACTGAGACTAATTTAAAAATTTGTCATCTGTTGCTTCTGGGGTGCAGAGAGAGAGAGAGAGAGAGTTCTAGTGGCTTTTAACCTTAGATATTTTACATGTTAAGGCTTACAAGTTGATGTTTGTAGAAAGTGTTTTATGTTGATGAATTTATAATTTACTACAGATCTGTTAATAGGACCATGTAGGTTCAGTTAAAATTAAATCAAATAGATCACCCTTCTATAATTTGCTAGTGTTCCAGTTATTTCTAGTAAAAGCTATCAACCTGATGACATGCTGAAATTTTCGAAATGTGCACACAAGTACCATTGACAGGTCCGTAAATAGTAATAGTAAGGAAGTGCTTACATGAATAGGCATTTTGGTTAATTATAGGTTCTCTTAGAAGATATCTGGTTAAAGAAGGCCAAGGAAGGATATCAAATAGGAGAATATATATTGAAACTATTAGGGAGGAGTAGAAGTTCAAAGGTATCAATTTACAGCAAGTAATGCATAAATGACTTAACAGAAACTAGACAATTATTAGTGCAAAAGTGATGGGGTGTAAGCGAATCCTTACTGCAGTGCATACTGTGGACCTACATGACTTCGAAAACTGAAGTTATATCATCTGACCTCCTGTAATTGCTTAATATGCATGCAATTTTGGCATGAGGAGAACCGTGAGTATTTCTGAGATATCTTTAGATCTAATTCTATTTATCAGTTTGTGCACTACTTGCATCAGGGCTGGGTTGAGATAGTCCATTTGAAGGAATAATGTTAGATAGGTCTGATGTAGATGATTTTACTAAATCTTGGATGTTCCTTGGCTTTTTGAATCTTCTTTGTGATAATAGAGTCAGCATAAATCTCATGACTCGTATCATACCTTTTCAAAACTGCTAGCCTCCAAGCTTCCAACCTTTGAGCCATGTGCAAAACTATCATATGACCTTAAACAAGTGCACATATATCTAAGTAATTATATGCAACCTTCAAATGCAAAACAGTGTCCCCTCTTGCAAAATAAAAATTGTTTGTCAAATATTTGAAGTCAATCAAAATTAAGTTTTACAGTTTGTTTTCAGTTTTGACATCAATAGCAGTACATTGATAATTTCTTTGTTATTGTCCATTGCCAAATTCCAAGTATCTGTTTTATGTTTCCTGCTTCAAGTTTCTTGCTTCATAGGAAAATTGGCATTGCTCAAGCTAATAGACTGTGATTCTGAGGAGAAGACCTCAAGAATAGCATGTGTTTAATCTCATTTATTGACTTGTTTTTGCAAAGGATCCCCTCCACCTTTGCAGTGTCCCTGCAGGTGTTTAGGGATAATATCCACTTCATTAAGAAGTGTTAAAGTAGTTGTTGACAGGATTCAGTGAAGCAGTGGAAAGACACCACTATTGCAGCATTGTACCAGTACAACAAGTCATTTCCGTTCTTCTGTCCTGTAAATCCAATCGATTAATATCTAAGACTTCCATTCTCTATTTTAAAGCATTTTAAAAAGAACAGTAACTTTATTGGCTATTGGACAATGGCTGAAATGTAACTTCTGGATGGTCTTCCATCTATCTGTTTATTTGATTTACGTATAACGGTCTATAATTTAAAACATTAAGAATGGATGCGATAGTCTTACTTTTTATCTTCGTTGATCTGAGTGAAAATTAATGCCTGAATGATTTTGGAGCTTCACTCATTTCGACATATTATGTTTTAACTTTCATTACCAGGTGAAATATGGTCAGGTTCTGAAGGTGGAGTCATAAAGGTCTGGCCTTGGGATGCCATTGAAAAGGCTCTTTCTCTTTCTGTTGAAGAAAGACATATGGCTACTTTACTAGCTGAGAGGTCATATATTGACCTAAGGAGCCAGGTCACTGTGGGTGGGGTTTGTAATTTGCCTGCTGCAGATGTGAAATATATGGCATCTGACAATTCTAGGTCCAAAGTGTGGAGTGCTAGTAGCCTATCCTTTGCACTATGGTATGTTCACTTGTTTTATACTTTTGTTGAATTTGACAATGCTGGTCAGTTTTAAGCTTAGCCTTGTTAATGTTTCGAAAATCTATTTCTTATCTTGCAGGGATTCTCGTACAAGGGATCTTTTGAAAGTGTTTGGTATTGATGGCCAGGTAGAGACTCGCGTTGATATACCCTCTGCACAAGATCAGTATGTTGAGGATGAGATGAAGACAAAATTTGTTTCATCATCAAAGAAGGAAAAGTCACAAGGTTCAGTTAGTTTTTTCCAACGTTCTCGTAATGCCTTGATGGGAGCAGCTGATGCAGTTCGCAGAGTTGCAGTTAAGGGAACATTCGGGGAAGATAATCGGAGAACAGAAGCCTTAGCTGTATCGATGGATGGTATGATCTGGACTGGATGCACAAATGGGTCAATGGTCCAGTGGGATGGAAGTGGAAACCGATTGCAGGAAGTTCAACATCATTCTTCTTCTGTTCAATGCATCTGTACATATGGATCACGGGTGTGGGTAGGCTATGTTAGTGGTACAGTTCAGGTTATGGATCTTGATGGAAATCTTCTTGGAGAATGGGTTGCACATAACAGTCCAGTTATTAAAATGGTTGTTGGAGGCTCGTACTTGTTCACACTGGCACATGACGGTGGCATACGCGGGTGGAATATAAGATCTCCTGGACCACTTGATGATATACTGCGAGCGGAGTTGGCCAATAAGGAGCTGTCATATACGAAATATGAAAATATTAAGATATTGGCTGGAACTTGGAATGTTGGACAAGAAAGGGCATCTCACAATTCACTTATATCCTGGTTGGGTAGTGCAGCATCAGAGGTTGGATTAGTTGTCGTTGGATTGCAAGAGGTAGAAATGGGAGCTGGATTCCTGGCAATGGCTGCTGCTAAAGAAACTGTAAGATACTAATGCACTGTCCTTGTGATGCTATCACTCTTTTGTGAGTTTGACCTACTGCAGCATATAAGGACTTGCCCCATATCTAGTTTAAAATATCACCAATACAATGAAAATAGCTGCAATTCCTGTTCCATCTATTTTTGCTAAGTATTATTACATGATCAGTGATTGCTTTTTTATCTTTCTTATTGGTCCATCCTTAGTAGACCACTCAAGTAAATTGATGTTCTTAGAGATGATTTCTATTCTAAGTATTGAGTGAAAGTCACAAACTCACATCACTTCTTTCATATAATTCATTTAGTTGTTTGAAAAGCAATTCAGGAGCCTAATTAAGAGGAAAAATCGATTACATATCTATTGAACATGCCACCATACTTTGCCATCCGTCTTTGTTGACTGAATCAGAGGTTCACTCTGCTGGTTTGATGCACTGTGGTACCTATTGTTACTTTTGTTATCTATAATAGTAGAATGATGAGGAGAAACAAGAGTAGGGCTTGTGCACCAATATTGTTTAATTCTTTGATATAAAATTATCATATTAACATTTTATTGTGGCCAAGGCCCCAGATGTAAACTAGATTCTTGAATCAGTTGGAAAGATCTTGCCAGCTTTTTCTGCCTTTAGAGTTCTTTATATAGAATGCACATGCTAATGCATATTTGTATGAGGAGAGGATCCATGATTTTATTGTAGATATCAACTTGTACTAGATGCTGAGAAACGTAGCCACTATTAACAAAGATTTCTCCACCTAATTAAGAATGACAAGCTAAAATTTTTTTGACTAAATTTTAGCTTATAAATGAAAATAACTTTCTAGTTTTTAACTTGATATTTTCTCATCAATAAAAATTTCTCCATCTAATCAACGGCTTTATAAAGTCACAACAAAGTCATAAATTTTGTAAATTTTTTGGTTAATAAATCTACAGAATGTTAGGGTTTCTTGTTATGTTATGAACTGGTTGTGAAAATATGTTAAGGCCTTTATGATTCATAGATGTTCTCATATCACATAATGCTTGGTTGTTATGATAACTTGCAGTACAGCATTGTGACATCAGAAAAGATAAGTGAAGGTCGAACCATTTGAATGTTGGTTCAATACTAGCTTCAATAGCCGCTTGGATTAGTACAGTTCGATATATGAGGCGGTGCACTAACCCATTCTGTTTGGTGTGACTAGAAATTGATAAAAAATTAAACATCAACCAGTGCTGGAGTTTGTTCAGACCACTAAATATTAGTTGATGCATACAGGTCCAGATATTTCATTCCTTCTATGTAACAATTTGTGTTCTAAGGATCTTATATGATTCTAAAATCAGTATGTAAATTTAAAACTCAGATATCTGAAACGGTTGTCGTTCTGAAAAATTATCTATATTCATCAACTAATGATCTGTAGATGTTTTCAGTCTTACTGATGTTATCAAATTTCACTTGCCCATGGTGTTATTATGCCTTTTATCCTATAGCAGGCAAGTTTCTTTGAACTTATATGTTGTACGTTTCATACGTTTATGACTGTTTTAATGATCTTAGGTAGGACTTGAGGGGAGTGCAAATGGGCAATGGTGGTTGGGTAATATAGGAAAGACCTTAGATGAAGGAACATCTTTTCAGCGTGTTGGTTCTAGGCAGTTGGCGGGGTTACTCATTGCTGCATGGTAAGTTCTCATCACAAGCCATTATGAAGACAAAGTATATTCTTGACTGTGGATTACTTGATTTTTTCTGTTTAAAACTTTTGAAGTACATCATGAGATATCTAATTCACATGTCTTTTTGTCCTTATTAATCCATCATATATAACATAGTTGTTCTATAATCTTATAGGGCTAGGAAGAGCCTTCGACCACATGTTGGTGATGTTGATGCTGCAGCAGTACCTTGTGGATTTGGGCGTGCAATTGGTAACAAGGTACTTCCAAAATCTTTTGCTTTCAGTTTTTCTGATCTTGCCTCTTGTCTTGGTTTAATTTAGGAACTAGGTAAAATATTATCTTAGACATTGTGTGATAACTTGCATGGATAAAAAACATAAACAACATACATGGGATTAAGACTTGGTGCTTCATCAGCATAAATCTGTGCTAGAAAGACAAGTCATGTCTACTACTGTTAGCTGTTTCCAGATTGATCTTGTAAAGTCCATAGTCTAGTTCTATACATCTAAGGCAGTGTTGTTAAAGGTGCTAGGAGCTAAAAGGCGCCAACAGTCCAAATTGCCCAAGGCACTAGGCACCCGCCTATGTGCTTATTAGAGTGAAGCAAGCTGCTCACCTTACGAAAATTATAAAAATATAATTAACAATAAAGATGACAGTTAGAAGTAATCATTTTAACTTGGTTGATATCTACGAGTAAAATATTACTTAGCATAAAAATGTAAATTCATGTAATCTAAAGGTATAGGAGTATTTAAGAAGCAACATAAGCTTCCAATTTTCATGGTTTAGCTGAATGGTCAACAAAACTTATATCAAACTTAACAACATACAATACCAATGGATTGGACGTAGCAAGAAGAAGAAGAACAGGAAGTGGGAGAGACAAAAAGGGCATTGTGTCTATGGCACAGGCGGAAAAGTGGCAGAGATTTTGACTTCGACAACTCCAAATGAGTATGAGGGGTTGGGGCTGCTTGGTTCGAGGGTTTATTACATGGGTTGGCTTTAGTGGTAGAAAGCCAAGCAGAGAGGGCATCGGAGATCTGATGCAGTAGAGTGGAGAGTGGAGGCAGAGAAGGTGGTGGATAGTAGATGCAGCAAAGAGTTGAGAATCAGGGCTTGGGGTCCCTCAGGCCATTTAGAAGGGGAAAGGGGGTGTTGGGGTCGTGGTCGGGATGTGTGAGGGGAATTGATATATATAACATTTAAGTTTACTAACATTAACCAGGTTCCAATAGTAGGGTGTGATTTGGCATAGTTACTGCCGAAACAAGTTTCGGCCCAATTGATACTAGCCCAAGCCTACGCTTTGATGCCCAGCTCTCAGGCTGAGGTTCTCATCTTGGCAGAGCCTAGGCAAGTCTCTTCACTTCAAGACATTTTTGCCTTGCCTCACCCCAGCACTTCATTGTGTGCCCGAATGCCATTTCTGGTCTAAAATGAAGATCCTAGATTCAGGGTGAACCACGAATGCCTCAACTCTCAAAGTGATGTAGCACTTGATTCAGTATGTACTTATCAATTTTATTTGGCTATTTACAACTCTGAAGGTTTATTCGAACCATTATGTTTCTTAGTCTTAAGTATTATATTTTCTTTCCATCATAGATTTATAATTTTAGATTAGTTACAAGCAATAATGCTTGTTGAGTCTAAGTTCAAATTGATGACCATGATCCACAGCTTATTAAACATTTAGAGTCTAAGTTCCAAAGCTCAAAGAATAACATGGGGGATGACAATATGGATGACAAGTACAAATTCAAGGAGGTTATTTCCTCATTCATGAATCATAGTTAATGTTATCTTATGCAATTTTGGTTCCTTCAAAATTTATTCTATACTGTGGTGTGATTTCCTTTTGCAAATATAGTACCTATTTAAGAATTTTATCAAAAGTAAACAATAATTGGATACTAAAATTCAAGCTTAAAGCATAATTATCCAGATTTGTACAAGTATCAAGATTGAATAGAGATGAGATGATTAAGATGAATCAGATTGGAACAGTTGGATATGATCATATGAATCAGTTTAAAAATAAATGTAAAATACAAAAAAACATTATATGCTAAAAGTTCTTTTACCTTTCATGGATTATCTAATTTTCTGAAAAGGCATATAAAATCAAGATTTAGAAGATAAAAGTTGTACTAAAATACTGGTTAAGATCATAATGAATAAGTCATTAAGATAATTTTATATATTTGTTAGAAAATAAATATTAATCATCATAACTATTATGTGTATCATACAGAAGTGTCAAAACTTCTTTATTTGCAATTCTAAAGTTAGTGATGAGTCCTATTGTAGTCCTGATGTTTTTCTAATTACTATGTGAATGAAGTATTAGGCAATCCAAAGGGAAACAAAGAAAACCTTATTCAAACAAATTGGTCATATAATTTAAAAATAGTGGCAAACCCATGAAATCTTCCTTATGATCACATACTGATTATGTTACAAGGTTAAGGGATTGGTCATAGTATCCTTTCCTCCTTGTTTTACTAGTGATCGATGCAATATAGAAACAGTGGTGGTATAGAGTAAATGTGATGGTTGCAACAAATAACAAACAAAATAGTAGCAATGTCTTCACTATTCCATAGTCATTGTTGTAGGTTTCTTTTCTTTCTTGTTTTCCATTTTGACTTGTCTCTTCATCTCCCTGTCTTCCTTTCACTTTATCCTCATCCTTTTCTTCTTCTGAGGCACAAAGTGCTTAGATATGGTCAAAATTGGCCTACTTTGATGAAGTTTGATCAATTGTAATTAATCTTGACCAACTTATAAACTGAAATCAGCCGAATTTTGATTGGTCTTAGATAATACCGGTATGAATTGGGTGCATCATATCAGGATGTGACTGATACCACAAATTATGGCTTAAAGAAGTTGTTTGGTTTCATCACGGATGATATTTTCTTTGTGGATGTTTGAATTTTCATAATGATGATCCTGTTATCCTTGATATTAACTTAAATAAACCAGAAAAAGAAGAATGATATTTTAATACAAAATCAAGGCATTTGTTAAATCATTGAAGAACTTGTAATCTTTAAATTGATTTTGCAGAACATATTTTGTAGCAGTTCCCTTCCAGATTACTTCTGATTTTGGGTTTCTTTTGGAAAAGCTCTCAATGAAATAGCTTCGCACTAAACATCAACTAAATTTTGCACATCTATAATTTCCTTAAATTATTTAAAGGAACAAAAAAAAAAGAGTTCTAATTTTTCATTTATCTCATTCTAAGAAAAACCCGTAGGAATCAATAGAAAAGGCAAATCCCCCATGATACACTAGATTTGACTCGGTTATTTATAGAGTGAATAGATCTATCATTTCTTGAAATCTCTCTTCTGATTCAAAATCGTTGTGTAATGTGTATCCCCTTTTGTTCTAATTATGGAATAGATAAAATAAATAAATAATAGATTTTTGTTCAAAAATGAAATCTTATTGAAACTATCTGTATCCGGTTTATCCTTCAGAACCATATCATATCCTGCATCTAATGAAATAAGATGAATTGAGATGGTATTTTATTAATTTGTAATTATCTTGAATACATCAACCATTTCTTTATTTTCCGATCACTTGAAAGGGACAAAAGAAACATCTTGTTCTTTCTAAAATTAAGCATTAATATAGATCAAGGTTCGTCGTATCGTACCGTATCGGTATTTCGACTCGAGCTCGGTACGGTACGGTACCGGTGTACCGGGCGATACATCAGGGTGTACCGAATAATTTTAAATTTTTTTTCATACTGTAGCAGTGCTACAGTATAGTACTGTAGCGGTACCGGGCGGTCCGCGTACTGGTAACCTGTCGGACCGGTACGTACCGCCCGGTATGGGTGGTACATTTCGGTATGGCAGGCCTTGATATAGATAACTATAAGAGCTAGTTTTGTCATGCCTCGATATAAATTAGCTCACATGCCGAGAAAATCGCACCATGCATGAATCTCTCTTCAAAAATCCATCATACAGAGCTGGTGTGATTATTAAGCGGCTCATAAATAATACATTAGACAAATTAGCTCTGTGTAGCCAATAGATATGATGATTATCACACAGAGCCGCTTAATCTCATAAATAATCATTATATATCAGCTACCTAACTATCACCTCATATCAGATGCTCGCCCAATAGCAGATTCAGGTGTTTTGCTAAATCAAAACCATCATCGTACTATCTTGAAATATTCTTTACTGTAATCTGTAATAGTAGTTTTGAGTAAGAACAAATGCCCAGTAGGGAATAAAAATCAAAGAAAAAGGTAATAACAACATGCTGATCAAATATCATAATGAATTAACTGTGTATATACTATATAATATGTAAGTCAGATAACAACAAATAAGAGTACAAAATCATTAAAGTAATCAGTGATCATACACAGGTCATAAGAATGTATGCAATATGCTTTTATGCAATATTATTCATAAATACAGTTAGTTATACATATGCATTGCATCAAGATTCGACATTCGAGTCAAACATCTGATGGTTACTTCTCTCAACAGAGGATGGAGAATGACCATCCAATATCTCATAATTTTCACATGCACTAATGCAACATGATATATATAAAATCTAATTATTCATGCATGTCATCATCGATATCCAAGCATAATCGGACACCCAATAGTGCAATATCCCAACAGCAAATAGAGAGAACCTATATCAAACTCCCAACCAAGGATTGAAATATCGTACCGTACCAGAGTTTTGAGATACGCTCGATACGGTATGGTATTGTGTATACCGAGCGGTATGTTTCAGTATACCGCTCGGTATATATATATATATATATATATATATATATCCCGGTAACAGACCCTCCATGTATCGGTCTATTGGCAGACTGGTATGTACCACCCGGTACGAGCAGTATTATTCAAAATTGAAGACTTTGCTCCCAACAGCAGATGAACTTGTGTTCCTCACCTGCCAAAGTGGGGATATGTTCTTCCTAATAGTAGATGAAGGAGCCATCTAACTATCACGTCTGACAGCTTGTTATATCCCCGAAGGGAATCACTCTTCAGTATACTGACCCTCTTGCAATTGATAGGGATAATCCATGTCCTTTCATTATATCAGAGTCATATGTCATTTCGTAATATGTCATCATATCATCATATCATCAACTCAATCAATCAGGCACACAATCACAAGACAATAGATCATACTAGGAGGATAATATAGGGGATTCGATCTAGTGGGTGCTACTTGCTGCATGATGAGCCTGAAGCGCACACAATTACAAGACAATAGATCATACGAGGAGGATCATGCATTGCCGCATGATGGGTGCTACTTGTTGCATGATGGGCCCCAAGCTCCTGTCATGTGGGGCACAACCTCATGGAGATCTTACATCTAACCTAGGTAGATCACTTATTTGTCTGTCAAACATGCATCAAGTATGCACATGTATATACAAGGTTCCATAAATGCATTGATAGGGATATAAGAACATTCATCATTTACCATGCATCAAATGTGTACGTTCGTATGCGAGATAATATAGATGTATCAGTAGAAATGTAGGTCAATAGTGTAAGTATCACTCAAAAGGATGACATAATCCTTTTAAGACTTCTTTTTACTTATTCTTTTCATGGGTCAGATACAAGTGCAGTGCGAATCAGAAGCCTAGCTAGCTATGGCCACTCACTTGTATAGTGTAGAGTCTGTAGACTACATAATGTGGGTCATGTACAATAATATGCATCATGGATCATGTAGTGGGTCAGTACCTCTGACATGCCACATCTTGTCATCAAACAACACCCTACAATCAAGGACATATGACAATCAATTGTTACAAGCTCAATGCTAGCACATAACAGTACCTGTAAGATAGTTGTGTACCCTAGACATGTAAGCCTTGCGATAGGTGCGAATTGTAAGTCTAGGTATACCATGTCTTGGTTGGGCCCACACATCATATGACAAACCTATTTTTGATGGTGTACCTCAAGTGACATAGTATTAACAATTAACAAGTTACTAGTCTGCATATGGGAAGTGATACCATATGGGTAAGTACTTGGGTCGATGGGCCAAGTTGGCTGCCTGTTCTACATATAGTGTGAAGTGCAAGCTATAGTAGGTTATGTAACATCTAACTCACACATCGTTGTATGAAGCTAGGTAGTGTCACTTATGCACTCTTGGGTTTAGTCAAGTGGGTCATGTGCTCATGCGTGTAAAGGTAGTGTAGACTTGTGCTTGTGTTGGCTTGTATTTGGAATTGTATAAGTATGGGCCACAACAACTCTAGTGCAAAGGGCAACTTGTGGTGGCTTGTTATAATTGGGGTGATTGTTGATATGATGGGACATGTTCTGCTACAGTTGCAAGGCCAGGTTTTACGTTTTTGTAGGTTCGCAGCCTTCATCCACCACATGTGGACTTATGTCCTACCACCTATTAAATCTTAAAGTTGAATACAAGGTAAAAATACTCTTTTATCCTTAGATATATGTTTTGAAATTAATGGGTTGGGTCAGTGTTTTCTAGGCTTGTTGCTCGTTTGAGCCGCTAATACCTGTTCAATACTTAACAAGTTGACCCATTGTTAACCTTATTGGGCCTACTCAAATTAGAATTTGGTTCATGTTACTCTTAGCAAAATCTATATCATTAGATTTTAAATTATATTGTGTAACATATACAGGCTAGTTCTTAACATATTCATGTCATATAATGGATTCAGTTGAAGCTCTTTGCATAATCCAACAGGTTTTGCTTGAGGATCTGTCCAACTAATCTCATGTTGGTCCTTATAAAGTTTTTTTAATTATTTTGTTTTGCTATTTACTATATCCCAATCAGAAGAGATCACTTCTATTGGGTGAGCATCACCTTATAAGCGACAAACCCCAAATCCAGTATGGTTTTGGTTAGAGACTAGTTATTGCTTTTAAAGACTAATTACAAATCCTGTATAGCTAGAGGTTTTCATTTCGTCCTATGGAAGTCTTAAATTCTTCCGTTAAATACCCTATATTACATGGATCATTTTAATGAAGGCTCAGAAGCTTTTGCTTCAGTATGAATTCTTGAAGTCTGTGTCATTGTGGAACTGTTAGGAGTAAAATATTCAGTGAAGACATTTTGGGGCCAAGGATAGGAATAGAATGCAAAACTTCCACTAATTTATGCTTCTTTATTATCAAGTGGACAACAAAGAACCTAACGGGTGGCTTCGGTGCAAACTGCATCATCTTGAGGGAGTAGTCCAGCAGTTAACAACTAGTGACTTGGATCTGAAATTTTTGACTGACTCTTGCTTTCATGATCTGTTCCAACATGATTAATATATTGACTTGGGTTGCATCCTACCGTCCCACAAGTCTTGGGTTGGTTGCCGCATGCAGTAGTCCACATGGTTTAGGCTGATTCAATAGTGCGAGGTCATGTGCTAGGCTGGTTTCCCAACCATCTATGGCATAGTGCTAGACAGATTTTTGTGGGTTGGTTGTTACACAAGTTGTTACACAAGAAATACAACCATCTCAATTTCTCTTTTCAAATCATAAGAAAAGATCTTATACAAATCTTGATTCGATTATAAATTCACAGATCACGAAAGATAAGTCAATAGAACAATATAGGTTGACACAAAGATAAGAGGTTAATCAAAGGAATTGAAATATAAACGGGCAAAAGAGAAGGATAACTACCAACAAAGGTGATGTCCACCATTCCCTCCTCTCTCCCATCGTCGGCACCTTCTCCGCCACAGGCCTCGCATCCCATGATGGCTTGAGAGAAGAGAGAGATCATGGTGTATTTATAGGATAGATATCCTATCTCTCCAAGGAACTATAATCCTAATCTATCTGGGAATCATAATCTAATTAATTTAATTTGATTTGAATTCCTAATTCAATTAGGATTTTCTTTAGATTTCCACCTTCACTTTTAATCAATATATATTCCTAACCTGATTAGGAGAGAGACCATGTGTAAGATAAATTATAAAATTCCCTTAATTAACTTTAACCTAGATTAAATTAGTAAATCCCTAAAATAGCCTTAGGTAAAATCCGTGTATGACAAGTTTCATCCAAGAAAATGTATTTTGTTTATACATCATCTCAAATGGTGCTCATTAAGTTATAAAAAGATATTAAGTTTTGTCGACAGAAATAAGAGTGACAAAAAAGGACATTATTTGTGGAACAATTTTATTACCTCAATTTGGAAACTCATTAGATGGTAACAAAATTTTCTTGTGTACAAATTCAAACATAGAAATTGTCACTTTATTATTTTCATGCAACTCCTTGTTAGCAAGTAGGAATAAAAAAAAAATAGTGAAGAAATAAATTGTCACTTTATTATATGTTCCTTAAACTCAGTAGCTTTTAGTGAAAGAAAAAAAGAATTTTTCAATGCACATTATACCAAAAGCAAAGACTTCCAAATCATATAGAAGCTAGCAAAATATTAATATGACCTCAATCAAATATTTTAAGTAATAAAAATCATATTTTGTAATACTGTACCATCCTACTCGGTACAGGCTGTACGTACTAGTTCGATAGAAGATCGGTATGGATGGTATATCGGTACACCTTAGTGTGTCGTATTGTCACGGACTTAGTTGGTTTTGCCTAAGTCGTGCAGCACCCTTGCATGTCCATCCGCAAAGGTCAGCCTCCCCGAAACCTCCCATGGTCTCTTAGGACCTACAAAAGAGAAAACGGGTTAGAGAAAGCGCCTTACTCGGGATCCACAAGCAAACATTTCCGAAAACACCTTATAGACAATGCAAATTACAAACAGACTTTACAAGCTCTGAACGGTTGTACAACAAATTGTCAAAATTGTACACTACAGATCGAATATCTCTCACAAGTGTCCACATGACACAACATTTATTTACAAGCCTAAGAAGGCCACCAAACCTAACTAAAATGGGGCTGTTAAGCCTTCGACCGTTCCTCTACATGCTGTGCAAAGCATGAACAAACAGAAAGACACGGGCATACATAAGTATTACATCAAACATCATGTTTAGAACTTTGTCCGTGACATTCTCCCCCACTTATTCCTTCGACGTCCTCATCGAAGCCTTTGCCGACATTGCAACTCCTCGTCTTTGCTGAGTCTTCAATCTTCTGCTCCAGCTGCAATGCGCCTCTTGGCTCCCAACTGCTCTCCACTGCTGTTTTTGAGTAGTCAAACCTTTAATCCGCTATGATGCTTTAACTTGCCATTGACTCTAACTCTAATGTGGGGTTGGCTGAGTTGTGTTGATCCCTGTTGATTCCTGCGGATCCTCCAGATGAAGGAAAAAACCATCCTTAGTATGCGCCAGTCTCTCAAATGCCTCATGTTGCTTGAACTGGGTGGATGCTTGTTAGAGCTTTAACGAGCATTGCCTCACAAACTTCTGAAGTTTTGGGTCCTTCCTCCACAAAATTTACTCATCGACTTTTCTTTCAATTAGTTGTCACTTCCAAGTAGATTCGCATCACTTTCGTTTTCGATTGGCATTCTGTTGGGAAATGAAGCGGATAATGTACCCTCAATAGTACTGATCATCATTGGTGAGGATTTGACAACTATTGTCTTCTAATATCTTCGAAGGGTCTTTGAACCTGTGCAGAGCTCCTCTGCTAGATAGATAAGAGAATTGGGGTACTCGGTTTCGCCTATTCTCTTAAGAGTTGAGAAGACAATGGTTATTTGACTTCGCCCGCCTCCTCAAGGGTTGTTCTCCATGCATCGAGCTGGTTACTAGCCTTCGCCTGCTCTTTGCTCACACTTCTGAAGCACTCAAAGTGTTTTCACTCCTTGCATTGAGTTAACTACTGTGATTTACCTTCTAAATGTCATCGAACTTCTGGAATGCAGGAAGTTTTCACCCCAACTTGGAGTAAGTCTCTAATAGTTTTGGTCGCCTCTGGGATTGTACCGTCTTCTCCATCAACTCGATCGCCTACTCCACTGAGTAGCAAAGGTACAACACCGCGTACTGCCTGCTTCATTCCTTGGTCGTGCACTCTTGCATGACCCGAAGTCCTTCACTTTCGACTATCTTGTTGAGAAGCTCGTTGACACCAGTCTTACGAAGTTCCATGGCCTCTGCCCTTCAGCCTTGTCTCGGTACTTGGAGTTTGTCTCCATCTCCTCGGCCCCTTTCACGACCAAGCGCTCTCCTTCCATGAGAGCAAGGGATCAATGACTTTCACGGAAGTCCCGCCTCTACGGTACTATGGCGCTGTCATGCCCATGGCCCTACTATCCATCGCCTCACATCTACATCCCTTTTCTTCACGATCAATAGATATATCTCTGTGACACTCCTCCGAGTCCACCTCCATTCTAATTGATGCTTGATTTTGGGTAGCTAAGTCCCTCTGGACTTATCGTCGCTTCCTCGCCCCTTTCGACCTCCTGCTTCAACACCTTTGTGTTCTCCAAGCAGCTCCCTTTGGTCGATGGAAAGACAGATTGCAACTCCCATGCATGACCTCTGCCATCACGTTGTAGGGTTTACACCGATTTTGTTCTCCTTAGCTTCCTTGGTAGCAACATTCACTTACTCAACCTTGTCCTCTGACTTGCCGGGCTCCCTTAAGCGAATATGGGCTCTGGAGCAGTCCAACTCTCTAACTACTTCCATCATACCTCTGCATGATCAAGTCCCTCCCATGGGACTCATTGGAACTTGCATTCGAACTTTTCCCTCGGTGGAACACAACCCCCATATGCTGATGACCAAGGTTTTCATCCGATGCAATATTCAATGCACGCACGGAAGACCCACCTCTACGGTACTATGACCTTCACTCCTTGAATCCATAGTCCTTCTTGTCGTCGTGTTATTCACCGAAGTGGAGCTTCCAGTAGCTCTCGATCATACCTCCGTGTGATATAGTCCCTCACGGGACTATGTTGTGTGTATCGCATTGCCACGAACTATTCCACCACGATCCGTTGCACCATGTCGCCTCCTTATGATATCTCCATTGCATTCTGATCCTTGTGGGATTAACTCGAATTGTGATCCCTCCATGTGTGGCCTCTGCCAATACATCGTAGGGTCTCTTCCACCTTCGATTTTGTTCGCTCCTTCGGCAATCGACCTTCATCCACCCGCTCTTGGGTCACACCTAGATGAAGCACCGCTCTAGGACAGTCCGTCGCCTAGTAGCTCCCGAAGTCCACCGACTTCGTTGAAAATGGTGCACCATTGTTTGGATCCTGGGCCTTTGCCCCTACCAGCACAATCTCCGCTGCGCACCGTTTCCTTCATGGCAACTTGAATGGCAACACTATGGTATATTCTTCAAGAGTACCCGCCTCCGCGTCCTCTTGCCCCGTGCCAAGGCCTTCTGAACCTAACTTCGCCTCCGCAAGTTGAGTCGCATTAGTTTCTCCGTCAAATGCTTCTCCGCGATAAGGTGCATGTGCCTAGAAGCTCCCTTCATCTTTGGCACCATGCAAGATGAGTCCGCTCCATCAGAATGAAGGACCCATGGAACAACATGATCCTGCTCTTGCCTTTACAAGAGTTCATGTCCTTGACCTCTGTCCAAGGAAAGCTCTGTGCCTTCGCTCCATGTTCCATCTTCTATGTTGGCTCCCTTCATGCGGCTTGAGTACTTCGCTAAGTTACACCCAAGTTTCTTCGCTCCTCATTTTGTATTGAGTTGATGGTGGCCCTCGCGCCCACCATTCCACTGGTCAGCCCTCCCTTGAGTCCGATCTCCGTATCGACTCCAAGTGTGCCTTTATTTGTATTGCTTTGGTCGCTCCCCTACTTGATCTCGTAATGCATCCACCAATGCATTCTCTCAAGCGAGATCATGCGACGACTCCTCGCCGTTTGCTCGGTCCATTGAGCTTCGTGGAATTGTTGTTTTTGAGGTACTCCTCCTCAACATGTGTGGTCTGTAGTACATTCTTCTCCCTCTGGAGAATCGGGACCTATCCCTCCTGGATATTTGTCCCGTTGGAGCAACATCTCTCTATGCTTCTTTCTCTCTAAAAGTTTCGGAGATCGCCATCCCCTTGGACTACTCCGATTTGCTGAACAAACTGTGCATTGTTCTGCCTCCTGCAAACGCACTTGCTAGATTGCGACTCCACGTCAATACAGTCCCCGCTGCACCACTCAAGGCCTAGCAACATGCTGAACTCGCTGCACACTTCAGCCTCCTACAGACGTATCCTTCTCATGTCGAAGAGAAAGTTCCAATACTCTATGGCGCCGAGTTTCGATTGCCTTGGGATGGCCGCGAACATTCCATCGTCCGCATACAAGCCCATGTATGAGTACCGAATTCTTCGAGTGAGCAATTCCCCTCGTCTCTATGAGCCTTGCACAACTCTTTCGGACGCTGAGCAACTCATTCCACCTTGTATGGTCTCATCCTTTACCAAGCGCCTCGCTTGCCTTGAGCACCATCAAGTATAGTTGTCAACGTCAAGCCGTAGCTCGAACTCAGTCATCCCAACCTTTGTGCGCTTCGTATTCTTTCAAGCTTGCTTGTTCTCGTGGTGCCTCTTGCGCGAAGGGTTGGCTATTCCTTTGAATGCCAATCTCAGATGCCCGCTCCTCCGAGTGACTCCTTTTCCCAACATCTCCATGCCCGTTTTCCCCCAAATGGTCGTGCGTGTGCTGACTGCTCTCAACGCAGCCCCGCTAGGTCCCCCACATTTGCATGTTAAGTGTTTCTATGAGTGCTTGTCCCGCTCTAATACCATTTGTCACGGACTTAGCTGGTTTTGCCTAAGTCGTGCGGCAACCTTGCGTGTCCATCCGCAAAGGTCAGCCTCCCCGAAACCTCCCATGGTCCCTTAGGACCTACAAAAGAGAAAACGGGTTAGAGAAAGCGCATCACTCGGGATCCACAAGCAAACATTTTCGAAAACACCTCATAGACAATGCAAATTACAAATAGACTTTAAAAGCTCTAAACGGTTGCACAACAAAGAGTCAAAATGGTCCACTACAGACCGAATATCTCTCACAAGTGTCCACATGACATAACATTTATTTACAAGCCTAAGAAGGCCTCGAAACCCAACTAAAATGAGGTTGTTATGCCTTCGACCGTTCCTCGACATGCTGTGCAAAGCATGAACAAACAGAAAGACACGGACATACATAAGTATTACATCAAACATCATGTTTAGAACTTTGTTCGTGACAGTATGTTAGTATGCTCGATACAGCTCGGTATGTACCGTACCGACAGCTGATCGATATACCAATATTGTACAATATTCAGAACCTTGATAGAAATTTGAGTTATAACTGCATAGAATAATGAATGTCAACACCCAAAATATGTACACCACAATGTGAAGGTGATAGGCCTACATGCATTGGTTACTTATGAAAAATCAGTAAATTTTTGGTTATTTTCTTGTTTAAAATGGTTAAGTTCTGTGAATGCATATTCTACTATTGAAAATTTCCGAAGATAAAAATCTGTCGAGACCAATTAGAACAGAAATGAGAGGATTAATTTTCATTTAGACAAAGGACTTTCAGTTGTAGATCATTGTTATTTCTAGTGACTACTCTGTGAGGATAACTTACTTGGATGTATTTATCTCATTTATATTACAGAGTTCATATAATCACTAAGGCAATTATGTTAGTAGTGTCTTTTTAGCTTTTTGCCAAAATGTTGAAATAAAAACAAAACACTGATTACTTATCGATGCTGTATGTTTGCAAGTTTTGCATCCTAAATTTTCATTTCATCCTAATAAAGTGGTTTAAAAATACAATAGAAGACATTTGTGTTTACAAAGTTGTTGCATCAGATCATTTGCATTGTTGCTCATAAACGTATCACTTAATTATGTTGGAAAAGATTGAGCACTGAGATATCTAAATGGGAAATCATAAATTATGTTAATCATTACATTATGTTTGCCATGACTGTATGAGAGATCTAACTGGGAAATCATAAATTCTGTTCACCATGACTCTTATCAATTTGTTCTTCAGTGCTTCCATGAGTTCATGTATGATGTTTTATTCATTGTTGGAGATATCTAGTTACTGAGTATCGATGTATTAATTAGTATAAATAAATATTAAAAAAAAAGATTCATGGTCTAAATATTTTATACAGGGTGCTGTAGGTTTGAGGATGAGAGTCTATGATCGGATGATATGTTTTGTAAACTGTCATTTTGCTGCACATTTGGAAGCAGTTAGCAGGCGGAATGCTGACTTTGATCATGTTTATCGAACAATTTCTTTCAGCCGGCCAACCACTGGACTTCATGGAGCTGCAGGTTTGTCAATTCTCATAACTAAGCACATAGGGGAGATATGAAGTTAGCATAGATATGTAATACATTCGTATGTACTCCTGTGCAATTTTTGCAGCTTCAATGTAATATGTATTTTACATCTGTTCTGCAGCTGGTCCTACGTCTGTTCAATTGCATCGTGGAGTGAACGTATGTAGTTAACATAAATCATTTTAAAATCAGTTGACAAAAACTTGCAGCTAAGCATATATTTAAAAAATAAAAACTTGTGGCATTGGCAGGCCATAGGATCTCAACCTGATGATGGGAAACCTGAGTTATCTGAAGCTGACATGGTTGTTTTTCTTGGTGATTTTAATTATCGGCTTCATAGTATCACTTATGATGAAGCCAGGGACATGGTTTCTCAAAGATGCTTTGATTGGCTTAGAGAGAAGGATCAGCTCCGAGCAGAAATGAAAGCAGGAAAAGTGTTCCAAGGAATGCGTGAAGGGCACTTTAAATTTCCTCCAACTTACAAGTTTGAAAGACACCAAGCAGGTTTATCGGGTATGCCTGTAGCATAATTAATTTTGCATAGACCAGTTCTTCTGGTTGAGAACATAGAGGTTAATTATTAATTAATTTTGATTAAGTTTATACCTTTATAGTTTCCTGAGAAGACATGATTGGATGATTTGTTGCTTACTCTTTGTTTAGTAAGCAACTGGGGCTGAATGATGTTCCTACAATGTTCAATGAAGCTAATATATCAATTGCTTTCTTAGGATATGATTCAAGTGAGAAGAAAAGAATTCCTGCTTGGTGTGACAGAATACTATATCGTGATAGCCGTTCAATTTCAGTAGCTGAATGCTCCTTGCAGTGCCCTGTGGTTTCATCGATCACACTGTAAGATTCCGTTTCGAGTAATACACCACAGAAATAAAAATAATAATGCCTGTCACTAACGGACTTGCCATTTTCACTTGCTAGGTATGAAGCATGTATGGATGTTACTGACAGTGATCACAAGCCTGTCAGGTGCATTTTCAGTGTAGAAATTGCACATGCAGATGAGTTGATAAAGAGGCAAGAGTATGGACAAATAATTGTGTCAAATGAGAAAATAAGATCTTTTCTTGAAGAATCTTG
Source organism: Musa acuminata AAA Group (assembly GCF_036884655.1). Lineage (NCBI taxonomy): Eukaryota > Viridiplantae > Streptophyta > Magnoliopsida > Zingiberales > Musaceae > Musa > Musa acuminata. Next base: position 33,697,667 of record NC_088348.1, read on the forward strand.
TGCTATTCCAGAAATTACTGTCAGCACAAACAACATCATCCTGCAAAACCAAGACACTTCTATTCTTCAAATCACAAACAAGTGTGAAAAGTACAAAGCTGTCTTCCAAATTGTTTCTGAAGGCCACTCAAACATCCAGGGCAGTGCAAATGCATCTGAGCTTTGTGCTAGATGTTCCTTTGGCTTTCCTTTCTGGCTTGAGGTAGATCTCTGGACTTCTTAATTTCTAGTTAATAAAAGTACAAATTTATATCATATTTGTGTGCTATTTATTTTTCCTCACACATATGATGTGCAAGATTAGCAATTAAATGGATGTGTATTAATTTTGACGCATTGTTGGAGTGTCCTGTAATTTACTTAATAGATAAAAAGGTGTCAGATATCAATTTTATTTGGAAGACTTGGAGAAAAACAACTTTTATTAAGATATGAGACCTTTTTTTTAGATTTAAGTTTAATTGCCATATTGCATTTATAATTTTTTTTGTAGTATTCATTACTGTATTAAATTACATGTGGGTCCTGCATACTAAGATCTGAGATCTTTTAATGCATTTTGAGCTGTGAGATTATGTTATCACAGATCATTTATGACAGCATAACTGAGATCTGATCTGTTCAGATTCAGGGATGGATTGAGATTATGAGACAACAACCTGAATAATGAGCTGATCCAATAATGTCCCTGTATATACCTAAGCGGCCCACAAATGAGGCTCCCGGTCGCATATGTGGGTCATTTTATTCTTGCAAGCAAAGAGGGTGTTTCTGTGAATTGTCCATGGTCACCCAGTTTGCAAAGTTAAAACCTAATCGGCGTGCTTATGCTGGCCCTTTGTCTGACAAATGTAGTAATAATAATTATGAAAGATGCAACATTGTATAATGCTTCATCCAAAACTTCAATCAAATTTTTTTTTGAATGCTATGCTTTTATCCAACTTCATTTTTCAGCATATAATTAGCACAACTAGTACCTTATTTGAATATGAAAATGAGGGTCAATGGTAATAAATTGATTGATCTTTCCATTACAAATCATGGTTGCTAAACAATTAAACAATTTAAACATTCTTGTCTTACCTTCTTGTAATGGAGTTCTGCTAGATGAACACAACTGTTGGGTTTGCCTTTGCCTCTGCATGAAACGTCAGAGATCTTCCAGCTTACCGTCATTGTCATTTTTCTCTAATTAGGTCAATCCAGCAGTTGGAATTGTGAAACCTGGACAAACAATAGAAGTTTCTGTCCATCATGAAGATTTGCACACTCAGGAAGACCTTGTCGATGGAATCCCACAGAATTGGCAGTGTGAAGATACCAGGGAAAAGGAAGTGGTAATATTGGTAAACATCACAGGCACTGGCTCAACCGAGAGCAAAAGTCACAGGGTACATGTGCGCCACTGTTTCCCATTCAGGTCGGAAGATAGAAAAGGTTCTTCGAGAAGAAACCAATCAAGCCAGCTACAAAGGTCTGATGTTAAGACTGGAAATTCCTCAGATGCAGATCCTGGGTCGTTTCACTTGCGATGACCATGAGGTTTGTGTATGAAAGATAAGATGGACATTGCTTTCAGTCAGAAAAGAATGCCAGGGTAAAGAAAATAAATTCTGTTTTTTTTCATGCTTGTTCATCACCTGCACAGCTCAAAATACATTTCCTGGAGAAAAGAAATCCATCACCTGCACAGCTCAAAGTTCTACACCTCACCAGCAATTGTAAGGTCTTGGGGATGTACTTTTAAGGAGTTAACTTGTTAGAGGATTTTTCCTTTTTTGTGTATGTTCTGTAGACACAGCATTATGCATCTAGAATTTGCTTTACTTAGATCTGTGAATTTGGTTGATGGGTTTAGTTTTGTAGTGCTCGTTTTATGCTTATTTGCTGATAATGCAACATTGTTTGAGATGTTAACTTGTAAGAATATGGTGTGCTGTGAACAGGTGATTGGTGCTATTGATTTCCCACGGCTGCATTGAGCAATAATAACAGCAGATTTCGATTTCGTCTTGATACTTGTGATTTCATCTATGATCAGTAGTTGATGCAATATAAATACTATCATAAACTATCGTATCAATCATAATTAGAGTTTTTTATTTCTTTTGGCTTCCAGGAACACTTGGGGACTTTTTTTGAACTTTTTAGTGTGTGCTTAGGTAATCGTTGAATTGAGTCATGGTTAATGTTTGGAATAGTTACATGGGTCATCCAACTATCAGAGTCACATTTATAATAATAATTTGCTTTAACATTGGAATCGTCTGTTATCATCCCTACCAAATAGACTATCATGTTGGCATTGAGTCACTATCCTTATCAATACCATGTTGTCAAGATAGGAATTTAGCTAATGTGTTGATCGGGTCGATGTGATGTGTCATCCGATTGCCTATATGTCATACCTTTATATCATTTATCTTTTATTGTGTTTTGACAAAGAAAGGGTTGAGACATTATTTTGTTTGGTAGATTATTGACCACGTCACTCATTGCATGGTTGCTTATGTTCAATGGTCATTTTGAGGTTGACTATAATCTCGTTGATCTTGATTTGCCAAGGTTCAAGATATGATGGTATATGACAGATTTGGTTATATTGCCATAAATAGGTGCTTCATTATTGGATTCAATCACATCGATGAATACTTCATGGTCGAATCCGACCGCATCGTCGTAAATAGACACTTCATAACCTGATTTGGTCGCATTGACTTAGGTGAACACTTAGTGGTCGAATTTGATTGTATTGTACTAGGTGGATGATTCATGGCTAAATTTGATCACTCATTGTAAGTGGAAGCTTCAAATTCAGTCATATCATCATAAGTGAACACTTCATGATTGGAATTTGGTTATGTCATTGTTGGCTGATGTTTCGTGATTGAATTAAATCACATTATCGTAGGTGGATGCTTCACATGGATTTGATTGCATTATTATATATGGATGTTTTATGTTTGGATTTAGTTGCATCCCAATGGATAGACGCTTTATGACTAGATCTAATCGTATTGTCATAGATGGACGCTTCATGGTTGGATTCGATCGCATTATCTTAGATCGGCATTTCATGGTTACATTTGGCGACATCATTACATATGGAGGCTTTATGATTAAGTTTGATCGTTTTTTGGCAGGTGGATGCTTTATGGTTCAATTTAGATGTATCATTATACATGGATGTTTATCATATGTGAATTTGATTCTGACTTCACATTTAGGGTCAAATTTGGCTATCATAGGGGATGCTCTATTGCTAGAGTCAGCCATGTCGTCAATGCCTCTTATTATGTGCGCCACGCAGCATTAGCTTTTGTCACTTGGACTTTGGCTTACGAAATGGACACTATAGCGGTTCATAGATGCTCAAGCAAACCATTATCATCGTATCAAATTTCCTCAAGCGTGCCGCCTTCATATTCCTGATGGTTGGATTTTGATGATTCTCAATGATTGCTTGATGGTTGGTTTTCAAGAGTTAATTGGAGAATTCTACGTCAACATCCAACTGAAGTGAGGGGATATACGGAGATAGCAATCTGACGATTAGCCTTCCTTGATCGATCGACACATTATCCTTTGATTGAATTGTTTGACGAGTGAGAGGATCGACATTAGACCTCGAAGGTCACTTGGCTGCCATACAAAGAGGTTATTTACCATTCATTCCTTCTATGCTTTTTTTTTTTTTTTTATGAACTTTGAGCTTTAACCTTTCAGTTTGAGTGTTCGGCTAATTACATATTACCTCCTATAATTTGTCCATCTATACTTAACTGCTCAATTTAGTTGGTTTTCAAGGGTTAATTAGAAATTTTCATATCAACACCTAAGAGATATAAGGAGATAACAATCTTGACGATTAATCTTCCTTGGCTATGTCTACTATATTATCCGAATTATTTGGTGAGTGAGAGGATCGACATTAGAGCTCAAGGATCACTTGACTGTCATACAAAAGGGATATCCACTCTTCATTCCTTTTATATGTTCCTATAAACTTTGAGGTTCGATCTTTTGGATTGATCCTTTCGTGAGCTTTAGGTTAATTATAAATTATTTTTTATAATTAGTTATATTTAATATTTCGATCCTTATACTTTTAAAAGTTACATCGAGATCTCTATATTTACGAGTAAAATATTTAGCTTTGTCGCTCCAACAAAACCTTTTTTCTCTTGATTTTTAATTTTATAAAATTATCTTTTTAATTCTATATAGGGATTTCAATATTTCACTTTGGTAAATATATGGATCCCAAAATAATTTTTGAAACTATAGGAACCAAAATACTAAAGATAACTAATTATATTAGATAATATATAATTATCTCGTGAGCTTCTTAATCACATTTTGAAGGCCTAAGAGATTATTTTTTTTCTCTTCCTCCTTATCTTATTTAGGCTTAGACTACTCAATAAGAGTCAAAGTGGGGTCCCAACCCTTGGGGACAGGCTGGAACAAGCCCTTCTCGACTCCTCCAGGGAGGCAGCAGAGGATCACCCGACACGCCCTCGGGTCTGCCGAAGCACTTTTGGCCCATTTGTCGAAGCTTCGTTCCACCGAGCAAGACAAGATTACATGCGAGGCTTCGAATGATTGTTCCGACCACACAGAGAGGACCCTCCACTCGAATGGGGGCTCTAAGTGGAGTCACGCTCATGGGAGCTCTCGTTGCAGGCCATGTAGTGGAACCGGGGTGATGCACCCCAACTTGGCCAAGGGGCGTTATGGAACGGACACTGAGCCTCTTTTCGGTGGATCTCAGACACAATTGCTCATCGTGAACGCTCGAACTTTTGTATGCTCCAAGTTTTTTATGTTGGACTTTGTCGATGCCTATGTTCTTGATTGCAGGGACACCACCTGATGACTGCGAGACTCGACAGAACCCACATTACCTGGGGCGGGACATGATGAACCTTCTTTGGGGAGACGACCCGGTTCCGAGCTTAGCTGGAGGTGTCTAAGAGGCAAAACATCTCAGCGGTGACGAGGATCTCAGAAGTTAGAACTACAACAATAGTTGGAGAATAAGAGATGCCAGCTTGATGAGATCAAGATGGACGGATGATGCTTTGTTGGGTTGGTCCTTGAATTGCAGTCAGTGATCAAACACCGATCTCACTCGGCGAGCAGATGAGCTTCACACAGCGGCTCTGCATTGAAGAAACCCTGTGTCCCCGGTATAACGCTGCCAAGTACTGGGCGTATGTATGGAGTTTGGGTTTGAGGCTTCATCCATCCGATACCCACCTCTTAGATAGAAAATTTTTACCGAAGAGTTAAATAAGAACAACTTGAAAATTAATCTATTCTCGTCATAAATTTATAGTGTCTACAACAGAAAATTAAAACAAAAGAAATTCGCGAATGATAATTGCTCGAAAGTTCGAATGTGACAAGTATAGATAAATCATGGTAGAATGCTTATTGTTAGATTTTCCTCTCTTTCCTCCTTGATCACTCATCGACAATATCCCTATTAGGCACTGTTGGGAAGAAACCTGTTAATGCGGAATAATTCTTTTTCCTCTTTGTGTATCAAAATAGGTTCCTCATCAAAATACCAACTTGATATCAAAACGCTAATATCAATTAGCACAGCATAAACAATAGAGCAATAAATCAATCACACAGTGAGACCAAATCTTTTTAACGTAGAAAACCCAATGTGGGAAAAACCACGGGACCATAGTCCACCTAAAACTTCCACTATCAATAATAATGATAACAGGTTTACAGTAGGTCTTCGAATTGACAACGTTTGGCCACCGATCGTTAAGCAGAAAAACTCAGAAACCTTACTTTCTCTCTCCTCTTTTCTCTGCCCGTCGCCGCACGCTCTTACTCTAATCTCACCCTAATTTCGTTCTCTCTAATCTCTAATTAGTTGATTTAGGCTTATGGCCCAAATTGTCCAAGTCCATGTGCCCACATGGACTGGACCCAACAGGCACTACCGTAAAGGTTAATTCTATCATAGTTGCTGTTACGTCTTTCAATGTCGAGAACGAAGATGAAGTGCTATTGCGATAGCTCTCCTGCACACAAACGTGCAAGCGACGACTCTCGAAGATGAAGTTTCTACGCTGCCAACGTCCACATGAGGTTGCGGCAGAGGGTTGACAGGTTCAGTATAAGGTCGAGGCTACTAGATGACGTCGAAGAAGATGTTGCTTGGAACGCTGAATAGAATTGGCAACTGCTGGAAACAGAGCAGTAGTGCCACCCTCTCTGCCTCTCCTCTTCTCGACAAGAACACCGGTTCTAGGCCAGAAAGAAAACTTGAGGGATTGTTGATCTTGTTGGCGAAGAGAATTGGAACTCTTCTTGTTAATACTGATCGTCGAAGAAGGTGCAACAACGCTTGACGTTAGTTGATCTCTCCTGGACTCTCTGATCAGGAAGAAGACAGATCGAAGGTGATGCTACTGCTTGTCTTCTTTTTCTGCTCTACTTCTCTTCTTCTTCTTCTTCTTCTTCCTCTCCTTGATCTTTCCCTCTCCCACTCTTACTTGGACTAGGACTTAGCCATCCATTTTTGCTGGGCCCGAGTCTTACTTGGACTAGGACTTAGCCAAGTGGTGTGGTGATAGAGGGCTGATGTGGATAAATCCCCCCTTGCTTCGACGACTAAGAATGTATATAATATGTATGAGCTACATCTTGCTTCAATGGTTGAGATTGGACTTAATCTCGACTCAACAAGATTATCCCTAATCATAGATCACTTAATTAGATGATTCTCGAATCTTATTTTAAGGTTTCTTCTCTCTTCATCTATAAGGTTTATTCTCTCTTCTTCTCTCTCGGCTATGTTGTCTATGCATGTCGTTTTGATTGGGTTCTTCTTGTCGTCAATCATCATCAACCCAAAGGTTTTCTTTCTTTGATCGAGGCTTCGTGGTCACTAGTATCTCTTTTGGTTTTTCTTTCTCTTTCATTATGTTAGAGGTAGACTTTGATTTTTGCATGTCAAAACGAGAGCCACAAGCTTTCGGTAAGCATTGATTATCCTTTTTGCTTAGCTAACGGATGTCATCTTCCGTTAAACTAATCAAATCTTAAGTGATAAGGAAATTCTTTCTATTCTTTTGGAGTTGATACTTCTGAGCTTGATGAAAGTAAACAACATCTTGATCCCATAAGCAACGACTCCCAAAGATCACATAGTATATGTTAACCAGAACCACCTTGCATGTCACCTCATCGATGAATTCTTTTATGATGATAAAGTATATCTTGCATTATTAGCTTATCTTTATCTTCACATCAACATAAAGCCATCCAACAGAATATAGACGCGGATGTAGTGCCATCTTTCGACTGAGCCTCTTGACAAAGCTCATTGAGATGATGTTCTTTTAGCACCCAATGTTGAAAATCACACCAACAACTTCTTGCTTCACTTGGATCTTTCTGGTGAAGAATTCTTCTCAGACCTTTGGACTAGGGATCAAACTCGAGTCTATAACCTTCAATCTAGTCATTAAGGATATACTCGAATCTGAGTGTGAGACTAGTGAAAGTTCGATGGACTTGTCACTTATAGTCGTGGTCGCGACTCGTTGACTTTGATTGTTTTTCAACCATTTCATTAGAAAGAGTTTCGAGTAAACATTTTAATACTTTACTTTGAAGTGACCTACAATTTTATAATGTTTACAAAAAAGATCATTTTGTTTCAAGAAAAAAAAAGTTCTATCATCCCCAAGTTCTCTTAAGCCTTCAAGTGGTTTCTTTTCACTTTATCTATGGTCTCGTTATAGGTGTAATTCTTTCTCTCGATCACTATCATCATATTGCTAGTAATTGAAATATCATATATTTTAAAGAGACTCAACTCTTTATAAATTTATGCATAAAGCTTGAAGGTATATTTCATCACCATCGAGTGATTGTTGAGAGAGATTTTGCTTGTCATCGAAACTCAATGGTATACTCTTACACGGATGGGTCCCTTCCTTAGTATAGGTAATGTCACTTCCCTTATCTTTCTTTGAAATACTCCATCGGGTAGAATTTTTATCGTAAAAATATTTAAATTATGTTCATGATACGTCTTCATCACCGTTGGTTTGGAGATATACTTTCAACTATATGAGTGTGTATCCCGTTGTCTATAGTCATGCAAGTATCACTCTATCCTCATTGTTGTAATCATATATATCAAAGTAAATGTCAAGTTACTCTATCCAGGAGTTTAATACCTTGGCATTGATCAGCCATCATGGGAGGATATGTTCTATTTGACATCTTCTTCATGACTACACATCTCGAATAGAGATAGCTCTCTCTCCTTTACTATGATGTTTTTTACTTGATTGTTGATTGTTGAAAGGATAGCTAAGGTTTGCATCCAATCCATCATGATCTCCATCCGTTAGGTCAAAACTACCGTTTAAACAATAAAGTCAGCCAAAGCTTGGAAAGAAAAATTAATCTACTCAAAACAAAGAGCTAAAGCGAAAGAGTTTCTAATAGACAATTGCCTCATATAATTGGGAAATCTTATCTTCTATCAAGTTGGGAAAATCTTATCTTCTATCATGCCCCCGCGGGGGCAAGATGGTGCTCCTGACAAAGATACCAATCTTGGATCAAAGAATGGTTTAAAGCGAGAGGCTTCGTGAGTAGAGCAAGAGCAAATCGCTATTGTTGTTGCGATTGCTGTTGCTATGAGGGCACAAGCGTTCCCTTCGTTCTCCTTACATTCGCCCTTCATTCTTAAGTCTGCCGACTATTGGCAGATCAGCAAAGACTACCGCAGTGAGGAAGATGAAGACTATCGCAGTTAGGAAGATGAGGATGGGATGGGTCGCTAGCCAAGGGGGGATGGGTCGCTAGCCAAGGGCGAAGCTTCGTGGCGTTGGTCGCTAGCCAAAGGCAAGAGCGAAGCTCCACTTTTTATTATAGAAATGAAATAGCTTTAGCTTAAATATATTAACATGTTCCTCTCCTATTTATACAGATTAAGAGGAATGATTTTCCTCAACAGAATAAACAGAATAGAAAGATTTCCCCGAGGAAAACTTTATCTTCTATCAGCCCGTGGAGGGAATAACTTCAGCACTGGTTGGAAGATTGAGCAGAATCGGCAACAGCTGGAAACAGAGTAGAAGTGCCACCCTCTCTTCCTCTCCTCCTCGACAAGAAAACAGGTTCTAGGCCGGGAAGAAGGCTTGAGGGGCTGTTGATCTTGTTAGCGAAGTAGGCTGCGCTTCTTCTTGTTGCTACCAAGCATCGGAAAAGGTGCAGCAGTGCCTGATGTTAGCTGATCTCTCTTGGAATCTCCGATCAAGAAGAAGGCAGTTTGACGGTGATGCTACTGCTTGCTGTCTTCTTCTCTTCCTCTTCTTCCTCTCCTTGATCTCTCCTCTTCTGCTTTCCGTCGAGAAGTAGGGCTGCCATTACTGCGATAGAGAGAAGAAGAGATGGGAAAGCCACGGGTTTTGCTGCGACTTGAGGAAGGCTACGATTCTTTGATCTCCTAATGGATAGAAGAGGGGTTGTGGCCTCCTTACATTATAGTTGGGAGGCTTTTTTTTATAGTGTATTAGAGTGATAGTAGTGATTGATATTGGGAATGGTTATGAGCGTCATTCGACTATCATTAAATCATAGGATCGTATATAGAATCACTGTGGTTATCAAATAACGACTTAGCTTTAACAACCAGAACTACCCGTTGTCATACAGTCCGAATGGACTACCATGTCGATGTCAAGTTACTATATTTGTCGACGCTACATTGTGATTCTCACAGAATAGAAATCCAGCTGACGTGTTGGCTGGGTGGATACGACGCGTATCGCGAATCAAACTGCAAACATATAAGTGAAACCGGAAGGGTTTATCTCCTCCATCTCTATGGGCTGATGATACAAACCGAGGTCACATACGAAGTGAAAGATGAAGCCCACATATGTACATCCAGGAACAGTCAACTTAGACAGCATGACAAAGAAGTAGGGAAGGGACTAAAGACGAACTAGGGGACAGGCCACAAATCTTGGATCTCGAGTCAAAGTTAAGTGAAGCGAATCATTGATGGGCAGTTCGGTAAATGAAGTCGTGTCGGGAGTCACAGATGATGATGAGAGCTCACAGTGTGGGGGACCTGACTCTGCTTTTGGTGCATGGGCGGGCTACATAGGGACATGAGGCCTATTACATCACGACAGCGTCGTACCACTATTCATCCTTATATGCTTCATCACCTTGTTCCGATCCACTGGACTCCCACCTCTCCCTTGCTATCTGCTTCAAGTTGAAACTGCCATGGCCTTGGCAAACCCCACCAACGGCACCTTGCTTTTCTTCTGCTTCCTTTTCTCCTCCATCGTAATGTGCGCTCTCTGCCGACCAGGTGACAATTTCTATCCATCAGAGCTCACGCTAGTTCTGCTGTCTTCGGATATCTTTGGTTATACCGGATCCTGTTCTTGTCTTTTGAGTTTGCTGCAGTAGCGTCTGATGTGCAAGTAATCGTATTGCAGATCCTGGAGGAGTATTTTCTCACTCGAGTTTTCCACCGCTAAAGAGGGGCGGTCAATCACCGGTAAGACTGAAACGCCGTGCGTCTTTTCATGTTGCGCTTGCTGTGACAAGTTGCTTGCGTTTCGAGTGTTCAGAGCATAACAAACGAAGAAGGATCCTGGAGATGGAGGGATGCAAGCGGAAGGAGGCTGCTGATAGGCTCCACGGCTCCAATTTGCACTTACAACGAGTGCAGAGGTTGTCGATTCAAGTGCAGCGCCGAGCAGGTTCCGGTGGACGCCGGCGACCCCATGAACAGCGCCTACCATTACAGATGCGTGTGCCACAGGTGATGCAGCTACCGAAAGTTCAGACGAGTTTTGGATGGTCAACTCAAACGAGACTGTAGTTGGCTTTTCTTGTCCATGTACTTGTTCATCAGGATCGAGGATCTCCATCTCCAGAGTGTTCTTCTTCACTTTGCTGCTCCATGATTTTTCATGTTCTCATATTCCATGGTGTTGATAGTATGGTAATTGATGGCAGCATTTGGTCTTTACACGTACGCTTCGGCTCAGAGTAAAAAGTCATCTTAGAAGCCTAGGTTTTCAACCTTACAGGTCGGCGTACTGACGGGCAGTAAATCCATCTGGGGAAAAGAGTCTTTCTTTACTCCTACTGCAACTTCCTCTGGTTCTGAACCAAAGGGAAGCATGTGATACCTCGTTAAGGGTGGCGATGTTGCCAAAGCAATTTCTTTACATTACGACTGTTGCTGCAAGGATGAACATAAATCGATTCAGTACCCGTTTTAAGAGCTCGTCAACTTCCGGACATCAATTTGCTCACGAAGCATGGTAGAAAAGAAAAGAGGAAAGCCAAGAGTAAACGGAGGGAACACCAAAGACGTGGAGACAAGTCTCAGTGAATTGTTTTGACATTACAATTTTTTGTACCCCCTATGAAGCATAACGTATGAAAGAAATGCGTGCGTCTCTCAAATCTATATCAACAACGACAAAATCATACGTCTCCGAAATCTCTACACAAAAAATTTCGACACGGTTCAGCTCTTATTTTTCAGTACCAATATTTTCAAGACCAAGTAAATGGAATCCTATAAAATTTTCATACTCTCTAGTTATACATACAATAATAAGATTTTATTTTATTTTTTTCACATTAATATTGGTGATCGGAAGTCAAGTTATGAAAAAAATCTCTTGAACTGGAAGGTAACATTGAGTGCATTTTCTCTACCCCACTTGCAATTCAATCCCACGGATAAGGAAAAAATAAATTATATATATAAAAAAAGAAAGAAAGCATTTGCACCAGAAATTTCCCGCGGACTTCCTTCAACACAAGTCAACAGAGACGCCAAGCACGAGTTATGTTTATCCTCTAACCCTTCTTCATCGTGCAATACTTTTGATCTAATGTAGCCACCAGCCAGCAGTGGAACAAATGTTATTGGAAGGAACAGCAGGCCGAGTACAGGTAGTAGTAGTAGGTGCACTGATTGTTATGGGGCGAGGAGCAGAAACATCTAAGACCAACATTCCAAAGAGGGACTTGGAGAGCCATGCATGCATGCACGTTTAGTACTGGGGGAGCGCGCTCTCTCGCTCGCTCTTCCTGAACGCGGGAGGCCATGCACGAAGGTGGTGGTCCTCGTAGAGCAGAGAATCGTCACCATCACATGGGCAGCCCCCCCAATGTTTCTGAAAAGCTCCAGATCTCATGTCTCGCCTGCACCATAAGATGCCTGTCGTAGGGCATGCGCGTGGGTCATGATCTCCAAGGGACTTCCCCGGTGCCCCATCTCCATCCTCATCCTCATCGTCCTTGTCTGGATTCTTGGCATGCACTCAGCCACTTGTTCTTGGAAGCGGCAGTGAGCATGCTTCGAGCCACTGATACCTCCAAACTTCTGTTCATGGACGCAGAGGACGGGGCCCGCTTCATACTGTGATCGTGTTGTTTATGGGATGAGGATTCGCGCCCTCTGGCGTTATCTGCTGCTTTTAGTTCAGAAACCCTGCCCAAGCTTTTTCTAATAATAGAGATTCCATGGTAAAACAGTGGCATGCAGATAAGAAGAGTTCTTGTCCGCTAGCAAAGCAGTTGTGTAGTTACTAGAACCTCAAGGCACGTATCTTCTTCACCTTGCAGATAACTCTTCCACGGTTTTTTACCATACAACATCATCAGGCTGAGCTGCCCTATATATTTGTCTTCTATTCTAACCACTGATTCACCTCACCAAATATTTGGACACCACCACCATCACAAGATAAACAGGAAACCCATCGCTACTGTGGACACAAAACCTTGGCTCGACAGCAATTATGCTGCATGCAACAGCTGGGCTCCAGATTGTTATTGTTCTCAATATATTATTATATCCTGCTCTTTCCGATACCCCTCCCCCTTGTAAGCTTGCTGTTTCCACAAAACCATGTCAGATATTTCGAAAGATACCGAGCGGATGCATCCTTGTTTGTCACATATTTCACATATTTCACGCGTGGACATCATTCTTCCGGTGCTTAATCAAGAAAAAAGGAGTTCTCGTTCCCTCCCTTCCCTACAAGACTCTGCTAAATGGAGCACACATCTCAGTATGAAAACTACATCATTAATCATATATATAAACGTCCGGTTAAGAACAAAACCTAGTTCGGCATTCACCCACATTAATGATCAAAATGAAGAGTTTTTGCCATAAGACCAATCAGATTGTTGTGATTTATTTCAGAATGATTATATTGTAAGCATAAAAAATCTATAATTATACTATATCAAAATACGGAAATAACTTTTATGTTAGGATTGGAATCAAATGCATAGATCTAATTATTACTACGATGCGTACCTTTCGATCTGCTAAGCATCGTATTTAATCCCAGGTCACTGCAAGCACCGTCTTTAGATCGTTGCGGAATATGTGAATATGCAAGGAGTAGATCCTTTCTCCTCTTTTCCTATCAGAGAGAGTTGAGGAAAAAACTGTAATCCTTAACGGAGACAGAGAGGTGCATCGGTACATGTGTACGTGCTAACGTGCCGTATACTTAGCCCCTAGAGATCCTGTCTTTTATAGGCGAGAGCAGAAGGTCTACAATAAGATCTTAGGAGATTTTCTCTCATCAAAATTATCTTCTTCCCATCAAGGTTATCTCCTAAGAATCATTCCGTAAATGGACTTCTATTGTATTGATAAAAATATTTCAAACGAAACCTAATTAATTATATTATATATCTTATCCAATTATAAAGGGTCACAACGTATATAACAGAAGTAGCTGCACGCAATGTTTATATAATTATTATATAATAATGATTATAGAAAAGAGAACAAAAGGGCGAAGAAGGTCGTTGTTCAGCGCGCGCAATTCGAGCTACGTGCGTGTGACCGGCTGGCACCACCCACGCTGGCAGGTAGGCAAGTGGCTCGGCCAGCCCCGATCTTGCGCTGCAGTTCCAAGCAGCACCTGCCCTCGCTGCCGGTTGGTTGCGGCCCGTCTCTGCCCATAGTATTAGTATTGGGCTTTTTCCTACGCCCTACAATTGATTTTTGGAGCTTAGAGTCTCCTTCTTAGAATTTATATTTTTTTATTATTTATATTTTTTTTAAAAGTTAATAAAATAATATTTTATTATTTATAATCTTTTTAATTTTATTATTATTCTCCGTTTTTTTTCTTTTTCATAATCCTTTTTAGTGTGTGTATTATTTCTATCGACTTCCTTCACGTCTGCATATCTTATTAAACAGTTTGCAGAGACCTAAAATATATTAATACAACTAAAATATATATAATATTAAAAATATTAAATTATTAAATAAAAGTTAAAGATTATTTTAATCTCCTTCTTTTCGATATTTGATTAATCTTATTTTATTATTTATCTTGTTTTATTATTTTACATCGAGTAGAAGAAAAAACAATATTTAAAATATTTAAAATTCTTAATGTAAGATTATAAATAATAATATAAAAAATTATAAATAGTAAACTCCTTGTTTTTTACTAATGGTGCTCCTGATTGAACAAAAATATGCATCACACACTCCACCATCCATCAACCGTGAGTGGCGCCGCCGTCGCCTCCGCCTATCACGAGCAGCGCCGCCCCTCCTCACCACTACCGCTGCTCCTCCTCGCCCCTCGACTTCCAATGTCGCCTCCGCGCCGCCAAACCCCACCCCTTCCTCCCTTCCCTTCCCCATTCCCCTCCCTCCCCGTTCTCCTCCTCCCTCCCTCTTCCCTGCCGCCCACCCTTCCCCGTCGCGGTGGGAGCAGTGGGCCTCCACGGAGGCGCCCTTGCTGAGGGAGGGAGCAGTCGCGGGCAGAGCTGCACGGCCATAGGCGGCGTTGCATACCGGAGGGCGACGGAACGGAGGAGGGTGTCAGCGGCGAGGGGTTTTCCGCGGAGGCGGCCTTGCTGAGGGAGGAGGCAACCGCGGGCTGCGCTGCGCAGCGACGAGGGCGGTGGAAGGGAGAAGGGCATCAGCGGCGAGGGCCTCCGTCGCGGTGGGAGTAGCGGCGAGGGTGACGGAGGCCCTCGTGGCTGATGCCCTTGCCACCCGCCTCCGCTCTACCCGCTTCACCCACCGCGACGCGGAAGAGTGGGTAGGGGGGAGGAGGAGAACGGAGGGAGGGGAAGGGAAGGAAGGGGGCGACGGCGACGGCGGAGGAGGGGGCGGGGGGAGCCAGAGGAGGTGGTGGCAGTGCTGCGACATTGGCGAAGAGGGCCAGCAACAGTGGCCTGTAGGGTGGCGCTGCTTGCGATGGGTGGAAGCGACGGGCGCCGTCGCTAGTGATGGGCGGCTGGTGGAGGAGTATTTTAATCCAATCGATGAAAAAGGGGCACTCTTTATCACGGACGATTGCCCCAACAATACCTTCTATCATTCGTCATTTTTATTTATTTATACATATGTTTGATAATATATTTTATCTTATTTTTATATATATTTTTTACTTCAAATTAAGTACCAGAATAAGTAAAGTTATCCTAGAATTACTTAATTTTCACGTACCATTGCATGTGGTTTTTGCATACTGGCATGTATTATAGAACGTAAGGCCATCTCAATATTCTAAAAACTATTTGGGTGACATAGGATCGGATTAAGATTTAGGATAGTGTTATATGAATTTATAAATTTATACATAAAATTTATATGGACTTGCAACGTGCTTGACATTCAATAAGCAATCATTTATAGACTTATAATTATTCATTTATCTTTTATTTTTTTTCTTCTTTTCTTTTTTTTCTTGCATTATCCTCTTTGTGAGAAGTTAGGACTTATAGGTTCTCGGGGACATAAGAGAAGTTGTAACTAGGATGATCTTCTATGGACGGAGAATGCAAATGTGTCTCACGACTTAAGCAATTTCAGTTAAGTCCGTGATATTTTGGTATTAGAGTCGACAAGGAATTGGAGCAAACAACGAAAGTTTACAATCTTATTATAGCGAAGCATCAAGGTGAATCAAGTAAGATGAGATGAGCTAAACTATTACCCCCAAGTAGTCATAGATAGATTATAAGTGCAAGCTCACTTAGGTTATTAGAGCTACTTAAGAGGAGTGTGATAACAAAAGTGACGAGTGAGAAGTTAGCTATTCTCCATGAGCAAAGGAAGCACAATTCGAAACATCAATAAAAAAGAGAAGCCATAAGAAGAGGCTTACAATTCCAAAAACCTATATTAATATTCTCGAAGCGAGTCTAGAGGAAATCTACCAAGGCCAACAAAAGACTTCTTGAGATAGAGAACTTGCAAGAGAAGTCAAAATCTAAGATTCACAAGGTTTAGTCCCAAGTTGATCGATTGATAGAAGACACTAAAGATTCTGTGTAGCAAGTGCATAAAGTTATAGTGGAACTCATGTCCAAAATTATGTTGCTTACGATAACTCTTAATGTGGGTAGGAATAATATTCGTTTTGCTTCGTCACAAAACTTATTCGGGCATCAAGATAACTAGACAAACTAGTGTGTTGTATATCTATCCATATGATGGAGGCGATTGATCTCACAGTCGCTCGTGTGAGGATATTAGGGATATAGTGTAACTGCTCATTAGAGAACTCTCGCAATGCGAATCTCACGCTTATCAAATTCATCACTATCCGATTAATCTTGACCAAGGATTTTCTTAAGTAAGAACACATTAGATTTTTTTTATGATATTAAAAGTGGATGATCCTCTATTGACACTCAAATACTTTTGTAAGGTTGATTGTCATTCCTAATGATTGGTTGTGCTAGATTTAAAATTTTTAGATCTATAAGTCTGATATCAAATAATGAAGTACTCAAATAAGGTATTATTGATGTCTCAAGTATAAGGACCAAATACACAACTAGAACTATAAAATTACTATGAGGTATCATTAACCATTCAATATTTCGTAAGCGGACCATTCAGTAAACTCATTCTCCAATCAGCACTTGCATTGTATCCTTAGTGTCCCCACACAAGCAACTATGAGATCAACTATCTTCATCATATGGACAGGTATATAATACATTAGTCTGTCCGGTTATCTCAATGTCCCTCTCAAGTAACCTATGATCGAGAATATTTTAGGTCGAAGACGAATTGATCTCATTATCATGATCCAATTCTCATTGTACAGATTCAAGGATATCATAATATATTCATCTTCTAATATAAAGTGAGAAAATATCATAATAATAACTAAAAGAGAATTTACAATGTATCACACGGATCATCACTCATGTGATTAGTTTTCTTTAAGTAAGAAAATAAATTTTGTGAATATTATACAATTGAAAGGCGAAGGTCAAGTAAATTAATTGAACTCCAACTTTCTTTTAAGGATTAGAGATGGATTATGTAGTGCTTTTCAAATAGTAATCCTGATGTAATTATTCAAAATAAGACAAGACATAATGATTTGTCAACTCATGCAATGTTGACTAAAAAACTAACTCAATAAGTGATTACTATATATTCTCAGTTCAATGTGTGATTTTATAGTCCATCGAGATCGAGGGTCAAATGATGTGCATAATCTATTTATTATGCTCTTAATCTAAAGATCACCTACAATATTATAAAAAGTTAGATATATTTTTAAGCTAAAAATTTTAAGATTGCTTTTTTTATTAATATTTAAACAAAGCGTGAAAGACTAAAATATAGATAATAACTTTAAAATGTCAACAATGTTATGTAATCTCAAACAACTTATAAACTCGTACAACTTAAATTTAAAAAGATAAAATGAACTAAATTTGTAGGAGAGCTTAAAATAAGATACTAATAACACTATCAACAAAACTATCAAAATAGTATTAACTAGCACTATCCACATATGCCGATAGTATCATCATCTAGACAATACGATGCCACCGTCCTAAGGGCGAGTAAGCTTAGTACCCCCGTAAAGATGAGTAAGAACTTAAAACAACCTTAAGATCAGTCCACAATAATATAGTCTCAACCCATTTTAAAGCTAATTAATAACTTAATATATTAAAGTTCATAGCATGTTCTCAACATCAACATATGGCTGGACAAACAAGTTTGTGAACTAGAGTTGCGAGAGATATCGGCCATGATATATGATGATAGAATAATTTATTATAATTTACATCATAAAATTTTAGTAATATATCGTAAGATTTTGGATTTGAATCGTGTCTTCCTCACACATTTTTCTTGTTTAATAAAAAAAACTTGTCTAGTAGGACATATGAGTCATTTTAGCGATGGATCGATGGGAGGACAAAATAAGTCAAAGCGGAAGACCCATTCCCGTTCCCGACAACTGTCTCCACCACCATCCGCAGAGTGAGGAGAGGGAGGGATGGCCAATGGCGTACGTCTCTGTCTTCTCCCTCGCCGTAGGATTTAGAACGAGGTAGAAAGCCGAATGAGATAGGGAGGAGGAGGCGGAAGGCGACGGCTGGAGACAGAACGAGAGGGGCCAGAGCCGCTCTTGGATCGGTCGACGCCGATCCCAAGAGCGACACCTCATATTATCTCATCTCCTCTCTCTCTCTCTCTCTGTCTCTTCTTCTTCTTCTTCGGACAGAGAGGTTCGAACTTCCCCTTTCTTTCTCTCACTCTCATCCCTTCTTTTGTTTCCTATCGTCCTTCTTGATCTATGTTGTTGTCGTTTTCTTCTGTTGGATGTTGAAAGGACGGATTTCTTTGGCACTTCTTCTCAACGAACCATCGACGTCGGAATTCTTCGCTTGTAGACTGAATCGGCACACATACGGTCTTTATAGATCCAGACTCATCGATTCCCGGTTCTCGAGCTCGATCGCTGGCTTTTTGTTGTAGATTTTGAATTGCTGGACATCATCGTTTCAAAGGCCACAACTTTTTGGAGAATTTTGTTACAAAGTTCGGATCTTGATATGGAGGGCAGGGAGCTGCGGCGAAGCGTGACGCTCCCGGAGCAGTTATCTGTCACCGATTCCTCCAAACTCGAGGACCTCCTCAAGGTCCAGGAGGAGGACGATGTGCGTATTTCTCGCCGCCGGGGCCGCGACTCGCTGACTCTGCGATCGATTATCGCGGGCGAGAAGAGGGAGGACTCCGCCGCGGGAAGGACGCTGCTCGAGATCATCCAGCAGGATCGCGCGGCGAATGGAAACGCGGCGGACAGGAACTCCAGTAACGGTGACACATGGAAGTCGCTAAGGGACCTCCTCCGTCACGGCGACGGCGTGGCCTTGGCAGCAGCGACACCCGGCGACCTCCAACCGGTCTCGGCAACCGAGCTAGTCATCTCCACTCGCCCCAACCCCGTCCTGGCCCTTTCAGTCTCCGTTGGGAATCCCGACTTTGCCGCCTCAGAATCCACCGCCGTGGCGGCGACGGCTGCGACTGCTACCACAACGCCGGTGGAGCTACCTTTAACAAACGAAGGAGAAAGTGAAGAAATCAATGGCAGTGAAAACTCCAATCCTGTGGGCGCCGCCGGGTCATCCTCGCCAGAGGCAGTGCCGGCGGCGGAGGAGCAGCAGTCGGCGAGGGTGTCTCTATTGGCGTTACTGGAGCAGACGGACAGACAATGGGAAGGAAGCGGACAGGAGGGGCTATCGTTGGTCGCAGCGGCAGTGGACGAGGAGGCGGTGGCGGAGGACGAGATGAAGGGCAGCGGAGGGGTGTCATACATGTGCTGCGTATGCATGGTGCGACACAAAGGGGCGGCGTTCATACCGTGCGGCCACACCTTCTGCCGGCTTTGCTCGCGGGAGCTCTGGGTCAGCCGTGGCAACTGCCCTCTCTGCAATGGCCACATCCTCGAAATCCTTGACATCTACTAGTGCGGTGCCACCGTCCATTCTTCGGCTCTGTCCATCGCCACCGCTCGTTATTTGATCTTTCTGAAGAAAACATTGCATGACGAGTGATTAATCATTAAAGAGGACATTATTGATGCCGAACTAGATTTCTGGATATGCTCGTCCGATGGTAGAGAGACTGACTGGCTGGCTCATCAGCAAGTTCCAAATTATCTAATGTATGTCCATTTTGATAGACGAATTTTATATTTGTGTTTCTGCAATGTCTTCCTGATACAGAGATCTCACCAATTGCCATTATTCAAAATGCTCTCTTTCTTTTATCGAAAGAACCTTGCGGATACACTACAGAGACTGATGATAGAGTACCAAACCACCGAGGAATTTGTATACTGAAGTTCTTTCATATTTCGACAATTACATTTTATTTGCATCCTTTCTTTGTACCCTTTTAGAAGGTGCAAGTGATCTAATATGCCCCACTTGTCATTCATCCATTGTTTTCCTTATTTGGGCGTCTACTACTACTTTCTCTTTTCCATCCTCACACGTCAATTATATTATCTTCTACTGCATATCCTTTTCGCCAGCAACCATTGCACCGATCGCTAGGTTATAATGCAGAAGAGAATCTGAGTTCATTTTGGGAAGCGAGTTGATCAAAAAAATTGGCACATTTAATAATGATATGAGGATGGAGTAAGTAGTTTCTTGCAAAAGCAGTGAGTAGTATTATGTACTTCTCCTGTTCGACCTTATGATGGAGATGGCGTTCTTCGATACGACTCTGCACGTCTCCGATTACAAACGTGCTTTGTTATCCCACACTTGCAGTGCCCAAGCCGACAAAGATCCTACACTTGCAGTGCTCCAAACGACAAACATACATTAGTGTACGTACCGTACCTTCTTGGTATTCCTCAAGAGTGCACCACGAAGACAAGTCATCCAGGAAAAGAAGGCTACAATCGAACGTTCCATTCCACAGTGGAGATACCAACCGGAAGATTATATAGAATTCAGGGTTGCACTAATCCGCATCACCAGGCTTGAGGTTGATTTCTTTTACAAAACCAAAAAACAAATGACATGGCCACTCTCAAGTAAGATTATCCATCGAGATTTTGTAGAACGCACATAACCAAACTCTAGTAATGATAAACCAATCTCCAGTAATAAAAACACTAGCCCTTTCTTTAATTTGGAATTAAGAATTCAAAGTTCACTCGATGCAAAGCCAACGCAAGAACAACACTTGAATATTGCACATGCGAAAGTAGTAGTCAAAATTAATCAGAAAAACAAAGGAGCTATACTTATAAACCAGAACCACGCTAGCTTTTGACATTACCAGAATGCACCGACTCCTCATGAATTATAAACAAAAAATTTATGTATTCATCAGAAACAAAAGAAGATGCTAGCTTAGAAACAAAAAAAACACTGGAATTTGGCGATTAATGTGGAGAATGCATACCACCAAGCATTAAGCCTGATATGCTAGCACTGCAAATTTAATCTGATAAAGAAACCTCAGATTACTGACTAACTAAAGAACATTTTAGTTTCAAACGATGAGATATGGAATTAGGAAAAGTTCCCTAGAGATAGAAGAGTTCAAATTTACCAGAAAGATAACTAAATTACACCTTTCCAGTGAATCTGTCATAAATATTGAATGTTACAACTAAACAAACAATAGAAGATCTGAAATACAAGTTAGATCGACAAGTGTTACTAGGGTTAGTAGAAAAAGAGAAGGGTTGCTTTAAGGTATTTGACCACTTTTCATCAGAAAGATTAGAATTATTAATTGAGAATGAGAGATGACGAAGAGAGAAATGATAATTCTTGTATCCCACTTGAAAGAGCCCTTTATCATTCAAATTCAAGAATTATTTATACATACCCCTTAAACCAGTCACCAATCCACATTGTCAAATCATGATCCAATGATCCATATTTGGTACTTGAATCTTGAATGCAGAGAGAACAAGACCTACTGAAGTAAATGCATACCAAGTATGGCAATCATGATGAGTTGAAGATTGATCCAAATGCAGGACAAGATGGGACAAGATCATTTTGGTGGTTCTAATCTGTCATTACAAGAAAACTGAATGAGGAAACAAGTAATAGTGCTAGGAGGAAACAAGAACAAGAGGAAACCTGGATAGATCAATCAGCATTGCCCTAGATAGAATTTCTTTACCTGCATAATAAACAATGCAGGTAAGCTTGTGCCCCGGTTCTTAACTTCAAGGTAAAAGAACAAGTACTATTTCGAGTTCAAGTGACAAGAGAACATCTGCAAAAATGTCCTCTTCCCAACAAACAACAACATCTGCAAACTGGACTCAGCAGTGACCTGCAAGAGGACCTCAAATGAGGAATATCACAATATGCCGTTAAAGTCTTTTTGCAGTTAGAATTAGTCTTAAGCCATGAAGAAATATGATGTTTTGTGAAGCATGTGGTACCTATTCACATCAACCTCTAATATCATGGGCTGCAATAGTCAAACAGTGCAGTGCATGGAAAACTTATAATTCAGCACAAAGCAGGTTGCACTTGCAAAACCATAATGCGGAAAAATTGTCGAGAACATGGTAGAAAGGCAGCACTAGATACAAGCAAGTTTATAATTCTCATCTCTAAAATAGCACAAAGTAAATATTTACTCTTATTCTAGAGAGGAAATTGCAGTAGTAGGAAAACAATTGACAAGAAAATTTAAATGACGGTAATAAGTTCAAATTTGACACACTCATCCAATTCAGATAATTTACAGAACAAGTTAGCAGAATTATAAAATAATCTACAAACTAGTAATTTAATGCTGCATTTTCGCCAAGAAACATCACCTACTAATTCATCATTTCTTCTCTCTTTCTTAAGGTTCACAGAATCTGGATCTGGCAGATACAGTCCAACCTCAAACATCTGATTATTCAAAGGTATCAATATTGCCAATTCTGCCCAACTCATGGTCAATCTTGTGCAACTTTGTAATTAATCCCATTTGATTTCCCATTGATCCCACTGTTCCATCCAATTAATGACTGATAATGCCATGTGCAGCTGGTTTTGTCTGATTTGGTTATCTAATCAGAGACTAAATCTTATGACTAGTACCAAATTGGATCCAGGAGTATATTTTATTCTTAACCATGATCATACATAACTGTAGTAGGTGAAATTATGATGAGTCAGAAAAACTAGGAAAATAAAATAGACAAGTGTAAATCGTACATAAAACCAAAAAATACAACAGATTTTGTATACTAGTTTGTAAAGAGAGAAAATGTTCTTCATAACTCTCTCAAACAATAACTAATCACTACATCCAAAGCGTCAGTACTGCAACTTCTGTGCTACAAGTGATGACGAAAGTCAAAAGTACTAGATATATGAAACAAAGGCACCAAACTTACAGGTACTAGTTCCTTAGGCACTGAAAACATACATCTGTAGAACTTAGAAATCAAAAGAACACTAGAAGCAAGCAAAAATCAGTCAGTAACAAGGTCGAGTCATTCATCATCAGCAAACCGATTATGCCATGACAGTGCAGAATCAAAATGCTATATCCATTCAAACTCAGAGATGGAATCAGCCTCTTCAAGAAACAAATACCATGTTAGCATCCAACCTCCAACACAACCCCAACATCAATTAGTCTACGCCCAGTTCCTTTAGGTAGTTCAAATTAAGACTACCACATGCTCAACCCTTCCTTGGATTGGCAATTCCTTGTTCTCCATTCTTAAGAAGCAGCTGTGTGCAACCCATGATATTTTTACTGACAATGGTATTCTGTTCATACAATCCACCAACATAAAAGACTAGTAAAATTCCCCAAACTCAAATCCTAGTGGCCTAGAGGAAGCCCTTAGTTTCAATGAAATTAAAATAGGACTGCAGAAAACCATAGAATACCAATTTAAAAAATGACAATAATAATATCCAAAAAATTGCCTAAATTCAACATTCTCAATTCTACATTTAGACAAGCCTAGACTAGGAATGACCTGAACCAATCTTGCATCAATGATTGCTGCTATATCGAATCATGTCCTCATTATCTTCCATGAACCAGGTCAACAACTCATATAATCTGGATTAAGATATTGTAACACAATAAAAAAAATATATGCTTACCGACATGCTACACAATGCAACTCAAAAGGTTTTTAGAACAGCCAACAAAATGCAAAAGAACCAAATGCAGTTGATCCAACCAAACCAACATAAAATTGACTTCTGTGACTTATTGTATGACTAAGGATAAGACTTAAACATCTAGAAACCTCATACAACTTCAAAATTGATTTCCTTGACAGAAGTTGCCAGTTAATTTCACTTTTGATGAAACAAATGACTTCTAAGAGGATGAAGAGTTTTGACAGATTCTTAAAGTGATCTTCATCAACTAATTATTCATCAAAGAGTCTCATCCATGAAAAAGTGAGGACGAGGAGAGTACAAAGGATGGGCTAGAATATTAATTCATAGAGGGTTCAGATTGGACTGGAGAAGGTTAGGATCTTTTCTTAAAGTAAATATTATTTTTGCTATTGTTCTTTTTATTTCTTTTCAACCCTGATTAGTACCAGCCAATATAGAAGGCTTAGCCATGAAGATAGTCTTTCATATATTCTTGATGAGATTGAATGATATAATCCCAACAAATACAGCATGGGTTTGGGATACTTATGGTTTTATTGGGAGGAACCTTGGATTCAATGGTTGGGCCACCACTTCTCATAGTAATACAATCATGCATAGAGTACATAGATGGTGGAGAATTAAGAGAACAGAAAACAAGAGTAATACACTGAATACAAGACATAATATGATCAATGTCCAACAAAACTTAAGCTTCAAATTTTCAACCCAGCTATATATTTGGGTAGTCTGGCCATAAACCTAGCGATCATTAAATTGCATATACTAGGTCTAGAACTACATGACCCAAAATGTTTGATTCAAGTTATAAATAGTAGACTTGTCTAGATACTTATACTAATCCAATCCACCATATGTATAACAATTTTCACCGATTCAAAAACTTAACACGATATAGAATGACTCCCTATTAGGTGGCAATGGTGACTCTACACCATTGCCACCGAATAGTGACTTCACACCATGATGCCCCTCTTGCCTATGGCACCACCCATGAATAGTCCTTTTCTAGAATGATTCACTCATCACATGAACTCTAATACTAGTCAAAACCCGGCCGATAGCCTACTAGACAAAAGATTTGGATATACTGAGTAAAAACATGTGACTAAAAATGCTTTAGCCCAAATTGTTAGTACTAGACTAATCCTACCACATGTAATAATCCACAACACTACCAACTCTTGATATTAAATTACTATTGTATCACAATATGCCTTTATTTATATAATTACTAAATCTGCAATGCCCCCAACCGAGCAGAAAGCTAGGGACGATACAGCGTTGCAATCCTATAGGTTCCCTATATGAATGTAAGGCCAAAAACCAAAACAGATAATTTTCATAGAACATTTATTATATAAGTCAATCAATAATCAATTCCCCCACAGGATATTCATTTCTATTTAAATAGATTAACTACATAATTCAATCAATAAACGATCCACCATGCTTCCGCTATGCCACCCTGAAAAATTGAGGGGTAATCATATGAGCAAACCACAACTTAGTAAATACTGTGACTCACATGCTAGTCAAAACTTATTATAAATAAATATTTTCTTAAAAACACATGAATTATTTATGAATTCAGCACATGCCTTCGAAATATGCATGTATATCAAATACTTTCTTTATGCTCATACAATTTATAAAAACTTAAACTTTATACGCATTTCAAAATCATGACTTGTTAACATAAAATAATTGAATACTTTTCATAATAACAAATATGCATTTCAAATCGCATACAATGTTTATGATACCTTTTGAATCAAGATACATTTAAATACATTTTCATAATAAAAACATAAGTATAGCTAATGTCACATAGCAGAGTATAAAACATTGTAGTGCAAAGAAATCATTCATATAAATATGGTTAAGAATTCATAAACACAAATATAGCTAAGGTGTACATGTCAGAACATAAGTCGTAGTAGTATCAGACAAGGCCTTAGAATCATGTTTAACCCCTATGGTATAAGTAACACATATATCCTTGTGTCAGGGCCTAGAAGAAACTAGTTTTAGAAATATATTACAACGTATAACCCCTATTGGAAGGGTCCAGATCATAATCATGCTGACCAAACAACTGTAATGTTACTAAAAATAATATATCAATGATTTTTTTACAAAACTAAGAGTTTTAACAAGTCTTTTAGCATATCATTTCAAAACTTATGCAATCATATATCATTTAAAACTAACAATACTCACATATTTTTCAATTTTTTTCAAATATAATGTTGAACAGATATTTTCATATGAATCAGATAACAAATAACTATTTAAATTTTAAACCATATGCTTTTCCAAATCATCAATATAGACACCCTTTTGTAATGCCTGTAAATAATAAAATGTCATAATTTATGTAAATCATATGCATCAACAAATTTCAAACACATGCATTAATATTTTGGAAAACAGACTAGACAAAGTCATCGGATACTTTCCCTAATCGCATAACCTCGACATAATCATATAATTTCGATGCCTCCTTTTATTTCCTTATTTTTCCAACATCACCATTTTTCATTCTTTTTTTTCCTTCGCCACACAAATATCAAATTAACTAAGAACATTAATATTCAATAATCTATAATCCAAAACACAAATCTAATTGATAAGAATACAAGATAATTCAAAATCATATCACATATAATTTTCCTAAACTTGATCTGAATTCAGTTGATATCAAACCAAATCCTCAATACAATTTGCTCTTAATTTTCTCCTATTTTCTTTCTCTTTTCTCTTGTTTTCTTATCTCTGATGCAGATCACTTCTCACTTCCTTCCTCTGTATTTCTTTCTCCTCTGCTCGGATTCTATTTTTCTTTCTTTTTTTGTCTTCCTTTCCTCTCCTCTCTCTTCCTTCTCCCTCCTCTTCTAATTTTCTTTTTATCTTCCTTTCCTCCTCCCCTTTTCTTCTTATCTTTCCTTCTCCATCTCCTTCCCTCTTTTCCCTTCTTGTTCTGTTCTTCTCCTCCTCTTCTGTTCTGTTTTCTTTTTTTTTCTTGTTCTTCTTTCTGCCGTCTCTTCTTCTTATCTTTCCTTCTTCTTCCTCTCTCTTTTCCCCTCCTCTTCTGTTCTGTTTTCCTTTTTTTTTTTTCTTTCTTCTTCTTTCTCCCTTCTCTTCTTCTCTGAGCCGAGGCCTCTCTCTTTCTCCTTCCACTTCATTTCTTTCTTCCTTCCCTTCTTCTTCTTTTCTTTCCCTTTCCAGTTTCTTTCTCTACCTCACGCTCCCATGCAGTGCCTCTTTTACTTGTGAGAAAGGCAGCTGAGAGGGGTGGGAAGCGAGGGGGTGAAAACCCTTCTCTTAACCATTTTTCGTTTTAGCCCCTGTAATTTTTATACGTAGAATTAGGTCCTCGAATTACATTTGGGGTATTACAAAATCCTAGCTAAACCTATGAAAAGAATTTTCTTTTCAGAAAATGTGTAATCACACAAAACCTCATGTAAAGAGAACTCTATCTGAAAACAACTCAATAATGACAAATAATTTTGCTGTTGTTGTTGTTGTTGTTGTTTTTATTATTATAAATTCACAAAAAGCCAAACCTAGACTCAGATTGGCTTGATGAAGATTTAAGCTGAATCTGTCCAAGATCATGCTAGTAGATGAACTTTTTAAATAAAGCTAAAGATAGACTGAAGTATCTACTACAATGAAGCAGTCAATACCCCAATTACTCTGCCAGTGTATAACCTCCAGGAAACTGCCCATACTCCTTAAAAATAAGACAAATGTAAAATTTATCAGCACAGCAAAAGCATTAGAAAATGATGACAATCAGTGAGATTATGTATGATATAGTAATACTAGGCCTTAGCATGGACAATATAGCAGTATCAAGAAAACTGCACAATAGTCCATGCACCAGCTGATTATTACACACCTAGTTAGCTTTCACTCAATTTCAGCAAAACCAGATATATTTACTATCAATAATGTCAATAGACAATATTCATGTCAGTGAAAGTGTTATCCCATTTCTACCAGTGGCTTAAGAACATCATCTTAAGCAGACAGTGATGAGTACAACCTAGTAAAATTTTCAGTGCAGATGAATCTGAATGACCTTGGATTAAGATGAGCTAGTAAAATTTACCAAAGAGTTCCATATGTAGCATTCAAATCTACATTTGTCTTTACGAATTTGGAACAACAGATGATAATAGAGGCCCACATATCAGCAAACCACGATGATCAGATTTTCTGCAGTACGTATCATTTAAACAAGACAATTAATTCTGCACGAATCCAATCGCAACAGTATTCAATATTCTTGACAATGTATGCCATGATCAACTAAGGAAAGTTTACTCACTAAAACAGTACCAAAAAAAATGTAAATAGATAAATGTAGGACATTAGGAATTTAGAATTATCCTATCATCATCTGCACAACAGAGTAACAGATATCATTAAACACCTGGAGGCATATAGCTTAAGCCCACCCAAAGAAATAAGTTCAATGAACAAAATCCAACATGTATTCAACATCACAAGAAGATTGCAAATGCCTTAGTATCTCTACAGTATATAGCCACAGCTCAATGTGCAGATCATCATAAGGTGATCTGTATGAGGCTAGAGACAAAATATTTAAGAAGTCTTATTTACTCAACCTTTTGTTCTCATGACTGTAATACTACATTGTCCCCCTTCGGTGCGAACTTTTGTTTTGACAATTACAGGCTTCCCAGAAAAAGCTGATGTGGGATTAAAAAGGGATGGATCCTCATGCTTCTTATGCTTCAATCTTGATGGTGGTGCAGCATGAATTCGTTGATTTATGTCATTCAAAGTGACATCACTGTGAACTCCACAAGGTTCAATGAGAGCAAAAGGATAAGCAATTGAGGTATTCAACTTCCTTGGAATTTTAACGTAAGACTTCTTGCCTGGCTGAGAAGAGGACAACAAACAAACTGATTATGGGGAGATTATGGAAACTAATTGAGTACACGAACAACAGATTGCAAATGCAACAGAACAAGAAGAGTGGAGTCAAGTACCAAGTATACCTTGAAAAACATTCAGATGCACTGGAGCCGGAGTCTCTGGCACCATATCAGTTTCCATGGAAGGTGAATTATGGTAGTACTCTAAATAGCCAGATCAGATACAAGAAGCTTTTCATGAGAGAGGCTCGTTTTCAGAGTAAAGAACTTGTTAGAGTTGGAGAAAAGGATAAGTACATAACAAAATTACTTTAAAATCAATAGTACCAAAGAAATGTCTGAAGCACATGCAAAAGTCTATGTTCTACTGACCCGTAACATCAACTAGTTGAAAGACCACAATATTCTTCCTGCAGGAAGCCACATAATGGCATAAAGACACATGTGAAAATAGAAAACGTGGTGACTAATAAAGTGATAAAAGAGCCGTGACAGACATTTCATCAGGGCTGCATTGTATCTCGCCATCATTCAAACAATCTGCTAGCCACTCATCTGATGACTGATCCAACCCTCCACAATTAAAGGCTGACCTATCATCTAAAATAAAGATGCAGCCTTAAAATAACTGTATAGAAAATTGTATCATTTCTTCACACAACATTATATTAGTACAAACCAGAGAAGCCCAAAGTACTGCACTCTAAGCTTTTTGAAACCCCGTCTTCCACCATTGAACACTCCATCACCTGTACCAAAAAAACAGACAAGCCAACAAAAGTAATGATGCAGTTTACTCAGCAGGGTGACTTCACACAAATGGACCTTAGATGTCAAAAAAGCAGAGTTCATTTGCTCATTTGCAACCTCAGTACTATCAGATGTGAACTGCAGTGTGCGCCTCCTTTTAAGCTGCAGGGGTTCCCTACATTCCTCTAACCCTTTGGTGGTGGCATCTAAAATAAATGTCCCCCCAGTTATGAAAAGTTCAAAAAATCACCAAGTGCCACAGAGAAGCGACCTACCTCTGACATCAGTAATTTGGTGGCCCAGATTTGAACATTTTTTTATGGGAGTATGCTCGTTCAGATTGCAAAACAAATGATCCTCATTTTGGCTTACTTCATCCCAGAATAAGTGAGAGAATTCTGCGGAATTAAGAGTCTGTAAGAAACAACTCCTTGACACGCTCTTCGAGAATATAACAATACCAGCAACAAACCATTTTGTGAATGTCTGGGCAGACAGTACTCGACTCCTTGCCATTCCCATATTTCACCGCTACTAAGAACACGGAGAAACAATAGCATTACGAGTGAGAAAAAATAGTCAAAGAAAATAAAGTTCTTTGAACAAGGTGCAAAGGCAAATGACAATGCCATGATATACACTAATTCCTTTTGTCTCCCAATAGAAACCTAATTCCTTTGACGCCCAAGGTTAGCTATGACAGAAAAGGTATAATACTCAAATTATCATAAGAGTTAATACAAATGGGACGAGATTCATTAAATTTGGTGACAAATTTTAAAGAAAATTTCCAGCACCCAAATATGTAGGGACTAAATAGTTATTCAAAACAAATACAAGATATAACTTTAGGAGGAAGAAAAGCGAATCAGAATAAGAACATAATAATAATAAGAATGAATCATAATCCATTTGTGAACATCCAAACTTCCCATACTTGTGAAAAGATCACTGCAAAAGATTATCCTTTTAACAGAGACAATATTAGAAGAAAGAACTCAAAGATCGTCAAAAATAAAACAAAAAAGGAAACCCGAAACCTCAATGAAATCACCAACGCCCCAAATCAGACATCACTTCCCGACGTTCTCAGACTTGAAGTTCCATCAAACAGTATCACATACAAGTTAATAAAAAACAGAACAAAACAAAAAGGGCAGAAAACCCCACTTGTGACTCATGCCATTGCCATTGCCATCATCGAAGTCGATTATTCTCCAATTCCAAGCCTTCAAAATCCAAAACCATTCGAATCCAACGCAGACCACAATCTATGCAAAGAAGGAACAAAAAATAATCATCGTACAAATTGGGCTTGAGTGGGAGTCGCGCCATGACACTGCCACTCGTCTCCCCTCGCATCTGTGTCTTTCTGCGACAGTGACTGTTATTGGACAAGAGAGTAATGTTAAAAGGGCAAAAAAGAAACACCAACCGTAAGGCTTAGAGTTAGAATAATTCACATTTAATGCCATTTATTTCCTTGAAAAGCTTTTCCTGGAAGGCAATATCGTAAAATCCATCAAACGGTTGGGCTTGTAGTAGGTCTGAGTCCGGCACGACCCGGGATTGGCGAACCGACACTGTTGACCGCCCCACTCTCCCTTGACTCGGAGCTCCTTCGGTTTATAGGTTCTCCGATCCAATAATTTAGCAGCTGCAGTTGAGGTTGATTCCCAGCTAATTTGATTAAGCCCGACACCAGTACGAAGAATAATTTGATAAATATTGAACAACAAGACAGGATAGTTGGCTTGATATATAAAAGATTTTTTTACAAAAAAAATAATTAGTGGATGAAGACTGATTTTTTGTTTTTTTTAAGTCAAGCTAACTAGCATCTTCAAAACTACTAAATTCTTTCTTTTGATATGAGTATCAAGGTACCACCATAATGCTGATCATATATATGGTCTGATTCGACTTTCCAGTTCTCATCTGATCGATAACAAGTCGAGATGATCTGACGGTTGATTTGGTTTGGTCTCAGAATCATGTCTGATGTCTCCTCATCGGTCTTCCCCAGTCGCCATGGACGACCTTTGCTCAGCCTCAGCACCCACACAAAACACTAACACTGTTATAATGCTCTCTTCTCACGATATGCGGAGCACTCTAATTGCTAGCTTTCTGCCTGCTTTCCTACTTCTCTTATCCATTTCCTGCACAAAGATCAGATGTGCCAGCTGCACAAGTTGGAACTTGGAATTTTTTTTTTTAAGATGATTATTTTCCTCTTTGAAGTAATGTTTACTCTTTCCTTTATAAAAAAAGAAAAAGAAAAAATAAGATTATTTTAGCTCCATGACGAGATGCATACACAGTTGAAGGTTTCCTTTTTACTTTGAGCTCTTCTTTCGATATCTTGTTTGCTTTTTTAGCTTTGACCTCGATTCCTGTTTCATAAGAAGCTGCAGAGGAAAGAGCCAGATCTCATGAATTATGTAATCATCCTACTTTTTCTATTTCACTGTTTGTCATGAAGTTATATAGCTAGAAGGAACCTTTTCTTTTGCCGGTGGCGGTGGCTGTGGTGGTGGCGGTGGCGGCAGTGGAATCCGATTGGAACAAGTTGCTTGGACATGGGTTGACGTCAACTGTTTTGAATTAAGAGTACTATTTACACTTGCAAATCCTGTTTTGAATTAAGAGTACTATTTAAGAAAAAAAAGGAGAGTATTATTTGAGAAACATCCAAAATATTAATATTTTTTAGAGAAATCGTTCAATTTAAAATATATAAAAGCATAAAATAAAATACATTCATTTCATTTCTTTATTTATAGATTTTAGGTGTTCATCCTCGTTAAGTTGTGTAAGAATATACGACGAACATAAATTAAGAAGGGATGACTGCCAAAAGAAACACTTGCTGGTCTGTGTGCAGCTGTGCCCAACTTGTTAGGTTGGTCAACTGCAAGATTCAGATACGCAGTTCCTTTTCAACGTATCCGATTTAGGTCATGGCCTCGATCCGATAGAAAGTCCAACAGTGGTCGGCGTCACCTACGGTGAACACGATGCTGCCAACCCTTGTATCTTCGCGGAAGCCCCTTCGAGCGTTTGTCATCTCAAGCAAGGAGGTGCGGGTATATATATGTATATCTATATATATATCTATCTATATCTAGCTGCGGAATGAGTCCTCAGAGCATGCGCCAGAATCCTCCTTCACAGCCCAAAGGCAGGTGAGAGAAGTCCTAACTCTTGTTGATTAAGCTTGCTTGGGTGTTGAAGTTGGTTTGGATATGAATCATTCTTGAATTTATATAGTGATTTCACATTTATGTTGATACTCAGCCACAGTTCCATGACACTAAAAAGTTTTCTGGTTCATATACTTCAGTTTTGTTTCTTTCTTTCAAATATACTTCAGTTTTGTTGAAATTCTAACAATCCCAACTCAGTCAAACTATTCAGAATTAACATTCTTGATTGTTTGTTAGATACGAGTATATTTAATGTTTAGGTTTATCATTAAACTTTAATATGTATTTAGGACATATATATTCCAACCTCTCTTCTCTTTCCTTGAATTTGATGGTCCTCCCTTTTCTCTTCTAACTCCTCTACGCAATCCGATCTTGGTTCCAATTCCTCCATCGTATCTCCTCTTTCCCAACTCTGGTAAACAAAATCTCTTCAATGCCCTACATCTTTCACTATAAACTATATATACCTTCTCTCACTCCGAAGGTATAGGCTTGCAAACACAGAGTGATGAGTGGAAATTTGTTTTAACTAAAAAACAGGAGAGAGAGAGAGAGAGAGAGAGAGAGAGAGAGAGAGAGAGAGAGATTTTTACCTCGAAAGATTGCATTGACCCCAGTCCCCTTCAACATAACTCAGCGATCGGAGATTTGAAGGGATAGCTGACTCTTGATGCTAAGGGGAAGGGTTAGAGGGGCGTTTCACTCATTCTAAATTCAGTTGGGCAAGCAAATCAAATCCAACTTCGATACTTGGAAAGATTCTCTTTCCGCCTTCGCAACAAAATTCCACTAGTGTGCCTAAGGCTGGTGAATGCATCACTGCCTAAATTCTTTTGGCACACTATTTGACCCGATGACTGATGAAATCAGTTCCAGATTCATTTCTCCTTCTTTTTCGTTCCAAGAGAGAGAGACAGAGAGTTGTGTGTACATGCATGGGAGCTTCATTTCCCAATGCATATTTTGTTGAACTGACAGCCCACAAATTCAGCCCATAGCGGGCTTAGCAGCTCACAGCTCACCCCCTCTTAATCTAACCCTAATTAACATTAGGGGGTGTGGTGGTTACGTTTTGGAGACAGAAAAAAGGCATAAATAGGACAACAACGTGGGAGAAGAATATAGCCACGAGATTCCAAAGAAAAGGAGGAAAACAAGACAGAAAAGGAAGAAAGAAAGGGAAGAAGGTAAGGACAACGCAGAGAGGCTGTTCTCAATCATCTATCAGTATTCTCATCTCATGTTAGATCAAATCTACAGCAGACTCTTGCTGTGATTACTTGGGGATGTTTTAGATATTGTAGACAGTGACGTATATTCATTAAGATTTGTATATTCATTATTCTCATAGTGGACTATCTCTAGTTTGTCCGTGGTTTTTACCCTTCACATTGAAGGGATTTTCCACGTATATCTTATTTGATTGTGGTTCTATTTAATTCCGCTGCATATTATAGTCTTTTAGTATTTATTTATATATAAAGGTTATTCATGTTTATATCTCCAGCATATTTTTCCTTCGTCAAATCCACGTAATGATGTGTGTTCATGTGTATCTTCATATATATATATATATATATATATATATATATATATATATATATATATGCTTCTGCTGCTCGCTTGGAAGTGGCAGTACCTACGAAAAGGAGCGCTTCATCATTTCCCCTCCCCCATCTGTTCGGCTAACTGTGTATCTTCATTATCACCACGAACTTCTGATTTCCCTTTTGTCTCAGTTTTCTACTTCAATTAAATTTCCTCCTCGTGACTTCGTTTGAAATCCATCTCTCATTCTAAAGCTTCTCTTATGTGGGTGCTTCTGTTCTCTTCCACAACCCCATGAAATTTGTGCTCTCATGCTCGCATGTCTTTGTTGGTGTTTTTTATTTTCTCCTCTTATCCTGATCTAGTTATGGGCTTTAACTTTCTTTTCTCTCTGGTGACTGTTCTACACAGTTGAGTTTGCATGTAAAGAAGATGAATTCATCTGAATCCGTAGGGATTTCTGACCCTTCTCTATTTTTTCAAAATAGGTTCATTTATGTATTTTTGCTAATGTGATTTTACTAGATTATTTCATACGTTCTTCTCTTCATGATAATGAATGGTAAGAAACCTTAATTTAATCCCTATTACTCCCCTTGTTGACAGCTTCAATTTCACTCTGTTAACCTGTACAAAAAAATCTTGCTTATAAAATATCAGATTAGGATATTATTTACTTTATTATTGGTATTTATATCTCTAATGACTATAACTTCTATTTTAGAGATTAATTTTTCAGATTATGACATAATAAACTATCTTTGTTATGGTGTCCAAACTGATGGTTCTGTTTACTTTTTGGTTTCAAATCATGAACATTAACATACATATTAATGACAATGCAGAATTCTACAATGTATTGATGCACTTTACATTCTTTTTCTATTTTCAAATTCTTGCAGGTTTCTGACGGTCTAATGTCCATAAATCAGAAAATTTGCAATTGTAACTTCTCCGCTGCAGCTGTTTTCTTTTGTATAGCATTATTTATTGGAAGCACATTGATTACAGTCGATGTGAAGGAGGTATGTTTTGTTTTACTAATTAGGCTGTTCTTATTCATCTTTTTCAGAATATGCTAAGAATTGGTCATTTGATCGAGAGGGTTGTCATAGAATCATCTCTCTACTCCATTTCAGAAGATTTCCTATGTTGCAAAAATGATTCAGAAACACTCATCTAAATATATTCTCTAAACATATACAATTCCTTTGGAAGTAATCTTTTCTGCCTTAGTCACCGGTTAATGGCATTGCCAGTAGAAATCTATTTCCCCGCCTGGGGATATCTTGATTCGTTCCTGATTACTCCTTTTCATCTCTAATAAGCTGTCAAAACAAATATGTAATTCTACTGCATAGAAGATTAGAACACTGAAGAATCAGTATCCTTACCGCCTGCTACACTAACAATTTTTTGCTTCATTTGCAGAAAATAACGGCATGGTTGCCAACTGATTCATCGCAGAAGTTTCAATTTGATTTGAACAATAACACAGCAAACTCGAAGCCCAATGAATCTGACCCATGCTCGGTATTTACTTTCTGTCTTCCATGCTTCTTTTTTGTCATTGCAAAGCTAGTTCAAGATCTCTGCAACATGTTATATCTGAGTAATTTGTTTTAATCATCTTGTGCTTTTGTAAGTAACTTTGTTTATTATCTTATTATCATTGCCTGTATGAGTTTAGAATCAATGCAGACCTTCAGGAATTGAAGCATTGCCTAAAGGAATGGTTTCCCAAACATCAGACTTGGAAAGGCAGCCATTATGGGGTTCTATAGAGAAAAAGGTGGTTTGATTTTTCTCATGATTCATTTACAATTTAGACTATTATAATCATTAAGATGTTACTCATAGTTACCACCCGTAAGGTAATACAATTTCCTGATTGCTTGTTTATGTGAATGCAATTTGTGTTATGACCCTCCTTCTACAAACTTTAGGGGCTTATAGCCTTTCTCTAATCTTAGTTAATTCCAGGGAAATTCAAGTTCGTTCAAGAACTTATTAGCAATTGCAGTTGGACTAAAGCAGAAACAAGTTGTCAATGAAATTGTCAAGAAGGTATATAGATGTGACTTACTTTAAACTGTATTCATTTTGAAGCATGGTCTGAACAAAACACTTACAGATAGTCAATTGTTTTCTAATTCTTTTGTGCATTATATCCAGTTCCTTTTCAGTAATTTTACCATAATTCTTTTCCACTATGATGGGGTGGTTGATGAATGGAGCGACTTAGAATGGAGTGACACTGTCTTGCATATCTCTGCAATCAATCAAACAAAATGGTAAATTCAGAAAATGCACATTCCTTGTCTCAAAGTGTAACTGGGATTCTATTCTTGAGATAAAATTATAATAAGTATGTGCATGTGTTGCAGGTGGTTTGCGAAACGTTTCTTACATCCAGATATAGTCGCCTTGTACAGTTATATCTTTCTCTGGGATGAGGATATTGGAGTTGAAAATTTTCATCCTGGAAGGTTGTTAGTTCATTTTTCTTTCCGTGTTAAAATTGAATATGCAAGATATGCTTCCAGATCTAAGCAACCAAGCTATGAGAATGCCTTTGTTTTTGTATTTATATTTCGTTTTCCATCCATAATCTGACTGTTCACCTCATTTTAATATCAAATTTAGTCTTGCCTTTGTTTATATATATATATATAAAGGGATGCTAAAAGCTATACATCTTCTTGGCTCTATAATAATAGTATAAATATTTGGGTCTAGTGTTCTTTTAAGTAACAAATCTAATAGTTGCAGATACCTGGAGATTGTTGAAAGGGAAGGATTAGATGTATCACAACCTGGACTTGATACTGAGAAGTCAAAAGTTCACTACCGATTTACAGAACGTCAAAGAGAAGGTGATGTACACAGGTATTTTCTTGTCTATTCAATGAAAGCACTTATTTATGTTTCTCTTTATTTTATTTCAGATAGTCTTTTTCATGGAGGTACACTGTGTGACCAAGTCCCAATTCTATTGGTATTGGTAATCTTTTGTATAAAATTAATTTGTTCTTTCAACAGAAGGATTTATGATTTGGCACAAGGCTTGAGATGTAATGAGAACAGTACTGGTTTTCCATGCGCTGGGTGAGTGACCCTTTCAAAACTTGCTATCCTATCCATGTATCGATATACTGATCTTAATGTAGAAATATTTCTCTCTTTTCTCTGAAAATAATTGTTTTTTAATAAGTTATATGCAAATTTACAGTCAGATGCCACCTTTTTACCATCTCTAAGATTTGATGACTCATTTGTATAGTTTCCACTGCCGTTTGGGTGCTTGATCAGATTATATGGAATGTTCATAAATAATGGCAACTATCATTCTCCAGAAACAACGTATAGTTATTAGAGTAACGACCTTGATAATATAGGAGTGAATGGATCTCTAGGGAACACTCATCTCGATGTGCATTAAGTAATCTCAAGAAAACACTCATCGACACAGACGTTGTCAAAGATTCCCAAAGAACCTGATATTTTCTTTTGGTTTACGACTTTGAAACATTGCATTCATCATTAAACTTGAAAGAATAGGGTCTCATCCATGTGGATGAAAATGCTTGAGCCATATTTACTATTGCAGGTCTTTCGAGGAAAATAAAATCCAACATCATCTTGAACTTCTGTAACTATACAAGCTTAAGATGATCTTAAGTTTTGTTTAAATATTTCATCCAAGTCTTAAGCAAATGCACTTCTGTACTCCTATAAATTAGTGGATCTGACCATAGTTTTTGAGATTGTTATTGCTCATGGTGCTGTAATTAAGATTGCAAATCCTAGTTTATGATCCTGTTGTGTCAGATCACAAGTGACCAATATTGTCAAGATTATTTGTGAAGCAAGAGGAAGTGAGGGAATGGCAAACACTGAATGGCTTCATACAACTAAATAAAAGAGAAGAGAAGTGAGGTTATCATAGAAAGTGAAACTAAATCTTAGATAGTAATGGTAAATTAATTTTTTTA
This sequence comes from Musa acuminata AAA Group, assembly GCF_036884655.1. Lineage (NCBI taxonomy): Eukaryota > Viridiplantae > Streptophyta > Magnoliopsida > Zingiberales > Musaceae > Musa > Musa acuminata. The sequence goes on from NC_088348.1 coordinate 33,736,082, forward strand.
GCACTTTTTTAACCAATTAACAACTAGTCTTTATTCCCTCTTTAACCATATATTCACTGTCACTAAATAACATCCCAAGGCTGCTTAGATTGCAGGGGTTATTCTCAAATGGTTAATCCAATAGTTAGACAAACTGTATGTACATTTCAAGGGATACTATGTCCAGAAAAATTAATTAAATTTAGATACCTTTGCAGCATATCAAAAGAAATGTAGCTAGGGTTCGTATGGTTCATTTTATATGGGCTTTAGGAATTTTTTGAGCCAAACTTAATCGAATAAAATCTGTTGTCAAAAATACCAAAACGAACTAAAGCAAATAAAAACAAAGCTTGAACTCAAATTGGTTGGTCCGATTTTATATTGTGTTACAATTATTTGGCCATAATTGTAAAGTGCATAAATTTTTAAATACATCGAGTTCATGAGGATAAAAATTGTCCTATTTGTTTGTATATTAATCTGGTTGCACAACATTATCTACTACAGTTATATTGTTGTAATATATGGATTTATGCTCTTATAAAGATATGTATTTGGTGTACCATTTCTTTGTTTATTTTTATATTTGGATTGTTCTTTAAATTGCAAACTGAGTGAAACTGAGACTTATTTGATCATTTGTTTTTCACAGAATTGAGCTAATTAATCTAATAAAAATCCATAAGATAGGACCAGATGTCCTGGTTTGGTTCATTTGCATACTACCCTTAACTGTAGTATGTCTTTACCTTCATAAAATGACAAAAAATTGTAGTGCAATTCAGGTAAGTATAATTGTGAGCTTGTTGCACTTAAACCTGCATGCATGGAATCTTTTATAGAGTTTTGACGTCTAAATAGGTATTTTATTTTAAAAAAGAAAAAAATAAACTAGATTCTGAGCTTTTTTGCTTTCAGTTTCCACTTTCTTTCATAGCCCTTTAGCAACACCTGCTTATTTAAGCAGTATAATTAGTAGCTTTTTCCCTGAAGAAAATCTAATTTCTTTTCCACATTAAACTTGTTTACATGTAGGTTTGTGGAAATGATGGCTCCTGTTTTCACATGGTCTGCATGGAGATGTGCATGGCATATGATTCAAGTCTGTCAACTATGCCTAATTTTCACATATTCATCCAAATTAATAAAGTTTTGAAGCATGCATATCAATGCATTCCTATCATATGAAAATGTAGTCATATTTATCTTTATCTGCTGCACCTGTCTGCAGAACGACTTGATTCATGCGTGGGGTTTAGATATGAAACTTGGTTACTGTTCTCAGGTAGCATTTTCATACCAGGTATTGCCGGTTAATATATTTTGAAAAGATGACATCTAATAATATTGTTCCTTATTAGGGAGATCGGACCAAAAAGGTTGGCGTGGTAGATAGTGAATACATCACACACATGGGGATTCCGACTCTTGGTGGATCCAATGTAAGAAAGGCAAGTCAGTAGAACAAATATACACGGTTTTTACATTTCTGATGCTATCTACCTCGTTGTTTGTATCTTTGATCATGGTTCAATTCGAATAGAAATCAAATCGAATTGGAATTACTTGACAAAAGGTTTTGTTGTTAGTCAATAGTTTGAAATTGCCTTAAACCTAGTAGTACATTGATGTGGATCGCTTGTCTAGGTGGTCAAGCTACAGAAAGCGATATTTGTTCATTACTTGTGTAGGGCTTCTTGGTTTGTTCATCAATCTGACTGATGTTGTGCACTTGCAGGACTCAAATGGATCATCTACCACAAATCTCAGAGCTGCAGTATGTATCATAATTTGCTTATAATTGCTTTATGATCTGTTGCGTTTCTTCTGCACTGTTTATTCACTGGACTGAGCTGTCTTGTGCAGGTGGTAGACCGGTGCTATGCTGAACTGGACATGTTCAATAAGAGATGGCAAGATGCTGCACAAAAAGATAAATGCTGGACTGACCGATACCCTCAAGCCTGAAAGACCATGTCGCTCCACCGTCCTTTCAACAACACCACCATCAGAATCCCAAGTGCAGTGGGAAGTCTTTGAATAAGGAAGCAGAGGATATCACTCACCTACCATCCACCACTAATTGTACATGAAGACTTGCTAGCGCTACCGAGATCACTTTTTGAGGCTATTTTAGGTGAATCTCGCATTTGTAAGTCAAGACGATTGGCTCTTTCGCAAAGATCATTATTTTAGGCAATCCTATTTAATTTTGCATGCGTGCAATGAGTTTTTCCTTTTTTTTTTTTTTTTCCGGACTATAATTTCCCAGAAAATTTTCTGTAGGAATGCTCTATGTTCCTCCATATGCTTTCGGCTTTGATACCAATGGAAGCCGTGGTTTTCATGTGCTGATTAAGAGACAACAGAAAGGATCCTTAGCAATTCTACGTTGTTTACTAGTGCTTTAGTTGGCAACGTAGGCCTCGCTTAGACAACCAATGGGGAAGGCCATCTTCTTCGGTCGGTGGCTTTGCCGATATGACTTTTTTCTTTTATTTGCGTTGAAATCCAATAGGTTTTGTCATGTATGGTCGAATAATCCAATGTTACACATCTGTGTGATCCAATGTTACACATCTGTATAATCCAATGTTACACATCTGTGACTAGCTCTTCTAAATGGACATGTATCCAGATCTTGTTTAGAGACCGTGCAAGCCGAGGCTTTCAACTTTGCACAAGCTTCTCTACCGTAACACTGCTGGAGTCGTGTGCCATGTATTGATAGTGTAGGTAAAGATTTATAGATTTTACTCGCTGATTTTTTTTAAAGTAAAATTATATTAACTAAAATATAGAAATACAAAAAGAATTATATGATCAGAGATACAAAAAAAGGAATCAAAATCCTAAAAAAAAATATTATATATCTTCAATCAAGATTCTTATTGCCCGAGGAGTGAGAATCATCTTGACTCTATAGGATCCACACCAATATCTTCAACTATGATTCAACATGAATCATCTTGACTCTATCTTAAGTATTTGTCTTCAACTATGATTCAACATGAATCATCTTGATAGTATTTGTCTCCTAATAGAGAATGCACCCTTTTCCAACACACCTATACCCACCCAGTAAAAAGGAGTTCACGAGTATCATTTATTAAAATAAATCCTACTCCATAATCTCTATCCTTAATAGAACTATCAAAATTAAGTTTTACTCATCTTGTTCGAGGCCTCCTCTAAGATACTCGTCTTTGGATTATGCTCTTGAGTTGATCATGTCATACTATTTGATTAATATAATAATTTTATAAAAAAAATATCATACGTAAAACTAATCATACAAAAAACTCTGTCATCACCCTTCACAATCACCAAAGAACAATGATAATAACTCCCAAAAAAATAACTCATGGTCTCCCCGTACTATAAATCTTCATTTTACTAACTAATTTGCAGAAGACTTTTCATGAATTCACCTTACTATATAATATACGATATAAATATACATACATATATATATATATATATATATACACACACGATGTGAAAATAAAATATTTATCATCTTTTATCAAAGTAATTTTATTTTTTTTTCTAAAATCATTAAAAGAACTCTCAAATAAATCATTTTTATCAAATCTAAAAATATATAATAAGATTAATAATTAAGGTTTGTAAGAATTTGGATCAATTGAGTTTCGTGTTTTTCTAATGAATGATGAGTGTCTTTTTTTTTCACTAAACTAAGATGCTGTAAATTGATTAAAAAAATACTATAAATAAAACTAAAGACATTATAATACATCATTGTAAAAGCGAGTATTTTGATCATTTGAAAAAAAAACATATAATCTCAGTGGACATAATGAAAAATGAATGACTTCATCTTGGGAGACTCCCGAGATATGTGAGACTTTCTGGAGATGCCAGCCTTTATTTTTTTAATATTATTTTATTTAGTAATGTCGAATGATACAGACGAGTGGACCAACAAGTTGGCTGCTCGTGAATCACGTCGCCACCGCCCCATCCCAAGGAGAGGAGCTTCACAATCCCTGGACGCCCGGGTTCCACGGGCGAACCCGCCGCGAGGCCGCTGTGGCTCCCGCTCGGACCGCTGCCGCAGCTGCTATGGTCTCCTTTGCAAATCTCATCCTCCGCAACTCCTCGCCGCAAGCCAGCTATCAGATCCAACGGCAGCAGATCAGTTTCGAGTACTTGAACCCACTCGCTCGACATCTAACTTCCCTTGCAAGATGGTTCTTTCGAGGTTCCCTTTTAGCCAATCCCCATGAAGCGTGGCCCAGGGAGCACCTCTGTTCCATCATTTCCTTCTCTCTCTCATTGTGGTTCCTATTGACCCTCTTCCCTCTTCCCTCTTCTCTCTCTCAAACGCATCGAAGAAGAAAAACCAAATCGAATAAGGAGTAGTATTTGTGAGGAAATATTGGGCTTCTCCTTCTTCAATCCACGAGGTACGAGAATACCATTTGTAATGTTTACTTGCCAACTCCTGTTTCTGATACGTAAATTTGCAGGTAGATTAGCCGGTTTATGAGACCAAGAAAGACCTCTGTTCGAGTAATCATAGAATTTCTATTCAGAGAATCATATAGTTGTCGATCGTATTTCACTATCGTTGGATTTTTCAGATCCCTGATCTCATAGAGTTTTTTTCTGACACCAATGCGAGGCATCAACTTCTTTAAATAATCATGGTGAGCATATCAGTGGATTTTCGTACCATTCATTGCATCGTTTCGTCGTATATTTGTGTTCGAATTTTTCGGTCTTTTAAAAATACAATTGATTCTTGTTGTCACGTTTACATTGGAACTCCTTGATGAATAAGGAAAAAGATTGAGCCGTATACCACCATTGAAATATTCCTACTGATACATTCTTTTTAGGAGCTAATTTGATTCAGGTTCAGTTTGACTAAAATTTTCTTCTTTAATTTTACATATCAGGCTTGCTATCTCAATTATTATTATTATTATTATTATTATTATTATTATTTTATATATATATATATATATATAACCAGATGAGTACAGACAATATATATACATATATTCCTGAGAGTGTGCATTCTGTCGCTTCATTTGCCACTTTTGCAGCTTTGAACTCAAGTATGCATTAATTTGAGATATGTATTATAACTTACGCTTTCAAGTAGAGAGAATTGGAGTACAGTGCAACAAGAGGTCAGAGAGCTAAGCAAGACATTTGATGGACTGTGTGCATGGGGATGCAGAGAGTAAGCATGAGCATCTGAAAACACATCCCGCGAAAGCTGTCGCTGAAGATGGTGATCCCCCTCCAGGAAACGAAAATGAAGTTGAGAAGGAAACAACTTGCTCTTCCTCTGCTACTTCCGATGACTCGTCCGAGGATTTCTTCCAGTTTGATCCAGCTGAACTCAGCAAGTCAGTCGTGGCGAACGATCAAGAGATGAGAAGCCACTGTGGTGCAGCTACATCAAGCACGAACGGGTTCCTAATCCTCATCGATGATGACGATGAGGATAGCATCCTTGCAGAGGCCCAGCCGGTGGGTGTAGCTGACACCGGTACCTCCTGCATGGTGGCTTCGAGACAGTCACCTCCAGTTCAGGTGATGGAGAGATTGGACGTCCCCGACACGGGTCGGATTCCCTCCTCCATCTTCACAAGGGACAGGTCCACGATGACGCCGATGGAGTGGAGCGTGGCCTCCAACGAGTCTTTGTTCAGCATCCATGTAGGGACTTGCAGCTTTTCCAGGGACCATCTCATTCTGATGGGCAGGTCAGGGGAGTTCACCCCCATCGACTCCGGTAGCCCTGTGGAATCCTGCCGACTGACGTCTGCCGTTCCAGGCTCAGATCCTGTAGGAAACGAGGGCGCCGGCGCCATGAAGGGTGCGGATCAGGAAGAGCAGCTTTATTCGACGAGTGAGGGTGCAAAACTGTCCACCAGACTATCTCACCGATCAGATATTGGCAGCGCATCCAGCTTTCAGTCGTTTGCGTTTCCAGTGTACGCTCTCCATGTCCATTACTCTCATTAGGGCAAATGTTTTAGATTATGAGAATTAGGATAAGGCTTTCATGTTGATAAGTCTCCATGCATATCGAGCGACTTCTAATCCTGCTGCTTATGTAGATACGTGCAAGTTTATGTGACATAAGAGATTTAGTTTGCTCCGGGTGCTTTGTCAATGAAAATGCTGAATATAAATGTGAAACAAAAAATGATGATACAGATTGACAGGTAAAGGAAGTAGTAGCTCAATGAAGGTGGAACATGGGCATCCACTTCAGACTGATACACCAAAGGAGGAAGAAGCTGCTGCTGCAGGAGAGAATAAATGGTGTCCATGCTTTTCTTGTTGCTCATCCTGCTGCTGAGAGGGTAACAAATATAGCAAATCTCCATATTTGCAGTTTTTCCGGTGATGCAGCCTTCCATGTTGAATTGCGTTTTGTTTCAATCGTCCTGCAGCTTTCGCAAATGAAATTTTGTTCAGACAGAGAGAAGCGCATATGTTCATGGTCATCAGTTCCTCGACGTCTGTGCCTCGGAAGGCTCGGCATGATGAAGGAGGCCGTCTTTTGCTCGCCTGATGATAACGTATTATGCCTTTTTTTTTTTTTTTTTTTTTTCTCTCTATCATAATGCAGATATGCACTAATTCTTTCAAAATTTAGTTATCTTCGAATGCTAATGCTGGATTTAGAGAAATCATTACTCAAAAAACTGGGAGCAACCAACCCCACAGCGGAATGCAGGACTTGCAACTGAAGTCGGTCGGTCTTTTACCTACAGCACATACGAGCAGGCTCTCACAATCTGGCTAGAAGCAACGGGATTTGTGTTAAGTTTGTAGCGAGCGCTGGCTTATTAAGTAACTTAAGCTCATAATGTGACAGGATTAATTTTTTTCATATTCCCGAGAGTTTGCGGCCTGGTTTTTGTCCAGTCGAAATCGAAGCTTTTAGCATTGCTTGATGTTTGGCGCACTTTTACAAGCAGCAAAACAAAACAGAATTTTAAATAGAAAAAAACAAAATGTAAAAAGACTTTAATAATAATTAAAGAAAAAGACCTTTCATTCTAACCCAATTAGGTTGTATCAAATCTTCAACTGAACATGATCGGCTGTTGCTCTTTTTCATTATCATTCTTCAACAATAACTGATCACAAATATTATAAAGTCTTTCAATGTCGGATATCTAAATTTAAGATTAAATAAGAAAAAAATAAATGTTTTTTCTATTTTAAAATATGCTAAAACCTTTATAATTTTTATTCAGAATCACTCAAATTATTTTACACTTTATTTTATAAGACTTGAAAACATATAATAAACTAATGTAATTGATAATTATATTAATTTTAGTATAGTGGTCAAAACATTGTAACAAGTCAATTTTTAATGTCGAATTGAGTGATGTTGTTCTTAAACTATTATAAATATCTATTTGAGTTATAATATATCAAATGGTTTCTAGTGTGTTTTGATTTTATTAACTTATTTATAGTGTTTTCAAGTAAGTTTTGTAGTGATCTTGTTGTTGTGGTGATCAAAATGTTATAATAGGCCAAAATACTATAACAGACGAAATTTTTTTAAAAGGTAGTTTGGGTATTTTTTTAATTAGGAGTTTTATTCGAATAAAAAATAAAATGGGACACCAATCGGGAAATACTCAAAATATAAATATTTTTAAGAAAAAATCATCCTAGAAACATGTTTGTATCATTGAAATGAGAATATAAATTGAGGATAAATAATCCAATATGACATGGATGTTTTCTAAGTTTACTTGCAAATGTTGTGGTTAACAACTTAGGACAATTAGTATTAGTGCATGAGAGACATAAGAAGACTAAAGAAAATTCTATAAAAAAAATAATAAATAGATATATATATATATATATATATATATATATATATATATATATATATATATATATATATATATATCCTCTTGACTTATTAATTTTTACGAGTCTCAATAAAAAAACGTGTAGTCGATATCAAGTTGTTGGAATATTAGGGCTTGTGATGACTGGCAACGTCGTCTTTCTTTCCTCAAAGATCTTTCGAGGAATAAGATGTTATTTAGAACCGTCATTTCACGGATCATGCATAACAAGTAAATAATTTCCCAATTCCGTCGAGTCTATTATCACTACGAGCAGTAGATCGACATGTGCAGATCACATTAATACCTCTATTTTTTATTCCGCTCGGAGCGATCCTCATGTTCTCATTTCCACTTCACCTTCTGCACCAAGCATTTTGGTCCGTGGCACTCCAAGTATCCACTCAGCCTTTCCTTTCATTTCTAGCTTTATTTCTTTTCTGATCGCTTATATCCCATCAAAAACAAACCAAGAAGATGCACCGCATCACATGAAGACGACACCTGACTTTGTTAATGTGCTATAGTATAAAAAAGTTCCAAGGTGAGTTGTCATCGTGAGTGCTTGAAATAAAGTTTACCATCACATCAACTGGAGAGTGTTTAAAGGCCACAATATTCCATCTCGCAAGCAACAGACTTTTTAACTCAATTATTTGCCTCTCATAGGACGGCTCATGTATTTTGAGGCCAAATCATTTGGATGGTTCTCTCAAAGGATTACAAGGATAATTCTTCTTTTCACTGCAAACCACATCTTTCCAACAACCGAGGAGATGTCTGATATATCAGCTTGCTCTGTGCATAATTATTCAACCCATACATGTAACATTTTCTTCTTTTTTTGTTGTTGTTTAAATATACCAATTTTACAATGAATCTCAACTTTGGCTGCGCTGAGCATGTGCAAACACAGGCATATCACAAGCATAAAGTGGGTATTGTCATTCGAGTCTCATCAATGATGGAGTAATTGGCATTTCTTGAAGCAAACTAGTGCATGACATTCTTCACAAGCAAATCAGCTGATTCCAGAGACTCGAGTAAATGGAGCTGATCCACTTCTGTGCCAACCCATATGTTCCCTTGGAAAAGAAGACAAACATTTGTAAAGCTTTACCAACACATTAACCTTCAGATTGAAGCTTCCAGTAACACGATCTACAAAAGGTGCGAAGCGCTTATCACATGAATGAGAAAACTCAGCTTTATGATAGAGAAGAAAGAAAGAGGAGAAACTTACGTGTCAACAATTGAAAGCAGTGAGGAAGATTGGCCCTTCAAAAACAAGGGAACCAGCGAGCTTGTGCACTTGTATTTGATATATATATATATATATATATATATATATATTAATATTTTTCTTTGAAGCTCATCAAAGGAACCATCACTGTTGTGCTGCGTGTCTTCAAAGCAAAACCAACTTGGAAGGCCACTTTCACCATCCATCACAGCTTTGCCACCTTTCTCCTCCTTTTATACCACACCTCTAATTTCTTCCTTGAATAATGCTTGATCAGGGGAATCTGCTCTGTCTTACAACCACTTGAAGAACTTACATTGACAAAACTGTTCCCTGAGACTGTTCCAGAATTTATGAGATGGGATCCTTCGGAATGTTTCCCGGTTTCCCAAGTTCAGCAATCCCTGAATCATCCTGCGGCTATCTACTGCAAGAGCTAAAGGTTTGGGTTGGGGTTTTTCCATATCAGTGGTTCTTGAAATTGATACTAGCTGAACTTTCTTTGAACATTTTATCAACTGCTAACAGCTGATTTGGGATGAAGTGGGGCAAGATCAGCTTGAAAGAGAGAGGATTCTGCTTGAACTGGAACAGGAATGTATCGACATGTATAGAAGAAAAGTTGATAGTGCAAATATCTTGAGAGTTCGTCTGCATCAAGCACTGGCTGATTCAGAAGCTGAGTTCACTAACCTTCTCCTGTCCCTCGGGGAACGATCATTCTCAGGCCGGGTGAGATATAGATGACTTCTTTTGATAGTATATTTAATAAGAAAAGAATAGCACCAAATGTGCAGCCAGCTTAAATTCTCTTGGAGCAGCCTGAAAAATTGACAGGTACACTGAAGCAGCAGCTTGATGCAATCACTCCTGCACTTCATGAAATGCAGCTAAGGAAAGAAGAGCGGATGAACCAATTCCGGGAGGTTCAGACACAAATCCAAAGAATTGCTTCTGAAGTAGCAGGTCATCAACCGGATTGCGATGTTCTGGTAAACGAAGGAGATCTCTCACTTAAAAAGCTTGATGAGCACCAAAATGAACTCCAAAGACTTCATAAAGAGAAGGTAGCTTTAACCTTGGTAGCGTCGGTTTTCTTCTATATATCATCCAATTAATTTTCACCCATTCTTCACTCTGAAAGAATGATAGACTCCGGAAAGTAGAAGATTACATAAAGGTGGTGCAAAACCTTGCTGAAACAATGGGAATGGATGCTTCCATGATCATCAGTGACATTCACCCAAGCTTACTAGGTGGTTCAACCGCACAGCAATCCAGGAACATAAGTGACACCATCTTAGAGAGATTAAACAGCAAAGTGGAACAACTGAAAGACGAGAAGCGTAAGCGAACAGAAAAGGTATGAGTTTATTTTCCAACATAGGTCCATTGCTACAACTAAATCTCAGAACCAGGAATAACAAAAAATGAATGTGTACAGAATTGCTGTTTCTAAATGCATCACAAAGCACCCTACATTACCACGTTATGCACTTCATAAAGCATGTCTCACCAAAGAAAAGAATTTGAATAAATATAATTAATCATCTCGTAGAAAGATTCATATGTTGGCCATATACATCAAACCTATTCAAGAAATACAAAACAGGATACCATAAAGCTGATCATAGATCATAGAATCATGCTAGAAAGTAAACACAAGGGGGTTCCAGGGTCATAGCATCATGCTTGAGAGACATCCCCTTGAGCCATCCACCAGTATGCCATCTCTTAGTTTAACAAAAATTAACACCTAGCTTATTCACCATAAGTGACCAGATGGACTTACCAAACTAGTGATAATGTAAACCAGATTATCACTTTCAAGCTCACAAAGATACACCTCGTGCTCCATAAACTTACACAAGCAAGATATTCAGAGGCAGGTAAACAGCAATTCAAGAGATCTTGATTGTACAAGTTGGATGTATGCTATGCACCAATGTAATATTAGTAGAATTATAAGCATAATAATAGGAAGATTTAGACAAATATTTTCCATATCTGACACTAGCATCCTTTGCAACAAAAGAAAAGTACACTAACATCCACAAATTTTGAACTTCCAAATATAATAAGTTTGCAATTTTTATTTATTTTGTGTGAGAAAAATTGAATTTTTATTAGGATATTAGGAGTTAACCCATGGTTGAACCTTAGTTGGACATTGATCACCCATGAAAATAGAGCCATTTTCTGGATTGAGTTTAACTGCCACAAATTTTGAAATGAGCCTCTCTCACATATAATTTAGTAAATTAATCCTCAGACAGTTATACCAGACATTAAAAGCAAAATGATTCGTATTATACATGTTTAACAAATGTAATTAGGCTACAGAACTGCTGCAATAGAGTCAATGATGTTTCAAGATTAAGAATTGGTGATTTTATGACAATGCTCACAACATTAGGAAAGATGATTATTGAATTAGAAAAGACAGCACAATATTGGAAAAACAAGAGATGCAACAGGAAAATATAAAACGAGCCTCTAAGTGCTCTTTAATTAGTTTCAAACAAATACTACCTTATGAACTAAACAGAGGATGCAGATATCTTTTATGCATCAGCATTATTATTGCACCTTTTGTACACTTTGCATCAACTCCACTAAAACTACAGATACAATGATTTTGCAGCTTTACAAACTTGGGAAAGCATTGACAAACTTGTGGAATCTCATGGATACATCGATTGAGGACCGGCAGAAGTTCTATTACATGAATATATATACATCATCAGCTCCAACAGATCACATATTAAGACCAGGAAGCCTTTCCATTGATATAATCCATCAGGTAAAGAAAGAATTAAGCTAAGAAATCAAACTTCAGATAAAGCATTTCCTTTTCCGTATTAAAAAGACAAATTAGGTAGTCTATAATGGTTCCTTAACTGACACTGCTGCTTCAGATAAAGCATTTCCTTTTCTGTTTTAAAAAGACAAATTAGTAGTCTATAATGGTTCCTTAACTGACACTGCTGCTCTGACTACAATCCAGGTTGAGTCCGAAGTGGAGAGACTGGATCAGCTAAAAGCAAGCAAAATGAAAGAGCTTTTTCTCAAAAAGCTCAGTGAGCTTCGAGAAATATGCAAGAAATCTCATTTGGAAGTACCTTCAGGATCAGAGATGGACAAAATCATGAACCTCATCATGTCAGGTGTGCCTCTTGCTTCAGTTAGATGCATCATTAAATGATTCTTAATGGTAGCTGAACTTATTGACACTCAACAAAACCTTGAACCAAAGGTGAGATGGACCATGCTGACCTCCTAGTGATTATGGAAGAGCATATATCCCAGGCAAAAGAAGAAGCACGCAGCCGGAAGGACATTATGGAGAAGGTCGAAAAATGGATGGCTTCATGTGAAGAAGAACAGTGGTTGGAAGAATACAGCAAGGTCATCTCCAAATTCATCAACTCATATGTCAAAGCTTACAATTCTATTAAATATTGCTGATGAGGAATCCTAATTTTGACATATGGATGTTTACAGGATGAAAACCGTTACTCAGTGAGCAGAGGGGCTCACAAGAACTTGAAACGTGCAGAACGTGCTAGAATTATTGTGAACAAGATTCCAGGTAAGAATTGACTATAGCTAAATAAGAAATATGATGTATGATAGACTAAAACGAGAAAATGCAGATTTGGTTGAATTGTTGATGGCAAAGACAGAGATATGGGAAGAGGAAAGGATGAAAAATTTCTTGTACGATAAGGTTAGGCAAGAACCTATTGCTTTAATACATTTATGAATTTATCCAAATATTATCTTATTCATCATTGTTCTACCGGAAGAAGTACCATATTTAAGTTCACATTTTACTTCAAAATATTCTGCTAGAAGGATGCAAAATGATGCTCAAGAAGACTTGTTCTGGGAAAAAAAATACCAAAGACAAACTTAAATACAATTAATTAGTTTTTGTTTCCTTTCTCATGATAGCATAGCCACCACTTTTACTGATGAGCATGCAAATTTAAGCAATTAAATGACTTTAATAACTTGCAAAGTACATTTTATAGATCAAGTTTTGCAACTTGCAGAATCATGCATGCAAGGATCAAGTATCATAAAACCTACTATCTTCTTGTTGCAAAGCCTATAAGCATCTAAGACAGCAAAATAAATTAACCACTAAAGTTCAAACATGAAAGCTAAGCTAGCTACACTTGAAGTAGATGCATAATTTTGTAATATGATCAAACATATATTCAATTATGATTTCAAGTATTGGTCGTTACTGTGCTTGATTTCAAGTATGGTCTGTATGCACCAGACCAACCAGTATTTATTGGTATGATCAAGGACCGGTGTCAGACCATATATCTCAATAATGTTCAGGTTTTTTTTTGGGTGATACCAGGCTGTATGGGTGGCATTTCACCTAGTACATACTGGTACTGTACCATTCTAGTAACTGAGATTTAAACCCTTGTATCCAAATAATTAAATTTTCTGTTTTTTTAACCAAAATGGAATAAGAACTTTACATGAAATATGCCTGACATCTACATAAATGGGTTGCATGAAATAAATCCCAGCTTGGTAGCATAACCTCGCTGATATGGATTTACCACAACATGCTCCACACCTGCCGCAAATTTCTTTTTTCTTTTTCCTTCTTTTCTATGTGCAAGACAAGCTAACAAAACCATGTCGATCTGATTCTCTCACTTAATTTCTGCAAAAGCAAAGCAAATCAAATCAAGATATTCTCTTTTATAAACGTCTTGCTTTTTTCTTTCTCCTAAATTAGTTGCTGCTAGCACAGCATATGTTTCCAGCCTACATGAGCATGCAAGACCAAGATATTGCTCAGGTAAGGAAAAAGAAGAGATGAAATTATCCCATGTTCAGATATCGGATTGTACGGAGGTATCATTTCCAGTTGGAAATGCAACATTCTTTCGTAGGACCCTTTTAAGGAAAAAAGTTTAATTTAGCAGTTAATAGAGACAGTTGCTGCCTTGATGCTGCAGTTGCATAAATTCACCTCAGAGATTTTACAACAACAAAATTACCAGGAAAACATTGTTGTCATTGAGGTATTATGGAAAACTGTAGACTTATAGAACAAGCGATGAAATTTAAGTTCCTGAACTGAACTAGGAAAAGAGGATTTGTCAACATATAGGATAACTTCCATATACAAGACCAAAATGCTTATACAAAATTAAAGCCCAATCATCACATTTGTCATTAACACCATGATTGCATTACCTACCATTTGACAGAGTGGAAGGGATATATGGAGTAAAAAAAAGAGAAGAGTAAAGAATAATCTTAGATATCTTGTAATAAGATTCAGAACTAATCCAACAGTTTTCTCTTGATTTGTTATGATATATTTTGGATCTTTTATATGATTTATATAATTGTTATTTATTATAAGAGTCTTGTACAATATGATTGACATTTATTTTCTAAAAATATATACAATTGTTATTTCTAATGAATTATTCTCTAGCATTTTCATTATTATTTTTTCAACAACTTCTTATATTTTATATAATAGTTTCATATGTTTTTTGGGAAAGACAGACACGTTATGAATTATGATGTTAAAGAGGTTTCTTAACAAAGAATATATTTATTTTCTCATAATTTATTTTGTGTTTTGTGGTGCCCTACCATTTATATTATATATAATTCTTATAATTTTATGATTACTAAATTATTTTTTCATCCGAGTTCATTCCCATCATTCTAATTCGATCGATCCCAAGGCCTGATCATATCATCCCAGCCAATTCAAATCTGCTTTCAATCTTACAACTTATGTGCAAGAGCACATGTAGTGGTACCCAATAGCCTACGAGTCTCATGCAGTGTCAACGCAAGTTGAATCAAAGGCTAATCCTGAATACAAACCATAAAATAGTCCTCTCCAAGAATTTAAATACCGGACAACTTACCCTTTAATAACCATTCCCGTTGTTGGCATGCACCATATAGATGTCAAGGCAAGTTGTTAACATAGACAGTTTCTGGTAATCATTAGGTGAAAGAGAAAGAAAAAGGACCGATATGGAGAGGCAAAATGTGAAAGCATAGTTGGGCCCTGGTGCTGCTGCTAACATAGATAGTTGCTGGGACTTATTCGGTGAAAGAGAAAGAAAAAAAGACTGATATGGAAAGGAAAAATGTGAGCACAGTTGGATCTATAACTCTGATAGTTGACAGAGAATCTTTGAAGTAGTGAAGTTCAAGAAGAAGGCTGACATGAATAAATACTCATGTTAGCTTTCCTGCTTAGTTGTTATCTTGCTCGAGTTTGATGGGCTTTACAATGTGAATGGCACTGAGAGAAAACCTAGGAACAAGATCTTGGTTTGGATTTTGTCAAATGACTCCATCCAGTGTGATGTCGAAGAGGTTTCACACAGTTAAATATGTGTTGCACCTCAGTGATGCACGTCAGTTTGGTTCTCATTTTTCACATGAATAATATATCAGTCCCAGCAATCCTTGGCACCTCTTTCACAAAAATCCATGCTTTCCTCCACATAGAGAAATACACTAATCTTTACATAACATATCATAAATTTAACGTTCACTTTGCTCTACAGAGACATTTGAAACATACTTTAAGCTTGTAAGCAGGACATAAAGTATGCTTTTTATCAGTCAATTGAATAATCAATTCAGAAACTATACTTTGATTTCTTTTATGTATCATGCACAGTCAATTTCTGTAACAAATTCATTTTTTCTTTCTATAAACTTCCACAAACCAATCAAAATTGTGGTAATTTCAGGCACCAAACCAACAAACTACACACTATGATATCATATGTATCTTTTATTAATACCTAAGACTTCTATTATCTCATACTACAACTAAAAGAAATGCAACTGAAATTTTTCATCCCATATATAATCAATCTTTATAAAATTACAGGTACCTCTAATGGCAATGCTTAAAGAGTACACTCTGTTAAAGCAAGAAAAAGAGGAGGAGAAACAAAGGCAAAGAGTAAGTTCTAGTGCAATTCGATGAAGGATACAAGAATATCTAAAGAAGTTCTGCAAAGGATTGTTCTGAAGAGCAAACAATTTTTAACCCCTTGTTTAGAGGATTTGTTCCGGATTGTCAATAACACCTTTTCTCTCTGCAGGAAAGAAAAAAAGTGCAAACTCAGATTACAGCAGAACATGAGAATTCATTTGGCTCAAGGCCAAACACAAGCACTACTCGTCCTTCCAACAAGATTCTAAATAGCAGTTTCGTCAGTGGTCCTTCGAGCAGGAGACTGTCCATCATCAGCCAACACCAAAGGTCAAAGAACAATTATGCAAATAAAGGAGCAAACTTAAACAAAGGGAGTATAAAGTTGCAAACGCGGAAGATATTAAGCAATTATAGCCATGCCCCTAATTCTAAAGAAGATGCAGCATCAGAGATCTCTATAACATTTTCAGGCTGAAATCATGACTCTTCATTCGATATTAAACAATGTAAAGAATCATAAGATCAGGCAATCAATGTGTGAATGGAATGGTACAGTTTTTGGATAAAACACAAGCATGACATTGTATAACCACTATCATGATATATTTGATCTTACATCCTGCTAAAAGAACCAGACTTCACCGAGTTCTTCGAGAAAGCAGTAATTGCGGAAGAGCTGGACTGCGGACTGTAATTCAAGGTTTAAAATTTTGTTATCTGGTGTCAATACCGATAAGCGGCCAAACTAGTACGCTTTCGATACAGATCAATATCCTGACACTGGGTATGGACCGATGCTTTCCAGACCAAGAAAGGGGGGAAAAGGAGAGAGGAGGACTTGCATAGGGGCAGGAATATGTGGAGCGGAGAAGGAAGATGAGACGGGGTAGGAGGAAGAGATAAAGAAAGGCAGAGAAGAAGGAAGAGGAATATGAGGTGCAGGTGGAGGTGGAGGCGGAGGCATATCGGAGGTGAAAGAGGAAGCAGCGACCAGACGATTCACTGGGGGCGGTGAACGAGGTGTTGACAAGGAGCAAACGAGTCTGGGTAAGAGACAGAAGAGAGAATATATATATATATATATATATATATATATATATATATATATATATATATATATATATATATTCAAAAAAAATTTCAATCATTTATAGTATTTTAAAAATATTATCTAGAGTTTTAAAAATATTATATAGCATTTTTTTAAACACTATATGGTGTTTTTTTAAAACACTTTACAGTGTTTTTAAAACACTATACAATGTTTTATGGATAAAAAAATAACCCACAAAATATTATAAATAATTGGTGAAAAGATTTGTTTGGATTTGGATAGAAAAATACTATGAACAACTTTCGGGGTTTTTTAAGATTTTTAAAATAAGAGCGATGGTTTAAAACTTTTGAAAAGGGAATACTCTGGAAAAAAACTCAAAAAAAGAATATTTTCTCATACAATCACCCATATATATAATGACTCGGCCTGATGGGCTAACTAGCCCAACATAACCCAAATCAAGCCTTAACATAGTGCATGTGAGGCACAGTTCAGTGGTGGTTTCAAGCCGTGACGAGTCCTCTGACTTCGTCTACGATCAAAATGCTTAAGCTGAAGCTGATAATAGTATACTCATCAAACCCTTATAAGTCAATCTTAGTCTTGCCCACTTTCGATGTGGGACTAATCAGGGATGTTACAATTTATATATGTATATATATGTATATGTATATGTATATATTAGTTTTTATCTCTATTTTAATTTTTTTCAGCAAAGTAGTTCTGTTTTAAGCCAACACTAGATAAGTTTAAAATAAATAAAAAATATAATTACGTAATATCAATATATATTAATAAAAATAAATTTTTTTATATAAAGTATTAATACATAAAATTTAAAATAATAATCATGAAGAAAATTAAAAATAAAATAAAAATCATATAATTATTTTAGAAATATAATATAATATTATTTAAAATTTCTTTAAAATAATTTTTGAATGAACTAATGAATATTAAATATTAGTTATATATAGTTTGATAACTAAAACTAGAAAATGGACTTGATTCGATAGAAATATCGAATAGTTAAAGATATAATTGACAACTAATCATGATCGTAAGAGATGTAATAATTTTTTAGAAAATATAATAAAAAGTTATATAGCTATGTGAAAGCACTATGATTCATCTTGGGTTTGACTTTCTACAAATCTGATTTATCTCAGATTTGGACGTGACAATATCTACCTTATTTTCTCTTGATTCAGATCCACTCCTCCTCTCGATCGTCTCCTCGCCATATCTACCCCTCTTAGTGATCAATAGTGTTTGAAGGTGAATTTCCAAACACTAATGAGTTCGAGCTAGGAGACACCATCTCAGCAGAAGGAGTTAAGATAGGGTTCGAGATCTTGCTATCAGAATTTAGGTCAGGATTCACTGCACCAACCTTACGGGACGAGCCCGAGTTAGAGGGGTTGAGAGTTGGTCTTAGTTACCTAGCTTGACAAGGGGCCTAACCCATTAAGTGACTCTTATGTCCCTTGGCTTTTGTTCGATCCGAACCTTAGGTTCGAAGGTTGACTTTATAACTGTTCTCTTAAGCAATTTGTAGGTTCCCCTTGTGCATCGATCATCTCATAAGTGCCAGAGCTTGAGGTGATCGAGGGACAAAAATCTGACGAGTGCTCCCCCACTCCACAACGATAGTATATATTCAAAATATTTTTATACGTTATGGTTTGGAAGAATATGGAGGTCCCCTGTTTGATCCAGTAGTCATGCAACAAAAGTTTACTAAAGTCAATTAGAACACAGATTTGGGCAAAATTTATCTCGGCGAGAGTAATCTCGTCTATTTTGATGACTCTTCCGCTCCTAGGATCAATTTTGTTGAGAATTTTGGAGTTAAAGGAGTTCAAGTGGAAGGGAAGGAAGTTGCATGGTGCAATTTCGATCCTCTCTTTCAATGGTTGGAAGTTGTCCTTCCGGGGGAGGAGAATGAGCGCCTATCCTCCAACAAACCAGAGTCCATTAGAGAGGATGTCGATCATTTCCTCCTTGGTGGTTAACTTGAACCAGAAAAAGCTGGACATCATATATACAATTTGGACCCCTTGGGAGAGCTTCAAATAGGGAAGCATAGATTGGAGAAGCTCCAATGGGGAGTCCTCAGAAGGAACTTGCCATGGATATAGAATCGCCGGTCCTCCCAGGCTGAGGAAACTTTCCAAGGAACAAGTTCCACCATCAGTTTAGCACTTTCTTGAATGTGTTGTGGGGTCTATTCACGTTGACCCTTAGAGCCATCCCGTGAATCCTTGAAGAGATTAGTCTAAGTCGTCAAAAAAGGCAAAACCGACATAGAAGAGCCTCGAGTGGGCGGAGTCGAGGAACGTGAGTGACCATGTGAATATAGTGAGACTTTGTTCGGGGGCTCAGGTTGAGGGGAAATCGAGGAACTCTTAGGGAGGAGGAGGAGGAAGGTGCACGTTGTCACCCATCCTGCCGCTTCTTGCCTCTTTTGAGGTGGAGTTAAATGAACCCTAAACCAAGCCTTGATTCACTGAGCCGGTGTCCACATTGCTTTGTCCACCAATGTCACTCTCTCTCTTAGATAACTCCACTTGGTGGAGTTGACACCCCTATCATCCTGCCGCTTCTCGACCAATCTCTCTCTTTCTCTCTCTCAGAAGAGTCAAATGAACCATGAATCAATTCACTAAATTGCTCTGTCAACCAATCTCTCTCTCTCTCTCAGATAACTCCACTTGGTGGAGTTGACTCCCCTATCATCCCCAACTCCACATGCTGACTCTTGCTAGTGCTGACTCCGTCGAGGATACGACAGCATACGTGGGGAGTTTTATGTCTTTTAAACTGCATTCTCTTTCTTCCGATGAAAAGCAAAAACAAAGGAACAAGCTTGGTTGATCAATTTTACACTGACATGGGACCTCCAATTAGTGACTCGAAGATTTCATTAAAGAGCATCATTCTTTGCGGCAGCGTAGATCATGGTGATATGGATCATGATGACGAGGAGTCGGAGTTGATTTGTTGTTCACGGAGATGAGCCCAACACAGCAATGACTTGAAATCGAAGTCGTGTCATGCTTTTTTTTTTAAAAACATAATATACAAGATAAAGTGCAAGTCTGGTAATTCAGCTTCGAAGTAGAACGACTGAAGGAAAGAAGGATTTCAAATCAACCAAAAAAACACTCAGCCTTTTATAATATTGCAGGCGGAATAAAATGGAAAAACCAGCCTTAACAGAGAAGAGTTAAAAGTGGTAAAATCTCTGCCCTCTGTCAGTCGGCGCCTACGCCTCCTCAATCACGACGGCGTCATCGTCTCCGGCGGCCGCGCCGACGCCGCCATCGAAAGCCTGTGGATTCATCGGGAAGCACTCCGCCTTGTGCGACAGCTTCCAATCCAGAGCTTGACATGCCCTCGAGCAGTAATTGACTAAGCCGCACACCGAACAGCGCCGAAACTCGTGCCTGCGTGTCTCAGGCCGCCCGCAGCCGCGGTGGGAGCAGAGCCTCAGACCCTCGGCCGCCGACCCTGCCCTCGCCTCGAACCATTCCTTCAGGAACTGGTTGGCTGGATGCGGCTCCGGCGCCGGCAAATTCCAACCGTAGTCGCTGAGGAGGGGGCAGCACCCTGGGAGCGTTTCACCGGCCACCGTGACCCCCGCTGCTGTGAGCGGGCGACGCTGCTTCTGCCATGCAGGCAAGAACGAGATGGCGGCCGCGAGCTCCCGGGCGTTGGCCTGGACTAATAAGCGGCGGCCCTCGGAGACGTTCTTACGGACGCCATAGCCGTCCTGGAGGCAATGCCCGAGCTCTCGCAGGGCGTCAACGTGGCCGTGAAAAGCCGCACGGGCGCACAGGGCAACGCCAGCCCGGGGATCCTTGTCATTCTTCGACCCTCCGCTGCCACTGAATTGGATTACCGCCAACGAGTACAGCGCTGCCGGGTTCGATCCGATGGCCGCCCTAGCCATCAACGACGCGCCGCTCCCTCTTTTCTCCAGAGCGTAAAATCGTATCTGATCCCATAAAAAATCAATTCTTAAGCAAACTCGAAGATTTCTTCAGTCGAACAAGCAAGCGCACGAGCCCTACCATTCCCAACATGTAGCAGGCATCAAGATTTCCGCAGTCTACACAACGCTTGAGGTATCCATGAGACGAATCGGACCACGTCTTCGCACTAACAGCGAGGCATCTGGAGCTGGCCATAGACAAAACCAGCGGATGTTGCCCCAGAACATGAAACCGCTTACACCTGTTTCAGATACCCGAAAAGAATAAATTTTTACTCACAGTACCCAGGAAAGATCCAATCTTCAGAGGATTAAGCTTAAAACCACATTAAAAAAACTCTCTATTTTATAAAACAGGGCGACATTAGTGTTCGTACGTCAACATGGAGCTGAAAAGATCCGAAGGACTATCAGCGGAGGAGCTGAGCTTGGAAAGCACGGACACAATGATGTCATCCGGCAGCCTTTTGAAGTAATCGACCCTCTCCTCCTTTGCCGGCAACTCCGTTTCTGCAATCCGCGGCCGTTTCCGGCAGCACGATCCGGCTTCTCCTTGCCCCGTCGGTGTTCTCTTCCTCTCCGCCCTCAGAACTCCTCTGTCGCCCATCTGTGGTTGGGGTCTCAGGCATTGCGAAGCCATTGTACGTATGCGTCGCTGGCTCGGCCGCGCTGCGATGTTATTGTGGGGAAGACCAACCCCGAGACGGGAGGGCACCCTGAAGTCTGAATAGGAGAAAGAAAGGCAAGAAGCTATTTATTCGTAATCAAAATGCAAATCTGACGAACACACTCTTGCTATATTTTGCCTTTTCCCATTTAGGTTAACTTTTACACCGAGGCCTACGCTCGGACGCCGCTTAACCCAACGGTTTTCTGTGGACGATCCATTTTGGGACTCCCGCAGACTCAACTTGAACGTCCGAATGCTATTACCATGCACGAAAACTAGGTATTTGGTCACGTGCAATATAATCTACCTAGCGAAACAAATTACTATTAGAATCGACAATTAGTTTTAAGGAAATAAAGTTGGTGAATAGGATCATACTCAACTCGAATTACAATTGGATTCTGGTCTTAAACTCGTTACCATCTTAGGATTTTAACTTTCTTATGATTATATTCATATAATTTATCACACATCACTCTCTGTTTAGTCCTAGTGAGGGCTAACTTTCAGGAAATCATTCTACCCACTATATTTAAGATGTGGTAGTTAGAATTATAAGGGTTGGACAAAAAAGTCTGTCAATTTTGATTGAGGTCAATTTTGGGCCCTCAACATATTAATAGACAAACAGACCACTCCGTTCTTGAGTTAGTCTTCTACTTAATGTTAGTGATAGCTTAAAAAAGTTCCTCATAATTCTAAATTTGAAACGACAATTATAGCGAAAGAAAATTTAAGACGTTTTAATGAACTCAAATGCGAGATACATGACCATACTTTTTACTCTCAGAGAACAATTGGTTGGGTTTACTATATCTAGGCAGTGTACGATCCTCCTTTATCAGTGGTCAATGCGTAGCACAAGCTTTCCATTCTTAGTAGGAGGTCGTTGGGTTTCACATGCTTCTCGTGGAAGGCATGGGAATTTGCTGATTTGTATTACTAAAAAAAAATGATGCCTCACCTAAAACGCACAAGTTCTTAGGAAAAATCATTTTAACATGTACCTCACATTTTCATACTTTTTTTTATAATCCTTACCATTTTCAAATATCGACAATGATCTTATAGTATTTTTCAAATAAACTTATCATATTTTATTTTATCGAACTCATTTTGAATGAAAATTAGGATTCTTTTGATATATTTTATACTAAAAGATAATGTCATAATCATAAATTTAGGTTAAATAGCTGAGAAACTTTATAATATTTGTGTTTATTTATTATAAAAATAATAGCAATAAAGGATAAAATATTATCCAATTACATTATTTTTAATATATATTTCTGCTACTGTACCAAAACCTCAACCATGATATGTAATTAGATAGAGTTTTTGAAACAGTGTATTACAAACATTGTACCCACACATTAATTAGTTCAAATCTCCACAAACCTTGATTATCAATCTTATTATAAATTTTGATATTTTATATAATGAATTGTATGAGTTTATAGACTCCTCAAAGATAGTTATTGTATTTCAACAACCTTGATGATCATAAGAAAACATCTAATTTCCTATCAAAAAACCTGACAGTTAAACGATAGCATCCAAGCGAACAAAGAGTACACAATATTAGTGATAATAACATGACCAGAACGCGTTAAAAAACCTGAGCTCTTGGGAGGAGAGCATCGATGCGAGATATGAGGATCAATGTACGTAATCTTTCCTCTAAATACAAAGAGATTATTTCTATAATAATTTATATATTTCTAGTATAATTTTTTCATATCTCCCTCCATCTTTGTGACGCAAGCATTTCATGTATGTTGATTCTTGATTATCCACAATTAAATCCAGAACTTAATAAGATATAGCCTGCAGTAAAGAGAGATAGAAGCCATTAAACATTCTCCATGAACCATTTCAAGGCACGTAAGAGATGAAGATTTAACAAGTCTTTGAACCATTTGAAGACGGTCCACGAACACGTAGTTCCCAATTGATGATTTTTGGTAATTCAAAATTTGTGATCTGTCCAAAATTCTAATAATTTTTCGTTATGGAGTTTGAACCAATTGATCACAAATATAACTCAGTACAAAAAAATAATTCAGAAGAAATTGGGGCTGCAGGTCGTTGGTCATCGAACACCAACCGCCAGTCACCATTGATTGCCGATCATCCATGGTGCAGACCTCATGGTAGTAAGGTATTGGTCATGTCATTATTCTCACGTCATAAACTAAAACTCAAGCAACCTATAATCATTCTATCACTTGGGCTAAAAAAACATCTTTACTAATCCAAATTCCACATTGTTATGATTTCTCCTCTCAAACATCATGTACCTCTACGGTAAAAAAATTAATAATTCTGATAAATAATGATATTCTTAGCATGATGAATTGTATTCAACATAAAAAAAAGGGTATAATCTCTTAGAAATAAGATACAGAAATCAAAGAAAGACTAGTTGAGTATCTCATCATTTGCTTGAGAGGTCATTTCTATTAAAAGAGAATTTAATTCATAATTTAATATGACAATATATGGAATAGTTAAAATTAATTATTTAATTAATAAGTTAAAAATTTTCATGATTAGACATTTAATTTTAGTGGACATCATCCTCATCTCCTATTTATGGATGACTGAACCCTCTCTATATTGTGCGAGGGTGATCTATAAGAGAGGTAGTTCCTAAAATTTTTAATTTTTTGTTTAATATAATAAATTTTATAATTATGGGATTTAAAAGTTATATAAACATGTTTACATTAATTATGATTTTTTTGAATTTTAGACAAGTTATTTGATATTTTTTGATTTAAATATAGGAGATAAAGTGTTGATCAATCATTACAAAACTAGGATTGGATTAAAATAATAATAAAACGTTTTATTTATGATAATATATATGACGTACAATTATTTTATAAAATTTTATTCGAATTATTCATGTTTTATCAAAATTTTAATTCAAAAA
Source organism: Musa acuminata AAA Group (assembly GCF_036884655.1). Lineage (NCBI taxonomy): Eukaryota > Viridiplantae > Streptophyta > Magnoliopsida > Zingiberales > Musaceae > Musa > Musa acuminata. Next base: position 33,760,804 of record NC_088348.1, read on the forward strand.
TATGAATTTATTAAAAAACTTGAATTCATGAAAAATAGGAGTACATTTATGTTTGATATTTTTTGGTCAAATAATATCATGAAAAATAGGAGTCCGATTCACCTCAAGTTAGACCTATTTTGATGGGGTTAACCATTGCAGAACGATCGACCAAGCACATCCTTTGTGGCCTAGCGATTGGTGGGTCAACGCACATGCCATGCATGAGATGACTCAATAGGTCACCACCTAAATGTAGAAGCATAACAAAACGACAATCGATTGCTCAACTTGATACGACCCAATTCAGCACAACCCCGTGTAACCCCTTTTCTTAGCACGAGCCGACGAAGCTTACCGCCAAAGGACTAGGCAAGTTTCGTATCTTAGCACGAGCCGACGAAACTTATCGCCAAAGGACTAGGCAAGGCTCGTATCTACTCACATATATGGTCCAATATTACAATCCCCTTTGGCTTATTCCTTCATATTTTCATTTTTCCTCTCGTAACAATGATGGAAGGATCAAAATAAGGCCCGATCTCCTACTCATGTTGCTTCTCACTTTCCTCCTCCCCTTCCCATTACCACAAAAACTCCATTTTCAAGCGTGTTCAAGGATCAGTGATTTAAAAAGCACTAGGTACCAAAAGATACCAAGGTCCAAAAATACCTTAGGCGCTCGCCCGAGCGAAGCAGGACACTTTGAAACATTAAAAATATAAAAAATATATAATATAAATGATAATATATAATTATATAAATAAAAAGATAATATTAAATTACTGTTCCTAGTAGTTAGAGGGGTAGAAGAGAACTATTAAAAGAGGGAGAAAAAGTCACCCACAATGGAACTTTCAAATGATAGTAGTGGCTACAGAGGAAGTTGCAAACGACAATAGTGGCAACGATAAAAGTTGCGGATAACGACGTCGTGGGTGGAGAAAGCTTCAAAGGTGTCCGTTGATGGCGGAGGAAGCTATGATCCTCTCCCTCGAAGGTGGAAGGAGTTGCACACGGAAGTAACAACGATGGAAGGAAGTAGCGGACGAAGGCTAAGCCATCCGACTCGTTCGTCAATGATAAAGGAAGCCTCGATCCACTATGTTTGCAACGGAGGCAGCTACATAAAGCATTGAAGACTAAGGCAAAAGCTACACTAAGGTTGATGGCTCAGGGTCACATAGGGGTGCGGGGGTGGCTTTTGCGAGTAAGAAAGTGGCTAGTTAGTTCAATCGAACCAACTAGCCACTATTGTACTAAACGAGACTTAAAAGTCTAGTTTGGTTGCTTTATTTGAATTGCATACTCGCCCGAGGCAACCAATGCCGAGGTTCAAGCAAGCGCTTAGGTGACGCCTCATTGAAGTGCATCGCCTGGTCTACCCTTGAGGCGCTCGGGTCTGGCCCCCCCTTAACTGAGCACCTAAGTGAGCGCCCAGGCACCTATTTAAACCACTACGAAGTACTCCCTCAAATCACCATTATTGGACAGGGCTTATGGTTGATGGCTTCATCATCATCGTGCTCGATGTCCTTAAGCTCCACTGTGGAGGAGCCGACGGAGACGTAGATATGGGCCACGATGAACTTTTACAAGGTGATAGCGAGGGCTGAGGGGGAAGGGGAGGATAACAATCAATGAGCTGAAGCTCATCCTTGTGTCTCCATCGAGATGTTGGTGGTGCCATTCATGGCAGATATAAGGAGTTTAAAGATAAACAAAGGTATACAACATATGGAGTGACGAAACCCTTTTCTAAAGCCCAAACCTCTTGCAGGATAGATTGAGGTAACGAGTGTTTGTGTGTTTCTCTTGTCACTCCATAAAACTTGATGTGGATTGTCTGACATAAATCCCAAGGGTTTTGACCTTTGTAAATTTCTTTATCGATTTTGTTTTACATCACTACGATTTAGTAGGTTGTGATATTTCATTACATCATGTCAACTATCTTAATTATAAAAAAAGCTTCATCAAGAAGCAAATCAATCTATTTAGTGACGATGAGAAAGTATACTTTTCATATAATAAAATGTTCATCATCCTTATAATAAATATCTCTTGTTGACTACTTTTCATATAATAAAAACTTCATTATCCTTAAAGGAAACATCTCATATTTACTTATTCAAAGCCCTTTTTACACTACTAAATTTCACAAAAAGCTTTTTCTTACACTAATAAATGTGGAGATGATATGCCTTTTCTAGGGTCATGTAGGACATTTTTATGGTGTTGATTTTGTAGAGATGATATAGAGGTTGAAGCAATATAACAATATTCTTGAGGTAAAATTTTGCTGAAACCACTTGCTCATAGTTCCTTTATTTCTTGTTAGCCATTGCCCTTCACTACAAGGATTGCTGTGACAATTGCTTTCTTGTGGGATATCAGTGGCACAGTTCAAAAAGTTGTTAATGTGTTGAATGTGCATATATATACTCTTAGGGGCCATAATTTTAATATCAAAAGTAAGAAAGGTGGGGAAAATGATTTCACATAAGCCAACTTTGTATATATGTACTAATTGGAGCCCTAATTATTGTCCCAAAGGTAAGAATGGTGGGGCAAATAGTTTCTTAGAAGCCAACTCTATGTGTATATATACTCATGGGTGCTTTGATTATGAGCTCAGAAGCAAGAAAGGTGGGGAGAAAGGTTTTTTTATAAGTCATAGGTGCAGTAACTATAATCTCGGAGGTAAGAAAGGAGCGGCGAATGACTTCTCGTAAGCTAGCTTTATGTGTATATATTCATGGGTGCCTTAATAGCAACCTTGAAAGCTAGAAAGGCGAGTATAATTTCTTTAAAGTTGACATTTTGTGTATATATTTATATCTCAATATGATATGTTTATCAGACCCACTTTTGAAATTTCTCCCATGACAAGGTATGCTAATTCACCATATGCTATTAGTGCATCAATGTGATGATGGTTGTCTGATCCAATTTTGAAATTGCTTCCATGACATGATATATTAATACATCATATGTTACTGGTGAAGTAAGTATAATTATGACATGTATTTGTGAAGGTTAAAGAATGTCGAAACTTTTACTTTCACCACTTATCTGCTGCTCCGTATCATAAGACGAATTAGCCTTGAAAAAGAATGACCAAGTATTACCATACTATTATTAGCCATAAGATCCTTCATAATACGATGGCCGAGAATCAGTGATTTAAAAAGACATTCGGATGCTCGCCTAAGTGCTTGAGCAAGGCGAGACGAGACTTAAGCGTCTCGTTTAAGGGCCAGGCATCGGGCAAGTGCCCGATTGATATACGACGACCGAACCAGACTTAAAAAGTCTAGTTCGAACCAACTATCGCACACAGTTATATTAGCATGCGACCCCGACTCCCAACCCTATGCAAGCTTCTCTCTCCATTTTTGCCGTCAAAGATTTCTCCCTTTGCGTTCGCCATAAACAATTTGTCCCTTTGCCTCCGCCATCGATAGTTTCTCCTACTGCCTTCGAGTCTTTCTCTGTCACCAATCGAGTCTCCACAGCTTCTGCTGCTATCCGCTGCCACCACTACTGTCCACTACCTGCTGTTGTTTGTAACACAACTCTACCGCCACTACTGCTATCTACGACTCTATAGCTTCGACTGCTATTTATTGCCTCCTATCATTTGTGACTTAACTTTTTACCACTGACTTCTCATTGTTGGTCTCTTCCCTTCCCTACTGTAATAGTAAATATACCATTAACAGTAGATTATTAATTACTATATACAATAACCTTTATTTATTAGATTAATAATATATTATTTAGATTTTAACATTACTAATATTTATTTATTTAAAATTATTATTAAGGTTTCAGGACAAATGACAAGTGTACAAAGCAATTCAATAGATTCTTCAATGAATTCAAAAAAGGATCCTGTACAAAAATATAATTATCTAAAGGATCCTAATACAGTTACTTGCATCTTTTATGATAAGACTACTAAAGATGATTTTTTTGTGCAATAGCATTAAGCTTAGCTCCTGTTATTATTAAAAAAAATGAAACATATTTTGATGAAGAAGAAAGACGAGAGGAAGAGAATGAATTGTTTGAAAATGCCAATGATATTGATTATGATGTTGAATGACTTTGATGTAAAACTTTATTGTTTTGAATTTTGAGTCTTTGACAGTTTTACTATTAGGAGATGGGTAATATGACTTGGTACTTTAAATCTTTTTAATTTAATATCATAAACCTTATTTAAATAATCATATTTATTAATTATATTATATATTTTTTATATTTTCATATTTTAGAGTACCTCGCTTCGCTCGAGTGAGCACCTAGCGCCTTGAGACCTTAGCACCTTTTGGCGCCTAACACTTTTTAAATCACTACTAGGAATACAATGAGCTCCACTCTATGTCTACATTACATAGACTCTAGCACATCTATTCAAAATCATCGACCGGCTTCCTCTTACCCTTCCCTTCCATGTATAAACCTAACTAATACCTCCCCAAGCTCTAAGGGTAATATGTGTAAAATACTACTTTGTCCATGCACCACCTTAAAACTAAGTAGACGAAACAATCGACTCCTCGACATTACAACCATTATTGGTCGAGGCATTACTGTCCATGTCACTACTGTCTATGGACCGAGTGGATGACTATAATGGTTGGATGTCACAACCTCAATAAAATTTATATACAACCATCATAGGTTCCACTTGATGCAAAAGATATAAATAATGAGATTCCTCGACTGACATCACTCGACCTGCTATAAATTTGATCATCTTAAAATCAATTGAACAAAAGAGACACAGTCTCAAAGCAATAGTCACATCACAAGAATGGTTAGTTTCAAGATATTCAAAATCGAGTAATGAAAAAAAGGTGAAAAAGATAATTCTTTCTTATGAATTTTGGGAGGCCATGAATGAAATTATAAAAGGAGTCGAACCGCTATACATGGTCCTCCCTGAGGTTAATATAGAGAAGCATTCGTAGATGGTCAATTTTTCCATATATTTATATTGATATGTTCCAATAATAAATTAAACCAAAAGAGAAGGATCTTATTCTCTATTTTTTCGGTTACACCAGTTAATTCAATCCACATTTCATAACTATAAAACTTGGTTAGTTTGCCAACAAAAGATCAACCATATTTCCAACTTATATGACTAAACTTTTAGGTGACATGACTTATACATCATAATTATTCTAAGTTTGAACAAACCATGAACGAACAACTACCTAATGTCAACTTGATCTATATTTTTAGGGGACTTTTAGGTCATTTGCAATAGCCTTAGAGCTAGTTAAACTGATCTAAACTTTGATTTGATTATATATTTTAATCAAAAAATTCATTAGAATGTCATAGATAAAATAATTAGTGTTGGATCAATTTATTGTTATCCCAATCTTAAATGTAAATTGTGCCACAGCGAAAAGCCAAGATTCCTAGTAATCTTGTCGATATATGAAAGTCCATCTTGTGTAAACTACATATATTAGGTGACCAAAAACATTATAAACCTAAAAGGATAGGTATAGCTCAAAAGATAATCAAGAAATCATGAAAAAAAAAACTATAGTCATCATGTAAACAATAATAGAGAAATGATGAATGCTTAGTGCTTACATAAAGCATATATCAGAAATCACTGATATGTTACATTAGCATGGTATTGAACTACTGATTTTGTGAAGATATGACCATCCATAAACGACTTTAAAAACAACTGAGACATATTCTGTAAGATACCAAGAATATGACAAAAACTCAAACAAAAGAGAAAGGAACTATACAATATTCTAAAAGAGGAGATTATCTACTTACCCTACTAAAGGAATAAAACTTTCCTTTCAGCTAGAACACGGGTGAAAGAGAAACAACCAATCAAGCAAATAATTCATAACAAAATGCAAGTATGTGAGAAATTAAAAATCAAGGGTGTCAAGAAGATGATTGGCATACCCAATAACTACTATTCCACCTGGAATCAGAGGATATAAGAAATAAACCACTCTATCAACATTTTTACATCAATTTCAAAGATCACATACAACAAAACAAACAGCAAAATCAAACAAGATCAAGCGATAGGGTTCTAGGAAACTCCTAAAGGTATCAATGAACATGAACTTTAGATGGTGCATTAAATAGAGAATGTACATAGTTTCACATATTGGCAATGTCAAAAACGATGACATAGAAAGAAGGTACATCCTTCAAGATCTAGGGTTAGAGTGCCACTTGAAGAAACCTTAATGGACTGTATAGATTGAGAGGAAAAAAGGAAGGGAAAATACTATATCCTTCCTTGTTCAAGAGAGTGAAGCCTTCGTTGGCTTATTCATCAACTTCTCTGCTGTGACTTCCCCAAGATACAAAGGTTATGTCAAACATCCTTATCCTTCAATTACTATCTTCATGTCAATTTCATCTTTTTTCCTCTCCTCCTTTTGGACCCGATGGATCTCTTTATGGGTATTTAAAGTTTCAATGCCCTGTTATCATGGGTATACAAAGGGCACCAACCCCAAACAATTATGAATTGATAGTACAATCATGACTTGCCGACCCAAAATAATGATCATGTTGGCTGAGGTGCCATGCACATCAATAAATGAAAAATATTAATGAACAAAAAACTTAGTAACTTATTTAAAGGTAACTATTTAAGAAACATAGAAGTTATAAAATTTGGACTCATTGATGCTCTTTACATGTCATCCTCATATATAATTTGAATCATTTAAGGTTTAGGATTTAACAAAAAAAATAAAATTTAATCATAAGATAAATAAAGTGAAGCTACTCTTGCCCAAATAGAACCCAAAAGAAGTTACCTCGCCACTAGATGCTAGAAATGCCATCGGGCAAGTGACTAATCCATAAATATAGTTCAACTAAGTAAGAACAATGCTTTTATTATTGTTCATTTAATAAAAGCCAAAGGAAAATAGAAGATATAACTAATGAAACAAATGCTTCACACATATCAATCTTATTATTACCACCTCCAGCAAAGAACCAGTTTTCCATCAGTGATACACCTGCATAGCTGAAGCAATGGTTTGGAGGCACATCCTGCCATTTTGGTTTTGACCATTCCATCTGCAATTGTTAAATTAAAAAAGTAGATTATAACACAGAATTTTAATTCATCGTGTTTTTTTGTCATAGCACATAGATAGAAGAGTAGCTCCTTCACTGTCAAATATTTTAAATAATACCCATGTATATAACATCAGAAGCTAGTAAAATGACAATAAAAATTATATAACAGACCCATTAAGTCAGTTGATCGATTAAAATGATTGATTAACAGATACAAATTTAACTTATCCAAAAATTACCCATATCAATTGCTATTGGATACTTTGAAAAAAGGAAAAGGAAAGAAGACAAAGCATAACATCACATAGTTGATCCTTCAAAGGATAAAAAGAAAAAGAGAAACCACTTGGGTCTATTAAGATGCAAGCCAACAGTAATCATCAACTAGAAGAAGGACCAATATAATTCACTGAAAGCAGAATTTTAAATTAGAAACAGGAAAATTCAAATGTTTATTAAAAAAAATTAAGATAGCAGGGGCTTAAAATGTTGAAAAATAAATCACCCTAAATTTAATAGAAATTTTCATCATATTGAAGAGAGAAACCCTAAAATAGTGATTCAACTGCAAAAGAAACTACATCTAACTGCTTCTGCATAAACCAAATTAGCCAAAACTAAGAATCTTGAACACCAGTGCTTTTTAATCCTCTCTGCACCAATTTCTACTAAAAACATTTCATGATAAACAAAGAAAAAATACAAGATTTTTTTGACGAAAAACATCACCAATGAGTTCTGGTGTCAAGAATTCAGAGAGGATCCAAGGAAAAATAATCACAAATCCTAATAGATTAAACATAAAGGATAAATTACCATAATCACAAACTTGTATACAAGAAAGACAAGATCACAAGCACAATAGAATAAAATATAAAGCATGAAGAATTCAGAGAGCAATCCCAAGAAAGACACAAAACCACAAACCCCAATCAAAGAAATCCAAAGGTTTGGAGAGATCAATGTATAAATACAACACAACACATGTCAAAACAGCTCCAATATCTCCTCCAAGCAGTACACAATTAAAAGAGAAATATATAATAACTACAAATATATGATCTAAACATCAAGGCAAATTCCTAGTTTTAAGAATTCAGAAAGCACCCTCGAGAAGACCCAAAAAATCTGGGATGAACAAGACAGCAATGAAGGGATCGGTGGCTGGTGGTTGGAGAAGGGAAGGCCCAGTAAGATAGCAATGGGTCAGGCAAAAATAAAACATCAAAAAATATACGATCTCTCGATTGCAGGGAGCAATCTCAAGAAGAACAAAAATGATCATGGATTCCAATGCAATAAACCACAAAAGCATGATGGAAATCAAATATTTGCCCCTTGACGAAGAAAAGAAGAACAGACAACTCGGCGAGGACCAGATTGAGGAGTGGAGGTGGGGGAGGAGGACAATGGGGTGAGAAAAGAGAAGAAAACTCCAATTAAACCATCAGTGCAAGCGTCCAATATCAAGAATCCAAAGAGCCATTTCAAGAAAGACACGAAAGATCACTAAGTATAATGTAGTAAACCCTAAACCAGGGATAGATCCACTTCACTGTCCATTTTTATAATTGTCAAATTGACATATATATTAGCTTTCATTTATTCCATGACAATTAAAAACTGTCTACAATACAGCCAGAAAAAGATTCACTAGCCAGGAAGGGTTTCAAAATACATAGTTACTGATTTAAAAGAGAACAAGAGAGTATGCTTATATCCGCTAAATGTCCAAGATCTGCGGCATGAGATCCCGATATATAAATAATCTAAAACCCAGAAAATGAAACATTCTATGTTGCAACCCTGTGAGATATTTTTCATACCTCTGACCAGAGAATAATTTACTCATTGCCGCCGTTTCTTTTCTCTGCAGAATAACATTCAAAATAACCTCAAAATACAACAATACCAATCATAAGTGAAAACATTCAAGAAGCCAAAAAAGACATACTGCTATCCGCTCCTTAGCCTCTGCAAGCATTATTAGGTCTCTTATGCTAATCTGTCTTAGGTCAATCTCATCTTCAGGTGATTGCAGTAAAACTTTGTTCACTAAACATTTAAAAGATAATGAATTATCAACTGAAGTTCATTCAGTTTCTTCCAACAGGTGCAGCATGAGTTTATGATAACATTAGGCATCACTGGAAGCTCATTTACCTTGCCTTCTCCTTCGCCTTGTGGCATGAGGAAACTTCTTTTTAGGTGAATTCTCTACAACAGAATCAGGTTTTACAAAGGCTTTCTTATGCTTCCGAGTGGGTTTTTCAATGTCATTTGTCTGCCTCTTTGACTTTCTCTTGGTCCTCTTTGGCTTAGGCATATCTTCATCACTTCGGTTGCCATCCATCTGAGAGACATTAAAGTTGTCAATACCACGTTCATCATTCCTTCCAACTTCAATTTGGTCAGTACCGCACTTGGCTATCCTCTTTCTCAGTTCCCTACATGGTTTATGAGCATCATCATCTTTATCATTTTCTGAAGTAGGCCTTCCTTCATCGATCTGCTGCTTAAGTTTTTGAACATTTTGGGATTGGGACTCGGTATGAATATCCTCCAAACCCTTTGGAAGTCCAATTTCTTCTCTATTCTGGAAAAATAAAAGGTGATATACCTCATAAGATGTGATCAAATAAAAATTACCTTACATAATCCATCTAGGATAAGAGATACTAACAATTACTTGGTCAGTAAGTTTAAATGTCACTGGCAACAACTTAAGGTTAGAAGTCTCAGTAAAATCTGTTTGCATTAAGGCCAAGTCATCAGGGAACAAATGAGTCAATATCAGTGTCCACTGATTTAACAGAAGCATGGTCCTCTAAGAAGTCCTGTCTTTGCAGTTGAAGGATCCTTATCAAAAGAGACAGTGTCAATGGCACTATTACAAACAGCAGAACCAGTGCTTGTGATGTCTCCTAATCAAAGTCTGGGCATCAGATGAAATTAACCAGCAGATTGAACTCTCTGATTCAACAGAAATGTAGAGAAAAAAAGAGAAAATTCAATATGGACCAGAATGCAAAGGTTATGATTGATGAATGCAAAGGATTGTCCACATGTATATCGATCTTCGCTTGTACAGAAGAAGGGTTCGTTATCTCAGAAAAGGATCCCATGGGAGGAGGACCAGTAACGGAAGCATCAGGAAGCATAAAAGAAACAGATTTAGCAGCTCCCTTTTTTGGTTGTGACTTGTTTCTAGGTTGGAACTTGCCTACTTGTCTGACATCTAGAAAGAAAAATAAGTTCATAAAAATTCATCGCGAAGCATTCGTTAAAAGACAAAAGAGAAAATAATAGAACATGTTGGTAAAAAAGAGACTACAATTGTATGGAAAATAGGACTATGTCCAAGAAAAAATATGAAATTATCCAACATGCATGGGTTGGATTTATATCTAATTCTCATAAACATTGAATATGTTGAAAAACTATCAATTGCATCTCTACTTACCAGTGGTGCTATTGTGCTGAAAAGAAAATTCATCAAGTGATTCAAGGCCATAATGCATTGCCATCTCCTAAAATGAATCCGGTCACACAAAAGATAAGCTACAATGTAAACCTGAAACTATGAATTGCACTTCAAGGAAAATAATTGTACAATACCACTTCTCGTTGATTATCTGGAAAAGCTTGCAAATCACCATCCGATAATGAGACTTGAAGTCCATCATCAGTGGATTTTAAGGCTGCGAATTTTTTTGCTATAAGAAGAGGTTGTTGGGTAGCATTCAATTCGGATGACAAAATATATGATCCAGAACTAGGAGTTGCAAGATTTGTATCCTCAACAATTGCCTCCATACCTAGAGTAGTAGTATATGGTAATAACATGACATGTTTATGGTACATTGTGTCAAAACCTTCTGTTTACAGCCACCACTCTAATGAAAATGTAGTCAATGGAAAGAGTACATGAAAAGGATTCAGGAAATTAGCAATGTGTAGATTGTAGAGATAGCACACCAAAATTATCATAATGGAGTTCATACTGAGGAACATAAATGCAACCTGAACATACGCTAACTTAATAATGGGAACTCAACTTCAACAGAATAGAAAACATACCTAGTTAAGTTTTTTCTTGATCGAACATTAGAACCACCTCGTTTCAGCATTATAGAATTGATCTTCAGAACTGATCTTCATGACATGAACCTCCCAAGTGATCAAACAATTCATGAACAACTCAATGTTTTAATGTATAGGTTCTAGATGTTGAGGAATGCATTTCAATAGAAACAGAAATACCTGTTTCTTCTTCTATGACAATCATGCAAGTAGCATGAGGCCCATTCTCCAATGACAAACACAAGGTTTAACTACAGTTTTACGACCATAATCTAGACCTAGCACACAATAAATCTCTAACATAAATAACAACTAGAGTTTGCAGATCAAATGTATTGGATATCCTTCCTGATTTGGACACCATGTAACACCGAAGGTTCCAGTTAAGTTGGATATCGGTATGCTTGTAATAGTGTTCTCAGTTTACCCCGTGGTTATCTGCAAGTTCTGTCCTATTAATCTAATTATACACGCTAAATGTGAACTTAGATATATAACCTTGATGTTGCTCTTGAATCTTCATGTTGTACT